>NC_133768.1:113951348-114598882 GCF_036562045.2 Rhinolophus sinicus
CCACTCCAGCAGTCTATCAGAGTACCTGTTGCCCCAAATTTCATCAGCAGACAATGAAGTCAAGCCTTAGGATTTGCCAATCAATGGTACCTTGATTTACTTTTAATTTGCACTTTTCTTATTGTGAGTGAACTTGGGCTGTTTTTCATATATTTAAGAGTATTTGTCTTTCTATTTCTGTGCCCTGTATGTTTGTGTTGCCTCTTGCTCCTTTTGTTCTGGGGATTGGGTGGACCAAGATTCTCGAACGAAGGCAGGTGGACAACCTTGGGTGGATGGAGGCAGGTGTTACTCACCCACCACTAACAGGAGAATCATCACCCAAGTACTTGGCTCCTGTCACACACTGAGACTCTTCGAGAGTCAGAGCCAGAAGAACCCTTACGAGGTTAGCTAGTCCAGTCCCCTCAGATTACAGATAAACAAATTGAGGTCCAGAGATGAGGTGGGACTTTCTTAAGGTCACAGAGCAAATTAGTGATATAGCTGAACAGTAAACCCAAAGTCTGTTTGCCCCAGGGCAACTGCATCTTCAAATTAACATGCAAATGTGTGGATTTTTGTTTTTACTGAGATTATCAAACAACTCTTTGAAAAGAAAACGGCTCTTAATGTTCTCTGCTAGCCCAAGCTGCAAACATTGGTGATAAATATAAAAGCCACCCTCTTGTTAATTCTGCCTATTTATGTACATTAATGTCTATAATACTCATTTGCTATAAGAAGTGTTTAAAAAAACAAAACAGAAAAACAACTTAGAATGTCACAGCCAGATCAGATCTCAGAAGTATCTCATTATATCACAGGGAACTCAAGATCCAGAGATGCAGAGTGACCAGGATTTATCACAGGTGGGAGGCCATGAGGGCCATTTAGCCCAGAGCCTCACCTTCACTAAGGGCCCGAATTTTGGGTGTTTGAGATCCTCTCCAAATGAGTTTAAAATATATCAACAGCACATTTTTGGAGAGTGCTGATAGCTTTATTTTGTTAAATACAAACACGTAAAATGCATAATGACTTTTCAAACCTTGTTCTCTCATTTCTTCACTTTTTAATGTACTTGGAGTGGCCTTAAGAGTGACCTGTCCGTGGTCATCAAGAAAGCTAGTAGCACAAGTAGAACCTGAATCCAGAGAGCTTTCGGCGGCACAGTACTGCTTCCTTAGAGGCAGCAGGGGGCTGTTTGTGAGTCAAGTAAGTTCATCTTTATTCACAATATTGACCCTCTGGCCAGGGAGCACCACCGTGGGACACACATGCTCCTCACAACCACCCCTCTTGGAGCCCATCACCAGGCCGACTCTGGCATGCTGCTGTCTGTTCCGACCTGCCACACCCAAGCTAGAAGTTGACCATAATCTTAACAATAACTCCCATCTCCTGAGAACCCCCTATGTGTCATGCAGTTTACCCGTGTTCATTGCAGTCCACACAACAGTTCTGTGTGGTAGGCAATACTATCCTCATTTTACAGATGATCAAACAGAGGCTAAGAGGAGTTTGCCTAAGATTATATAGCTAAATAAGTGGTAGAGTTGGGATTCAAAACCAGAGTCATCTGACAGCAAAGCCTGTGTTCAGAGCACTCTACCTGATGTTACCCCTCAACTCCTCAAATGAGATACCTGATGACCCTTGGAGGATATATACAAGGGTCCAGGTAACATCATGTTCCTCGCAGAGCACTCAGGATGAAGCAGCTGAGGGCTGGGGCTTAATGAGGCACAGTGCTACCTTGTGGGCCAGTCCTCTAATAGGAACTCTTCCTGAAACCCCAGAAGTTACTTACTTGACCAAGTGTCTTATAAGAAGTTCCAGCATCTCTCGGTTCTTTTCCGGTAGCTTATATACCAAGGAGTGAATGGCTCCCAGCCGGTAATCCAGGTTGTCCGACTCTGAGAGAAAACAGAGAGACGTTTGCCTTCTGGGCATTTGGGTCAAGCAAACCCTCATACGCATGTGCATGCACACACGCAAAGGGAGACAATCAAAGACACCAAGGGTGTTAGAGAGATACAAAGAGACAGAGTGATAAATGGGCACAGAGACATGGTGGCAAAATGAGACCAAGTAAAAAAGACACTGCGACAAACAGAGAGAAAGATGGGAGAACCAAAGGCAAAAAGAGAGATAAAAACAAGGAAGTAGGCCTGGAAAGATGAAGAAAATAGAAGAGAAGAGACGAGACGAGACGAGACGAGACGAAACGAGACGAGACGAGAAGACTGTCTCCGAGGAAGTCAGAATTCTGGGTAAAGCAATTTGCTCCTAAAGTTCCCCATGTAAATTTCCAGCTGGAAACCCTTGCCCACCCACCATCCTTGTAGTACCAGGAGGTACGCTTCTGCCTGTGGCTTCCTGTGAAAATCACTGAGATGGCTCAGAGTAAAAAATCCAAGGTATCTTGCCTCATTGAAGATTCACTATGAGGGCAAGTCCCCTGATTCTTTTTCCTGCCCCCTGCATAGGGCATGAAGCAGAAGACAGGTCATGTTGAGGTAGGCAGGAAGACTCATATAGTACTTCCTGGGCCCAAACTTTTCAGGCTCTTCCAGCTGTCAACTTTTGCGGTGATTCTATATGCCTATTTCCCATGCACCTCTCCACCCCTGCCTGCAGTTTCATAACCTAGAAAATGTGCTGCTAACACTAAAAGAGGAGGAGGAGTGATTCACAACACAATTGAAAAGCACTTGAAAAGGCAAAATGCTGGGAAAAAGCTGAAACAGCAACTGTAATGGAAGCACTGTGCTGTCCCCTGCTAGTGTGAGCCTATACTCTTGTTCTGTTCGAAGGGGACAATTGATCAACAAAGTCCTCACCTGCCACATCCCTCACGTTAGCCAGTTTTCTCCAAGCCACTCAACTAACATTGATGTATGAAAAACAAAATATTTGGTAGTGGACAAACTCTGTGTGTGTGTGTGTGTTTTTTCCCCCCCTCAATTAGTTCCCCTGGAGCAGTTTTCTAGACTTATTGCTGTAAACATTATCAGTAAGCCAGACAACAAAGTGACTAGCAACAGAAATACTTACTGGCAGCAGAGACCAGCTCTTTGTGTAGTCTATAGGTCATGACAGGTTCAGAAAGATTCCTGAAATAAATGAAGATGGTAAGTTCCTTTGGGAAGGGGGTAGCCAGGCCTCACATTCTCAGTTCTGTGGGCTGCAAGGCTGAAGCTTTTGAGCCCCACAGCTTAGTGTGATTACATACATTTCTCTCTTCACCAGAAACTTTGTCAGAGGAATCCTATTTGCTAGTCATTCAACAGAAGTCCTGCAAGAGTGTGGGCCGAGACCTTGATCAAGGTCTCCAATTCATTCGCCCAGATGAAAAGAAGCACAAACCAATCCTGCCAATTTCCAAGTGGGCCCACATTGAATGCTAATATGAGTTCCTTGCAGTCTGACGGTTCCTGAGTTTCTAGAATGCTTTCACATCTACCCTTCCATTTGATCCTTCCAGCCATCCTGTGAGGCGTACCAGTTATTCAAATCCCCATTTAACAGAGGAGGAAACTGAGGCTCAAATAGGTTTATTTAGTCAAAAAATATTGATTGAGCACCTATTTGTGTCTGGCATTGTGCTGAGTACTGGGGATCCAGAGGTAAATATGACATAGTCCAAACCTCCAAGGAGTGAGGAGAGCGCCATATACAAAATTTGCAATGCAATTGGATAAGCATGATAATAAAATAAAGGAAGGTGGTGGGTAGCTCAGAAGAAGGAAGTAATGTAATAATAATAATAATAATAATAATAATAATAGCAAACTCTTCCTCGTTCTAAGTGATTTACATACATTTACTCATTTATTCCTCATGACAACCCAAGAAAGTAGATATTGCTATTATCTTCATTTTATAGATGAGGAAACTGAGGTTCAGAGAAGTTAAATAATTCACTCAAGACCACACAGCTAGTAAATACAAAACTAGGCAGCCTGTCTCGAGTCCATGCTCTTAACCACTATGCTGTACTGCTTGTCACTATTACTACTGTAGTAATCCAGGCAAGAGATAATAAAGGCCTAAACAGAAATGGTGACATTAGGGATAGAAGGAAAAGGTGAGGAGATTTATTTGAAAGACATTAAAGACAGAACTCCTTCAATGATTGGGTATGTTGGTGAGAGAGAGAGCAACCTGGTTTGGGTGAGTGGACAGAACAGAAATTGATTCAGAGGAAAGAAGAGATGCTAAGTCAGAGGGGCCTCTGGGATAGCCAAAGGGAGATGTCCGTTAGGAAGATGGATGGAGTGACTTTCTAGATCTGAGAAGTAGATATGGAAATCCTGGACCTGGGAAGGTGGTGAAAACCAGGAGAACAGGTAACACTGCTCAAAGAGAGAGAGCAAATTGGCAGCCAACGCTTACTTGAGGCCTTCCAACAATTCTCATTTGTCCAGAATAGCAAATAAACAAGAAATGGATTGAATCAGTCATCAGAACATGAAAGATTGAGATATTTCACCAAAAAAATCCATACTTTCTATCTCTATTGAGAAACTGAAAGATCTGGCTCCACTAGGCCTGTAGGATTATCTGTGGAAGAAAAGGTTATTGCTGTTTATATATAAACAAAGGGATTGCTATGCAAATAAAGGTTCCCTGCCATATGTTTAATATGAACGTAGTCTATTCCACACTCATTTTCATGTCCTGGCCCCTGTGAATATTTCATCTTCCTAACTCTCCAGTGTAGTAAAAAGAGAGGAGAACCCTGGGAAATAGTAGGTAGAAGGTCACTAAAGGGTATTGCTAAAAATGGCCAGAGGTGGGAGAAAATCCAAAAGCAAGTGACAAGAGAATCCAAACGAGGAGACCGTTTCAAAACGGGCTTTTAACAGCTTCGAATGCTACAAAGAGGTCAAGTAAGGTAGGCTGAGATCGTCCACTGTGTTTAGCATTGACAGAGTCACTGGTGACCTTGCCATGGGCAGCTTCAGTGCAGCAGAGAGGGTGGGAGTCTGACTGCAGTGGGTTAAACAGCAAACTGGGAGGTACCCACAGGGAGGATGTATTACTTCATATCCTGGAGTTTAGTTGGGAAGGGGGTGAAGTACCTCTTCCATTAGGCAATCTGGTCTAAGCTCCTGCCTCCAGCTATCATCTACTTTGTCAGTGATTCTCATTTTTTTAGCTCAAGCTCAGAACTCTTTGCTGAGCTCCATTCCTATATATTTATTTCCCATATAGCCAATTACCTGCTTAACATCTTGCCCTGACTTCTTCAAAGACACCCAAATGTGACACAGGCAAAACCTAACTTGTCACCTCCCTCAAATCTAGTATATTTCTTGTGTTTCCCAAATCAGTAAATGTATGACCATCATTTGGTTGTATGGGCCAGAAACGAGGAAGTCATTCTGTTGTCTCCTGTCCCCCATCCTCATATCCAATTTTACTCCCTAAATTTCTCAACTATGCTTATTTCGACGGATCTCCACTGCGCTTCCCTGGTCCAAGGATGGCAGCAATAGCCTGCTGTTTGGTTCCCATCTCTCCCTATTTGTCTCCCTCTGATCTGATCTCTATTTTTTTTTCCAAAATACAAATTTCATCATGCAACCTCCTGCTTAAAAATCTTTCAATATATTCCCATTCCTCTTCAGATAAATCCAGAGCACAATTCTTGCAATGTCCTCTAAGGCCTTGCATGAGCTGGTCCCTACATGTCTCTCCCTCCCTCTCTGTACTCAATACTCTACCCATACTGGTACATGTGCTTTCCAGAAGGGGTTTTCTTCCTCTTGCTTCAGGCCTTTGTATATTCAGTTCTGTCTGGAACAGCCTCCCCCCAGCTGACTTCAAGTTCAAATTCAAACCTCAGTTTAAACAAACAACGAGAATAAGTCAGGTATTCCCATTATTTGCCTTCACAGTACGTTGTATCTTCCCTTCAAAGCACATATTACAGCTTGTTGTATTTGTATCATTATTTCTATTTTGTCTGCCTCCCTCACTGGTCTATGGCCTTTTTACAGGCAGTGACCATATCTACTCACAGCTGTATGCCTACTGCCTAGCACCATGCTACACTTAGAGTAGGCACTTGGGAAATGTTTCCTGAATGATTTAGTTAAATGGTGCATTGAATGAATGAAAGAAGGCACAGGGTCAAGGAGATATGTACTATGGAAGTATATTATATGCTGAGAAGAAAGAGCCAGTTGGACGAGAGAGATTAAAGACACAGGACAGAGAAAAGATGTTTTTAGAGTACTTTTCTGGAAATGGTGGTGATAAAGGGTGTTAGGTACCTAGAATACAGAAGGAGGATGCCCACCCTGAAAATACTGCTATCTTTGAGAAGTCTAAAGGGTGTTGATTGGCTAGTGCACATTAAGGCTCATGGATAAGAGACTTAAGGACTAATATTTCTTAATGGGGCGGGGGCTGTCCACTCGCACTTTCAGGCTCGACCTTCCTGTCTTTCAAAAGAGCCACAGTGTTGATTATGGGAAGAGCTGGGAAAGATGTGAGATATGAGTAGGGACTTAAGTTACATAAATCTTTGAAAAAAACGGACTCCTCTGAAGGAAACTGGAGACAGAACCATTTACTCTCATTATTCTCATCACAAGTCCTGAAAGTATGCATAGCAGATTGTGCTCTGTCTTTACCAAATTACCCAAGCAACTTCGAAAAGGCCACAGTCCCCGGGGGTAAGGAATATGGAAAGAAGATGCTCCAATAAGTGGCCTTATAAGTCAGAGATACTTAGGTTCAAATCATATGAGCTGTGACCATGGATGTTACTTATGAGGGGAGAGCGTGCACTTCAATTTTCTCATCTGGAAAATGAGCAACAGTACCACCTATTTTACAGAGTTATTGTGAGGAAAAAACAATGATATTGGCACTGCGAGCAACTAGTACCCTGCCTACCACAGACTTAAACCCTCCAACAACAGTACCTTTCTTATTTGGCAGATGTTGGAGAAATACTCCTGGAAACAGCATTCATGTTTACATAAGGATCTAGGATGAGGCTACAGCAGAAGGTTATTTAACCGCAATATCTGGACCCAATCTATATTAGATTAATATTTCCCAGAGCTTAAATATCTTAATGCCTAAAAAGTACAATAATTGAAAAGAAGACATTTTAGTACATGACGTATGGCGTATACAAGGGACATAAAGAGTGGTAAGAAATGAGTGAGTTTAAAATGTATGTATGTAACAAATATTTTACAATATAAATTTATGCCAATAAACTGAATAACATATTCATCATCATTGTGTCTCCCCAAATTTTGCTGGTATTTTTTTCCTACTGCTGCCACTTCATTTAGTTCCAATATTTTCTATGGTTCTTTTCTTGATTTTTTCCCATTATATCAATTAAAGCATGAGAAGTAAAACATCACACACACAAATGCACACATTATGATTGTGCAAATGAAATTTAACGTTTCAAAAGATGCTAACAACCTTGAACTGTCACAACTCCTGATTTTACAAGTGAGCCCATCGTGACATCACTATCTCTGCACAATGGCAAAACTTCAAGTATTTTAAGGGCATAATTTTTAAAATCATCTCCCCCCACAAAAGAAAAGCATTTTTTTAATAACCATTCTGTTATTTTGATGCTTTCCTTGCTTAAATTCCCCGATTTAAAAAAAATGTTGTCTAATGCACATTCTTCTTTGACAGAAACCCTTTCCAATCTTCTTTTTTCTTTAGCAATCCAATCCAATCTCCTGAAACTGGGACCACATCAACTCCAAACTCCAATTTCCATCCCGACAAATTTCATCAGCTATGGAAAGCACAGTCCCAAATCATATCAGGCATACCTGAGGTAGAATTTCAAAGAGCTGGTGATTGTCTTAATGTCCCAGTCACTATTATGAAAATCAACATCTCCTGGGCATTTAGGATCTATATGAGAAAAGAAAACAAGAAAAAAAGTTAACGTCCCAAAAGATTTTATTCTGCATCCCTTTAAAATAAATATAAAGTGCATTAATTAAAACAGAGTTACTCTAACCAGTTTTTAAGAGATGAAAGCTTTATAACAAAAATGTCTTTGACGTCTCAAAAATTCCCGTGTTTATTTCAGTTGGGATGTCAAGAGCTTGGAAAGCATCTCTTCCATTCATACAATAAGAAAAAAAGGGGACCAAACAGAAAATGAATTCCTCTTAGATCAATCAGAGGACTGGGGTCACACGAAGGCATGAAGGGCAAACCACTGTCCCCAAAACTGAAGAGATAGACAGGCAGATACAGAAAAATCTCATCTGTAACAGACGATTGCGAGAGGCTCAATGTGGACACGTTTGAGAGTGGAAAGTTCTAAGGGGGCCCAGTCTTAGAGATGACCCCACACTTTTGTGAGTTTTCCCTCCAGGAGTCTTATCAGGTTCTCACAGTGAAGATCTGAGAAAAATGCTCTCATGTTTCCATGCTTCAGAGAGGAGGAGAGAAAAAGTAGCCTTTCAAAAAACACGCACAGAGCATTTCATTCTTCTTAACAAGGTCTACCCTCAAGAAAAACTATTTTATCAGACCCTAATGTACTGGGGTTTTACCAGCACTTAACTGATGTAGGAAAAGGGAAATTTCCAACTACAGGCCAGCTTGCCTTCTTTTCTCTTCTAAGTGGAAAACTGAAACAAAACTGAGAAGCACTTGTGAAGATCATGGGCCAGAGGCATAGGCTGACTAAAAGACTAAGACATAATTATAGGATTGTAGAATGCTACCCCTCTCCTTACATCTTACAATACCTGCATAGTAACAGGGAGCTATGACTAAAATAATATGCTTATCTGACAAAATTTAAGAAGTCTCTAGGGAAAACCAGACAACAGGGGAAATAAAAATGAGGACACAGAAATAAGTTTGGCCTCTCACACCTCCAAATACAGCAGACAATAAACACAGGCTAAACTCTAGCCAGATAAAGAAAACCTCACAGTAAAGGTCTATTTACCTCAGTTCCTTTTACCCATTACATCATGTCCGGCTTGCAATAAAAACTTACAAGAGATACTAAAAAACCAAAAAACCCATTTGAAGAGAGACACAGCATCATAATCAGACTCAGATATGGCAGAGATGTTGGAAACAGACTAGGAATTTAAAACAACTATGATTTATATGCCATCGACTGTAGTGGATAACGTGGACAACATAAAAGAGGAGATGGATAATGTAAGTAGAGAGATAGAAGCTATAAGAGAAAGTCAAAAGGAAATTCTAGAATCAAAAACACCATAACAAAAAGGAAGAATTCCTGTGATGTGCTCATCAGTGGACTAGACACAGCTGAGAAAACAGTCAGTGAGCTTGAAGAAATGTCAATAGAAACTTCTAAAACTGAAATGCAAAGAGAAAAAAGAATGAAAAAGACAGAACAGAATGTCCAAGAAAAGTGGGTAAATAACAAAAGGTATGACATCCATACAAGTGATGAGAACATCAGAAGGCGAAGAAACAGAAAAGGGAACAGCAGAAATATGTGAAGGAATAATGAGTGACAATTTCCCAAAACTAATGATAAACACCAAGCCACAGATCCAGGAAACTCAGAAAACACCAAGGAAGATACATACCCTCGCCCCCCACCCCCCAAAAAAAATGTCATATTCAAACTAAAAATCAAAGATAAAGAAAAAATCTGGATAGAAGCTGGAAGGAAAACAAACACCTTGCTACAGGAGGACCAAGGAGAAAAATTACATCACGCTTCCCTTTAGAAACTACACAAGCAAGAAGAGAATGAAGTTTCCAAAGTGTTAAAAGACCAATCTAAATCCTGTACTCAGAGAAATTACCTTTCAAAAGTGAAGGATAACTGGGTCATATTTCCTAAATCATTCCATGAGGCCAGCATTACTCTAATACTAAAGCCATACAAAGACATTACAATAAAGGAAAAATACAGAAGGAATATCTCTCATAAACACAAAAATCCAGAACAAAATATTAGCAAATAGAATACAACACTGTATAAATCCCACGAAAAAATGGGATTTATTGCAAATATGCAAGGCTGATTAAATTTTCAAAAATCAATGGTTATTCATCACATCAACAGACTAAAAAAAACACCATCTGATTATATAAGTAACTGCAGAAAAAGTATTTGACAAATCTATTATCATGCACAATAAAAACTCTCAGTAAACTAGGGACACAGGAAAACTTCCTCAGCTTGATAAAGAGCATCTACAAAAAACATACAACTGACATTATATTTAACAGTGAAAGACAGGAGCAAAGTGAAGATGTCCTCTCTCGCCATTCCTATTCAACATCACAGTGGAAATCCAAGTTAATAAGAAAATGAAGTAGAAGATAAATAGATTGAATGAAAACTGCCTTTGTTTACAGATATAATGACTGTCTATGTAGAGCATGATAATCAACAATGACAACGAAAACCCTGTAACTAGCTAATAGCAAGGTCACAGGATACAACAAAAGTCAATTGCTTTTGTACATCCCAGCAATGAACGATTGAAATACAAAGTTTAAAATATTGGAAGATTTGCATTAGCACCCCCCAAAAAAGAAATACTTAGGTATAAACTTATCAAAATAGGTACAAGATCTATATCAAGAAGACTACAGAACCCTAATAAAATAAATCTTGGATCTAAACAGAGAGCTAGTCCATATACACAGACAGAAGACACAGTATGTCAGTTCCTGCCAACTTGATCTATATATTCCAACTTGATCTACCAGGGTGCCAAAAAAAGTCGTATTATACAAGTGGACACATTGGTCAACGTTGCTCAAGCAGTAGTTCACTGTAACCAGAAGTGTCTGGACGCTGATGGGAACCACTTTGAGCACCTCTTGTAATTGCAGAAGTCACACGTGACTTGTATTCATCTTTTGTTATTGGTGTATGTTTACTATTACAATTTTAATACAGTTTTCCTTTCTTAAAATTTGTATACATTTTGTTGGCACCCTCTGTATAGGTAGGGGTAGCCACACCACCATAGCTCTTATGCTCCACATGCTGGTAGAGAAGGCACCATGATGGTGCCCCAATGTTTACTGCCTGTGCCCTCCAGAGAGGCAGCCACTTGGGTCTGTGCCCGTGCTTCTCTAGTGCACCTGTATAAACCTTCCTCCCAGGAGAGTGTCTGGCATGTCATAGGCAGGCTCTATCTTTTCCAATGGGGAAAGGCACAGGACTCCTGGCTACAAGAATCAACATTTCAGTTTCTGCAGTGAGAATGATATCCTCCTATAGAAACTAGACATTGGTATACTCCGAAGCATACTGCAGCCTTATTTGTGTAAAATCTTGGCCCTGTTCAAGGCCTCTTTCATTCTCAGTGGAAGTAGAGTGGCCATCAGTTTAGCCATATGTGTGTCTGATTTAAGGCTCCTTCATTTCTTAAGAAACCATCTAGCCCAATTTCACCTCACTTGATTGGAGAGCTTATGGGTCTGCATGTAACTGACAAAATGATGATTTCTGCATTCCAGTTCTCAGGGAATGCCAACTCCAGCTTTCTATTGCCTAATTCTTATACACATCTTCGTGACAAGACAGTATTTATACAGGATTATCTGGAGAACATGCAGTCCATCTGTTCATCTAGGTTGGTGATTGAACTGTTCTTTTCCATTCAGACACAATGCCTTCTGAATCTGTGCTGCACCTCCGAAGTGATCTTTGGAGTCATTTTTTTTTCCTCTTTTACCCATTTGGACCTGAAGGTTTTAGGCAAGTATAATACAAATTCAAATGTGACTCCCGTTTGTCTATAATGCAATAATAGATAAAACAAACTGAAAAGTTATTAAGGCTAGGAAAAGTCAATGTAGTTCAAAAGAAGAAAAACACTCTGAACAATCAAAATACAGGCATTCCTCTAAAAAAAAAAAAAAAGCCATTTACTGTGAGAAAGGTTTTAAAACTCTGCTGGTAGAAATTGTCAATATAATTAAAGGTGACTGCAGTGAAATTCAAATAGTAACGAAGATAAAGATCATTCTTAGCCTAGTAACAGAAGGATATTTCTTTAACCCAATAAAGGCCTGTAGTGGTGTGTTTTCTAATGGAATGGGGCCAATGACATATATCAACGCAGATGACAATGAACTTGAAATTGGGAAAATATGTGTACAATCAGGTGTTATGAGCCAGTGTGACCTGCCACCAGAGCCACTGAAACAGTCTCAAATAATCAGTTGATATAACAATTAATGGTGAAACACTAGAAGCTTAAGACCAGAAGCCAGAAACGAATCCTGCTTTCAGTACTATTATCATTGAATCAGAGTATCTAGAACAATGATTCTCAAATCTAGCTCCTAGAAAAATCTGTGAAGCTTTTAAAAATGACAAGGCCTAAGCTCCACCCTATGTGAATTAAATCAGAATCTCTGGAGATGAGTCTTTATTTTTAAACTCCCAGGTGATTTTAATGAATGGTAAGGGTGGTGAACCACTGGACTATCTAATAAAATTAAGAAACACAAATGGAAAAGTTAATGTTACTAAACAAGAAACAGAAACTACAAGATAGAATAATCATTATTTACCTATGACATAACTGTCTACCTGAAAACTCAAGATAAGCAACTGAACATTTGTGCAAATTCACAAGAAAGCTTACTAAAATCCCTGGTCAGAAAATAAAGATACAAAACCATGAACTTCCTATATACTAGCAATAATCAGTTCAAAAGCTTAATAGGAAAAAAATCCAAAAAACAATGGCAGAGTGTGTGTGTGTGTGTGTGTGTGTGTGTGTGTGTTATTTTTATAATCAAACCTGGGAATAAATGTCCATAATTATTTACGGCTTATATAAAGAAAAGTGTAAAACATAAAGGAAACTTGCATAAATGAAAACATACTATAATTCCAGATATAAAGACTAAATGTTGAAAATTCGTCAACTTGATTCCAATTAAGTTATAGATTTAATACAATTCAAATCAAAATGCCAACAACTTATGTTTTCTGGTACATGATAAAATTTTTAAAGTTTACATGGAACAAGAGTAATTGGGGAGAATTTGTGCTACTTGATAGGAAAACTAATAATGACGCAACAGCAGTCACAAGATCAGACCAGTGGAAAAAATGAAAAGCTCTAGAAAAGATGATCACGGAAAAATATAAGAACTTAATGTACAATAAAAGCAGCATTGTACATTCATGAAAAAGGAAGTGTTCAATACGTGGAGATTAGCAAGTTCACTATTTGGGGAAAACAGTAAGTTAGATCTCCATTTCACAACCAAACAATATATTCAATTTCAAATCGATGGAAGAGTTAAAATGTAAAAACCAATAATCATCAAATAATTCATTTAAAAAAATAGTGAATTTTTATAGGCTGTTAATTAGGGAAGGGCTTTCTGAGCATAGTAAACAATGAAGTGTTCACCACACCCTGGCAAACACCTTGGGTATATTGCAAGGGTGACAAGTTCTAAAAACTGGCACAGAGGGGACTACTCGAGAGCTGTACTGGGATCATGATTTGATGGAAAGCACGCATTAAAACTGTGCACCCCCAAAATGAGCATATGGAGTCATGTGCCAAATGCATGAGTTTTTTGGGGAGCTTTCGAAAATGCAGACACCTGGATCCCAAGACAGACATTGACTCATTGGGTCCAGGATAAGGTCTAGGAATCTGTTTGTTCTTAGTAACAACTTCTCCAAGATGATTCTAGGGTGCGGCTGGTTTCCTGTCATGTAACGTGACAGATAACAAGATTGAGTGTAAAAATAATCACATAAGTATCTTCCTCAAAGTTCTAACCACCACTCCAAGTGAGGGTACAATGATGTTTTCCCTAAATTTAGAGGCAATAAATAAATAAATAAATAAATAAATAAATAATAAATAAATAAATAAATAAGCCCACAATCGCAAGAAAGGTACAGTGACTCGTCTAAAACACACGTGTAACATCAGTGTCCAAAGCACTCAAGAAAATGTTTGTAATACGACATTACTGAAAAAATTCTGGTTGCATAACTAGCAAGCTCAGCTTTGATTACTTGCAGTTGATAAAACTGATCAAGTGAGAGATGGAAAGAGAAGTGACTAACACGAGCTGTAGGCAGAAATGAACCCATCAGATTCTGACACAAGTTAGGAAGGCAGCATGACTAAGGTATGAGCATTGATCAGTTTCACCAAGTAACAGTCTTTTTTTATATTTTAATACTCTATTTACGTATAATTCACACATATTAAGACATTAAATGTGGTATTTTGACATACGTATAAATTGTGAAATGATTGCCATAATCAACTCATTAATATATTAGCACAATAACATCCCCTTACATAGTTACTTTTTTGTGTGGTGAGAACACTTAAGATCAAAGAGATAGCTGCATTATGAAGAAATGCTCAACCTCACTAACCATCACAGAAATGCAAATAAAAACCACAATGAGATACCACCTCACCCCAGTCAAAATAGCTGTCATCAATAAATCTACAAACAACAAGTGCTGGCGTGGATGTGGAGAAAAGGGAACCCTTGTGCACTGTTGGTGGGATTGCAGATTGGTGCAGCCACTATGGAAAACAGTATGGAGGCATCTCAAAAATCTGAAAATGGAACTACCTTATGATCCAGCAATCCCACTCCTAGGTATCTATCCGGAGAAATCCAAAACTCCAATTCAAAAATCTTTATGCACTCCTATGTTTATTGCAGCACTATACGCAATAGCCAAGACATAGAAACAACCAAAATGCCCATCGGTAGATGACTGGATTAAGAAACTGTGGTACATTTATACAATGGAGTATTATGCGGCCATAAAGAAGAAACAAATCTTACCATTTGCAACAACATGGATGGACCTAGAGAACATTATGTTAAGTGAAATAAGACAGAGAAAGACAAATACCATATGATCTCACTTATATGCAGAATCTAAAGAAAATAAGTGAATGAACTAATCAGAAACAGTTTTGGAGACATAGAGGAAAAACTGAGGGTTGCTAGATGGGCAGGGGGGTGGGGCTAAGGGGGAAGGTGAGGGATTTAGAAAATAGTCAGTAACCACAAGATGGCCACGGGGTTTTGAAAATTAATTTGGGGAACGTAATCAATAATGTAAAGATTTTGTAGGGTATCCGATGGACACGTGTCGCATTTGGGAGACCACCTCAGGGATGATGGAGATGCCTGATCACTGCACTGTACACCTGAAGCTGAACAATAATGAATGCCAATTATAATTATAATTATATATATATATGGTTACAGGAAGCGGAGTACAGCATTAGGAATAGAGACAGTGGAAATGTAATGGCTGTGTGCGATGTCAGAGGGATAGTGGATGGGGGGAGGGGGAATCACACAGTGTGAGGGATATAAATGATAAACGTCTAAGTAGTGCTTTGTCTTGTGCACCTGAAACTAATAAAAAAGAAAAGAGATAGCTGCATATCCTTGCTCACTGCAGCATTACAACAGCCAAGACACGGAAACAACCTAAGTGTCTATCAATGGATGAATGGATAAGAAAAAATCTGCCATTTGTGCGACTCTGAATAAACCTGGAGGACACAATGCTAAGTGAAATAAGTCAGGTGCGGAAAGACGAACACCAAGGCACAGTCTTGATAGCTGTATTTCAGGCTCTTACTCATCCCCCCTTCTTCAGTTTTAAAACCCAGGATGTCACACTAAAGGATAGCTGGAAGAAAGGCCTTCTGTTCTTCTGTTGTTGCTGTATATAAGACATGTGTGTCACAAATACAGTGAGAAAAGATAATCCATTTATAGAACAATAAATGTTACAAACTATGGCAGTGGGACATCTTTATATATTAAATAACTAGTAATGGCACATAGTTCCATCAATGAGCGGAGAGGCTGGTCATAAATACCAGAAATAGCCATACTGGTGCCTCCCATCTCTTACAGACTCAGTTCATGCTATATATGTAGGAGAGAGAGGTGCTACCTAAAAGGAGGTAGAGGCTGTGTTACTTCGCAACTTAAAATAAATCCATCTGTGGCCTATTCATTCTCCTCAGATTCTAATTATATCAAGGTTATTAATAAAATTTATAACCTTGAGGAATAAATCTACTTGGGCAAATCTAGCCAAAGAATACACTGGGATTCACTCATCTATAAACATGTCATCACAAAAAGGGAAACAAGTGAAATGCTCAACAAGAAGAAAATGATCTGATCAATTTTGGTCCTTTTATCTATCACATATAGCCATTAAAATATTTGCAAAGCATTTTTCATCAAACGGGAAGTGCTTATGTCAAAGTAATAGTGGCCATGTAAATCTAAACCTCCCTTCACAGCCTCCACCACAAGAAAAAATATAGTAGTACACAGACTCATGCCCTCCACATAACAAAAAATACCCACATTCCAAATTACTTGTCAGTAGGAACATAAACACCAAGTCTCAGTGAGTTGTCACTCATATTCCCCCTCCACAAACCTTCGCAGGGAGCAAGTGCATTCATGAGAAAAGAGGGGGCTAAAGGCATAAAATTAATGTAAAAGCAGAAAGTCTATACAAAGTGCAAAATTACTGAAAAATGGTCAGGGTCGATCAGAGAGCACTTAGGAAGGGGCATTCTAAGCAGTCTTCAAAAGGCAGACTTCAAAAGGTATTGCTTCTAGGAAAGATGAAGGCAAACACAAGATGGAGTCACCCTTTGGAAAGTGAATGGACAACAGGAAGTGAAGCAAGAGAGGAAAACTAAGGAATGAGTGAAGATCTACCACACAAAAGGACTCAGGATCCAACAAACTAGATTTCAATCCCAGAAAACATTCAGTGAGACAATTTTGGATGCTAAAAGCCATACTCAAAATGAAAACAGAATAGCTATGAATATCTGTGCATCAAATAACACAGCAACCAACTTTATAAAGCAAAAACACGGGAGATACAAGGAGACATCAATAGAAACACTAAGGAAAGAGACTTTCACATGCCATCTTTATTACATAACAGATCAAGTGGACAAACAGCAAAGAAGGATATAGGAGACCTAAATAACACAATCAACAAGGTTATTCTCACAGATACACATGCATACCTCATTTTTGGGGGGCTTTGTTTTATTGTGCCTCATAGATATTGTGTTTTTGTTGTTGTTGTTGTCGTTTTACAAATTGAAGGTAATAACCTCCAGCAGCAAAAAGATTATGACTTGCTGAAGGCTCAGATGATGGTGAGCATTTCTAAACAATAAAATATTTTAAATTAAGGTACATATATTGTTTTTTATACATAATGCTCTTGCACGTTTCATAGACTACAGTATAGTGTAAACATAACTTTCATATGTACTGAGAAACCACAAAAAAATGTGTCTCACTTTATTGTGATATTTACTTTATTGTGGTGGTCTGGAACCAAACCCGCAGTATCTCCGAGATGTGCCTGTATGTCAAATTATACACCCCGATAATACAAACTACACTGTGTCTCAAGGGCACATAGAACACTCACAAACATTGAATGCATATTAGGTCACAAGGATAGCATCGGTGAGTTCTGGAAAGTTGAAATATTACACACATTCTCTTACCACAACACAATAAAACTAGAAATCATTTTTATGTCCATTCTACCTGGAAATTTTTTAACTTTCTATTCAATAATTATTGAGTAAAGGGAGAAATACAAACTAAAATCACAAAAATGCTAAAAAAAACAACAACTCACTACATATGAAAAATCTATGGGATGCATTTAATGAGATGATCAGGGGAAAATTCACTAACTTAAACATGTTCATCAATAAAATGAAAGAATAAAAACAAATTCAATACTCAGCTTAAAAAGCTAAAGAAAGTACAACAAAGCAAACCAAAAATATATCTATATCAAGAAAGAAAATAACAAAAAGAGCAGAAATTAATGAGGTGGAGGATAGAATAAAAAAGGTCTAATTAATCAATCAAAATCCTATGTTTTGAAAAAATTAGCAAAATAGACAAGCCACAAGCCAACTTCATCAAAAAAGTAGGAATATACAAGAAAGTACAAATACACAAGAAGGAGAACACCATTGAAACAGAAGAAATTTTAAGTCATAAGAGACTAATTTGCAGACCTCAATGCTAATAAATTTTAAAGCCTAGATGATATTTTACCAAGATTGACCCCACTAGAGATAGAAAGCTTAAACAGATAATTTTCCATAGTAGAAATACAGGAAGTTATCACTGAACTAATGCACATGCATACACGTGTGTACACACACACACACACACACACAAAGTTCATGCGCGCACGAAATTCTACCAAAAAATTCAAAGAACTGAGTCTCAACAAACCATATATTTTTCTGGGAGCATTGAAAATTAAGGAAAAGGTTGTTCTTTGTATAAACAAGTATAACATTGATAACAAAACCTGATAAAAGGTAGTACCAAAGATTGTAGAACAATATCACCTATGAATAACGATACTAAAAATTCAAATTATTAGTGACGAGGATCCAACACCATATTAATAAAATAATATACCATGGCTAAATTGGATTTATTCCAGAAATGCAAGAAAGCAAGGGTGCTTCAGTATTAAGAAATGCACTCATATACTGTTTTAATACATCTAAAGAAAAATCATGTTTATCTCCAAAGATGTTGAAAAAGTCTTCAACAAAATTCAACACCTATTCCTGACTTTTAAAAAAATAAAAATTAGCAAATGATGTATTAGCATTTTAATATGATAGCGCGCACACACACACACACGGGGTGAGGAGAGGGAGAGGGGGAGAAGGGGGAAAGGGGAGAGAAGGAGGGAGGGAGGGAGAGAGAGAGGCACCTATTTGCAGATAATATGAAACTATATCTAGAAAACCTAGAGAACAAACAATAAAACTAATATACAGTAAGGCCTCAAAATGTAAAAATTAATGTCAGAAATCAATAGCCTGCATATACACAAACAATAAGCAGTTAGAAGTTATAACTGCAGAGGAAACCTCATTTACAATACCAGCAAAGATTAAATCCTTAGAACTCAACTTAATGAGAAATGTACAGTAAGTCCACAAGGAAAACAACATAAAAATATACTTGAATAGCAAGATGTTTCTTCTTCTTAAATGTGATAAAGAAGACAATTCTCCAAAAATTAATGTATAAATTAAACACAATCCCAAAAAAAAAAAAAAATTAATAAAAAAAAAAAAAAAAAAAATACCAACAACTTTTTCTAAGTGGCCAGACAAGTTGACACTGAAGTGCATATGGACAATAAACACACAAGAATGGCCATGAAAACCGGGTGGGTGGGGGGAGGTACATAAGAGTAGCAGCTCTAGCAGGCATTAAAACATACTATTTAGACAAAGATAAAATTGGCCATTGAACAAAGGTAAAATTAGATCCATGTTGTATACCATATATAATAAAAGAACTATTTAATGGATCAGAGATCCACATGTAAAAAATGAAATGACAAAGGTACTAGAAGAAAACTCAGATCACTCTATATATATCTTGAGTGATAGTGGTAGGAAAGGCTTTCTAACTATGATTCGGAATCCAGATGTAATAAAATAAAACTGATATATTTCACTACCTGAATTTTTCAAATGTATGCCAAAACTATCATAAACAATATTAAATGACTACTGACAAACTGGGAGAAAATATTTGCAACATAGATAGCAGATAAAAAGTAAATATCCCTGATATATAAATAAATCTCAAAATACAGAAGGACAAATTTTTTTTAATCTGATAGATAAATGGTCAAAAGACATGAAACGACAATTCACACAGATAGTATATATACACCTGTATGTGTATGTGTATGTACATTTAAGTATATGAAAAAAAGACCAACCTCTCATAGTAAGATAAATGCAAATTAAAACTACATTGAGATACCATTTCTTATCTATTAGGTTGGTAATTATTTAAAATTATAACAATATGCTCTGTTGACAAGGCTATGGGGAAATGGGTGCTCTCATAGATTGCTGGTGGAAATGCAAATTGGTACAAGAATTCTAGAGAGAAATTTGTGAATATCTAGCAAAACTACACATACACTTAGCTTTTGCCCCAGAAATCCCACTTCTAATAATTTACCCTGAAGATATACTTCAACAATATGAGAACACATGTGTACAAGACTACTCATGACAGCACTGTCTATAAGTGCAAAATACTGGAAAAAGCTAAGTGCCCCTCCATAGGACAGCAAATAAACTGTGGTACATCCAAAAAATGTACTCTGCAGCTGTACAGAAAAGCAAGAAAGAGCTCTAGGGACGCATATGGAGTGGCTTCCAGGATATATTAAGTTTTAAAAGTTAAGTATATGCTATCCTCTGTGTAAGAAAGGAGGGGGGGGATGAGACAATATATCCCCATTTTCTTTTTATTTTTCTGGTTTTGTTTTTTTTAAAGTTTATTGGGGTGACAATTGTTTACAGTAAAGTTACATAGGTTTCAAGCGTACAATTCTGTAATACGTTGTCTATATATCACATTGTGCGTTCACCACCCAGAGTCAGTTCTCCATCCATCACCATATATTTGATCCCCCTTTACCCTCATCTACCACCCCATCCCCCTTACCCTCTGGTAACCACTAAACTATTGTCTATGTCTATCAGCTTTTGTTTCTTCATCTGTTTGTCTTGTTCCTTTGTTGTTTTCAGTTTTATACACCCAGGTCAGTGAAATCATGATTCTCAACTTTTTCTGACTTATTTCACTTAGCATAATAATCTCAAGATCCATCCATGTTGTCGCAAATGGCATTATTTCATCTTTTCTTGCGGCAGAATAGTATTCCATTGTGTATATATACTACATCTTTATCCAATTATCTATTGAAGGACATTTTCTTATTTGTACAATAAAAGCAACACAGAAAGGGTAAGTAGACACTAGTGAGGCTTGCTACCTTCAGGATTGGGGTGGCAACTGGTAGAAAAGATGAGTAGGGATAGGAGTGGAGCAGAAAGAATGGGAGAAGTTATGACACTTCTCTTGAATAAACCTTTTGGTATAATTCTGACTTTTGCAACCGTGCTAAAGTTTCATATACTCAAAAAGCAAAAGCAAAGGAATGGGGGAAATCCTGCAATGAAACATAAACGGAAATGAAACCAACTATATTTGTAATGAAAAACAAAATGTGCCAGGGCCTGTGTGAAGGAGGTGGATAACCTGAGCAAATTTGGACCAAGTATTGTGACTATATACTGTCAGGTTAAAGGTCAAAAGAAATATGAACGAATATTGAAGCCTAGTTAGTAAGTTTGTTTTCTTTAAGAGGTATGAGTTAGCATTCTGAAATTATATCCTGTGTATTCTAGAACTAAGAAAAATCTTAATATACAGAAAGATATATAAATGTATGTGTGTATGATACTCTGAGTACTGACAGGACCTAGAAGCAATGGAACCCCAGTAGCAATGAGCAGCCCTAGTGCTCTGATCTTGGCTTCTGAATACATACTTTTCTCAACTTCAATGAAGCTGGGCTCCTTGGAGAAATGCCTGGATCCAGGGCTGAGGATGGCAAGAGTAAGATAAAACTGGAATGCCTTTTTGGGCCAGAAAGTAAAGAAGTGCTCAAAACCTGAAGGCAACAAAATCGTCATGGGGACGTCAAGCACAGCACAGAGAATATAGTCAATAATGTTGCAAGAGCTATGTATAGTGCCAGGTGGGTACTGGACTAAGCTTGGGGATCACTGCCTAAACTACATAAACATCTAACCACTATGCTGCACACCTGAAAGTAATGTAAAATAATACTGAATGTCAGCTGTAACTGAAAATAAATAAATAATTTAAAAAATAATACAAATTTATACTACATCTTTGATTAATTAACATATACCAATTATCTGTCTAAACCTGAAATCCGGTTTGAAATGTCATCTTGACAAAGATCTTAAAATATCAAATGACTCATAGAATACTAGTATATCTAATGACTTAAAAATAATCTTGCTTGTTCATGTAAAAAAGAAAAAAAAAAGAAGCTCAAAATATCTAAGAGACATCTCTATGATCTAGAACAGAAAGAAAAGATAAATCAGTTTCTAAGAAAAAAAAGAAAAATGTAAAATTCAACCTGTTCCAGGAAAGGCAAAGATTATTAATAAGCCACAGAAGATAAAGAGGGAGTTAAAATGTTCATTATAATCCAAATCATAATGCTACGTACCTACCATTTATTTTTAATAGCTAACAGGTTTCAAGTGTTTAACTATACGACAGGAACCTTGCTGAGTATGTCACACACATTATCTTATTAAACCTTTAAAACCCTATGAATCCTACTTGCCCGGTTTGACACAGAGGGAAATCGGGGCTCACAGAAATTATGTAACTGGTGAAGGAGACACAATTAGTAAGTAGTAAAGCTAAGATTTAAACATAAGTCTGTGCTCTCAACCTTGTGGTATTCAAGGGGTACCTATTAGAAAAGTAGGAGAGAAAAAAAATCTACCTCCATGTAACCAAGTAACCAAAGCTTACATGTAAAGCTTTTTCCTTAGGAAAAATTTAATTTTTAAAATATGAGCAATACAGTAATTTAGAGAAAAGAACGTAAATATTCTTTGAAACCCATCAACATATATAAATTCAAGGATGTGGGTTAAGAATCTAAGGGTACATACGATCCCATATGTAATTACTGATTTGGGCCTGTATCATGTATGGGGTAGTAAATCCTTGGGGATAATGTTGGGAAGCAGAATAGTCATATGATGCCAGTGTATCACCTGATAAATTAATTACCAAGTACAAAAGGAAAATGCACCTTTATAATGGGGAGATCTGGCAATCACCATCTGAGGCATGTGATCAAATGGCCTCACTAATAACGGTGAAAGCAGGTTTCTCTTGACGTGATACCACGTCAAGTACACGATCTCAGCCATGAAGTATTCTTGCCAAAAATACTTATGCTGATATAGTCCATCTTTGAGACCTAACTTCCAATTTATACCAAACACGGCAGAGAGAAGAATAAGTTATATAAAATGATGAGGAAGTAATCACACAAATCTAGAATGTGGGGCATTCTCAAAGAAAACTGACTAGAACTCTTCACGAAGTCCATGTCTCAGAAAAAAATTGTGGAGGCACTATTCTAGATTAAAAGAAATTAAAGACACATAACAAAAAGTTTTGTACCATTGGGGAAACATGACTATAGACTTCATGTCAGATTATTTTACGGAATTTTTTTAGGTTAAGGGTATTGTGGGTATGTAGGAAAATTATTCTTAGGAGCTGCATGCTGAAATATTTGAGAGATGTGTGTGTGTGCGTGTGTGTGTGTGTGTGTATGTGTGTATAATACATGTACTCTCTCTCTAATAGAAAATAAACACATATATTTATATAGATAACATACATACATATATAAGATGTAATACACATATGGATAAAATTAATAGATATAGATACACAAATATATAAAAATATAGCTACACATAGATATACAGTTGACCGTAGAACAACACGGGTTTGAACTGAGTGGGTCCACTTACATGCAGATTTTTTTCAATATATACATTCAGTATTGTAAATGTATTTCCTCTTCCTTATGATTTTCTTAATTATATTTTCTTTTCTGTAGCTTACTTTATTGTAAGAATACAGTATATAACATATACAACATATAAAATATGTGTTAATTATGTTACTGGCAAGGCTTCTGGTTAACAGTAGGCTATTAGTAGTTAAGTTTTTGGGGAATCACAAGTTATATGTAGATTTTCAACTGCACTGGGGTCGGCACCCCTGGTCCCGTGCTGTTCAAGGGTCCACTGCAGATAGATAGGGAGAGTGACAGAGACAAAGAGAGCACTTACAAATGTGGCAAGATGTCAACCAATATAATAAAACACTGGGGAAAACATACTGCTAACCTCTAAGAAAACAGAATATTATGCAAATACTTCAAACCTTTAGGAGGGAAAATAATGGAACAAGAAAAACTTAGTTAATCCAACAAAAGGTGAAAAATAATACAAGCAAGCATTTTATTTAAGATAATAAATAAGATGCCAGGAGTTTTCAGTTATCATACAACATGTGAATGGACTAAATTTACCTACTGAAAAGTGATATGCTTATTGTTCAAAATTAAGCCAAATATTTTAAGCCAATATATATACACATATATACATGTACACTGGGGGTGCCAAAAATATGTGTACAAGTGGACACTTTGGTCAATGTTGCTCAAGCAGTAGTTTGCCATCATCAGAAGTGTCTGGACACTGATGGTAACCACTTTGAGCACCGCTTGTAATTGCAGAAGTCAAACATGACTTGTATTCATCTTTTGTTATCGGTATATATTGAGTATTATGATTTCAACAGTTTTTTCCTTTCTTAAAATGTGTATACATTTTTGGAACCCTCTGCATATATGTATATATACATACACAAAATCAGGTACAAATAACTTAAGCAATTAAGATTGTTAAATTAAGGATTCCTTTTAAAACATGTAATAGAATCATGTACTAATTTTTAAGAAAAAATGTAGATTGCTTTTGAAATCTAGTCTTTTTCAAGATTGAAGGACAATGCAAACATAATTTTAAAGTGAAAAGTAAATGTTACAACATTCTGGAATAAAATTAAGAAAATAATGCCATTGATAATAGCATCAAAAAGAATAAAACACTAAGGAATAAATTTACTATAAAAAAGGAGCAAACTTATACTCTGAAAACTACAAAAGAGTGTCAAACGAGAAGGCTTACGTAAATTAAAAGACAGGCCATGTTCATCCATTGGAAAACTTAATCTTGTTAAGATGACAACACTCCCCAAACTGATCTACAGATTCAACGCGATCCTTTTCAAAACCACAGCTGGCTCCCTCCCCCCCCCCCACCATAAAATTGCAAGATGATCCTAAATTTCATATTGAATTGCAAGGGAGTACAAATAGCCAAACCAGTGTTGAAAAAGAAAAAATAAAGTTGGAACTCACACTTCCCGATTTCAAAACTTTCCAGAATTTTACAATAATCATGGAATATGGTAGTGGCATAGGGACACACAGAGATCAATGGAATCGAATTGAGAACCCAGAAATAAATCTATACATTCATGGTCAACTGATTTTCAATAAGGGTGCCAAGACAATTCAATGAGGGAAATAAAAGTCTCTTCAATAAATAGTGTAGGGACAACTGGATAGCTACATACAATAAAATGAAGTTGGATCCCTACCTCACAATATATACAAAATAACTAAAAATGCATCAAAGTATTTATCTGAAGAAAATAAAAACACTAATTCCAAAAGATATTGTACCCTTATGTTCATTGCAGCATTATTTATATTAGGTTGGTGCAAAAGTAATTGCGGTTTTTGCAATTTTTTTTTTTAACCTTTTAACTGCAATTACTTTTGCACTAACTTAATAATAGTCAAGATATGGAAGCAACCTAAGTGTCCATCAATAGATGAATGGATAAGAAAGATGTGGTACACACACATACACACACACACACACACACACACACAGAGAAATATTCAGCCATAAAAAATAAAATCTTGCCATTTTTGACAACATAGATGGGGTGGAGGGTATTATGCTAAGTTAAATAAGTCTGAAACAGAAAGATAAATACTGTATGATTTCACTTATATGTAGAATCTAATTTAAAAAAAGCAAACAAAATGGAAACAGACTCATAGGTACAAAGAAAAAACTGGTAGTTGCCAGAGGGGAGGTTGTAAGGAGATGGGTGAAAAAGGTGAAGGGGAACAAGAGGTACAAAGTTACAGTTATAAAATAAGTAAGTCATGGGGAAGTAATATACAGCAGGGAATATAGCCAATAATATCATAATAACTTGGTGTGGTGACAGATGGGTACAAGACTTGTGATCACATTGTAAGGTGTATAAATGTCAAATCACTATGTTATACACCTGAAACCAATATAATACTGTATGTCAACTATAATTTAATAAATAATGAACTTTTAAAATCACAAACAAAAAAGAAAATACATCAAAGATTTAACTGTAAGAGCTAACATTTTTAAATTTTTAGAAGAAAACACAGAGGTAAATATTCATGACCTTGAATGAGGCAATAGTTTCTTAGATAAGCCAGCAAAAACAAAAAAGACAGAGGAAAAATAGATGAGTTGAACTTCTTCAAAATTAAAACAGTTTGTGCATCAAAGGATACTATCAAGAAAGTGAAAAGATAGCGACAAAATTGGAGAAAATATTTGGAAATCACGTATCTAATAAGGGACTTATAGCCAGAATATATAAAGAAACCTTACAACTGAACAATAAGAAAACAAATAACCGAGTTAAAAAAGAGTCACGGGGATGTAAAGTACAGGATGGGGAATATAGTCAATAATGTTGTGAAAACTATGTATAGTGTCAGGTGGGTACTAGACTTATCAGAGTGATCACTGCACAAATTATATAAATGTCTAACCACTATGCTGTACACCTGAAACTAATTTAAAACAATACTAAATGCCAACTATAATTTTTGAAAAAATAGTCACGGGGATTTATAGTACAGCACAGGGAATATAGTCAATAATATTCTAATAGTTATGCACTGGGTAATAGACTTATTGGGGTGATTACTTTGTGAGGTATATAAATAGCTAATCACTATGTTGCTCTGTATACCTGAAACTAAAAAAAAAAATTAAAAAATTAAAAAAAGAAAGGAAAAAAAACAATTTTAAAATGGACAAATAACATAAATAGACATTTCTCCATAAAAGATACACAAATGGCCAGGACGAACATGAAGGGTGTTCCGCATCACTAGTTATTCGGGTTTTATAAATCCAAAACACAGTGAGATGCCACTTTATACTCACGAGGATGGCTAGCGTCACATAAATAACACGTTTTGGAAAGGAGACAGAGAAAGGGAATCCTCATACACTGAGTGAGAATGTGCAAACGTACAGATCCTTTGGAAAACAGTCTGGCCGATACTCACATAGTTAAACAGAGTTACCATATGACCCAGCAATTTCACTTCTAGGTAAATGTACCCAAGATAAGTGAAGACCTGTTCACAGCAGCACTATTCACAGTAGCTAAATGTAGAAACAAAACAAATATCCATCAAATAATGAGTAGATAAGTAAAATATGAGCATATCCACCGGAGGGGATACTATTAAGCCATACAAAGGTGGAGATGGTTAGAAATGGTAAGATGATGGATATATTTTGCAGTAAGAGCCAGAGAATTTGTTCATGGATTAGGTTTGAGAAGAATAAGAAAGAAGTCATATGTAACTGTAGTTTTTAGCTTGCACAAGTAAAAGAAATTGAAATAGGAAAGCTTGTGGAAAGAGTAGGCTTGGAGGAGTGGATCAATAGTTCACTTTAGACATGATGAGTTTGGAGATGTCTGATAGAAACTTAGGGAAGATGCCAAGTAAGAAATTGGATAGATACATGAGTGTGAAGTTCAGGGAAGAGACCTGGGCTGGAGAAATGAACCTCGGAGTCATTCTTTCATTCAAAAAAAGCTTACTGAGTGTCACCTCTATGGCAGGCAGTGTGCTAGGACCTGGGCTATCCAACATGGTCACCACTGGCCACATAAGGCAATTCAAATTTTAATTAAAGTTCATTACAATTAAATAATGTTACATGTTCAGTTCCTTCCTCTCACTAGACACAGTTCAAGTGTTCAGTAGCCACATGTGCCCAGTGGCTTCCATACTGGACAGCAGATAGAGAACATTCCATCAGCACAGAAAGCTGTTTTGGACCATGCTGTGCTAGATCCTACTGGCCCAGGTGTAATAGGAGGAAATAAAGGCAAGCCTCACGAGTCACAATTTTAGAAGTACAAGTGGCAGTATAACATATAAGACAGTGTTAAAAGCATGGACACTAGACTCAGAAAGCCTAGTGTTCTTGGCTGTAACTTCTGGAAGCTACTTCAATTTTGTGCCTTAGTTACTTGATTGATAAAATGGGATAATAATGAAACCTAAGTCATAGACATGATGTGAGGTTTAAACGAGTTTATGTTTGCAAAGTGCTCAGCATAGCAAATGCTAAACCGGAGGTGCTTCTTTGTGATGCTGAATCAGTGCAAGTTGGTTGATTACATTGTGAATGACTAACTAGATGTAAACAAGTGGAATGAATCAAGGAAAAGAGTAAGAAGAATAAATGAAAAGAAATAGATGCTTTCAAAAAGTGTCTGAGAACCATGTATTTGGAACATTCCAAGCCAAAGTCCTGAAGAAGGCTCAGAGTTTTTCATCAAGATAATTGTTCTCATTATTCTAGTCTGTATGTGTAGTAGTGTCTCTGCTATGATGGAGAAGTAAATATGTGTAACAACGATTTTTGCTGTATATAAAATTCTCGAATAATATATCCACTATGAGGAAGAGAAGGTGTGGAGGGAGTTGATATAATATGGGGATGGATAAGCCAACACATCAGAGTGACTTCCATATTTGCCAGGGCTAAGTGTCAATTTCCACGTATTGGCGAAGCACAATAGCACATCTTTGGTAGACTGAATGGTTTACAGGTAACACTAACTGAGCCTGTATCACTAAAAATGAGTTAGACTCGGAAAAGGAAGACAGGCGGGGCTGAGTTACAAAGTGCATCTGAGAATCAGAATTTGCATTTGTTGTACCTGTGTAAAGAGTTGATGGAACGAAAACTCATAGACAGAGACAATAGTTTAGTGGTTACCAGAGGGAAAGGGAGGAGAGAGGATGGTAGAAGAGGGTACAAAGAATCAAATGTACGGTGATGGAAGGAGAACTGACTCTGGGTGATGAACACACAATGTGATATATAGATGATGTAATACAGAATTGTATACTTGAAACCTATGTAATTTTACTAACCATTGTCACCCCAATAAACTTGAATTAAAAATTTTTTAAAAAGAGTCGATGGGCTCATGACCCATGAGCGGATCCTGGTCAACTGTATGGCGACCTTAGAGGATACAGATTAACAAAAAGGTCCCTATCCTAAGATCAAGTGTATTCTGGCCTAACCTGACACTGACTGATGGATAAAATTAATTAGACAGAATAGAAAAATTAAATCATCGGAGAGGTCTGAGAAAGATTTTTGGGCTCTTCCGAAAGGCTCTGTGAAATTTAACCTTCCTGGGCACATTCTATCTAAACTACCCTATGAGCTAAGCCTGGTGTTGGTTCAAGGAAGACCACAACTGGCTTCTTGTGAAAGGATTTTTGTAACTACATATTACTTGGGTAGCTGCGCACATGTGTATGTATATGTGTGCACATGAGTAAATTAGAAAACTTCAAAAATCATTCTGTATTCCTTAATGTTTTGGTCTCACATCTTTGGAAATGATATTGGCTTTTTATTAAACTAAAAAGAATGAGTATCATTTTATTGATGACTAATAATTCCTTCTCCCCTGTGCCCAGGCCTACTCTTGAATGCAGTCTAGAAAGATGTATTTTTCCATTCATGGATCCCATGCCACCTCTGAGGAAAAACAAAAATGGACGTTGTTCACAGAGAAACTATAATGCTTGGCAACAAGTAGGAAGTCCAGATTTGTATAGACTACTCCACAGAGTTCTCTGTGGGAGCCCCTATAAGCCTGTCAGACGATTTCTCAACAGAAACCTTGCAGGCCAGGAGGGAGTGGCAGGAAATACTCCAAGTGATGAAAATCAATGACATACAACCAAGATTGTTCTACCCAGCAAGGCTGTCATTTAGAATTGAAGGACAGATAAGGAGCTTCCCAGACAAGAAAAAGCTGAAGGAGTTCATCACCACCAAACCAGTATTGCAAGGACTTAGAGGGACTTGTTTAAGAAGGGAGGGGGGTTAAGGATGAGTAAAAGGGGAGGGATTAAGAAGTACAAATTGGTTGTTACACAGTAGTCATGGGGATGTCAGGTATAGCATAAGGAATATAGTCAATAATATTGTAATAACTAGGCATGGTCCAGATAGGTAGTAGATCTACCAGAGTAAATAGATGGGAGTTGGGTTGGGGGCAGAGTGAAAAAGGTGAAGGCATTAAGAAATATAAATTGGTAGTTAATACAATAGGGGGACTATAACCAACAATGTTGTAAAGATCATGTAAGGTGCCAGGAGGGCACTGGACTTATCAGGGGGATCACTTCATAGACTATGACCAATGAGCTATACACCTGAAGCTGAAGTAGAATAATATTGAATGCCAACTATAACTACACATATAGGTATATACAATCATAGGATGTGGAGTAGAACATAGGGAAGACAGTCAATGGTATTGTAACAGCTATTATATGTCAAAGAGGTAGTAGCTTGGGGGGTGGGTTATCACTTCATGAAGGGTTTAAATGTCTAACTATTATGTTGCTTTGTACACATGAAACTAATTTAGAAAAACAAATTTAAAAAACAATACTGTATTATACACTTCAAAGTCGCTAGGAGATTAAATTATAACTGTCCTCAACACAAAAAGAAATGATAATTATGTGACATGATAAAGGAGTTAGCTAACGTAACTATAGTAACCATACTGCAATATATAAGTGTATCAAACCAACCATTGTCCACTTTGAAGTTACACAATGTGAGGTGTCCATTATATCTCAAAAAACAAAAATGATAAGCAAAACTTCATCGTGGGCCAGGCCCTACCAAGAGAGTGCACATTGGCTTTTTGCTGTCCCAAGGGAAGGTGGTTATAGATTCTAGCAGAGAACACTAAGGAAAGAGCTAGCACACTCAGAAATGTTTATCCAGACACCAACCTCTTGAGGATAACTCAATTACAAGGGAAGAAATAGAAGCTTCCATGTAGGCCTGAACAAGTGCCAGCCGAGCTATTCTCAGTGGGCTCATCCCTGGAGCCATATAAAATAATCCCTATGAGAAAAAAGAAAAACTCAATGCTCAGGCAATTCCATCTGGACTTGCTACAGTTACTCTGGAAGTCTGACAAGTCAGATGCAACATATCGGATGCACATATTGGGAACGGACCTTAGAGAGGTAACTGATGAGGCCAGAAAAGAGATGAAATCAGCTTGAAGCACTGAACCCAAAGTGCTGCCGTATCATCACAGGGTCACTGGACACAGAGTCCAAAATGATCACCCAAAATAGTTATTCAGGGACAACTGAATGAGCTAGCCTAAGACCAGGCCAACTTAGAATGCTAATGGATAACACTATCTTAAAGGAGCCATAATCAAAAAAAGCCAAGGCCATGTCTGGTGCTGCTCATCTTGCTATGCTTAGCAGTTGTCACCATGTTTGGCACACAGTAGCTGTTCAATAATCAGTTAACTGAAGGACTCAAGTGAGGCCTAGATCACAGGAAGCACTCAGAGGCCAGCGTGAAGGATCTTTGTCATGCTGTTTAATAGGCCAGCAAGAAGCACCATGGTGAGGTAAGGAAGAAAAGAGGGACTACACGCAAATAAAAATGCTTTGTGTGGTTACCAGTGTGACTTTGGATACTTTCTTAAATTGCCGCTACTTCAAATCTAAGATGCCTTTAATTGTAATTTCCATCATTATTTCTGTACTATGAAAAAAGAAAAAAAACTTTGCCAATTACACCATGACATACCATCAATTATGAGCTAAATTCCAATTTCATAGATGTTAAAATGTCAAAAGGGTGTGATTCTTAGAATCAGTGAACTATGACGTTTGTGTTTGCTTGGATTGGCTCTTTCCCCATGGAGGTACAGTTCGTCATAAAGAGGGTCAGAGGCTGAGATTTATGGACAAGAGAGGCCAAAAAAAAAAAAACAGAAGTGCACTCTGGCCAGGAAAGGAGAGGCCAAAAAGAGGGAGAGAAGAGAAAGATGGTGAAAATTTAATAGCAGAAAACATTGAAAAGAAAAGGAAATGGAGAGGCAAGGGCCCAGCTTGGAAGAGTTGCAAATGACAGAGAGTTGCCTATGGTTCTGGGAAGTCATGGAGATGATGCCCACAGCGGGCTCCTGGAAAACAGCCCCTCAGTCCTGACATGATCCCCTGGCCCCGATTCTCCTACAAGGTTTTCCAAATGGTGATTCAACATGTCTATTCACCTGACTAAAGTCTAAGAGTGGCGAGTCCATGTATTAGAGCTAACACAGGATACAGGACACGACCACTACAACATTCCAGGCCACTAATACCCCAGGGAATTCCTGTAACAGCATGCTGACAGAGGTGTTAGACAAACAGATGAGAAAGGATCCTTCAAAGTCTTAAAGAATATACAGTATAGTGTAGGAAGCAGACCTAAAGATAAAGTATTATAATACAGTGGAATAGGGACAAGTATACAACTAGTAGTTCAAAGGAAGAAAACTTTTTTCCCCCAGATGGTTTTAATTTGGGGAATGATGGATATCTTATTGATAAACAACATAATTATTTTAGAAATTTATGAAATACAATCTTGAGATAAATTAAAACTGAAAAACAATTATGGAGTGGTGAAATTATGTAAAAAATGGGACCTGGCAACTACTTTCAATAGGATTCAGCAAATAAAAATTTTTACTATACACATTTCACTATACTCTGCTTTTGTTTAACTTGACCTCTGGGGTGTTGACAAAGTGACTAGGAATTATTTGTAACAATATTGAGGATAACTGAGACGAGACATAAATTGTGTGTGAAAGTTTTGTTAGGTTGGATTATGGTCAACACTTGAATTGTGGCTATGCTTTTTTTTCTTTAATGAAAATCTATGATCAGAGTCACTCCATAAAGAATAAATTATCAACTGGAAATTACATAGCTTAGAAAACCTGGATGAGAGTTAGGCATGATTCTTGGTTCTCCTACAACGATCTTTTAGTCATGTCTCATTTCAAGTGCTTAGTTTCTCCATATTAGTAGATGGACACGGTTTGTAGCCTCCCTACCTTTTAAGTTAAGACACCTTTATCCTACATTTAGACTTTAAAACCTCTTTTACTAAGGAAATCTGGGCTCTCAATGAGGACTCTGGAAGCCCCAACAGTACTTACAGAAAGCAAGAAGACATGTTAATACGGTTTTGAAATGATAGCCTATCTCTGGCAGAGAAAAACTGCCCAGGGTTGGGCCTCAGTAGAAACTGTTTTTAAAAACATGGATGTGTAATGATTTGCTAAATATAAAACCAACAAGCTGTACTGTGGGATAGGAGATAGGAAAAGGAATCTCATTAGTTACAGAGAGAAGCTCATTGGAGGAAGTTTGAAGTTCTGCTTAATGGTAAAAGCACAGATGTCGGGAGGGGAAAAAAGGAAAAAGACACCAAGGAACAACAAAAGGAAAATGGATTTCTTCATCTTTGGGAAATTGGTGCTTGGTGATGATGAGAGCCCATCCACAGCTGAGAGAGTGAGGCTTAAGTAAGGAGACAGTGAATACTAGAAATGTCGGGAGACAGACCACTGCTGGGGTCATACTGACAGCATCTAAAAGGGAGAGTAGAGGTAGTTCAAGTGAAAGTAAAACCTATATCTTCAGCCACTGGAAGCTGGGATGCAGACAATCCTCAGTTCTGAAATTTGACAAAAATGGAAAAAGGAGCCTGGATAGATACATAATCCAATAAATAAACTGTTATTTAATATTCATTTACCTTAAGAACATTTCAGTGTGTTACGAGTTTCCATCATCTTTCACTGACAGTCCCAAGAATGCTGCCATAGGCAGTTTGCCAAAATCGTCTTATTCCATAGACTATAGAAACCCATGTCAAATTGTATTCATATGGTATCCAAAGGAAGTTCACCTAGCAGGCCTGAGACGGCTCTCCTTAGAAAGACCTGCTCGCAAGGTGTGCCCTTGGCTGGCGTCTGGGAACTTGGAATTTTGAAAGAGTTCCCATCATTCCCAGAACCGGTAAGAATGGCTCCCTGTGCCTGGACCCCTCTTGGTGTCGGGAATTTTGGTACAAGCTGGGCAGAGGTTGCCTTCATGACCAGCCCCCAGTAAAAACCTTGGGCACTCAGTCACAGTGGTAGACAACTGAGTACTGAGTTGTCTACCAGTACTGAGTGCCCATGGTAGACAACTTCACATGAGTTGTCACGATTCAAAATTGGAGGAATTAAGTGCATCCCGTGTGACTCCACTGGGAGAAGACTCTTAGAAACGTGTGTCTGGTTTCCTCCAGTCTTTACTCCACGTGTCTTTTCTCTTTGGTAACTTTGCTTTGCATCCTTTGATTATAATCAATCATAGCTGTGAGTAGGACTATATGCCGAGTCACCTGAATCCTAGCAAATGACCAAACCTGTGCGTGGTACTGAAGATGCCAACTCACGTGGGCAATACATTTTTAGGACTTGTTCAGAAAGAGATACAACTTCCTTTTTAGTCTTTCAGTAACTCAACTGACCCTGATAAGATCACTGTACCATAACAGATGGCAATTATAGAGACTGATGCACTAAAATGACACAGAAATAATCACCACACAGATATAAGCACTAAGTCTAAAGAAAGTTTGCATTGTGTCACACAAATAAGTTTCAGTTAAGTAAAGGAAGCACAAGTTGGCATTTAAATGCTAAGATTTATAAAACATATTCGACACATGAAATTGGGTAAGGTAATACACAGCGTATTACTTACAATTTGATGTATGCATATTGTATATGAAAAATGTATAAAGGAAATTTGGGGATCTTAGAAATAAAATTATACTAAAGTAAGAAGTAAAAAGTTAGGGAACTGAGGGGAAATGGCAAGTTAATCAATCAATCACAAATCAGAACTTTGGAAGTTTCCCTCTGCCACTGTGGCACCTAAAACGTCCTTTGCAACAACCCTCATATCCCACCAGAAACCATGTAGAACTGTGGCCTCCGAGAGGAATAACGTCATTTCTTTATCCATTCAACACATGCTTATTGAGTAGCTATTCTGTGCCAAAGACTGTTTTAAGGTGCTAAAAATATAGCAGTAAATAAAACAAAGCCTCTATCCTCACGGAGCTCAATATGGGGATCATTTCATGACTCTTAAGTAAATGAATTCAAGGTTAACAGAAAAGCATGCTAGCCTTGATCTTGGAATAAGAAAAACAATGGTTATGGAACATCATATTATTAGAAAGGCAAAAGCACAACGCTTTCCAGGTTTTCTAGGATAGTACTGGGGTGGCCAGAGGCAAGTCTGAGAAAAGGCTTCCATGATGAGGAGAGGTGGTCAATTGGATTATGAAATAATTAGATCTAATTGGAACAAGCTGGGTCTGCTTAAGAGTCCACAAAGCCGCAGAGGAAATGGAAAGCTAATATGAAGTATGCTAGAGAACAAGCTCATAAAAAGTAATTATAATGTGTATATGTTGTCAAGAAGTTGTGCAACAAGTTTGTAAAGAGAAAGAAATGTTGCATGCTGATGAGAACCAGCTTACGTCTTGGTCAATATCCAGATCACCTATCATGAACTGCTATTGCATTAAAAGTTTCCAGATACGTCCAGGGTAGATTCCAGCCTGTTGACATAAGGACTAATCATTTTCCACCATGCACATAGCCCTTAGAGTGCTCTCATGCATACTCAGCAGCAGTGGCAAAGTGATGGCATCAGAGTCAAATTCCTCCTGCAGACATGTTTAGATTGGCTTGCTCTGGGCTCTACTTTTTTTAATTGTAAAATATCGCAAACATCAAGACACAAAGAGAAAAAAACATATTGCAAACACCCATGTACCAATCCTATCTTCATATGATGCTGTATTTCAATCAGTTCCTTTTTATAAAGAAATTATATACTCAAATTGAACTGATTCACTCTGTATGCATCCCTCCTCCTCCAGACATAATCCCTATTGTGAATACAATGCTGATCACTACCACGCGTGTGCCTGCACGCGCACATACACCCATCCATACACATTATCATGTTTTGCAGGTCTTTAAACTCTATCCAAATGGTAATCAAATGTATGAGTCCTTCCCCAACTTACTTTGTTTAGTCAAATTATGTTTCTGATATTTATACATGTTGATATATCAGTTCAAGGGGCAGCTAGTGATCACCCCTGGGCCAAGAGCAGACCGCTGCCTGCTTTGTAAATAAAGTTCTGTTGGAACACAGCCACTCTTATTAGTTGACAGATGGTCTATGGCTGCTTTCTCACAACATCAGCCGAGTTGAGTAGTTGAGACAGAGACCATATGGCCCTCAACGTCTAAATTATTTATTGTCTGACTCTTTACAGAAAGCGTGTGCCAACTCTTGTAATAGTTCATTCATTATAATCGCTGTGTAGCATGTCGTTGTGTGAATTTATAACACGCTGATAGGCATTTTTATTTCTTCCATTTTTTCACTATTTAAAACCTCACTTGTGTTGTTTTTTTCTTTTCCAGCCTATCTGTGTTGTCATGTCTCCTCTGTGTTGCCAGTGGAGATCAAATGGACACTGAACTTAACCTTCTGAAACATAGTTAGCCCAAAATTGCTCCACTAAGCCAAAGGCTTGATCTGAGAAGGGCTTTCTAAGAGTTGAGAGCTCAAATGATAACAAGCAGGGTATGAAGTGGAAAATGAAAATAAAATGGAACAAGCTGCGACTGTAAAATAATTTTGAGGCCATGATAAAACAAAGGGGAAAAAGACAAGTTTAATATGTTCTGTGTTATATTAGGTAGATATTTCAAGTGGTTGTAAAAAGCACATAATTAGTAGGAAGTAATCACTGTATCTGTTAAGAATACATGTGCCAATGACAGTTATAATCACTAAGGCCTATACAATATCATGAGGGACGGGCCCAAATATCCAGGGCGGGCATCACAATGCTGAGGGCCCATGATACTTTCAGAGGCTCGTAAAATATTCTAATTTCTTTTAAAATCAAAAGAAAATATTAACATAATCCAGTCTGTATAAAATTAGTCTTTATACCCAAAGTCACAAAATAGAATTTTTAATACTTTTATGGAAGAACTAGCCTATGAAAGCAAAAGTGCCTGGGGCCCACAGAAACCATAATGTGGCCCTACAGATACCTTGTGAGATGCCCAAATTCAGGAATATCGTTGTGAAGACTAAAATAACCACGGTTGACATTTGGATGATTAAGACTGTGTCAGACTCAGTCCACTAAATAATTTCATGCCCTGCAGCTTCCACCTTGAAATCCATACCATTGAAATAATTGATTCAGCCAAATGAAAAAAAATCACCACATACACTGACCTTTGAAGGGACAAACCCCTTAAAAGTAATCAAAATAACTATTATTACATCCTTGAGTGGCAGGCTCTAATGAATGAGGAAGAAACAAATTTATGAGAGGTTATAACAAAGTTTTAGCCAATATGTATTACATTAACCTGCAGGCATGCTGTTCATGGCCGGTACGAAGTCGCTAACTCAATGGCTCAGAATTTTCTACCAGCATGAGTTTTCTTAAAATCATTGTATTTATAAGCACCTGGTTCCTTTCAGTTGTGATGGAAAAGTAGAAATGTGTACAAGAATATATCAGCAATGAGGATACACAAATGGGTAACAAGCACATGAAAAGATGCACATATCATTAATTGTTAGAGAAATGCAAATTGGAATCACAGTGAGATGCTGTTTCATACACACAATGACATCTATAATAAAGAAAAGAAAAGAAAATTATAAGCATTGGTGAGGAAGTGGGAAAACTGGAACACTTCCACATTGCTGGTGGGAGTGCAAAATGGTTCAGCTGCTGTGAAAAACAGGTTAGCAGTTCCTCCAAAAGTTATGGAGTTACTGTGTGAAACAGAAATTCTACTCCTAGTTACATAACCAAAGAACTGAAAACAGGTACTCAAATAAGTACATGCTCACGCATCCTCATAGCACTATTCACAATGGCTAAAAGGTAAAAACAGCCCAGCTATCCATCAACAGATGAGTAGACAAATAAAATGTGGTATATCCAAACAATAGAATATTATTTAGCCATAAAAAGCACGAACAATTCATACATGCTACAATGTGGATGAAACTCAGAAACATTATGCTAAGTGAAAGAACCCAGACAAAAGATTACATGCTGCAAAATTTCACCTATGTGGAATTATCTGAATATGAAATATCCACAATAGGCAAATCCACAGAGAAGGAAGTCTATTTAGTGGTGACCACAGACAGTGGGTGAGGGGCGGGGAGCAACTGCTCACTAGGTATGGGGTTTCCCTTTGGGTTGATGGAAAACATTAAAACTAGATCAAGGTGGTAGTTGCACAACAATGAAAAGTTACTAAATGCCACTGTTTACTTTAAAATGGTTCATTTTATGTGTATGTGAATTTTGCTTCAATAAAAGGAGAAGTCACTGAAATATTTACACCATTCTCTCCAGTTACCTTGAAGAGAGAGTGCACAAGGTAGGGTAGAGTGGGGTAACATGGAACAAAATAAGAGTAAATTAGAGCACAAATGTAACCTATCACTATTTTAGTAGTAAGGTACAACAGCAAACGTTTGCTCGGTAGTGGTGAAGCCATTAATACATGAATCCATAGCAGGGAGAGTTATCGGAGAGGATAAAGAATTCACAAAAGACTGTCTGAATGTGAATTGGTAATTCTTTACTTAAGCCTGAATTAGATGGCAGAGTAGGAAAATCTGAAATTCACCTCCTCCCATGGATACACCAAAATCACAACTAAATACAGTCATATATCACTTAACAATGGGGGTATGTTCTGAAATGTGTCATTAGGTGATTTCGTCATTGTGTGAACATCACAGACACACTTCCGCACATGTAGATAGCGTAGCCCACTATACACGCAGGCTGTATGGTGCAGCCTATTGCTCCTGGGCTACAAACCTGTACTGCAGGCAACTGTAACACAATGGTAAGTATTTGCTTATGTAAACATAGACAAGGTACAGTATAAATACGGCATAAAAGATAAAGTGCATGTGTGTGCATCCATGCATGTTGGAGGGGTGAGGGAGGGATGCGGAGGGAGGCACCCATCAAAGGGAGAGAGGGAAGGAAGAGAAGGGGAGTCAAAAGGAAATCACAGATTGAAAGACACCAGAGACACATAAAGCTTAAGATGAGAAATAATAAAAGCAAGAGGGGGAAGAGAAAGAAGGAGAGAGAGAGCACAAGAGAATGAGAGACTCAGAGAGCAAGAAAGAGAAAGAGGGGAACGAAACTGGGAGGAAAGAGAGATAAAGAGAAATGGAGGTAAGTGTATGCACGAGTGTGTGCGCATGGGCGTGTATGCACAGGGGAAGGCACGCGTAGGCTCCCAGTCTCCCTTCCTCCCCAGTTTGTTCCCTTGTCAACACCAGGCCCCAGCCTCAGAGCCTGCTTGTCTATTTAAACCACCCAGAGCTAGCAGTAAATTCAACATCATAGTTGGGTCCAGCGTTTTCTTTCAACGTCACAACCAAACTTTTTCTTTATAATCCATTATAATCTTATGAGACCACAGCTATATATGTGGTCTGTCATTGACCACAACACCACTGTGCAGTGGACTGGTATAGAACTATCACTGAGGACAACCTGAAGACTAGCAGAACAGATTTTCTACAGCTAAGAATATAAAGAAAAAGCCACATCAAGACGGGTAAGAGGAGGAGAGGTGCAATTCCGTTGGGATCCACGCTCCTGGTGCATCAGCCCACAAGTGTGAGGAATAGCACAACCACAGAGGCCGACCCTGAGGACTAAGGGGTCCAAGCCCTACATCAGCCTCCCCAGCCCAGGGAACAGCCATTGGGAACAAGAGCCCTCATAACACCTGGCTTTGAAAACCAGGGATCCTTCTGTACAGGAGAGCAGAAGGGCTTTAGGAAACAGACTCTGCTTCAAAGGGCTCGTGCACAAATTCATTTGCTCGGAGTCCCAACACAGAGGCAGCAGCATGAGAGGTGCCAAGGTCATTTGTGAAGGGCACACATACATTCCAAATTTTAGGACAAGTGCCAGAGGAACAGGAATCTGTTGAAACAGTCTCCAGAGATGGAATCACTGGTGGGCACCATTTTCTTTACTTTCCTTCCACCCAGTTGACCTGGCACTGATGGATACCATTTCTGACACTCCCTTTCCAACCCTGTCCACCCCATGCCAGTGTTCCTCTGAGAACCCATCCTTCCCACCCCAGACAGAGTCCCTCCCAAGTGGCCCCAACATGCCTCTCCTGGTGGCCACCAGAGCACCTTGTGAGAGATTCCCACTGCACCACTCACATAGGGTAACCTCAACCCACACCATTGCTCCTCCCAAGCTGCCCCCACACCGACACTTGTGGCAGCCAGGCTGCCATGGCCAACACCAGTGCCCTCCAATGGTTCTTGCTCAGGAGAGCCAGATTCTACACATCAGCTAGCCCACAACAGTTATAGCCATGCCAGAGAACAGCCATGCCTGCCAGCATGTCCCCAACAGTCACGGTCCGACTACAAAAGGAGGGTGCATGCAAACCACACAAGGGCCATCCCTGGAGCACCTGACACCGGCAACCAGGGGCAACTGTTCCACTAGGACACAGGACAACATCTACGTATGGCCACTCTTTCAAGACCAGAAGACATAGTTGGTCTACTTAATACACAGAAATAAAAATAGAGTTCAGCAAAATGAGAACACAGAAGATTATGTTCCAAATGAAATAATAGGACATAAAACCCAGGAAAAAAAATGAAATGGATAAGAAGTTGATCAGATGAAGACTTAATAGTAATGGTCAAATAGTGCTCACCGAACTCAAAGAGAGAATGGATGAACACAGTGAGAATTTCAAACAAAGAACAGAAAATATACATGAGAAGCAATCAGAACCGAAGAATACAATAATTAAAGGGGAAAACACACTAGACGGAACCAACCCAGCTAGATGATGTATAACGCATCAGCCTTCAGGAAGAAAGGGTTATAAATAATAACCCAATTTGACATCAGTCTCAGCAGTAACTTGTTGGCTCTGTCTCCTCAGGCACAGACAACAAAAGCAAAAATAAACAAAGGGGAATATATCAAATTAAAAAGCTTTAGTACAGCAATGGAAACCATCAACAAAAATGCAATCTAGAAGGGAGAAGACATTTGCAAATCATTTTTCTGATAAATGGTTAATATCCAGAATATATAAAGAACTCATACAACTCAACAGCATACAAATAAACAATCCAATTATAGAATAGACAGAGAACATGAATAGACATTTTTCCAAAGAAAACATACAAATGGCTGACAAACATGAGAAGATGCTCACTGTCACTGATCACCAGGGAAATGCAGAACAATACCACAGGGAGATATCACCTCATACCTGTCACAGTGGCAATCATCAAAAAGATAACAAATAATAATATCTCAGTAACTGTGTATAATGATAGATGTTTACCAGATTTATGATGATCAATTTGTAAGGTAGATAAACGTCTCCTAACTGTGCTGTACACCTGAAGCTAATATAATATTGTATGTCAACTGTCATTTTAAAAAATTATTAAAGAAAAACTCAACAAATAAGTACTGGAGAGGATATGGAGAAAAGAGAACCATCATACACTTTTGGAGGGATTGCAAATTGGTGCAGCCACTGAGGAAAACACTATAGAGGTTTCTCAAAGAATCAAAAACAGAACTACATTATGACCCAGCAATTCCGCTTCTAGGCATTTATCTGAAGAAACGAAAACACTAATTTGAAAAGAAATACGCAGCCCTATGTTCACTGCAGCATTATTTACATTAGCCAAGATATGGAAGCAATACACACACACACACACACACACACACACACACACACACACACACACACAGAGGAATATTACTCAGCTAAAAAAATGAATCAAATCTTGCCATTTGTGACATGGACAAACCTAGAGGGTATTATGCTAAATGAAATAAGTCAGACAGAGAAAGACAAAGACCACATGATCTCACTTATGTGTGGAACCTAAAGAACAGAATAAACAAACAAATAAAACAGAAATAGATGCATAGATACATAGAACAAACTGATGTTTCCTAGAGGGGAGAGAGGAGAGAGATGAAGGGGAAAAATACGAACTTCCAGGTGTAAAACAAATAAGTCTGGGGGATGTAAGCACAGTATAGGGAATACAGTCAAAATCATAATAACTTTGTATGGTGACAGCTTCTCAGAATTCTTGTGGTGATATCTTAAGGCATGCAGATGTCAGATTACTATACTGTACTCCTGAAGCTAATATAACATTGTGTGTCGATTATACTTTAATTTTAAAAAAATGTATAGAAACTTGGCAGCAACAATAATGTACACACACACACACACACACACACACACACACTACAGTTTCTGTCCACAGAACAAGATAAATCCCATATTGACCACGTTAATCAGTGTGGAAATTTTGGCAGGGTGGTGGGAATTACAGTTTTATTAAAACAGCGATATTAAATCAAGAAAAAAATGAGTTTCAAGTGAAGCAGCTAAATTCTACCCTTCATAGGAAAAGCAAATATAATGAACAATGTAGGAATTAGAAGAAATTTTAAAACAGTTCTCAAGTTGTATATGAGAAAGATCGACAAAGTTCACTACCTAAGTCAGTGGTTATCAAATGTCAGCGTGCACAATATTCACCGAGATTCTCAGGCGCTACCTTTAGACTTTCAATCTGAGGTTCCAGGATGTTTAGCAAGCATTCCAGATGATTCAGACACAGGTTTCACACCACATACGGACATACACTGCCCTCTGCAGGCTGTGCTTCTGATATTTTACTAGAAAACCCAATCCACCCTCTGAGATGCACCCCAAAAATTGGAAGACTAGGATAACGAAGAAAAATAATTCTTACCACTACTTTGAAACCTATTGCAGAGGGTATACCGTGGCAAATAATTCTATTTTGAAAGAAAATTACAAATAAGAACAAGAGATTTCAACTGAGAAGATAAAGCCTGCTGAGTACCACACAGCAATTGTCATTACCAGTCAAAAGTAGCAACTGTTTATAATATAGAGAAAAGATGTCAGCATTATCCAGATCTGAAAAGTTTCATTCAAAATATAGCCATGATATAAAGGAGGCCAGTATATCAGTATACACTTCGGGTAAAGATATGCATTTCCCTATTTTATCACAAATTTCTAAGAAATATGACATCGTTGCCCATGGCAGCGTTTCTCAAACAATAATCTTTTGGGCGCCTGCATCAGAATCACTTTGGTTACTTGTTTAAAAGGAAGATTCCCATCTTAGTTCTACTAAATCAGAATTTCTGAGGGAAGGGATCACGAAAACACACACACACAAGCACAGACATGCACACACACACAAATATTTCACTGTACAATTCAGTGGCTTTTAGTATATTCAGAAAGTTGTACAACCATCACAATGAATTATAGAATATTTTCATAATTCCAAAATGAAACTCCATACCCTTTAGCAGCCACTCCCCATTTTCTTCTTTCCCTTCCCCGCCACCACACTAGGCAACCAGTAATCTACTTTCATTCTCTCTATATTGGACTATTACAGAAATTTTGCATAAATGCACTCATACAACATATGGTCTTTTATTATTGCCTTCTTTCTATCAGTATAAGGTTTCCAAGGTTTATCCATGTTGTTATATGTATCAGTACCTCATCCCATTTAATTGCAGAAAATATTGCATTGAATGAATATACAAAAGTGTCTATTTTACACAAGGATCTCATATGAAAGAAGCAATGAAGAGACAATTAGATGCTTGTTTTCAAAATCAAGCAGAATTCAGGACTTTATCTCACTCACAGACAATACTCCAGCACTCCGGCCCCTGTTTATTGACAGTAACTGTAATCAAAAGAAGTTTATGTAAGGATTCAAGAAGCTTAGAGCACACATATTATGTAGGATAAAGGATAACAAAGCCAGAAATGCTGCAATTAACTCTATGAATACAAACAGAAGATTTTTTCAAAAGCCTTGAAAAGACCCTGTGGCAAAGCATAAGACTCTCTGGATCTGTGCTGCCAAGTAGCCATACCCACCTTTGGCTACTTTAATCCAAATTGAAATTGACTAAAATTTAAAACAGTTCTACAATTGCCCTAGCCACATTGTAAGTCCACAATGGCCAACTGTAACTAGCAGCTACCATACTGGACAATTCCAACAGAGAACATTTGCATCATTGCAGAAAATTCTAGAGATACATAAAATGATCAGAGCATGACTCATTCAATCATTCAAAAAATACTCATTCAAAGTCTACTATGCGCAAGGCACGAGTCTAGGCACTAGGAATGTCGTAATACACAACACAGAGAGAATTCCTACCACTGTGGAACTTAAGTGCAAGTGATGGGAAAGAGAGGATAAACCAATAAATAAAATCCATCACACAGGATACATTAAGTGGTAAAAACTAGAAAATGTGAGGGAACAAAACAAATGAGATGCTATTTTAGATACGATAGTCTGGGAAAGCCTCAATGATAAATTGATGCTTATGTAGAGATCTGAAGAAAATGGGGAATGAGCCTTATAGATAGATATATATAGAGAGAGATGTACACAGAGGGTGCCAGGAAACGTTTACATATGTTAAGAAAGGAAAACTGTATTAAGATTGTAATACTCAATGTACACCGATAACAAAAGAATACAGGTCACGTTTGACGTCTGCAATTACAAGAGGTGACCAGAGTGGTTACCATCTGTGTCCAGACACTTCTGATTATGGCGAACTACTGCTTGAGCAACGTTGACCAAAGTGTTCACTTGTACACAGTTTTTGGCACCCCCATAGATACAGATGTAGATGTAGATGTAGATGTAGACAGACATATACTATATATAATAACATCTCATATAGTCAATAAAAGCATTGCAAAGAGAAAAATAGCTAGCGCAAAAGCCTGAGGCTGCTATAGGCTGGACTTCCAAATGCAATGTGGCAGTTACTGTGACTAGAGGATAGTGACATACGAACGAATAAAACCAGTATATAAGCAATTGTGTAGGAAATGCAGATTTTCCGTTAAAAAAATGTTCAGAAAGTATTACTAGGTTGTTATATACAGTATATTTTGTATATGTCAAATGAACTTCCAAGTTAAGAGCGAGACACCTGAAATGCAGTATGAGGAGCTCCGTGGATCATCGCCCTAGCAAGACAACCATTAATAGAACTATTTAAACAAAAACACAACCCTGTAGAGTCTATAGAAACTATACTGATGGCATACACCAAACAGATAAACATTTTTAGGAAAATCCATGAAATCTGAGTAGGAATAGTGAGAGCCTATGGCATTTGAACCACAATCTGCCCCCTCTCATTTTCTCCTGGCAATTCAGAAAGATAGAAGCCCTACTCCTGCCAGATGTAGCCGAGAACATAGGGCTCTCTCCCCGCAAAAGGTCTTCAGCTTTAGTCATCTCACCCTCAGCCTTAGGCTGCAGAAGCTCTAGCAGGAAAGCATGTGTGACAGTTGTGGAGCTCCCTACTTCAACTCGGCCCCAGTATTAGGGTGGAATCTTGACTCTAGAAACAGAACATTAATAATAGGCCCAAAGAATCCCTGTGCCAGGTCACCCATAGGGCAGAAGTTCCATGCAGGGAGAGGGAATCTGAGAAGACCAGGGGAGACTGCTTCCACCCTATTCATACAGTATGGGTGTCATTATAAGAGAACCAAGTCACTGCCCGAACCCCCAGCTCCCAGATCATTTGTGCAGAGATTATGCCCAGGGGCAGAGGCAGACCATATGAACAGAGTTCCCAATCTCTCCCCCAAAACACTGACTTTATTTGAAATACAGTGTGAGGACGTTCAAGCCTAAGGGTTTTCTAAAAACTGATGAAGGTATTCATGGGAAATAATTAAGAAGAGGGTGATAATTTCATGAGCTTGCTACACCACAAAAGAGTTTAACAGAGAAAACCAAGGAAAGAGTTAAGAAGAGGCCACCTAGGGATAGAACAAGCCTGAAACAGTGCCCTCAAAGAAAACACCTACAAAGGGGCCCAAATTTAATTGAATCACTGGAGAACAACTCATGTCCCAGGGTACTGTCAAAGTCAATGCAGCAACCAGTCAACAATTACTCAGGGCTAACAGTTTAGTGTGATACCAAAAGAGGAAGAAAATTTAATGTAGCGATCAGGGAAACAGACAGTCAAAGAAAGCCTTGGTAAAATACTGTCATGCCAGGGTGATTGAGCACAGGCCCAAGAAAGTGTTCTGTGAGAAGCAACATCAGAGGCTAAATAATGCAGGGGAGAGAGCCTTCTCTGAAATACTTCATACAGGTCACTAAACAAATAAGTAAACAACAAAACAAAGTCAACAAATTGTGTGTGTGTGTGTGTGTGTGTGTGTGTGTGTGTACTAAGGGGGCAGTAAGTCAGTATTCAGAATTGCTATATCATCTAAAGTGTTCAATTACAGACAAAAATAAAATTAAACTACAACATATGCCAAGGAAAAGGAAAGTTACTCATTCACAGGGAAGAAAAGCAGGCAAAAAACTTCCTTTGAGATGGCCCAGATATTGGAATTTGCCAAAAAGTATTTCACATCAGCTATTTTAAATATGTTCAAAAATCTAAAGGAAACCATGCTTTAGAAAAGTAAAGGGAGGTGTGATGACAATGACTCCTCACGGAGAAACTAAATAAAGCAACAGAAATTATTTTTTAAATAATTAAATGGAAATTTAGGAGGTGAAGAGTACAAAACTGAAATGAAAATTCACTAGAGGGGCTCACTAGTAGATTTGACAGAAGCAATTAGCACACTTGAAGATAGATTGGTAGAGATTACGCAATCTGAAGAAGAGAGAAAAATAATGAAGAAAATAAACCGATTCAGAGGAATGTGAGACACCAGTAAGCATACCAATATACATAAAGTGGCAGTATCAGAAATAAGAAGTTTAATGTACCATATTTGAGAAATATATACTTGCTCTCCAGTGTTCTCTCAGGTTGTATAAAAGACATTAACTTACATAAAAATAATTATAACAATGTAGTTTTGGATTTGTAAGCTATTTAGACTCAACAGATGTAAAAATAATAGCACAGAAAAGAAAGAGGAAATAGAAAAACTAGAGGGAACAGTAGTGGCCATTTCTATATCTCACTGGAATTAAGTTGGTATAAATCTCAAATAGATTCTGGTAAATTCAGATGTATATTGTAGGCCCTGAAGAAACAACTAAGAAAATAATACAGCATATTGTGAAAAAAATCATGACAGGATTAAAATGAAAACTAAAAGGAAAATATTAATTTAACGCAAAAGAAAACAGCAAGAGTAACAGAAAAAAACAAAAAAGAGGCATACAGAAAACAAAAAACAAACTGAAAAATGTAAACCTAACACATTAGTAATAACATTAAATGAGAACTGATTAAACAAATTAATAAAAAAGTAGAGATTGTCAGACTGGACTAAAAAAAGATAATCCAACTAATCCAATTATAGGCATTCTATAGGAGACACACTTTAGCTTCAAAGATAGAATTAGGTTAAATGTAAAAGGATAGAAACATATAATGTATGTCAATTATACTGCAATTTAATATATATATATATATATATATATACACACACACAAGTGTGGAAACGTATATTATGCAAATAGCAAACATGATAAAGTTGAGTGCTATACCAACATCAGACAAAATAGACTTTAAAAGAACAATATTTCTGGAGAAAAACAGGGACATTTTATAACAATAAAAGGTAAATCTATCAGGAAGAGATAATATAATTATAAACATATATGCACCTAACAATAGAATGTCAAAATGCATGAAGTAAAACTGACAGAATTGAAAGGAAAAATAGACAATTCAATGATAGTTGCATACTTCAATACTGCACTTTAAATAATAAATAAAACAACTAAGCAGAAGATCAGTAAGGAAACAGAAGACTTGAATAACACTATAAACCAAGCTGACCTAACAGGCAACTATACAAAATTACATTCAATAACAGCAAAATACATATTTTTGTCAAACACATGTTGGAATATTCTCTAGAGCAGACCATAATCCAGATCATAAACCCAACCTCAATAAACTCAAAAGGATTGGAATTATACAAAGTATGTTCTCAGAACATAATGGAATAAATTAGAACTCACTAACAGAGAAATTTTGGAACTTCACAAATATGTGGAAATTATATGACACACTCTTAATCAACTAATGCATCAAAGAATAAATCATCACAAAAATAGGAAGATACTTTGAGATGAATGATGATGAAAACGCAACACACAAAAACTTCTGGGATGCAGCTAAAGCAGTGCTTATAGGGAAATTTACAGTTGCAAATGCCTATATTACAAAAAAAAAAGAAAAATCTGAAATCAATAACCTAAATTTCCACATTAAGACACTAAAGAAAGAGGATAAAAACTCAAATGTAAGTAGATGGAAATAAGTAATAAAGACGAGAGAGGATATTAGTGAATGAGAAAATAAAAAATAGAGATTATCAGTGAAACCAAAACTTTGTTCTTTAAAAAGTTCAACACAATTGAAAAATCTTCAGCAGCAGAGATCAAGAAAAAATAATCAACATAGTAAAATGAGGAATAAAAGAGGGGTCATTACTATTGACCTCAGAAAAGTGAAAAGGATTATAAAGGGATACTATGAACAACTGTATGACACCAAATTAGATAACTTGGTGAAATGGACAAATTGCTAGAAATATGTAACTACTGAAACTCTCTCAAAATGAAATAGAGAATCTATTGAAATAGAGAATCTCTCAAAATGAAATAGAGAATCTAGTAGTCTCATAATGAGTGAAGAGACTAAATTATTAAAATTAATAAAATAGTGAATTATTAAAGTTCATAATTTAGTGAATTTTACCAAATGCTCCAAGAATACAAATCCTTCACATATTCTTCCAAAAAACTGAAAAAGAAGGAACATTTCCCTATTAACTATGAAGCCTGCGTTACTGTAATACCATAAGCAGACAAGAAAAATACATGCATTTAAAAATGTTTCACTTACTTACTTTAATAATTAGGGACAAGCAAATTAAAACTTCAATTAGATACCAAGTTATACCCACTCAACAGGAAGAAAATTAAAAATGTGAAAACAAAAAAATGTCAGTAAGGATACAGTTTAAAGGAACACTCTTTACACCATTAGTGAAAGCATACTACTGTATACTACTTTGAAAAAAATTATTATTATCTATAAAAACTGAATGTGGGCATACTCTAGGTCTGTGCAACTTCTGTATATGTCTACCTAGAGAAAACTGTGGGGACATGTGCAAGAAGGTGTATAGCAGCATTACTTATAAAAGTAAAAGTAAAACAGTAAAAAACCCAAAAGCAGCATGTATCCATTGACAAGAGAATGGATAAAGCAATGGTGGAATATTCACATAATGGATACTATACAGCAGAAAAAATGAATTAAATAGGGCTTTGCACAGCAACATAGATGAATCTCAAAGTAATAAAATTGAGTGAAAAAAGCAAGTGGATGGAGAATACTAGACTGTAACATCATTTATATAATGTTTAAAACAGGCCTGTGTGTGAGTGTGTGTGCACATGTGTAGTTAGGTCAACCACATAAAATTGTTGTAGGTCAAAAATAGTTGAGTAGTAGCCGTTTCACTAGGGACCACCTAAAACACATAATATAACTATAAAAGAAAAAAAAGTCAGAGAATGTTAAATACTAAATTCCAGATACTAGTTATCTACTGGGGAGAAGGAAGAGAATGTGTGATCTGACACTGGTATGTAGCTGTTGGTAATGTTCTAGTTTTTAAGCTCAATTCTGTATGTTCATTATATTATGAATTATATTTTAAATTGTGTTAAGTACTTTAAATAAACCACATTTCATAATAAATTATTAATAATAAAATGACCAAATAAAAGTAAGAGGATATTTTTTAAAAGAAAATAATTGAGCATTGACTATGCACACATTTAAAGGTATAACAGCTTAAGTCTCTGGATGGTAGAAAAGGTGTAGACTGGACTGCAAAAACAGAAGAAACAAGTAACACAACTTTAGAATGTAGGCTGAGCAGAATGGAAGGACTGTCTGCCTATGAAAATTATTCCACTTAAGTTGATGAGAAATTTAAAATCTAGTTATGCAATTTAAAATCATGCTTTCCTTCCATAACGGAAGGCAGTGTGGAGGTTCCTCAAAGAATTACGAATAGAATTGCCATATGACCCAGCAATCCCTCTTCTGGGTATCTACCCAAAAAATCTGAAAACATTTAGAGATAAAGACACGTGTGCTCCAATGTTCATTGCAGCTTTGTTTACGGTGGCCAAGACATGGAAACAACCAAAATGTCCTTCGATAGATGAATGGATAAAGAAGTTGTGGTATATATACACAATGGAATACTATTCGGCAGTAAGAAAAGATGATATAGGAACATTTGTGACAACATGGATGGATCTTGAGAGAGTAATGCTGAGCGAAACAAGTCAGACAGAAAAAGCAGAGAACCATGTGATTTCACTGATATGTGGTATATAAACCAAAAACAACAAAAGAACAAGACAAACAAATGAGAAACAGAAACTCATAGACACAGACAATAGTTTAGTGGTTACCAGAGGGTAACGGGGCGGGGGTGGGGGTGGGAGATGAGGGTAAGGGGGATCAAATATATGGTGATGGAAGGAGAACTGACTCTGGGTGATGAACACACAATGGGATTTATAGATGATGTAATACAGAATTGTACACCTGAAATCTATGTAATTTTACTAACAATTGTCACCCCAATAAATTTAATTTTAAAAAAAAAATCAAAAAAAAAATCAAAAAAAAAAAAATCATGCTTTCCAAAATGTAAATTCAAGTGCCATTCTATGGAAAATAGTGGCTATCCATTATTCATGAAAAAAATGGTTTTAAGGAGTGTGTTTTATACTGCGAATCCGATCATTAATTTCCTTAATCAAATGATGAACTTGGGCTCACCTGAGTCATTAACTATTACTTGAGAATATGGAGGAGATGATCACATAATTGACTGTTTACCAGGCATTTCCCTTAAAAAAACAACTTGTGTAATTATTAAATAATAAAACATATTTTTAAGCTAAAGGATATCTCATTTTTTATTTAAAGACATCTAACTAGAAAAGACAATAAATCATGTATGGTTTAAAATCTGCTAGCATTTTAAATTTAACCTTTGCAAGAGGAGTTTGCCTAAATAATAGACTATAATGAACTACAGATATATCCAATAAGAAAATGAACCTAAGAGACACCTCTCGCTGCAAGAAAAGAATAAAAATTAAGTTGTAAATTGCCTTTTAATATCTAAAGGTTCTGATTCCAAACTGAAGAAAAAACAGAAATGGTTTATAAAGTGCATACTTAGGATACAGCGGACTTGAACAAAACTACCAATCAACTTGATCTAGACATCTATAGAACAGTTAACCCAATATGAGCAGATTCCTGATTCTTTCCAAAAGCACATAGAATATTTTCCAAGATGAACCATATATTAGACCATAAAGCCAGAATTAATAATTTAATAAAATTTAAATAATATATAATATATGACTACAATAGTTACAATACCAAAAAAAAGAAAAAAATTTTGGAACTCCACAAATATTTGGAAATTAAACAATGCATCCCTAAGTAACTTGTGAGGCAAAATAGAAATTAAAAGAGAATTAGAAAGTATTTTTATCTGAATGAAAATAAAAACACAATATAGGAAAATTTATGGGATGTTGCAATCGGTGCTTAGTTGGATATTTATAGCTTTGAATACTTCTATTAAAAAATAAGAAAAATCTCAAATTATTAACCTAAGCATTTACCTTAAAAATCTGAAAAAGAACACGAAGCCAAACTGAATCAAGCTGAGGGAAGAAAACAATAAAAATCAGAGCATAAATTAATGAATAGAAAGAAAACAGAAAAATGTTACAGAAAATCCACAAAGCTCGTTATTGAAAGTTTGTTCTTGAAAACAACAACAACAAAAAATCCTTAGCTAGATTATGTAAGAAAAAAAAAAGAGGAGACGCAGATCACAAAAATTAGGAAAGAAAGAGGAGATATTACCACTGATTCCCCCAAAATTAAAAAAGATTATAAAATTTAATTAGCAATACAAAATTTTGCAACAAAGAAAAGCCCAGGCCCAGATGGCTTCACTGGTGAATTTTATCAAACATGTCAATTAGAGTTAATGCCAATACTACCCAAATTATTCCAGAAAATAGAGGAGGATAAAGTACTTCTTCAACTCATTCTATAAACACAGTACCATAGCAATGCCAGAAAAAGACATCAAAAGAAAGAAAAACTAAATAGCATCATATCTTATCAATATGGATGCAAACATCTCCAGCAAAATATTAGCAAAATAAATTCAAACCATATGAAAAAGATTACACATCATGACCAAGTGGGATTTATCACAGGAATGCAAGGTTGGATTAACATCTGAAAATTGATTAATATAATAAACTACATTCATAGAATAGAGGACAAAAACACATGATCATCTCCACATTTGACTCAATCCAACATTCATTTATAATAAAAGCTATTAACAAAGTTAGATGAGAAGGGAACTTTCTCAACCTAATAAAGGACATAATGGTGAAAAAATAACTGCTTTCCTCCTCAGATTGTGGACAAGACGAGGATGCCTAATCTTGCCTCTTCTATTTACCATAGTATAGGAGGTTCTCTCCAGGGCAATCTAGCAAGACATATAGATAAAAGTTATCTAGATTGGAAAGGATGAAATGAAACAATTTTATTTACCAGTTATATGGTACTGAACACATACAAGAAAATCCCAAGGAATCTAAAAATATAAAAAAATCAGAGCTAATGACTGAGTTCAGCAAGGTCACAGGAAGTAAGATCAATATCCAAAAGTCAATTGTATTTCTACTCGTATATATGAATAATGAACAATATGAAAATGAAATTAGTTTTATCAAACTGCATTTACAATAACATCAAAAAGAATGAAGTATTTAGAAATAAATTTAACGAAAGGAGTACCACGCTTGTAAACTAAAAATTACAAAACTTTGTTTAATCCTCCCTGTGACAGTATTAGGAGGTGGGACCTTTAAGAGGTGATCAGGTTATGAGGGTGGAGCTCTCGCGAATGGGATTAGTGACCTCATAAAAGGGACCCAGAGAACATTCTCATTCTTTTTCCACCATGTGAGGATATAGTGAGAAGATGCCTGTCTGTGAACCAGAAAGTGCACCCTTATTTAGACATTGAAACCACAAGCACCTTTATGTTGGACTTCTCAATCTCCAAAACCATCTGAATTAAACATCCATAGTTATGTAAGCTACCCAGTAAATAGTACTTTTATTATAGCAGCCTGGTATGACTAAGACAAAGATTTATAATGTTAAGATGGCAATTCTCCCCAAAATGATTTATAAACTCAGTGCAATCCCCATCAAAATTCTAACAGACTTTTTTGTAGTAATTGACAAGAACAACCTTAAATTTAATGGAAATGCAAACTAGCTAGTCTAGACAAAACCATTTTGAAAAGGCCGAGACGAAAGACTTTTACTTCCTTCCTGCAAAAGCCACAGTTATCAAGACAGTGTAAAATTAGCATTAGGATAGACATAAATCAGTAAAGCAGAACCGAGAGTCCAGAAATCAATCCTTATATTTATAGCTACGTGACTTTTCACAAACATGCCAAAACAATTCACTGGAGAAATATAGTCTGTTCAAGGAACGCTGCTGGGACAACTGGATATCCAATTGTAGAAAGATAGACTTAGACCCTCACCTCATGTCATACACTTAATTTAACTCAAAATGGGTGAAAGGCCTAAATGTAAGAGCTAAAATGATAACTGGTTTGTGTTTTTTTGCAAGAAAACATAGGCAAAAATCTTTGAGATCTTGAGTTGCGCAAAGAATCCTTAGATATGACACCAAAGGCACAGTTAATAAGAGCAAAGAGTGATAAATTAGACTCCATCAATATTTAATTTTTACACTCCAGAAGACACCATTAAGAAAATTAAAAGACCAGCAACAGACTGGGAGACAGTATTTGAAAAACACATTGGATAAAGAATTTAAATGGAGAATTTAGAAAGAAACCTTAAAAGTCTATAATAACAAGACAAACATGCAAACAAAACATGGGCAAAAGATATGAATAGACATTCACAAAAGAAGATAAACAAATGGCTTATAAGTACATAAAAAATGCTCAACACTATTAGTCAGTAGGGAAATGCAAATTAAAACCCTAATAAAATATCATTTCACACTTTCTGGGATGGCCATAATAAAAATAAGACAATTTAAAAAATGTTGTGAGGACGTGGAGAAACAGGAACCCTCATGCATTACTGGTGATAAGGTAAAATTATCACCAGTTTTGAACTTCGTCAGCAAGTTAAATACAAATGTATTATATGGCCCAGCCCTTCCTCTCCTGGTTATGTACCTAAGGGAAATGAAAATGTATGTCCACACAAAGACTTGGACAAAATATTAATAGCAGTGTTATTCAAACCAGTCAAAAACTAGAAATAGCTCAAATGTTCATCAACTTAAGAATTGAAAATGTGATATATTCCTTCAATAGACTACTATTCAGCAATAAAAATGGATGAATGACTGATGCATAGGTATATCGTGGATGAATTTCAAAAACATTAAGCTGAGTGAAAGGAGCCAGACACCACAAACGACATATCAGATGATTCCATTTTCATGAAATGTCTAGAAAAGGAAGATTTATAGAGACAGAAAGTTTACTGATTGCCTGGGACTGAGGATAGGTACAGGTACTAACTGTAAATGCACCTGTGGGACCTTCCTGGGGGCAGGGGTCTTTCTACAACCAATTCATGGTATGGATGTACCACTTGACAAGTTAGCAAAATATCACTGAAATGTACACTTGAAATCAATGATTTTACGATTAAAAAGAAAAAAAACTCAATGAAGTTTTTAAAACCTGAATATGTACAACATAACACATACTCTGTAACCCAGCAGTTCTACTCCTAGGTATATCTGTAACAGCATTGCCTGTGTATGTCCACATAATGGCACGTACAAGAATGTTCATAGCAGTGCTATTTGTAATAACCCCAAGGAATCAACAGTAACGTCTATCAACACAGAATGGATAAGTATCTTATGGTATGTTTAATACCTAGGAATACTATACAACCCTGAGAATGAACAAACTACGACCATATACGACGACACAGGTGAATCTCACAAACTTAATATTGAGTGAAAAGAAGTCAGGCACAAAAGAGTGCATAGTGTATGATTCTATTTATATTAAAAAATACAGTGATAAAGGAACTAGTCTACACTATAAGAAGTCATAACAACGGTAAACTTCTGATGTGGGGCTGTGACTAGACAGGGTCAGAATGGGCCTTTTTTATGCACACTATGTTCTGTGTCTTGATTAGAGCACTGATTACATGGGTTTGTTCACGTTGTGAAAATTCATTGAGATTTGTGTACTTTAGTGCATGAATGGATGTCTTTAAAAAGTATCCATTAAAATGTACATTTGAGATCTGTGTTTATTTCTCTGTCCATTAGTTGTGCCTCAATTTTTAAAGTGGGTGAAAAAGGCCCAAAGACACAAGCTGTTCTACTTTGCTCTAAAAAAAAATCACAAAACTAATAGAAATCAGCCCCAAAGTAATCCTCCTAACACAGGAGGCAAAAGTCAAGAACAATTTAAATGACATGGCTATAACAAAAAAATCTGACTGCACAGTTAGAAAATATGTTTTAGTAGGAAAAAATGAATCAGCTACTTCCAACAGTAAGAAAGTTTCAACAATGATTCAAGGATAAAAAAAAATAGAACTTTAATATTTAGGATGATATAAACCTAAAGCAGTCTTGCTAGAAATGGTCCATCTAAAACCTCAAGACACTGTAAAACATTCAGAATCATGTGAAAAATTGGAAATTCTGCCTTATATAGTGTAGATGTAAACATTATTATGTGTGAGATTGTTTCAACAATAAAAATGGAGAAAGGGTTTTAGGAACAAATTTTAAACTGTAAACCTAATAATTATGTTCCCTTAGTACATTAAAAAATATCCTGTCTTCTGAGTCACATACAAAGTATTATTTTGGAAGGCAGAGAGTAATTTGAGTACATAATTGGTTGTATGTTTATTTGGTTGGAAAAAATAAATTGTAGCATGAAAAAATGCAACTATTTAAACCAAAGCAGGTTTTTCCTATTTAAATATCTAAGTAGAGAAACAACCAAATTATTTTCTGTTCAAAATCCAGGATATTTTAATCCAAATCCTGGCAAAGAAAAGGAGTTTATTTAACTATAGTGACAGAGCTGAACTTGACCTGAACCCTGTACTCCAAAGAAACAGAAATGGTTAAGAATTCTCCCCATCCCTTTGTGTCCTGAGAAACAATTAACTTCAGTGGACTACCCTCCCTGCCCTCCCATGAAAGGCACATCTTCATCCCTTCATGTGACTCATGCAAAACTCGATGACTCCCTTGCTTACCTGCTTCTATGAAACCTCAAATTTCCTTCCTCTTCTATAAGATGTATCTCATTAATAAAGGTTCTCCCTGTTGCAATAGTCTGAATAAAATCACCCCCTTGTTTGGTGTAATTATGTTTGACAAAGCTAAAGTAATCAAAACAATATGGCACTAAGAGAGTAGATCTTAAAAGTTCTCAAGATTTAAAAAAGTTCACAAGATTTTTTTTTAAACGTGATTATGGGGAAGAAAAACAGTGTGGTACTGGCATAAACACAGACATAGGCTAATGGGACAGAATAGAGAGACCAGAAATAAATCTTCCCATATGTGGTGAAATGATTTTTGACAAGGGTACCAAGACCATTCAACAGGGAAAGGATAGTCAATAAATGGAGCAAGGGAAACATACTCTGAGATTCCTTATGGAAAGTTCCAGCAAAGCAAACTTAAAAAGGCCTATGTAGTCAATTACCATTTTTGCTGCATTTATTTAAATAATCAGGTCAAATGTAATGAGATCAGACTTACTTTGTAAACAAGAATCAAAAGGGGGAATGACATTTTATGGGAGATATTTTATGTTTCAAAGGAAAACTATAGCACATCTTAACGGGCCATTAGATTCTAGTTCTATTAATTGTCTTTGATTTACTTTTTCCCTCTTGGTAAATTATATCTTACTTTCTATTTTGTCAACCTGTAAATTAGACTGGATTCTGCCATCTTGCACAAATTGTGAGTATCTACCAAATTCTCAATGCTTCTAGTTTCCTCCTGGCTACAACTCTCCAAATTAACATTTCACATTTTTTCTCAGCCTCCTGACTTGGCATCACTGGGGACTAAAACTGCCCACTTCCCAAAGTCCTGCAAGCTGAAGCTAGACAACCTGATTAAAACTTGAAGGAAATCAACACAACACATCATGCATTGGTGACATACATTCATGCTGGAGTGGCTGCTGTGTGTGCCACTCAGGATGCTATAAGCTCAACACCTAGAAATCCTCATACCAGGTCGCCCTGCTACCAAGTCTCAACAGTTGGTTCAGCTGGTCCCTAACAAACAAACGGTGACCAAATGAGAAACTGACTTACATTGTCAATGAAGGAAGAATGTCTATTCTTTCCTTGATCAAGGTAAAGGACAGATGGGAAATCCGGGTCAAGATAGAGGGGTAGGAAGACCCTGAGCTCACCTCCTCCCATAATACACACAAACTACAACTACATATAGAAGAAGTATCACTGAGAACCACCTGAAGACTAGCAGAGCAGATTTTCTACAACCATGGATATGAAGAAAACCCTCATACACTGTTGGTGGGACTGCAGACTGGTGCAGCCGCTAGGGAAGGCAGTGTGGAGGTTCCTCAAAAATTATGAATAGAATTACCATATGACCCAGCAATCCCTCTCCTGGGTGTCTACCAAAAAAATCTGAAAGCATTTATCCATAAAGACACGTGTGCTCCAATGTTCATTGCAGCTTTGTTTACCGTGGCCAAGACATGGAAACAACCAAAATGTCCTTCGATAGATGAATGGATAAAGAAGTTGTGGTATATATACACAATGGAATACTATTCAGCAGTAAGAAAAGATGATATAGGAACATTTGTGACAACATGGATGGATCTTGAGAGTATGATGCTAAGCGAAATAAGTCAGACAGAAAAAGCAGAGAACCATGTGATTTCACTGATATGTGGTATATAAACCAAAAACTACAAAAGAACAAGACAAACAAATGAGAGACAGAAACTCATAGACACAGACAATAGTTTAGTGGTTACCAGAGGGTAAGGGGGGTGGGGGGTGGGGGGTGGGAGATGAGGGTGAGGGGGATCGAATATATGGTGATGGAAGGAGAACTGACTCTGGGTGATGAACACACAATGGGATTTATAGATGATGTAATGCAGAATTGTACACCTGAAATCTATGTAATTTTACTAACAATTGTCACCCTAATAAATTTAGAAAATAAATTTTAAAAAAAAGAATATGAAGAAAAAGCCACATCAAGACGGGTGAGAGGGGCAAAGACAGGGCCTAGTTAGGACCCACACCCACAGTGTGATCACCTACAATGGGAAGGATGTCACATCTGCAGACTTGCATCCTGAGGAGCGAGGGATCTGAGCCCTATTTCAGCCTCCACAGCCCAGCAGATCCACACTGGGAAAGGAGCCCCCATAATATCTGGCTGTGAAAAACAGTGGGGCCTAAATTTGGGAGAGCTGAAGGGCTGCAGGAAACCAAGACTCTTCTTGTAAAGAGCTCGTGTGCAAACTCACTCACAACAAGTCCCAGCACAGAGGCAGCAGGCTGAAAATGGCCTGGGTCATATGTGAAGGAGATACACTGACTAATCTTAGGGGAAGTATCAGAGGGGCAGAGATCTGCTTGAACTTTCTCTGGGGATGGAAGTGCTGGCAAGCACCATCTTTAAAAAAAATTCTCCTTCTACCAAGCTGTCCTGGCATTGGTGGGTGCCATTTATGACACTCTCAACTAGCCTTGCTAACACTACTCACCGCACACTGGTGTTTTAGAGGTCTCATCTACCCAACCTGCCTGTCTCAACTGGTTCCCCTCCAGAATGGCTCCCATTCTACCACAATAACCGGGCAGCTTTTTCCCACACCAGCACCCACCCAAACCACTAAACCCGGGGTGGAGATTATGCAGGCACCAGTGTCCCTCAAAAACAACTCACCTGCCACACTCAAAGGGTGGGCTCGGATGGCATCAACACCCCTCCGAAGCAGCTCCTGCACCACCTCCCCTGGCAGGCAGCCTCAGCCAGCAGCAGTGCCCCTCCAAAGTGGCTCCCAATCCAGGGAGCAAGACCACAAACGCCAGTGCACCCGCAATGGTCAGAGCTAAGCCTTACAGCCAGCAGCAGTTAAAACTTGCTGCACACATGAGCATGGCAGAAGCAGTGCTGGTAAAACCTAGCAGCAATCCACACCAGGGGTCTAGCCTACACACAGCTTTTCACAGCAATGGCAGCCAGGCCTCACAGGCAGCTGTGGTGGGGGCAGGCCCCACCCATCAGCACAACTTCAGTGCTCATGGCTGAGCCTTGCAGACAATCAGGTCAGAGGCCAAGCCCACCTAAAAGCACGCCCACAACAGTTATAACTAGGCTGTACTGAGACTGTGAAGAGACAAAGAAAGGCATTACATAATGATAAAGGCATCAATCCAACAAGAGGATACAACACTTGTAAACATCTATGTACCTAACACAGGAGCACCTAAATACATAAAGCAAATATGAATATACATAAAAGAAGAGATTGACAGTAGAACAATAATAGTAGGGGACTTTAAAATCCCACTTACATCAAAGGATATGTCATCCAGACAGAAAATCATCAAAGACTAACCTTAAAGGACACGTTAGACCAGATATATTTAATAGATATATACAGAACATTCCTTCCAAAAACAGCAGGATACAGATTCTTTTCAAGTGCATGTGGAATATTTTCCAGGACACACCACATGTTAGGCCACAAAACAAGTCTCAACAAATTCAGGAAGACTGAAATCATATCAAATATCTTTTCCGACCACAATGGTGTGAGACCAGAAATCAAATACAAGAAGAAAACTGAAATAAAACACAAATATGTGGAGGCTAAACAACATGTTACTACATTTCTGGAAATCTAGGAGCAGTGAGCAGCTGATATCCAAAAACTATCCAGAGATATAACCTGCTGGAACTGTACAACAGGTAACAGACTGATCTGAGGGTCCTCGGAAGGACTCAAGTTGACGTTGACACAAGAGGGCCTGTGAAAGAAGCTCTGCCGCCCCTTCTGCTTACACATCATTTCTATGTAATATTCAGGTAATTTGGTAGGAACTGTGTCTGTCCCAAATTTCAGAGATTCCCAGGAATTTCAGAGGGAAATGGAGGGTATTAGAGGTCCACAGTCAAACTCCATTAAATTAAGATCCTAGAAACTCTGGATACACACACACACACACACACAAACACACACACATATATATATATATGATTCTCAACCAAGGTTAAAAAAATAGTCCCTCTCCTGCAGACAACAGGTGAAGCGGGTCAGATAAACCCAGAAGTAATTACATCACAGTAGGAAATGCACAATAATAGAAACGGTGCAAAGTACAGAACTGGTCAAGAAGAGGAAGTGATTAACTGTTTCAGGTAAGATGAAGTTTGGCTTCAGAGGCTATAATACATACACAGAAATCAGATTCGTTAACAAGAATTCACCAGGTGGACAAATATGGAGGCATGACCCAACATCCTGACTGTGCATCGTCTTTGCATTTTTCTGAAATGGCAGCTTATTCTCTAGAGGGAGAGGGCAACGTGCTCTAAAAAAGGAATGAATCAAAACGATGAATGCAGTGGGAAGAAGGATCCAAACTGAACAAACAAACCAGGTAAGAAGAGCCTGCAAGGAAGCTGAGTGTGCTCATATGGTCAGCAAAGGAACAACAGTGAGGGCAAGAGGAGGGCATAAGGAAGCACAAATACAAGATGTCCTCCAGCAGAGAAAAGGAGCCATTATTCCCCTTTGCCCAATCTCACTGACATACTTTAAATGAAGAATCCCCTCTGATTGGGATTCAGGCATCTTTGAGAAGTCTGGCTTCCCGTGTGAAAATACTTGCTACTTACCATTTGTTATTTCTAAATACTAACTGCATATCACTGCAGATAAACCTGGCAGTATTAATGCTATCTGTAGACATTCAGTGCAGTTATAGTTTGTGAAACCATATATCGTAGGGATTTTGTGCAACAGTTTGAAGTAAAGCTACGTATGGCACGCTTCCTGTTTTTGAGAAAAAAAAATTCTCCTGGGAGAGATATGCATCAAAAAAATAATGTCAATACAACATGATAGGTGATAGGTTCTACACACACACAAAATAAATGTATTGTAGGAAAGTAAGCTTGCAATAACATTCCCTGTCCCTGCTTCCATTTGCCTATAAAAGTGTTTCATTTTGTACAGCTCTTTAGAGCTCCTTTCCATCTGCTAGATGGGATGCTGCCCGATTCAAATTGGTTTTTGCTCAACTATACTCTTAAATATTTAATATACTTTTATCTTTTTAACACATATACCTACCACAGAATGTAAAATTGTGAGCACAACTATAGACCAGCCAGCCCATGAAATCAATTTAAAATCAATTTAGAACGTGTCCTCACCACCTCTCACTGAGGGTTCCTAGTCTACAAATTTTGTTGGTTTCTAAGTTTTGCTTTGCTTTTATTTGAAAATAAATACAGACATCTGGGAAGAAACATCGAGAAATGCTACAGCATGTATTACCTACCTGAGAATTTTGCAAACGCAATTTTCCCAGATGAGAGCTAAGTTGGACTGAGCAATGATTCGTCTTTCATTTCTGATTACCTCGGCTTGCTACTTGTATCTGGAAGAGTTTCCAGTGTGAGCTCATGGGAGAAATGTGTGGAAGTGGGGTGATAGTCACAGTATGTCAGGACAGAAGGCAGGCGATATGTGAAGAATGAGAAAACAGAAGAAATAAAGGTAAAGGGAGCTAAACAGTAGCCATAAACACTAGTGTCCATCAGGCAATAGACATTCAATAAACCCTGGGTGAATCAATGAATGAGATGGAGGGAAATGTAAGCCTGCTGTAAAGAGGATAGAGAGATGCAGAAGTGAAGACGGAAGACAAGCACGAAGACCTGTAAGAAAAGGAGAACCAGTGGAGTTCAGACAGAGGAAGTGAGGTATATATGCCACATCAAGCAGAATAATACCTTCATATTCCATTTTCCTTATTCACTTCATATAAATAGTGTGAAAGATGTTGGTTGGAGAAGCAGGCTGTCTTTCAAAAGGGGAAACTGTGATCATGCTTCTCAGGGTGCTCATACTGTTTTATGTCCTGGTGTTGTCAGTGGAGATCAACAGGACCCTGGACCTCGGATGCTGGACAGTTTACTCTGGGAGGAAAATGCATGACTCTATCTGTGAACTATAGCTGCTGCTGGACTCTAAGCTCCATAAGAGGGGGGAGTTTTGGTGGCAGTGTTCACTGCTCTATACCTACCACCTGATACAGTGCCTGGCACACAGGCGGCAAGGGAAGTGGGCAGCCTCTAGAAGGTGAAAACAGCAAGGTAACAAATTCTCCTCTAGAATCTCTGGAAGGAATGTATCCCTGCCAGTACCTTTGACCCCCAGAGCTGTAAGACAGTAAGTGTGTGTTGTTTTAAGTCACTATGTTTGTGGCAATTTGGTACAGCAGCACCAAATGTGAACATCTGTCTGGTTCCTGACTTCGTAGTCTGTGTTATATTTTATTTGCCAAAAAGACAGATTTTCAGGTAGGAGGAGAATGGAAGGCTCCAGTAACAACAGAAGAAAGCCAATGGTCATGCACTTTAGGAAATGTCATAGAGAAAGTAGGCTGAAGGTTGTCCGGGTTAAAAAAAATAGCTGGAAGTGTGCTTTGGATGGGCATAGAGCACGAAACGTAAGAAATGAGGAGAGAAAAAGATGGTATGCTGGCAGAAGGAAATGAATCCTCTTCTTCCTGGATAAATCATGGTGAACCTACACAAAGTCAAGGCAGCGAACAACTAGTGGTATGGGAATAGAGCAGGGTAGCGTGAAAAGAAGCAAGACGACTTTGAGGATCCCAGTGAGAATCTCCAGAACACACAGCATGAAAGAGGCTTACAATGAGGTTTCTCCACAGAATTATACACTGTAAGCTAGTTGAGTATCTAAGCCTATAGAATGTCCACCCCACAAAGGTAGGAAAGGCAAGTGGTATGCTCACTGTTTAACCCACAGCCCTGAGTATAATGCCTGCGTTAGCAGATACTTACCGTATTTTGCCGTGTATAATGCACACTTTTTTGCCCAAATTTGTGAGGGAAAAGTAAGGATACACAGCATACATGGGTAGTACTAATTCTGTATCTATATAAATGTTTTTAGTTCTTTTATGTATGCTTATGAGTTAAAAGTGTAACTCTAGACATAAATAACGATATCCGTATGCAAAATAATGCCCTGGAATACCATAATTGGTTTGGTGGAACTTACCACTTACTTGCAACAATGAAGAGTTCTTGGCCTTCATGATGCGTAAATATTGTAAATTCGTTACCGGTACATAAAATTCCTTGTACCTTGTATCTGTTCTTGTGTTTTGTAAATATTTATTACATCAAATTTCTTGTACCATAATGTTAAAAAATAAATGCTAAAATTCCTTTATAATACAAAAACAAGTACCTAAATGTAAACAAATAAAAATTTGAATTAAAAATTAAAATGAAAGATTTCTGACTCTGGGTGATGAACACACAAAGGGATTTATAGATGATGTAATACAGAATTGTACACCTGAAATCTATGTAATTTTACTAACAATTGTCACCCCAATAAATTTAATAAAAAAATAAAATAAATAAAAAGAAAAAAAAGAAAAAAAAAAGAGAAAGATTTCTTCCCTGAAAGTTTAGGCCAAAAACGTGGGTGCACGTTATACATGGCAAAATATGGTAAATATTTGCTAAATGCATGAATAAATGAATTTCGATCATCACCAGATCTAGAATTTCTTAGATTTGGAGCAGGTGTCAGGGATTACCAGCTTTATGTATAAGTAAGTTAATACTGTTTGACATTATACTTATGAATATTTACACCCTTAACTTCTGCTCTATTTTTCAGATATTCATGAGTACTGGTAATATGGAAGTTGATACTGAATAGATGCAATATGTCAACCCTCCCACTTTCCATGATATTTGAGTCAAATTGTACTGTCACGTGTGATCTGAGGGAGCCATTTCAGCCCTATCGAAGCTTGTTAAAGAGTCAGTAGGATACCCAGCATGGCATTTTGTTAGCTTATAGATCAGGTCGTGACACTGGAAACAGAATTCTGAACAGTTGATCTGAGTTCAATAATTTTTCAGAGACTAACTATCCTGGGCCATGTTGTCAGCTGTTTTACATATGAAAAAGTGTCCTTTAGATTATAAAACGGGATGTAAATTGGCCAGGAGTAAGATAACTTCAATTTTTCAAAGTCAAGAATGTAAAGTGATACATGAAGACAGATACTGAGGCACTAATGATGTAATTTGCATACCTGCTATGACTGGATGCTACAACACCCTCCAATGCTAACAGGGCTGGGTTGCCAGGCCTGCAGGGTTATGGAAGGTAAGCTACACATCACAGAAAAGAACAAAAATACATGCTTTATCCAAACTGCATCTTTCAATACTCGATTTATTCTCTGACACTTTATGAAAACGGAGCTTACCAGATAGATTGCCACCCTTCACAAAAGAAAGAAGAGCAGATTTTCAGGAAGAGAAAAACAATGAGTTGTTTTAGACATGTCAAATGTAGGTACCTATGAAACTTCTATGCACATAGAGCTTGTGAAACAATTCCAATAATGATTCCCTCAGCCTTTGGAGCTTATTGCCTTAGCTACGATATGTTTTGTCCATTTATCAGAGTGTGCAATACAGATATGATTATTGTGATGTGTGCCGTGACTATGTATGTCTGAGATGCACAGGTCCAGTGGGTAACTGGATACCTGAGTTTAAAACTCATGGGAAGATGTCTGGACTAGAGATTTTTGTGTGCTGTCAGCACAGAGGTGCTAGTAAACACACACACACACACACACACACAAACACACACACACACACATAGAGGGACTTCCACTGCTGGCCATGTTGGAGACTAGAACCAGACTTGCCGTCGAGTTGTAACAAACTGAGCATGGAAGTCTTGCTCAATTGAAGAGACAAAGATCAAAGTTCAGAGAGACTGAGGTAGCTAGAATTTGCAGAGCAGAGTACCAGAAAAGAGGGAACTACGCAGAGAAAGAACAAAAAAAAATTAGCTACAGGCCCCTTGAATCTGTTGTTGAATACTAAGCCATGAGTGACTAGGATAAAAATCCATGAGGCTAGGCAAAGAAACACAAGGAAGCTTTAAAATGAACACTCCCCAGAAGTCACACAGAGCTGGGAGATGTTTAAGTTCCACTTAGTAAGAATGAAGAAACAAAAGAAGTTAGAACTTTGTAGTAGGGCTAAACTAGCCAGTAAAAGATAGGTTATATCTGTCCTAACAAGCTTTTTAAGAAGCCTGAAATGGATCAAGCTGATCCACAAATAACTGGCTACAAAAGAAAATTCAACACTCTTTTAAAAAACTCAAGAAAATTGAAAGTCAGTAATCACGACGCCCAGCAGCCAATAAAAATTACTAGAAATTAAAAAAGAAAAATGTGACCCATAATGACTGATAAAAATCAACCATTAGGAAATCATGTAGAAGAAGAAATAAAAGAGGGCAAAGATAGAATTCTGGGAAACATCCAGACAAGATTTATAAGGTGAAAAGAAAAAGGACCTGACAAGAGTTACCTGAAAGGTAGAATACAAAATAATAGAAGAATCAGAAGACTATTGAGTTACAGAAGTCATGTAGGGAGAAAGTTTCAAATAGGAGGTCATGGTCAACAAGCAGATCAAGCAATATAGAGACTGAAAGTCTCCACTGGATTTCACAAGAACATACCCTCTAAGCCTGATCAGAGTACTTCTAGTGGAGAGGCTGGGGAAGAAGCCAGATTGCAAAGGGTTTGAGGAGTAAATAAGACGTGAGAAAGAAGAGATGCTAGTCATTTCTTCAAGGGAAGAGTATCTCTGACCCAGGGTAGGCAAGTATGTGTACAGTTTATCTTTGAAAACATGTTTTTAATTCTGTAAGCGTCTTTACCAATGTCTTTTTTTCTCTTACAGTCACATTTCTTCCTAATACACAAACAACTCCAAACAAGAATTATAAAATTAAAATTGTTACCAAAAAAGGCATTCAGCAGCTTCTGAACCTGAATATTGCTGCCCACGGTACGGTACAATCCCTCTGTCTTGATCCCTAGGGAAAGAAAAGCACATCAGTTTTGTTTATATAGCTGGAGCTTTCATCTACCTCTGGGGAGAGAAAGTAGGTACTTACACACTGGAGTCAGTTCAAACAGGAAAGGGTCTCCCTACTCTCTCCAGCCCTCCCCTGCAGTAGGGCAACAGTCCTGAAGCATCTCTCCAAATTACTCTCTTCATACTTTCATTTAGATAGTACCAAGCCCTCATTAATCTGAACAGAAGAGAATACACTATATAGTAAATAAAAGAATATGCTTAGGTGGGTAGCAGCAGATGGCTACGAATGGTGCCGCCATCTTGGAAAGGAGCTAGGATTTCACTGAAATAGGAAATATCAACCTTCAAGATGCCCCTGAGCATCTTGAAGAGAGGGCTGGAGTGTGGCACTCATGAAACAAAAGACCATTTTGTGCATGGAGAAATACTGAAGCAATATTTCAAAGAACAATACCCGCTCATACACTACACCTGCCCTCATCCTAAATATTCTCAGAGAAACTAGAGAGTATCATCAACCTGGAAAAATGCTGATTTCACATTTACCTGAGTTTAGCTTTGCCCCATCAATGCTTAAACCAGTACGTACTGTGGCAGAAACTGAACTCTTGTTTATGTAGGATTACCATCAGAACACTTCTTGAGGAGTGCCAGGTAGTATTTAAGCCATTTGAAGCTATTTCTCTTGAAAAGCAGGAAGCCACCAATTATCAAAATAAACTTGGGTACCGCTGGTTTGGGATTCACCAAAATTTTACAAATTTTGCCTAGATTTCAAGGTTTATAAACAATCTTTATTCCTAAAATGGGTCTCGACCAACAGGTGACATCATTGCTACTTTCAAAAAATTGCCCCAGGATAAATCCAGAGTGACCAGATTCAAACACTGCCAGGGCTATAGTTCATTATCTTACCTTTGGTCTCAATGACATTGATGCACTTTCTCACAAACTTGAAGCCCACTTCATTCAGCTCCACTGTTTCAAGCAAAGGAAAGCAGAGTTAGATCCCCCGTAACAAGCCTCACTAGCAAACATTCAATAATCATGCTAAGAGACCGCAGTGAGAAAACTAAGGGCTTGGTGGCTCATGTCCAATCACCCTTAAATAGAAAGGTCCTTTTATTGGAGGGGCGGTGGTTAGAGTTGTTACTCCTTATAACACAAAATGCTTTCAGTTAGCCCTTTGCATTATGTGTGCTTCTGGCATGAGCAACATCAAATGTGAAACATCAGGCTGGAAATGCACACAATTTCTCTCATGTGTCTGGAACAGGAAGGGTATAATGTGTTTCTTTATATTATGGCTACTACTCCCCCATAAGGTAAGATAAAGTGACTTCCTTAGTTCAATCAACAGACACATGTTTAAAATATAGGTCTGAATTTCATTCCACACAGCAGCATCCATAAACACACTAGCATCAATATCACATGTCACTGATGATAGCATTTACTATGATCAGGAGAGCTGGCAGTTTATAATGTCAGTAGATCAGAAATATGACTCACTTTCTTCCTGTTTCGTTATGGGGCTGTGGTATATCTACAAAAGAAGAGAAACAGAGAGAGCCATGGCTATGGTGAATACTACAGGTAAGTGTGGCAAATAATATTAAATCAAAACCATTAGGACTCAAAGCTTTTTACAAGAAGGAAGAGTGGGCTGAACAGAATCAGTCTTGGACCAGGTCCCTAGAAAACAATTGGGTTAACAATCCCTGAAGATGACACTGGATTTCATACAGCTCACAGCAGTCGAACATGTAGACTTCTTAGACATTTACTTACGGAGAGTTTTTCTGGTGGAGCCAGAGAACATGCGAGAAAGGAAGTGATTTTCTCATGCATACCTGAGTAATGGGCATTGATGGTAAAACTGAAATGTTCCCTATACCGACCTCTCATACCCCAAAGACTAATTAATCATTTTTCTGAGGAAAGGCAACTGTCCGTCTGAAAGAGACCCATACATTGACCCAGAATTCTCGGAGGCATTCTGAAGTGTCCTGTGATAGCTACGTGAGAGACCAAAGGAGACCTCTGACTCTTGACGTCAGTCTTGGCTCCGCCTTGACCTCCTGGTGAAATCTGGGACATGTCCAGACTTGGAAATCCATACCTCTAAAATCAGCATGAGTGATGTGTACGCCGCTTTAACAACTTCTCCTTTAAAGGGAAATGCTCTGCATATTTGTGTATGCCCATGGGTACCTCAGTGAGAGAGCTCTCTATGCTGGCCAGCCCTTGCTGCCACTTTTATAAATAAGATATTTGGGAAAAGTCGATCTTCAAAACCTGAGGGAGAACAAGTTCAGGAGAGGGAGTCAAGACTAAAAGGCCTTGCAGAGCCTCGTGGCATCCTCCTAGAGAAACCTCAAAGGCATGTAATAATCAAGCTCCAGATTTGTGGGAGGAGAAAGAGGGGAGACAGGTCCGGAACACATTCCGGATGGCAGTCCTCACAACACCGCTTCTCTCCTGCTATCTTCTTGGCTGGGTTGCCATAAATGCAATCTGGGGTCTGTGCAGTCCTGTTTAGATCCCAGAGCACTGTGGACCCACAGAAAGAAAACTCTGGAATGTAATCCCCCTCTTAGCAAACGTTTGCCTTGAATAAAGCAAGGAGATTAGACTGTATCGAATACTGTTGAGTCTCAGTAGCTCTGTAAGCCATCCTTCAGACTAGTCTGAAGCACCTAAAACTAAAAATTACATGATGGTTGACAGACTGGCTCTCACTTGATTTTTAAAGCAGCCCTGTGAGGTAGGCACAACAGAGATTATTAAAGGCATTTTACTGAAGAGAGGAAAACTGTATCTCTGAGACATGAAATAACTTGCTCAAGGTCATACAACCATCGAATGGCAGAACCAGTATCGAATTCTAGCCTTTTGAGACTCCGACACTGGAAGACACCTACTGAGAAAATACTGAAGAGAGAAAATGCTTTTCAGTGATTTCTGACTATTTGTATTGGTGTTTCCAGGATAACCACTAACCTTCTAAGGTACCGCTTGCCCTCCTGTGTAACAACAGCCTTCTACATAGAGTGGTAAATTTAGGATACAGGACGGCAATGCCGTCTCCTCCACTAGCTGCACCCTTAAAGAGAATAAGCTGACTTGGGAATGTAGAGGGTGCAGCAAAACCATTTTGACTGAAATCTGAATAAATGCTGTTCACAGCCATGCCAAGTATTTTCAGTCTTTCCATATGAACACATATTAATTATATAATCTGAAAAGAGGCTTAATTTTCTTTAACATCTTGTGGGCACAGCTGCATTACTTAAACTGGAGCAAGGAGCTAAGTGCCCTGGATTCTAGGCCCAGCTTTGATTCTTTCTGTGACGGTGATCCTAGAGAAGGTACCCCCATCTCTGGAACTCAAGTTGCCTTACTTGTTAAACAAGAGACGTCGAATCAACAATTCCTTCTAGCTCTAAAAACGCTGTGTGAAGGATCTATTACCCTTTAATTGTCCTAGACCCTCTGGTACCACTAGAGGGCACTCACACACCGGGCTACGCTGCCCAAGTATTGCCCAATGTCTGAAGTCACTTACAGGCTCTTTCCCATCCATGGCCTCCATCCATAGCCTTCTGTTCGCTTCTGAAAGGGCCTGCAGAGTGATGGTTCCTGGCCTAAGGGAGAAAATGACAAGTTGAAAGCAGAAAACTCACTGAGAAAATGGAGTCTTGTGACCTAAGGTCTGTCTCAGCCCTGAGAGGTGTCGCACAAGCATTACAGAACTCCAATTTTTCAAACTCTCTTTTACTGGGGAAAATAACAGAAAATTTAGAGGACAGCAACTTTGGGGACCCTGGGGAGGTGGTATCTGGCCAACCTAATGCCAGGGTCGGGCAAGGAAATAGGAAGGCCAATGCCAAGACACCCCACTATAATATACATTTAAATTGGCCCCATTGTGCTTCAGCCAAACTGAGGCGCTCCCTGCCTCTCTCTTGGAAGCCAGCCATTTGGCCTGGGCTCTAGGGGTGAGCATGTTTATCACCAGCACATTCGTCTTCAGGAAAATGGCTTCGCTACTTCCACCACGTAGGGTGTCCAGGAGCTTTTCCAGTTGGAAAGAAGTCAACGACATGCACCCTGGCTCAGCCCCAGGGGGGAGGCCCTTCAGCTGACTTAAGCAATCTTATGACTAATTAGCAACAACTCATAGTTCTTGAATGCTCACTAGGTACTGGGTCCTGTTCTAAGTACTTCAGTGGTACTAATGTATTCAATCTGCCCAGGAAGCCTATAAAGCAGGTACTACAGTAATTCCTATTTTACAGAAGGGGAAACTGAGGAACAGAGAAGTTAGCTAAGTTCACATAGTGGGTAAGTATGCAGCCAGGATTTGAACTTAGTAATTCCGGTGCAGCAGCCATGTTCTTTCTTAGGCAGGCATTACACTATAAGGCGTCTTCAGTATGGCAGACGGCCTCAAACCCAATTTTACTCTATTTCCTTACAGACTACTTGTTGTACACCCGGAGATCCCCCAAGTTGGGATACTGTGTACGGTCTTTTTAGAGCTTCACAACCAAACTGGCAATTTAGGATTGACCGTATTATTGCAAGTGTCTGCCTCGCTACGCCATCATGAGAAGCTTGAGCCTGTCATTCCGTCTACATTAAGATGAGACCACTCTCAGAGGCATGACATGATAGGAACAATGATGAGAGACCCTGAAAAAGTCACTGGGCCTCTCTCGGCCTCAGTCTCATTATCCATCAGGGGGTTGGAACAAACAAGCTGGGAGGTCCTCTCCAGCTGTGGTAATGTGAGATGCCTGTTCCACTGCCCTCCCATCTCTTACTTCATTAAAGCACTCCTTAAAAAGAAAGCTCCCAAACTATCTTCAAGCCAGATCAATTGAAAACCAGGAGCTGGCTTTGAGCACTGGATTCTTTCAAGTTTACTTTTCCCTTAGAAACACCCAGCCTTTTGCATGCATCTTACGGAGCGAAAACGTCTAGAAATCTGAGTAAAGACAGCTATCCAGTTGAATCCTGAAACCAAAAGAAAGTCAAGCAAGCAGGTGGGCCACAGACATAAAAGCAGACACTGAAGACCAGATATGATATGAAAACCATTCTGGAACTCAGCTTCCCTATCTGGGAAATAGAAAATCCAGTGTGTGTCCTGGCTTGACCGTACCAAGAAGCTGAAAGAATAACTAAGTGGCTCTTCAGGAAGCATTGGGAGATCCTGGAGTGCTACAGAAAGTCAGGTTCGAATAACATGAACAGGATGACAGGGATGAAGAGCAGTGACTCCTCGTCCAGGGTCTTCCATTATGACCTTAGACAAAGCCTGTGCCCTCCCTGAGGTCTCAGTCAGCCATGTGGAGGAAAAGGGCACATACGGCACATCTACAGCAGACTGCAGAGGTTAAGACTGTGAGCTCTACCCGGCTCTACCGTTTTCTAGCTGTGTAATTTAAGTGACTTCACTTCTCTCCGTCTCCTTGTCTTCCTTTGTGAAACAGAGATAATAACACCCCTACCTCATGTGACTGTGGTGAGGACTAGAGGAAATTATCACTTAAAGGGCTGAAATGGTGCTTGGCACATAGCAGGTACTCACCAAATGGCAGCAGTCGCTGTTGTTGGTGTTGCTGTTATTGGTGTTACTATTGGTGTTACTATGTTGGTGGTATTATTATTATTATTATTATTATTATTATTATTATTATCGCCATTCAAACGCTGATGGGCTATGAGCTTGTGGCTTCAAATACTGGTAAGAACACTTATAAAAAGTTCTCCTCTGTTCCCAAACTAGAAAACAAGACTCACAGAGTCCTTTGCTCTGTGCCGCAGGGAACACAAGTACAAGTGCCTGATGCCTGCTGGGAAGGCCGACTGTTCCTTTTGTCAGATTGACTAGCCAGGAAAGCAGATGTCACATCCCTTGGAAAACTCCACATGCACAGAGGTGCCTCAGTACCTTCACTGTTATCCTTAACGCTCTATTTCACAGCACATTTATTCTGCTTATAATAGACAAGTGGATGCAATTAAAAAGAACATGGCCTTTGGAGAGCGACAGACCAGAGTTAGAGCTCAGCCTTGCCACTATGTAGTGACTATGATTGGGCAAGTCAGTTAACCATATTCCAGTATCAGTCATCTCACCCGTACAGTGGGAGAGGGGATTAAACGAGGGAACATTTTTAAAAGCACCCAATATGAGGTAACTAAAATCACAGACCCACCAAAACTTTGATTCCTAGGTGTAGTGTCAGAAATCCTCAGCATTCCGGGGTAGGAAAAAATACATTAGAAAATGAACACCAAATTTAGTTTCTACCATGAACCTTGCATAGCACTAGGGGCAAGATGCGTAATTGTGAGTTGGTCCCAGGTCCTAATACTGGGGCCAAACTGTTTGCAACTGCTTTGAGTCTGTGGGAGTATTATTTGCAAGAAGCTTGCAAATTTAAGCTGAAAAGGGAATCTGAATGAAATTAGAGGCAGGAAATTTTCATTTCTTTTAAGCACCTTGATGCTTCTGAGCCAGAGACACTAACCATTCATGAAAGGGGAGCCACAGCCAACAGTCATTTCCCCCTTCCTACTGGGCCTGCAGCTGTCTGGAAAATGAGTGACAGCCTCACGTTTACCGGTAGCAGTGTTTACCAGTAATAGTGTTTATGATCACAGCCGTCTTTGATTGGGACCATTCATTTTAAACAAAAAACTCCTATAGATTCACAAACAGAAATTTAAAATGGGGAAACTCACTAGCAGTCATTTAATCCCCTCATCCCCTTCATAACAACCCCCTCAAAAAAGTCCTCATCTCTCAGACAAATCTTTCTGACTCCAGTTACTGATAGTTTTGTTCATATGATATTGTACTAATTCAACCTTCAAGTTCCTTTCTAGTAATCTGATCATTTTGTTTGATTCTATTGTATACCGAGTGCCTAACAGAAACAACAGACTGCAAAGAAATATAGAAACACCTTTATTCACTGGATTTTGGATCAACTTCCCACCTACATAACATGCTAAAGTAATTGTAAATGTTCTCCTTTTAAAATATAAACATTAAACTCTCATCTAATAAAATTGCACATGCTCAGAAAACAAAAAGAAGGCACTGGAGAGAAACAAATGCTGTCAAGTCCAAAGTCTGTAAGCCTTAGCTGAAATTGGAAAGTTGATAATCAATCTATTTCCACTTTACATAAATATGTGCAAAATAGGGAAATTCTGTATGATGCTCCCCCCAAGTAGGTGAAAAAAAACTCCCCAGTCCCACTGCCATCCTCCATCCCACCTATCTCCCCTGAAAAGTGAGTTCTAATTAACGTGTTCTTGTATGTTATATTGGGAGATTAAAATAAAAAAAGAAGGACTTTTGTTATCCTGTCCTTTTGGCAGCATCATCAAACGCTAATCTTTGGCATCTCTGAGAGAACAAAATGTGAGGACTGACTTTTTCTACGTGGAGCAGGTGACGCAGAGCTGACTGAAACATGCATAGAGAGCGCCAGTGCTGGGCCAGGTCTAACCGGGACCCCTGGGAAGGGCAGCCAGAAGAGCCAAACAACAATGTCATGAATGGATTTACTCATTTGCATCAACAAGAGCTGACAGAGGAAAACAAGAGACCTATACACGCTCAACACCTGGCTCACGGGGACACTGCCAATTCACACCAGCACAGCTTACCTTTCATTCGTTTCTATGTCAAAACAGAACCTCTTGTCAATAGACTCCGTCTTCCTTCTCACGCAGTACTTCAGGGTTAAGTCCAAGGGCCCCTGATACAAGAGAAGGATTAATAGCCAATTTGGAAAAAAATGCACAGAAGCCTCTTCTGCCTCCCGCAGTGTCCTCAGTGCCACTTGGAAGGCAGCTGTCAGGGCAGCAGGGGTGATGTGTAGCATCACTGAGAACCCTGGCCCTTCAAACGGTGGTTGCAGCAAGAATCAACGCATGGCTGAGACCAGGAGAAAATACTCAAGTGGGCCATCACTCCTTTCCAAGTGTGGCTGATTAAATAGGAAGGTCACTACACATCGTGGAAGGGGAGTGTCGGAGAAATGGGCTGCCCAAATGGCATTAAGTGTGCAGAATAAAATTTTCATGAGACTTCTAGGTCGGGAGGCTGCAATGGGTAAGTGGCTTTCTGCAAGCATTCTTCCATTAGAGTGGCAGATGGAGGAGGGGAGACAAACATTTGTGCTCCACAGCTCCAGACTCTTGAGGATGACAGGATTGCAAAAGCAACTTCTCCAAGAATAGCGCAGCGGTAGAGAACATAAGCCAATGTGTGTATTAGTGAAGGTGGCACTTGGTATTTTGCATGTGCGGGATAGTGTGGTCTACCTTAGTCTTGTGGGCACTGAACAAGGCCATTGGAATCCACTGTGTCTACAAATTAAAAATTCCGTCTATTATCTCAACAGAGACAATGTGGGACAGGAAGGAGAAATAACACTAATCAATCACGTACTAGGTGCAGCATATGACACTGGGTATTTCCAAACTACCTTTCTTCATAACAACCCTTGCAGGGAAGTGGAGCTCAGAGGTAAAATGACTTACCCAAAGTCACCCAAGTTGGTGTAGTGGAAATAGCAATAAACTAGAAGTCTTAAAACCTGGGGCCTTGTCTCAGTTGTGCCTTTTACTAGCTATGTGAGCCAGGGAACATCATTTTCACACTGAATCGGAACTTCGCAGTCTATTAAATGGGAATAACACTACCCACCTTGTTGTCTGAGATTCAGAAACAATGCCCAAGTGCCAGGTCTAAGCCTAAGCACTATGCCATCCAACATCCAAACTGGCCCATACAACTGCTCATCTACTACTTCTCTCTCATTGGCACACTTGAACCCTGCAGGGCTCTCCTTTTGCTGCTCCTGCACTATAAAAAACTCAACTCAAAATTCACCCTTCAATCTGCCTTCCACACCCCAACACTTAGGATATTGAGCGTCATTGGTCTTTCAAGATAAGAGTACTTAACAAGTGCCTCATGCGCTCACCATCTCTCTTTAAACTCTCACCTCCCTCAGATTTGGTGGCATCGCAGCTCAGGGGCTTAGGCCCTGCCCACCACTCCAGGCTCACCTCCAGGCAATCCCGTCAGTTTTATGTGCCATCTGTGCAAAACTACTTGTATTCTCATACACATCATGCCCTTTCACGATTCCATAACTCTGCATATACTGTGTCCTCCACCCGAAATGACTTTCTCTATATTCTTTGCCGGCATAAACTCTCACTAGCTCTAGAAACTGCAGTTCAACTTCAATTTCCTCCCAAATCACCCACGATTCTATTAAAGCTTCCTGTTTTCATGTCTGATTTCCCTACTTGCCTGACAACGCCTTAAGGACATGGGAAGTGTCTTATTTATCTTTAAATCTCTAGAAGCTGGCAAAGAGTTAGTGCTCAGTCAATGTTCACAGTGCCACTTTTCTGATAAGGAAAATGACACTGGGCAACAAGTCATTTAGTCAAGATCAAAAAGCTAGTAGGCCACAGAGCTAGGATTTAAAACCAGTTCTCAAGACTCAAAATGGAGTGCTCTTTTCCTCTTAGCACAAATGCCTGACGGGGAAGGGATGGGAATCTAATAAAACAGTGCTTGGGAGGGCGATGCGCCAAGTGACCAGCAGAACAAATGGTGGTCAATAGGCTGAACGAGTAGGGAACAGCGCTAAGTGTCCTAGTGCTGAGGAGGGCTAATTCCTCCACTTTCAAGTTTGGCTAACCCTAATTCACAGTGCTGCTGGGAAAGGAACGAGGCATGTGACAGGAAGTATACACCTCAGCACCCGGCGCACAGCAGACATTCAACACAGTGGCTTTTCACCATGTTACTATTTCTTCTTATTATTAGTTCACTTATATTTATATTTTTTGCCTTTCTAAAAGACAAACTAGTAATAGGAACTAAATCAGAGAACTGACAAGGGACCATTTCCACATCCAATTTAGGGCAATTCAAGTAACTACTTCCACCCCCTCTTCCATTGAAAGGGAAGGCCAAGTTCCTCTTTCCGTTCTGTTAGGAATCCCATATTAAAACTGCTTAGGCTGACACGACTGCAGTTTTGCAAGCAGCCACTCAATGAAAAGGGAAGAGCGGCGAAAACGAAAAGGAGGGCTTGCTGTCAGCTCTAGGAGGATATGAAAGTGGCATCTGCTGCCTCTGTCTTGAGCTTTGCAGTAGGCACCTCTGAGCAAGACAGACAGGGCTTAATCAGCTTACTGTCTACGAGAGGAACTTTAACGTCCGGATTTGGAGAGTAATGTGTGTGTGAAAAGGAAAGGAAGAGACGGCAGGGCATGGTTGCTTATAAGGCCTTGCCAGACATATCAGCTAAGTCTGGCAGAACTGGGACAAGATAAATCTACTGGAATCATACTGAAAGGTGCTTTGGCAATAGGCAGACTGGAAACTACGGAGAGTTTTGGAGTCATAAACGAATAATCAGCCCACATAGCAGCATGGCTGAGGATTCTAAAAACCCCATTTGATACACTTCGGTGTGCATCCCACCCCCAATCCATGTTCAAAGCAGAGTGGCAAAACTTGTGGCTAAAGACCCAAAACAGGTATTTTCAAAAGACTGCCACTAAATGTCAGTCTTCTCTAATTTCCTATGAACAAGACACACAGGGCAGCTCTTCCATGACAAGTACCAGCAATAGAGAAAAATGGGCCAAATTTTCTCCAAATTCCTGCCTACGTAAATTCAGTCTTCACGCACACAATGTTCACTCCTAACAAGTGAACACTGTTTCACTTTGCAAACAATTTGTAAAGAATGAAAATCCTTAAAAACCATGTGCCAAGCCTGTCTGAGCTGGAGACAGTTAAAAGGACACATTGAATTACTTCAGAATATGAATAGCCTGTCTATCAGCTTTCATGTTAAGAAAGCCTTGTGTGTGTGTGTGTGTGTGTGTGTGTGTGTGTGTGTGTTCCGCAAACTCCTACAAACACAGGCAAAAGCGAGATGACAAAATACATGCTTTGGCTGCATGGTCTAACATAACATAACAACATATAACATAACACACAACATATCATAAAACATAACATAACATAACACATGAGGTTCTTCCAGGCAAGTAAACTGTCTTCTCAGTGTGCTAAACTCATCTTGCCACTTTGGGGAGTGGGGGTGTTTTGGAGGCTGAAGAAGAGGCAGTGACTGCTTAAAGGTATTTGAGTATTACAGACTGTGGGGTACAGGTTATTCCAACTTTAGACACACTCTTTTTAAAAACAATTTGGGACAGTGATTTCTATTTTGAACACTTGCTATTTAAAGGAATCCTACAGTAAGTAGAACCTTTTTTTAAAGCAAGTAATACTCTCCTCCCCCAATTCACCCATGCTTTTGAAATTTTCTTTGTACAACGTGACAGGCACTTGTAATAATGTAGTAAGTACTCTGAAAGTGTGCAGGCACGTTCAGAAGGGTTGATGTACTTAACAGAGCGCTTTCCCTCACTGAGTAGTATTTGGCGCAATGCAAACCTACGCCAAGGAGACACATGAAGTGACAGACTGCACATGGCAGTGACAGACTTCTTCTCTAGCACTAGGTCAGCATCTACCCTTTGTTGAGATGCAGTCACAGATGCACGTGAGAAAATATGGCACACAAAACAACTGACCTGCTTAGCACCTGGCTTCTGCTCCATAGGTGTCATGGTGAGCGTCTTGGTCTCTTTCTCATACTGGCAGTAGTATTTCACCCAGGATATTCCCAAGGCCCCTATAAAACCAGACACAGGTGAGCTGGCAAATTCAGTTTTGGCTTCATGGCCACCCACCCCTAAGATGGAAGCTGTACACAGCTTGCTGTCGAGGTCATGCTCCAGACCCAGTCGTCCCGTTCCCGAGCTCCAGCCATACAGGGTCACCTGGCTGGTGTGCTCATGCACAGCCTAACCCTCATCATCTGCTTTCACATCTGCTCTGACTGCTCCAAAACCCTCACCTTGCTGCGTTCCTCTACACACCCCATTGCATGAGCTGGAAATATCTAGTCTTCTGCTCCCACTGCCTTGTAATGTGGCCTGTTAGACTGGTGGTTGGGTTCTGCCCACTCCAGCCCCTAAATCTCTCTCCTTCAGTTGTCTTCTCCTCTCCATTCCTTGTGAAACTGAATTAGTTCAGAACCCTATTGCTGACTTAATTTGTTGATGCCATATAATGTATAAGCCAAATTTGAGACATATTAAGAGTGAATACAGCACTATTAATAATTACATCAGGACAATGTGTGTAAACCAGGGCTGTCTTGGCAAACCAAGGCCCTAAAGACACACTACGTCCTTGCACACTTCTGTTCCTTTACTCATGCAGTGGTATACACCTGGAATTTTCTTTCCCCTTTTCTTCACCTATCAAGATCTCACTCATAATTGAAGTTCCAGGTCAAATGTCACTTCCCCAGTGAAACCCTCATGCATATGCCCCAAATGCCATGTTCAACATATTTCATTATAATTCTTGATATACTAATCTGTCTTCCTTGTCAGACTGTGCACTGCTCCAGGGCAAAAACAAAGGCTGATCCACATTTTTGTATAATACAGAATTACCCAGTCCAAAATGTCAATAGTGCTGACACTCAGAGATCCTGCAATGCAGAGCTGAAGGGATGAAGCTGACACATGAAAGAACACACACATCTTTGAAAACCATCAGAACTTAATCACTTTAGAGCAGGGGTGTTCAAACTTTTTTCAACGTTTTTCACCAAGGGCCATATGTGGTAAAATACACAAACAGCCGGGCCACTCACTCGAGGTGAAGTACGTATTGCCTCCCCTGGTTTATTTAAGTAAACTAAATATATTTTTGGAATTTACTGCGGGCCAATTAAAAATGGATTGCGGGCCACAGTTGGCCCGTGGGCCGCAGTTTGGACACCCCTGCTTTAGAGGAGGAAAGCAAGACAATATCACTCCTGCAATACCATGCTTTCTGGATTGCAGTGGTTTCTGCCACTGGTAACTTCTGGGTAGCCTCCTGTGCCTACTCCCCAGGTAGAATAATTCTGGGCAGGGCCTTAAATCACAGGGTCATAGTTCCTAAGGAAAATCATATCGCACACACAGGCTTGCATAATGCAATTAGGAGGCAGGAAACTGGGGCCATCTGCAATATTCAGTGATCAGCTAAGTTAATTAGCCCACTTTCCTGGGTTAGCAATGAGCAACTGTCTTGCTCACTGAAATCACGATGGATGTTTAGTGCTTAAGGGCAACCATGTAATCCTGAGGCACTGGAACGTATAGGGTTTCGTGGTAGGAGCACAGATTTGGGCATTTTACAGACCTGACTTTACTCGTAGGCCTGCTAGTTGGCAGCTGGGTAACTTTCAACTGGTGACCTCTCTAAGCTTCAGAGGCCTCATGTGTAAAATGGATATGATGAGATGGTTGCGAAGATTAAATGATACTGTATATAAAGCACTCAGCACCATGCCCGGCACACAGTAAGTGGAATAAATACTATTTTCCTACCTCTTATCCCCTACCTCTCTTTTTGCCCCAAAGAGTCATCGAAAGGATTAAATAACTATCAATCCCCACTTTGAATCTCAGGTAAGACCCGAGGTCTTATCATCTCAGAGCCTTTATAAGACAAATCTATAACCTCCCCCTGCAATTTCTCCTTCCTTTTTATTTTCACTATTCGTAGGAAGCTCTCCAAAGAGGGGTAGCTGTCAGGGGTCTTGAACAATATGGATGCCCAGAGTTTGGAAAAACCAAGTGGCAGTAGGTGCCAGCCTACTGAAACCCAGTGGGTCTCCCTGTATTGTATCTCACACACATTTCTCTTGCGTATAGAGATAGCCTTCGATGGTTGGCTGCCCTGGAAGTTTGCATGTCTGGGGAGCCTCTTTCATCCTTTTCTTAAGTTCTTCCATCTCTTCCCGGGTACTGGAGAAATGATTTCTCGTCTGCAAAGACATTATCATCATAATCATTATCATCACCATCATCATAAATAAGCATTTTTTTTGGGGGGGGGGGCAGAGACTCACAGTATTGTCGGCTTTCATCATGTCTTACAACATAGCAAAAACAAGAGTTGAATGCCATAGTGACCAAAAAATGATTTTATGGAGTTTACCAGAACTAAAGACTAACAGGGAAACATAAATAGCAGTGTACCCATAAAACCACATTTGGGGGATTTTTGTTTTCTAATGGGAATCACATAAACCTGCAAGAAATAAGGGCTCTTAGAATTCTGAGCATGAGACTAACCGCTGCTGCACAAAAAGGGAAACTATGAAGAAGGTTCCCAAAGATAACATTATCATGGTACTTTCTAAGTTCGGCCTCAAGTAAAGTTACTACCTACCTGACTCTGAATCTAATTTGGCCACCGGGATAAAATGTATGAGAGGGTGCTCTCTTGGAAGATACGTCAACAGAAAACTTGTGTTTCCATAATCATGAATAACAAAAGCTAACTTTAAGAAGTAATGTTTGAATACTACACAGCTAAAACACAATGGCAAAACACCCTTAGAAATGTGGGTATGAAAATCATTAAAAGTCCTTAGTGTTTAGTTTCAGGATTGTGACATGGCAGCGAAAACAGTGATCTCGGCCACCCTATCTAGTCGGGCCCACTGTACTCATTATCCTGGAAATGAGTTCACCGTGTGTACGCATACAAACGCTTGTTGTTAAACTCAGGCTCGTCAAGTTATAGTTGAGGAAGATGCAGGTGAGTAACCCGGTTAGAGGAACACTTTGTAAAATCAGCAGAAGGTAAAGGCTCTCACATTCCAATGTAGAGTGCCCAGAGAGAAAACAACAACTGTAAGTCAAGATCCTCCTAAACAAAGACATGAATTAATTTCCACTGCAACTTACCAACTTATTTCATCTAAAAATACATCTATAAATTCCATGTAATTCAACAACTAGTTCAAAGTCGTTAGCTCAGTGATGCCTTCTCGGACTGTGCCAGGCAGTCAGCTACTCAACTCTGTGCTTCTTCAAAATTTTTGGTCTTAATTTTATTTTAACACTTATCATAAGGGATTATGATTTATCTGCAATTATATCTTTCTCCTCCAAGAGACTCTACATTCCTTGAAGACAGAAAAAATAACGTGCCTCATTATGGTATGTCCAGTGCCTGTTGCGATGCCTGGCACAGAGTATATGTTCACCAGATCCATAAGCATTCATTAAATGTGGGTTAATTAAATGAGTGAGAAAGAATATACATGGCAAGAATGGGAAGACTGTGCTGACGTCCGTCTATAAGAACCAGCATGGGAGTGAAGGTTGAGAAAACCTTTAAAAATAATTTATTTAACTCTAATAATAAGTAGAGAGAAAAAGAAGAGAAGAGAAAATGGCCATTCAAGGTAATAAACCCCACAGTGAGTGTGTCTTCACTGACAAGCAGGGAAGTAGCATAAGATCTGCGCTTAAACAAGCTCAAAGCTGGGTTCTGATCTGGGAGAGATGTAGCAAGTTAGCAACACTTAATAAATATTGGATAGACAGGTGTGAGTAGGGGAAAGGGTGGGTTTAAACAATAGTCAGCCTCGAAACAGGGAAGAGCTAATAGTGGAAGAGCAAGAACAGTCCAGTATACTGAAATATTTATGATGCACACCAATGTGTCCTTACAAATTGGCTGGGGTGCAATAACCTACAATTCCAAGGTCAAGGTCATCAGGGCTTAAATCCAATGGCAATGCAGAGACAGATGAAAAACCCCCATGCAAACTTACATTCTGCAAGCTGAGCTGGAGTTGCTGTTTGTACGGGAGGAAATCCTGTGTGAGTTCTACCGTCAAGCTGTTGGAAATGAAGAGGCTATGAAGAAAGGCCAAGACCTAGGGAAAATGTGTAAAAATAACTTCATCACCAGCACCTTCGCATTGATCAAATATAGAAAACAGAAACACAGAAAAGAAACTCCATACACTGTGTACCCAGGATAGTCTTAAAAGCAGTCATGCAAACAAACACGTCTACACATAGCTACCCTCTTATTAGGTTAAACATTTACACTGAACTCAGCTCCAGAAAATAAGAACTACTAATGGATTTATTCATTCTGATCCTTTTCAGATAGCATATAAAACCATTCATAATTTGGACATTATGAAGATAGACTGTCTTTTCTCTCTAAACCCTCAGGATTGGCAGAGTTGGTATTCAATAAATACTTCTCGAATCAATAGATAACTAAATGGATAAATAAATGAAGTCAGAATCTATACCTTTATGAAGACTACCATAATGCTAACAGATCTGAGGACCCTGAACCCAATTTCAAATCAGAAGTGTTTTCAGGGGGTTGTAGAACAGGACATGCAAATGATCAATAAAGTACTTTCTTAATGTCCAAAATGTTTAACCCCATTGAAAATCATATATACATAAATAAAAACAAAAGAAAATATTCCTTTCATCTATCAAATACAAACGTTTAACAAATAATGCTCAATGCTGGCAACAGTGAAGTATAAGAAGTAGTAAAAATTGCTCTATTGTTATAGAAAGTAAACAGGTGAGCACATATAAATATGCACACACAGTCCATATGGTATATATACATACATATATATGTATACATAAACACATATAAAAACTATGCACATACACACACGTGTATATGCTATGGTACACACACAGTAGTATCCACAATCTTCCTGTTTGTTTCCCATCTCGGGAAATGACAACACACTCACTCAGTCAATAAGCTACAAAGTAAAGAATCATACCTGATTTCTCTTTCACTCACACCCCAATCCAACAATACATCAATAATTCCTATCAGGTTTGCTTCCAAAATATATCTCTCACCCAGCCATTCTTTTCTATTTCCACTGCCCCTCCCCTAACCCAAACCAACCTCTTCTGTTGCCTAGACCAGTGCAGTAGGCTCCTAACTGGTTTCTCCACAGGACAAATCAGATCATGACATATCCTGTTTAACAACCGCCAGCAGTTTCCCACTGCACTTAGACTAAAATCCAAAACCCTTATCATGCCTACAGGTCCTATGCCTTCCTTTCAGACACTGTTTGCTGCCAATCTCCTTTTATGTCACCAGTATCTAAAGGCACTCATCTTTTCATTCCCTAAGCACACTATGCTTTCCTAATTTAAAGACTGTGTATATGTGTCTTTCTGTGCCTGGAATGTTCTTTCCCCATTATTGACATTGCCTCATCTTCTCTTTCCTTAGATCTTAAATGACACTTTCAGAGGTCCTCCTCGACTACCAGATCAAAAGCAGCTGGTTTTGTCTTGTCCTTTGTTTTAGCCCTTATCACACCTTACAATTATTTTGTTTACGTGTATCCTTCCTTCCCTTCTGTCTACCCCATGAGTCTGTCTTGTTCACTATAGGATACACAGTGTTTAGCACAGTGCCTGGCACATAACAGAAGCACAATAAATGTTCATTGGATAAATGAAGAAATACTCGTTCGCACATATACATAAACAGATACATATAAATGTGAGCACAAATACACATGTACACAGACATATGGGCTTGTGTGCAATATATACACATGTGTATACACACATGCACACAGGTGTACACACACCAACATCTACAAGTACATGGGCACACAGAGAAAATTATAACAGAGAATATAGAAAGAAAATGCCACAATATTAACAGTGATTATCTCTGTAGGGGGGATTTGTTGTTTTGTTTTTCCAATAATTTTTTTCTAGCTTTCCTGCAATAGAACACATTTTTTTAATAAAAAAGAAAGTTGTTATAAAATTCAACATAGTTGTCAAATCAAAACACGTCATCATTTATACTAAATTAAGGAGATTTAAGTGGAAAAAACTAAAGAAGATAGAAGTTAAAATCGTAGAATGCGAAGTCACTGAGTGCAAGGGACTTGAGTTCCTAGCACAGTGCCTTGTATCTGACAGGTATTTTCAAAGGTTTTATGAAAGCATGAGAGGAAGGAAAGGGGGAAAATGAGGTCAAAGGAAGGGTGATAGGGAAATTGAGGGAGTGAAAGTAGGAGAGAGGAGGGAAAGAAAAAGAGAGCAAAATCATAGCTACAGAGAGAAAATGGGGGAAGAAGGCAGAGGGAAGGGTGAGGAAGAGTAAAAGAATATTAGTGAGAAAGCAAAAATAACACAAGCCAGCGAGTCTACTTTCTTGAGATTCATTATTACAACTATCTTTCACATTCTTTGAGATTGCAATTATATGATCAAAGTTTCCCACATTTACCAGGCAGTTGGTGAATATTTCTAGACCACTCATCAACAGATAGAACTTACCGGCTCCACAATATTGAACTTCTTGGACTCCTGAACTTCCTGGATTTGATAAACGTAATCAAGGGAAGACTCGAAAAAATTGTGCCTCTCCTTGTCCACCAGCAGGTCCGCCTGTAGGAGAAGGGTATCAAATGTCACAAATCTGCATAGTCATTCATGCAAGTCAGTGCTTATGGACTCAACAAAATGCTAGAGATAGAGAAGAATTTAGCCACCAACTACTGATCTTATCCCTTTATTTTTGCAGATAGAACATGAAGCCAAGAGATAAAAAGTGACTGATGCAAGACTTCTGGTTTCTGCCCCTACAAGTAAAAGCTTGAAAGTTATGATGCCTATGCTCACACACAAAAACGCTAAACAATTCCTCTTAGAGTTGGAGTCAAAGGGAGAACCTATGCCTCAAAAATTGCACAGACAGTTGAAGATGGAGAATCGGAGCATATCGGAGCAGAAGCTTGTTGCTACAGCCAATATCAGATTTTATTTAAGAAGAACTCTCTATTAGGTCCAACGTGGTGGCATAGGTAGACGCTGAGCTTGTCCCCTCCCAGGAACACATCCTATGTATACCTATATTTACAATTCCTCCTGAGAGACAACTGTAATCTAACTGAACAGCTTCTGCACAACAAGCGCAAGAGAAAGACCACATAGAGAAGGTTGAGGAACCATGAGGGTTCGCTATCCACATGCTCGTGCAGAGTGCTCTGGCACACCCCCACCCCACACTCCAGGGGCTAGATCCAACAGAAACAAGAGGGTACCACAGCTTGCACAGAAGGGGAGCCTCCGCCCAGACACTGACCCAGTGGGTATGGCAGGGTGCTGCTTCAACAACTGAGTTGCGCATGCAAGTGGGGCTCACCCACCTGGAGAGAGTGCGGAGCTAGCAAAGCATGGTGGGACCTGCCTGCAGGGCTACCCTATCCAGAGGAAGTACAGAGATATTGGGGCACTACTGTGTGCTTATGTAGTGTTGCCCATCCTGGAGAGTGTGGACCTAGCAAATGGCTGCAGTACCCACACACAGAACTGCCCCATCAGAGAAAGTGTGCAGATAGTTGGGCACGTGGGGCTGCTCTGCCCCAAGAAATCACAGAGCTAGCAAAATTTTGCAGTACCCACACACAGGGCTGCGCAGTGCGGAGTGAGTGGGGTGATGCTGTGCATGCACGCAGGGCTGCCCCACCTGGAGAAACTGCAGAACTAGCAAAGTATGGCTGTGTGCACACACAAGGCTGCCTGACCTGGAAAAAGGGCAGAGCTAGCAGAGGGTTGAAACAACCATGCAATCATGCAGAGCAGCCTGACCCAGACGGTGCTCTCATAACCAACAATTAAAGCAACAGGGCAGCCAGGTGCACGGAGCAGCCCATTCTACATCAGGCAACCCCATTCAAATTAGAAAGACAAGGAAGCACACACACACCTGATTGGCCCACTGAGAACCCACTCCTTCAGGCCAGGTGACACACAGTCATTGCAAGTACCCACCCCAACTACAACAGGCCTGCCAAACCATTCAACACACAGTCTACACAGAGAACACTTTTTCAAGACTGAGAGATAACAATTCCATTCAACTCAAAGGAACAAATACCGAAAAGTCAAACAAAATGGAGAAACAGAAGAATATTCCACAAATGAAGGAACGAGAAAACAACTCCACAGAAAAAGCCTAAAAAATGGAGATAAGTAATTTTCCATACGAACAATTCAAAGAAATAGTCATCAGTATGCTCAATAAACTTGAGAATAGAATAGAGGAACTCAGAGAATACTGGAACAAAAAAGATAGGAAATGTAATAAAGAAAGAGATGAAATATACAATAATTCAAGAGAAGCATACATGAGAAGGAATCGACAGCAGCTTAGTTAATACAGAAGAATGGATTAGCAGCCTGGACAACAAAATAGTGGAAATCACCCAATCACAAACAAAATAAGAAAATAATTTTTAAAAAACTAGGATAGTATAAAAGAGCTCTAGGATATCATCAAGCACCCTAACATTCATATTATAGGGATTCCAGAAAGAGAAAAGAGAAAGGGACAGAAAGAATATTTGAAGAAATTATGGCAGAAAACTTTCCTAGTTTGGGGAAGAAAACCGACATCATGTCCAAAAAGCACAAAGAATTCCAAACAAGATGAACCCAAAGAGGCCCACACCAAGACAGACTGCAATTACATGCCGAAAGTTAAGCATAAAGAGACAATCAGAAAGGCAGCAAGAATAAAACAAGTCACATACAAGGGAAACCCCATAAGGAAGTAACCAAAATATACCTTAAGACAAATGAAAATGAAAACACAGCAACCCAAAATATATGGGAGACAGCCAAAGCAGTTCTGAGTGGGAAACTCATAGCAATACAGGCCTACTTCAAGAAACAAGAAAAATCTCAAATAAACAATCTAACCTTACACATAAAGGAACTAGAAAAAGAAGAACAAACAAAGCCCAAAGTGACTAGAAGGAAGGAAATAATAAAGATTAGAGCTGAAATAAATGAAATAGAATCTAAGAAAAGAATACCAAAGATCAATGAAACCAAGAACTGGTGTTTTGAAAAGATAAAGAAAATTAATAAACTTTTAACCAGGCTCATCAAGAAAAAAAGAGAGAGGACCCAAATAAATAAAATCAGAAATGAAAGAGGAGAAGTGACAACTGACACCACAGAAATACAAAGGATTTTAAGAAATTACTAGGAACAATTATATGGCAACAAACTGTACAACCTGGAAGAAAGGGATACATTCCTAGAAATATAAAATCTTTCAAGACTGAGTCAAGAAGAAACAGAAAATCTGAACAGACTGATAAGTACTAACAAAATTGAATCAGTAATCAAAAAACTCCCAACAAATGAAAGTCCTGGACCAGATGGCTTCACAGGTCAATTTTACCAAACATTCAAAGAAGAATTAACACCTACACTTCTCAAATTGTTCCAAAAAATCTAAGAGGAGGGAAGGCTCCCAAGCTCATTTTATGAGGCCAGCATTACTCTGATTCCAAAGCCACATAAAAGACATTACAAAAAAAGAAAACTATAGGCTGATATCTCTGATGAACATAGATGCAGGAGGGCAAGAAGTATGTCTCACTGTCTTTGTAGTGATGTTGTACCCAGCAAAGAGCCTGACATGTGATAGGCACTCACCAGATAGTGGCTTCTTGGAACTGAACTCAATGCAACTCCACGTAAGCTACAGTCCCAGTATAGGACAAAAAAAAAAAAAAAAAAAAAAGCTAATGTTGGAATACCTCAGAGGAGAAAAGTGGAAGATCTGTTCCTCATGTACCAAATACACTAGCATAACTGTATCCTCATATGGAATCTGGAGTCAGAAACTTAGACGTGAAAGGGAGTCTGGAGATCACTGAGTACCACTCCTCCTTTGACAGACAGGAGAACTCAGACCAAGGAAGAAATACCTTATCCAAAGTCACAGTGTGAGTTAGGGGAGCAGCTGGCTTGAGAACTCATGGCTCCTGAGTCCAAGGTCGTGGTTTTAACTGCAAGTACTACTACTATCCATGGTTCCCAGCGGAGGCAGGGTATGAGTACAGCCTTGCAATAGGAAAGTGCCGCTGTTACCAAGGTATAACTGGCAATGGAAGGTACGGACAGGCTTTTTGAACATACCTCTTGTAACTGAGATTCTTTCTTTTTGGAGGACAGATGTAAGTGCCGATCCAGCAAAGAATAAAACCTCTCGCCATCCTTTTCAAATTTCTTTTTCCGTTCCTGGACATGGGAGAGAAGGCACAGAATAACATGTCTATAGTTTTAATTTGGTTTGCTCAGAACTGAGAATGAAGGATGCAGTGTTACGTTTCATGCGGCCAAGCTATTTCCTGGGAAGGAAAAACAAAACAAAAGAGAGTGTTTTCTTTTGCATTGGTCTCAGCAGTTACGACTTCCACAAATATAACCTTGAATCATTCCACCTACACAAAGGGCAGCGCCCACTAGTACAGCTGAAGGCTCTGGGAGCTGCTGCTCAAAGGATGACACTTCAAATGGGCCTGAATGCTCGGTGCTTTTACTTCTCCCCAATATTTTTCACGGTCATTAACTACACATTCAAATTTTTTAAAGGAGAAAGAAGGAACACAGTAGTGAACTAAATATATGCCTTTAAAAGATTAATCTACAGTGTATTCAGACAGCCTAATAATAAGCAAAACATTTCCAAGACAATTCCAAGACAATAGGAACGTAGGACTGCCTCTGCGAGTGATGAGTTCTTTGGTAATTTTTAAGCATTTACTCCTGCATATTAAAAGATGATGTGATAGACGAGGAAAAACTCCTAAAAGGTTAGCTGGAAAGCAAGAGTTGAAAAACCTTAGGGGGAATGGAGGACTCAGCCATCACTCTCCTCAAGTATGAAATTTAATTTAGCTCCCTACCTCTCAGCAAAAGTGGGAAGTCCCACAGCCTCCAAAGGAACACTAAGCATGCTGCTTTGTCACCGACTAATGCTGACACTCTGCAATCTGCTCAGTAATATAAAAAAATGGGAAATCAATGTACAAGGCTTGTGTTGTCTGGGAGGGAATCCAAACTCACTGAGCACCTACAGTGTGTTAGGTACTAGAAAAGGCACAGCAGGGACCACACAGCTTAAAACAAATACTGCACCCATGTTTTACTCCTAGAGGCCATCTGTTGCTAGGTAGGAAGCTAGGACAGAACTGAGCAACCTCTAACCTGTAAGGAATGTGCTTTTACCAGCGGGAAAGACAGAGAGGAAGCTACCCTAACATTAACTGAAGCCCACATCAGGCCAGACAGCGTGCTGCGTATTTAAAATCCATTCTCCTGTTTAGTCCTCACAAAGCTGAAGAGTAGGTATTATAAAGGAAATTAAGGTTCAAAAAAGGTGAACTAACTTGCCCAAGGCCCCATCATGTACAGGTCTGATTCTTTCCACGCAAACAGAGCCGATGAACGTGGGAGGGGTTACCCTCAGGAGGCTCATACATAACCAGGGCGCCTTGTGAATAAAACGTGAGTAGGTCTACGGCCCCATCCCCAACTCAGATACCAAAACACAGGAGACAGAGATTTTCCCACAAAAGATAGGTAGGGCAAACTGTTCTCTCAGCTGCTGAACCTGTTTAAAATAGTAACGGAAGAAAGCGTGGGAGCCAGAAAACACCGGGGACTTCTCTAGGAACAGATATGGTTCTGTGGGACACTTTCTCCTCCACCTACATTTTTAAGTAAAAACTATGAGATATGATTCACATACCGTAAAATTCCCTCTCTTAAAGTGGACAACTCAGTAGTTTTTAGTATACTCACAAAGTGTGGCAGTCATCACTGCTATCTAATTCCAGAATATGTCGACTGCCCCCAAAAGAAACCCCATGCCCATCAGAGCCACTCTGGTCTCAATCGACTTTTTGTCTCTATGGATTTGTCTATTCTAGACATTTCATATAACTGGAATCATCCAATATGTGGCCTTTTGTGAATGTCTTCTTACACTTAGCATGCTTTCAAGGTTCATCTATGTTGTAGCATGTATCGGTACTTTGGTCCTTTTTATGACTGAATAATATTCGTTGTCTGGATGTACCACACTTCCTTTGTGGATTTATCAGTTGATGGACTATTTGGGTTATTTCCATTTGGGGGGCTGTTTTGAATCATGCTGATATAAACATTCACGTACAAGATTTTCTGTGGTAGCACTGCAGAACTGTACACCTGAAACCTATGTCACTTTACTAACAATTGTCACCCCAATAAACTTTAATTAAAATAAAAAGATTTTCTGTGGACATATTTTCAATTCTTATGGGCATATACGTACGAGTGAAATTACTGGGTCATATGGCAACTCTATGTTTAACTTCTGAGGACCTGCCAAACTGTTTTCCAAAGGGAGTGTATCATTTTACCTTCCCAACAGCAATGAATGAGAGTTTCAATTTCTCTACATCACCACCAACACTTACCTGTCTTTTTGACTACAGCCAATCCAATGGGTGTGAAATTTCATTCACTGTGGTTTCATGTGCGTTTCCCTAATGACTAATGATGCTAAATGACTTCGCATGTTTATTAACCCTTTGTGTGTGTGTGTGTGTGTGTGTGTGTGAAGTATTTCCTCCTCTTCTATTTTTGGAAGAGTTTGTGAAAAAAACGTGTTAATTCTTTAAACCTTTGGTAGAATTCACCAGTGGGGCCAGCTGATCCTGGGCTTTCCTTTTCAGGAAGTTTTCTCATTACTAAGACAATGGCTTTATTTGTTATCGGTCTATTCAGATTTTCTATTTCTTCTGGAGTCTACACATTTAATTCCACTAAAGTCGACCACCAGTGACATCAGCCGATATACTACTACTTAGCCATTCCAACACATGCTAAAAAGAAGAACTTCGATGTCACAGTCGATTTGTCTACAAATGCCAAGTGTAGCAGAAGTTCTAATCGAGGAAAGGACTGCTATTTGTTGAGAACACACATTTACCAAGCAAGATGTGACGAGTTTTGACATACATTATTTCACTGAAATATTCATATCAACTCTGAGTGCTGGGCTTAATTTTTTAAATTTTTCTTATTTAATAGAAATTTACTCAGAATCAGAGACTATAGAGAGGAAACAGCCTGGGAACTTGATTGCAGCATTATACTCATAGTACCCAAATGATCACTTAAGAAGCATTCAAGCTTCAGAATTTTGATTAAAGTTTTTCTTTCTCAAATAATCATCTAGTTTCATGTAGCAGATTAAGACAAGCGGCAATCCCCAGTCCCATTCTTCCCATTTCCCCTCCCACAGAAGCAACCACTTTCATCTCTTTAAGCCAATGATTCTAGTATTTACTTCCATATTTCTAGTATCTCAAAATAAATTTCTTAGTATTAATGTTTAAATTTTGTGCATTATCTATTCACTTCTCAATAAAAATGAGATTTAGCTCTTTACTCTTCCTGTCCCATTGCCACATTTGTCCCCCTACCCAAACACCCTTCCTCATGCTCCCAATATACTTTTATCGTAATTTTAAGTTAATTCATATTCAGTATTTACATTATGATTATCTAAATACTACTTATAGCTGACACACATAACAAAATATGATTAATATTACTTTCCAGTACAACTGTTTATATTCCCTAAAGTTACCAATTGCCTTTTTTTTCCTTTTGCTTGGTTGCTAATATTCAATGCATTAGCACCCTAACTCTCCTCTAGTTCTCTAAATCGCCTCTCAAAATGTTCACTCACATCACTTCATTTTAAAGTAGCATCACCTGGAAACTTCTGGAAGCTCTAATCTGGACTTGCTGCCCAGTTGTCATTTGGGAGTCTCCTTCAACTTTCATCCTAGGGAATTCTGCCCCTTTTCTCCATTGGCAATCTTTTCCCCAGTATCCCCTGCTCTCATTTTTCTTGCTTAGCTCCCTTACCGTGATGAAGCCCCTTCACCTGTAGCTTCCTGAAAAAGGTATATATTTCAGTTTTTGAGACCTTGAATATCTAAAAATTTCTTTATTTATCCTCTTACTACTTTCACTAGATATAGAATGCTAGATTTTCAGGTTCCTGTCTTGGTTCCAGAGACTCTGAAATTTCCTGGTGATGTCCTTCAGGTAACAGTCTATCTCCATCCATCTTGGTGGGTACTCAGAAGACCCTTTCAATCTTCAAATTCAGACCTTTCAGTTCTGGGGAAATCCTTTCAGTCATTTCATGTATAACTTCCCCCACACACACCACACACTATTTTATCTTTATGGAATTCCTTTCACTGGACCTCTAGATTGGACTTTTCCATTTTCTCTCTAATCCTCCATCTCTTTCCCTTTTTGAACTTTTAAAATATTTTCATAATTTTATCTTCTGAACATTCTACTGAGATTTTCCTTTCTGATATCATATTTTTTTAAATTCCAAGAGTTCTTTGTTCTCTTTTAGAAGCATCGTGTTCTTGTGTCACAGATGCAGCCTCTTCTCATCTATCTGAAAATATTCAAGTTATGTGTTTTAAATATCTCTCCCTCTATTTCCTTCTATGTGCCTTTGATCTGTTTCTTTCGGTCTCTTTCATGTTTAGGGATTTGCTTGACTGTTGGGGGACTTCCCTTGACTACTGAAGAGTGGAGGACCAGAAAGCTAAATGCAAGTTCCAATTGAATATATGGCAATTGTTAAATTTGGGCTTCATTTGGCTGGTCCATTTTTGAGGATAATTTGTATTTTTAAATCTTTCTTTTTCTTAGTCCTACCTCTACTCTCATTTCCAGAGGTTTCTGTTGCTGCCAATTCTTGAGACTCGAGGATTCTCCACTGTCAGTACTGTCCTTGTTCTTTCCCCACTGCCAGCTGAGATTTGGCTTCCCTGGGTCTGATAAATCAGATGCCACTCATCCATTTGCATTCCAGTTTATAAAATTTTGTGGTTATTGCTTCTTCTTCTATTCATTCTGTTCTTCTGGGTCTTTACCATTTTTTATTTGTAAAAATCACCGTAGGATAGTTTCAGTTAGGTTTCCTGAAAGAGTATAATTCAGTTCCCATAATTGGTCTATCATTTTTACCTGCAAATTGGTTATGATATTTTCTTACCTTATTTTTAATCTTAAAAATGATGAAAGTAATGCACGTTAGAAATAAAATAAGTTCAAACAACTCAGAAGAGTACAAAGTGTAAAAGTGAAAGACTTCCCCTCTTTAGAAGCCCACTACATAGAAGCCACCACTGTTAAATGTTCTTTTCTGAGTGTGACACAAGTTTTTACTATTTCCACTTCATTAATGAGACAACTGAGGCTCAGATATGTTAACAAATTTCCTGCAAGTAACAAGCAAGTGACCGTGAGCATTCAAATGACTTCAGAGTAGAGTTTCGGCCACGGCAATCAGGGGCTACAAAGAGAAAACTTGTCCCAAGACCAAACTCTATAAACTCATGAAGAATATCACATTTTAAAATATTTGATTTATAGCTATTCTTTGAATGTCATGATATCTCAAGTCAGTCTTTAAGTACATTCTTAAAATTTTAATTTGTGATTTTCCCTCTACACCTGTCCACAAGTGACAATAGAAATCACGTACCTGAGCATGAAATGTGCTTCACCTAAGTTGGGGGACACAGTGGCCATGTTTCTAACTTGGTTTCCTTGCCCTCGGGCTATTCTACATTCTTAAACAGTCTAGTTCTTTGCAGCCCTACAGAGTTGTGCTACTTGGCAAGAAGTATTCTTTGTCATCCAAACAAATATGAAAATTCCGATATTACGGAAAATATCTCTTCCTTCTCATAAATTAGTCAGAGAGGGGGGTCCCCATCTAATATTTACTACCTACGTCCAAAATATGTCCTGGAAATTAAGTCATTAATTTTATGACAGATCACAGATATAATTGGCAGACTAGTCAAAGGCTATCCTTTGGCAAAGAGCCTCTGAGTAAGACGAGTGGATTGTCTTCTGACTGGCAAATGCAACCTACTGTTCAATTTTTCTCTGGCTAGAACACTTGGTCTATCACTCAATTTAAAAGTTTCTTACAAACATGTGTAATTTGAATACTATGGAAATCCATCTAATATGTGTTCTAAATGATGAACACTATGTATCTCCCACAACAAAATGATAATAATGACTGAATTCTCCCTAGCAGCAATTATTAAATCCCACAAATCAGGAATGGTCAACAAGAAAATAAAGCCACAACATATACTCAGGTCTCTCTTCTCTAACTTCAAAGCATTTCCCCCCTAGGATGAAAATGAAAAAAATAATGGGAGATTTCCATTTCTGAAAGTACAGTGGATAAGATACACCAACTCTGGACTAAAAAACAAAAAATGCTGGATAAAAGATGTTTTAGTCTTTTAAAGCTTTTTATTAAGTGGCCTAAAAGGAAGATCTGTGCGGAGCCCAAAACAAAGTAAAACAAGAAGCCCTGAGAAGGCTTTATTCCTAAGGGTTTCTTGAACTTGAACTTCACTTAGATGATCATATGGGGAGGAGGAAACATGACATAAGACAACTTTGGCAGTTTTAACTTTCACTTCCAGACCTTTAGTCCACCTGGAATTCACCTCTCTTCGTGCTAATAGGATGGAATACAGTTTTATATTTCTTTATATAGTGATCCAGTTTCCCAAAACCACCTATGAAACAACTTTTGTATCCCTGCTAATTGGAAGTCCTAAATTTATTTCATATTAAATTCTTGTATGAGTTTGTCACTGAGCTCTCTATTCTGTTCTATGTATCGCTGAAGGGTGTCCCACAAATGGGGGACATATAGTGACTTCATTATCATTGCATTCTGAAATGTATTTCTTTTATTAACTCAAAAAATTTACACATTGTGTTAGTTCCCAAACATAGGATGTTTTAATATTTATCATTAATTTTTAATTTTATTTTCATGGTTAGAGAACACAGTCTATATGATAGTGATTCTTTAGAATTTTTTAGGCTTCCTATATAGCCTAATACATCCTCTATTTTGTAAATGTTCCCTGTATATGCAAAAATAATATGCACTGTTTCTTAGATACAGTGTTCTGTGTATTCTGTGTGTATCTAATAGCTCAGCTTATTGTATTATAAGACTTTGGTACTGCCACTTATTTTTTTCTCTATTACAATCAGTTTCTGGGAGCACATGTTAACTATTTCCAAAACAACTGCTGTTTTATCTATTTCATCCATTTCAGTTATCATGAGGATGTTTCTCACAGCATTATTAATAACAGCAAATCAAACAAAAACCTGAAAAAAGCCTGTTTTCTACATTATGATTCATATATGTAATAGAACATCATACACCATTAAAAATTCTAACATTTATTTGTATTGACCTGGAGAATGTCCACTCCACAGTAACATAAGCTCCACATGGGCAGAAGCTTCATCTGTCTTGTTACTGTACGTGGAACGGTCTCTGGTAAGTAGTGGGACCAAATAAATATTTGTAGAATCAATCAATGAAGCTGACTTGCAACCTTAGCTGTAGAAGAAGCATTAAACTCATCTGAATATGATTACAGCACCAAATGACTGGGCTGAATTAGAAACACTTACGTGAACTACCTGCCAATAAGTGTATCACATCAACTCCTTTTAGTCTACTACTCTGGGCAACTTCTACAAATTAAGTCACATATTCTCATGTAAATTATATGCAATACTAGTAATAGCTACCACCTACTGAGCGTTCTCTGCCAGTTGTTAGGTTAGGAATTTCACTTGTATTACTTCCTTAATCCCCATACAAGCCTCAGAGTATTAGTACTATTATCCCCGTTTCACAGATAAGGAATGAGTCTGAACTTGTGTCAGTTGCACAGCCAAAAGGGGAGGAGCCAAGATTCAAACCCAGATGTGACTAAAGTCCTTGCTTCTAACCTCATAATTATACTAGATTTTGCAAAGGGCACTGAACCAGGTTCAAATTCTGTCTATTGCATTCACTACTTATATTACCTTAAACAAACAAACAAAAAACTGAATTTCTTGACCCTCAATTTCCCCATGTGGAAACAGACAATCTTCTGAAGAGACTATCATATATTTCACAAGGACAAAACAATCAAGGTAATGCTTTCCGGACACACAGCACACCAGTAAACCAGATCCCAATATAGCAGACATGGGATAGTAACAGTAGACTTAACTCAGTACCAAATACAAACTCTTTAGCCTGGCATTCAAGGCCCTTCTGTCTCACCTCAATCTAGTTTCCAGTCTCATATCCTACACTCCTTGTATGAGTCACTCACATTCTAATTATACCAGAGTATTCCAAGTTCTCCAAATATGCCATGCTTTTCATACTGTACTTTTTTTTCTTTTTTGGTAATGTGATTTCCTGTTTTGAATGCCCTTTCTCCAACATATCATTATTGAATTTGTGAGACCTTAGCTGGCTGCTTCCTTCTCCTCCCAAGAGTGGAGGCTACTTGATAAGCTCATATCACAGGTCTACCCTGGCTCCAGGCTCCAGTAGCTGAGAATAGGCTCACCATGGGGCACGATGGATTGAGAGCTGTGGCCCCATACACTGGACTCCCCACCATGTCAGTGTGGCTACCACCCTGACTTTGACCTTGTGTCCCATTTGAGACATCAGGATTTCAACCTGTTTCACAATACCCAGTTCTTACCTTGCATCTCAGTTGGGTCCCAGACTAACTTCCTAGGTCCTAGTCCTCCACTGGTAATCAGGTTCCCTAGAACGGATCCTATTTGATTGTGGACACCTGATCACTCGCATCACTCCCAGCTTCCTATCCCTGAATTAGGCACCTTGTTCCCTGCTAGCACACCATCTGGAGGCCACCTATCTCTATTTTTAAATAATGCTGACTCCTCGGGTCCTGTTGCTGCAATGCCCTGGTACCACTAGTTGGACCACCATTGTTATGCTGTGGTCTCTCCAGACCTCAAAGGTAAGGATGGAGCTCTGTTTTTACTAGAGGAGAGACTTAAGTAGGTTTCTATATGGAAGGGAAAGAGTAAAAAGAAAGACAAGTGAAGCAGATAGGACAGAAAGCACAAGTGCAGAGAATGGGTAGAAGAACAGGACGTTGTCTACAATGGAAGGGAGGAAGGTAAATAAGGGGGTGGAGTTTGAAGAGGGTTAGAGAATAAGTGGGTTGATGGTTGCCTAATGGCTTCAAGGAGGCAAGAAACCATGGTCCTGTGATTACCATCGTTAGGCATACACCTATGAGCTTCCTGAAGCCGAGGACTGTGTCTTCTTCAACTCTATCCCTAGGGCTAGCATTGGAACTGTTCCATAATAGGTGCTCAAATATATACTTGTTAAACTACTACGTAAAGCAAGAAATCAAAGATGAGTACAAAGGAAAGAGAATAACATGCTTTCTGAGTAGCTCTCATGCAGCATGCGTACTCTGGGCATGTGACTCGACGTCATCATCTGTTACCTCTGATAAACATAATGATTATTGTTTTACAAACGAAGAGACCAAACTTCAGAGAGATTAAAAGGTCATACAACCATTAAGAAATGGAGCAAACTACCTAAAATCTACTCTATTCCCCTGCTTACAAGTCTTCAGTACTGACTGCAAGTTTACTCGCCTTGAGATGATATACCAGATCCTTCCAGAGATGACTGATGTGTTCCTTGACAACCTTCTATCTGCACGAGCTGTGCCGTCCACCCAGCACGTTCTTCCCTCATACTCCACTTCACTGGCCAACTCCAATTTATCCCCCAGCATTCATTTCTCTATCATATTCTCCACGGTATCTTTTCTAGTAATTGTCCATTTGCTGGTCTAGACTGGGAGTTCCCTGAGAGCAGGAACTGTGTCTTATTTATCTCTGCCCTCCTGAGTATAAGTACCAGAGGGCCTGGGATAAGGCAGGTAGTCAGTAAATGTTAAGTGTGAGAATGAAGGAGAATGGGAGAAGGAGAGGAGACAGGAAAATGGAAGGAAGGAGCACTTGCTATGAACAGGATTATATGTATTATATTCATAGTTTAGTCATTTCAGTATATTCAATAGCTAGAGATACTGTCATTGCATCATTTTTAATATGGATATGCTATAATACCATCTACATGAACTAGAATTGCTATAGAAGATCATTATAAGGAGAACAAATCAACACAGGTACTAAGGCCACAGGAAAACAACAATTTTCCTCTCCAGTTTTGCTTCTTAAACATAATTTCAGCATTTCAGTCATAAGATCATTTTATATGTGCTGGCGATATAGATGAGGTATGATCAAAGAACAGGGTGAGTGCTTACATTAAAAAAAATATTATAGTAAAAGACACATTGCCATGAATCCTCCTCAAAATACTGCCCCTCGCTTCAAACACACGTATCCCACCGTTCTTGCTGCTTTCTGAAGCAGTTCTGGAAGTCCTCTTTCATGAATGTCTTTAGTTGTGCTGTCGTGGCTGCCTCGATGTCCTGAATCGATTCAAAACGTTTACCTTTCATTGTCATTCTGACTTTGGAGAAGAGCTAGAAGTCGCATGGTAACAGATTCAGTGAATAAGGTGGCTGAGGACACACTGTAATGTTTTTATTTGACAGAAGAAATTGCTGTACCAGAAGTGATATGTGACACAGAGCGTTGCCATGATGGAGGATGATTTACAGCACACTTTAAAACACACCTTCTCTCAACCATAGCTCACACCCGACTGACTGCACCGAACAAGTTGAAACTTGTCATGCAGTTACTAAGGTTCGATGTGTCCCTTCCCATATTGAAGATCCCTGCCTTTCCATTGGATGGCACCCGGCAGCAGAATTCACTGTATGTTTCAATTACACCTCTTATAGTAGGGGAGCTTGTACCAGGCCTGGGCTCAGCTCTGAGGGGGTTCTTGCAAGGGAAATCAGCCTTCAAGGCCCTCATAGACCAGCAAGGACCAGAGATGTACCCCCAAAGCCCAATATTCCATAGAGGTGTAAAAAGAAATGCTGACATTAGCTAATGTGGTAGCTATGTCCTTCTAGAGATAAACAGAGTTGGAGTAAACAAAGAACAAATTGCTTATGGAGAAGGCTGGCTCTTATACCTGTCTTTTGGGATTTTTTCTTATTTTTTTAGTTTAGTGAATTTAAGTGAACACTGAGGCAGTGTAACTGTCCACCCAAATGTCTGAGTGTGATGGGCTTTGCACTCTCCCACCGTAGGGACCTACAGCAGATGAGCAGGTAGGTGGGAACCCCTTGAGGACCACACAAAATGCCTGGAAAACACCATATTCAGGCAGCCAGTACCTTTTGTCCTAGTTGCAGGAAGTTAACATGTATTGATTGCCAAGGGTTAAAACATTGGTCTGATTCAGCAAATCTCCCCACTATGTGCCAGGGAGGCTGCTTCTCTGCCCAGTGGAAGCCGGGATCACTTGGGCTGGCAAGACCAGCTGTGGAGCTGACAGCTGTGTCCCTTCTCCTCCTCCCACTTGGAAAGGGATATGAGCTTATATAACATCCTCCACCCATTTATACCAGTCCCTGAAGATTCCAGCATGCGGCAGAGGCAGAGTGGGAGGCTGCGGGTGGATAGCGTGTTACTCTCTATATGGGAGAATGACGCTTCTGCCCAGAGGACATGAGACTCTGCTGTCTCGCAACATACTGAGACCCTCTTTATAAGGACACCAGCAAAAGTTCAATCATGTCTCACTGGGGGTTCAGAAAAGAAATGATGTACATAACAAATTGGAAATTTCAAAACCATGATAGAAGACTCACCCTCAACACTGCCAAGAAAATTCAGATTCGGTGCCATTTTTTTTTCTTCTTAATTATAGTTGACATACAATATTATAATAGTTTCAGGTGTATGCCATAGTGATTTGACCTTTCTACACCTTACGAAGTACCATTTTTAAGGTCAGGATACATTAAGAAAAAGGAGATGGCACAGCTCGGCGTCTTCCCAGACAGCCAAGACATGCAGGGTCACTGGCTTTCCATCCCTGCCCTGTGGGAAGCTGCCCCATTGCCTTTCTCCCTGTGTCACACAGAGATGACAGCACCAAGTGACCTTGCACAGTTGCTAAAGCATAAGTTGCACAGATAAGTCAATCAAACTAAAGTTATAGAGGATTAAAAGGGATAATTACAAAGACATTTGGAAAACTGACAGAAGTACTTCACAGAAATAGAACTCCTGTTTTAGTGCCAAGCATATTTTATACACTGTCGCATTAGTGCTCACAACCACCCTGTGAGGTAGATATATTATTTACATTTTACAGCTGAAACTGAGGCTCTTAGAGGTGAAGTAACGTGTCCCATGTCGCAGAACCAGTACAAGTAGCTGGGTTAGTATGTTGCATTCTGATGCCTGCGTGTCTTGATACTGTCTCTATGGTTGCACAGGACACAGGTTAAGGGCAAGGACTGTAGAAGCAGCTGACCCGGGTTCAAGTACCAGTTCTGTCCTCTCTGTGCATGACTGTGGGAGTTATTAGGTTGCTACAAAGACAACTGCAGTTTCTGCAATTATTTTAAATCTTTTAAACCACAATTACTTTTGCGCCAACCTAATATTTAGCCACGCTGTGCCCTAGGTTTTTGTTTTTCCTTGTTTTGGTGTTACTGTTTGTTTTTCTGTTGTCATTGCTGATTTTAATATTTAAAGAGGAATAAATAAGAGTTCCTACCTAACAGGGTAGCTTTGAGGAGTACATGGATTAATACCTGTAGAGTACTTAGAATATGTGGCACAAAATGAGCACTGCATAAAAGTTTAATAAATAAACAACTATACAGACAGGGTTATAGTACCATTAAGTTAGAAGAGGTCATGAATCATATCCAGCCCATTCTGTTGCTTCAGGAATGACTGACTGAAAGATCTTGGGGGCCAGTATTGCTAGCACTTTCCCTAACAACATACAGTATTTAAATACTGTCTCCTTCAGGGAAGATGTAGATGCCTGATCACTGCACTGTACACCTGAACCTGAAGCTGAACAATAATGAATGCCAACTATAATTATATATGTGTGTGTGTGTGTGTGTATGTATATGCATATATATGTGTATATGTATATATATGTATGTATATACTTACAAGAAACTTACAAGAAGCCAAGTACAGCATTAGGAATAGAGACAGTGGAAATGCAATGGCTCTGTGTGATGTCAGAGGGGTAGGAGATGGGGGTGGGGGGTTATCACTGTGTGAGGGACATAAATGATAAATGTCTAACTATTACATTGTTTTGTACACATGAAACTAATAAAAATAAATAAATAGAATAAAATAAATAAATACTGTCTCATGCAGGACATACGACGTCAGCTTGAACTTCAACCCCTCCTATTATGATTTTGGCCTACTCCCCTTGTTCAGCCCTTGGAAGAAATGGAAAACAGATCAGCACTGCTATGAGGGTAATGACATTGCAGCAAAACAACTTTTAATTTCAGGAGGAAAGGAGGGCTAAAACCTCTCTCGATGGCACTCCAAATATTTCCTCTTCTGTAGTGATGAGGATAAAGGACTAGAAATAGAACCCTGGGTTCTAGCCTTGACTCTGCTCCCATCTAGCTATTTGAACTTAGGCTAATCACTTCACCCTCTTGCTTCAGCATCATTCTCTAGAATGAAAATACTAGACGAAGAGATCTCATTAACCCAGAATGTTAAAATATCATGAGGGAGGAGGACTTCCTCAGGGTCGTGCCAAGCGAATGTGCTTTAGTCCTCAAATCCAGATCTTCTGACCCCAAGACTCTTCCCACCATATTTCTCAGTTTTCATCAAAATACCTTCTCTACTTCTCACCTGCTGGCCATGGTAGATTAAATTATTGTTCCCAAATCTTCCTCCCTCCCTGCTTCCACCTGTTTTATCATGTGACTCTGTAGTTTCTACACCTAGAGGTAGAAATTATTTTACTTCCTAACCTATGTTAGGCTTTGGCCATACAACTTGTTTTGTGAGAAATGGATGGTGTGGCAGTTTTGAATCTAGCTTTAAAGGACCTCACATTTCTGAGATCACATACCACACACTTCTGCCATCATCATGAGAAGAATAAGTCCCAGAAGGCTCCTGGTCCTTGAAAAACACAGACATGGAGAAGACCTTAAGTACCTGTGGCCTGCATCAAGCCATTCAACCCTAACTGAGGCCAAGAGAGCTACCCCCAGCCAATCCACAGACACGTGAGCTAGAAATAAATGCTTACTGCGTGTTTCACTGAGTCTTGGGGTGCTTTTTTGTACAGAATTCTTGTTGTAATAGCTAACCTATATGAAGGTGTTCTGGGGTCCCCAGAAAAGTATTTTGTGGCTATGATGAATTTCTTAAGGGAATAAAAATTGAAGCCCAAACTAAACTGTCATAACTATGAGCAGGCAACTTGATCTACCAACACTTTCCCAATATGAGAATTTACCCTTGAACTCAAACACTGTTTACTTCAAGTTCTTATTTCCTTGCCTCTCAGTTTCCTCATCTGCAAAATGAAGATAATAGTACCTATATCACAAAGTTGTTGCAAAGTTCAAAAGAGATGATTTATGGGAAATACTTAATACTGACTGAACGTCTGACAAGGTTAGCAGTGATTATGACGAGGAGGACTTGGTACCCTCCCTTGCAACAGTCAAAGAGAGGAAAGTAAGTGCTCTGAAAACATTACACTAACAGTTTCCTTTCAGCTATACAATACTGGTTTGGGTCTAAGGTTTCTGCCCTCACTGCCTAATAATGTCAACTCCTTTCCTAAGTGTAAAGGGATATAAGAAGCAGCAAAACACATTTTCTCTCTCACACACACAAGCTACACAAATAACTAAGAAAAAAATAAAACTCTGCACATGCCATCTGGGGAGGCATGTCCTACCATCAGGAGGACCCAGTTTCCCAGGAGTCTTTTCAGAGGAAATCTGCTTTACTTAAAACACAGGTGAGGAAATTAAAAGTTTGATTAAGTTGTCTGGATAGACATCGGCTTGACTTAAAAGGGTACGTCTTGATTTTCAAAGTGTCAATCTACACAACCAGCTTGCAACAGTTCTAGTCTTGGCTTGTAGTCTTCATACAACTTTAGAAGTAAAATAAGCTATGTAGCTCCACCCCAGCTTGTTTGTTTGTTTGTTTTCTTAATCAGGAAGCTGTGATGGAGAGCTGCATATGAATTTGTCTAAAGGGAAATGACTGAAGCAGGTTAAATGAGGGCTATGACTTTGGGCCCACAAGGTTATCTCAGCAGTATCCCCCCACCTGAAGTTTCAAGGAGGTTGATAAGATTCTAAGTGATCTGGGTATACATAGCAGAGCTGAGCTCTGTCTAAAACACCGTAAATATGGTGTAGCTTTAAAGGGAAGTGTAATTACAGCTGACTGGGAGTTGGGTGACTGGATTCTGTTCCTGCTTCCCCCACTAACAAGCTGGTGCCCCTGGGTCAGCCACTTAACCTTTTAAGCCTCCATTCCCTTATCTGTAAAGTGACATTAGACTAATAGCTTTGACTGCCCCGTCTGCTACCTACCAAATATAAACTACAGTGTGATTGGATAATAAGAAGTCAAATTAGGTTTAACTTTTTAAAAATTAAAAACCACAACAGACCTACATTATATAGGCAGGAATCATCTAAGTTATTCAAGCACTTAAGACCTGCTAATTCCAAAACCTAATTTGATCCAAAGAGCATGAAGGCAGGAGTCAGAAAAACATGGGTCCTCTTCCTAGCTCTGCCACTAGCTTCCATGGGTCCCTGGAGCAGTCCATCTCCCTGTCTGGCTCTTCACTGTAGTCTCTCTTTGGAAGACAAAGATAGAAGACCTCATCTGTGATTATTAAAGTACTAGAGGCAGGTAACCAGAATTTTTCTTCCCCCTGACCGTTGAGCATATTCCAAAGGTTGCTGGTTGTGGTCCAACATCTCTATTCTGAAAACGCCATTATGAGTCACTGTGGATTGCCAACCTAACAGCCACCCAGCTTCTTCCTTACTATTTCTTCAGAAATCAGGCAGGCAGCAATGTTCTCAGGGAAAACAAGGCTAAGGGGAAATCTTAGTACTTCCATTTTTCTTTGCCAATTATTGACCTAGAAGTTGACCCACCGCTCAGTTCTTGCCAATGAGATATAAGGGAAAGTCTGCTGGTGGCTTCAGGAAGACATTTTTCTCTCTGGATAAAAGACAGAAAATGTTATATAAAAAGAGCTTTTCCCTTCCTTCCTGTGTGAGATGCTAATATGTGAAGGTGTGATGTGTTCAGCTGTGACAGACATCTTATGACCTTGAGGCAATGTCCAAGAGAATCATAGAGAGGATATCTGGAGGCCACTGATTGAAACTTGGAACTTCTTACCTCCAACAACAACAAATGTTCTTATGGTAAATGATGGTTAATTTCATCTGCCAATTTCGCTAGGCCATGGTACCTAGATCCTGGGTCAAACACTAGTCTACTTGTGCTGCGAAGGTAACTTTTAGATGAAATGAACATTTAAATCAGTGAACTCTGAGTAAAGCTGATTACATTTCATAATGCAAGTGGGCTTCGTCCCCCATGACCTTTTGTCAGATTCACCCATATTGAGTTATACAGCAGCTCTAGTTCACTCATTGTCATGGCTGTCAAGTAATGCAAATTTGTCACAACACATTTACCCACTCAACTGTTGATAGTATTATTACTCTTTTTTCTTTCTTTCAATTTTTCCATAGCATCCCCACAAAGCTAGGTTCCGAGCGCAGTGCAGTGGAAAGCGTATGGTTTCTGGACTAACAAAAATCTGGTTGAAGCTTGCTTCTGTTGATAACTTTGTGTCACTGGACAAGTTACTTTGCATTAGGAGATGTAGATAATAATGCTTAACTGAGCTAACATATAGCAAGTACCTATTATTATAAGGCTTGTAAAATATTTGATGCTGGCTTGAAAATCACCTCTGGATTATTGTCACATAGCTTAGCTCTTGGGCACCTGGACTACTTGACTCTTCTCGCTAATGCATCCTTGCAGCCATTGACCTTCTCCCCTTTCCCAGGGCTTCTGGAATGCAGGTAAAACTACTATCTTTGGCTTCATCTACCCTGACTATCAGGTTTGTGCCTTGCTCCATCTTCTGTATTTTTTTCAACCCCAACTACTGCAAAACAGATCCTTTGCCCAAACGTCTTTCTATAATCTCTGTTCATGGAGAAGAAACAGCAACAAGACTGTCAATCCCATGTCTTGATGCCAGTGCCTTCTTGCATCTACTGGGTGAGAACACACTATATCATAGCTTCTACACCAGCTCCAGCTCTCCAAAAAGGGGGTTAAATACAGACTCAGATGTGTTAGACAGTTTGGCCCTGGTCCCACCAGAGACCACACAAAGGCTCGATTCAGTGGCTGTTCCTCTCTGGCAAGAGAATCCTTGAAAGAACTGAAAACATCGTACTGTGGGCAACTCTGACAAGACCCAAAAAATATGAATCAAAGGGTACAAATACTCTCCCTGTCATGTTTCTATGGGGGATGACTGAGTCTTTATTCAGCGTTCTCCAATGGACAGCCCAGCATTCTGCACTGCACGATGAAAGACCCATTATGAACAGAGATGGACTGAGCCGTATTTGTCCTCCCTTGACCTTGGAGCGGGGGAGGTGGGAAGCTGCATGGTGGTGAGAAGGGAAATAGGGGTGAGAGGGTTCCGCTAATCAAGCGATAGCTAAAATATACACATGGGGGAGGACACTCACAAACTTTGTATGTGCTGGGACTTTTGAGAACTGGGAGAAATAGAAGGCGTTAACCAAACAGGAGTCTAGAGTAGAACAAAGAACTCTAAGCCTAGTAGATAAGAAATTAGGAGAAAGGGGTAAAGAAGGGGATCATTCTTGATCTCCCCCAGCCATCAGAAATAAATACCTATAGTAAGCCAATATAAGGACCGTCAAAGTTCATAGACTCAGAGCCAAGAAACTTGAGTTCAAATCCCGGATTTGTCACTTGCTTTTGCCACTGTAAAATGGGCCTAATAATAGCCACCAACAAGATGTGAATAAGGTTCCAGGATAGAATAATAATGTTATCAACCCTATCGGTGAAAAGTGAAGGGATAGCTGACAGGAGTTGAGGGTTAAAAGATAGTAAAGGAAGAGAGAGGTGCTAATATCTTACAAAGCTATGGTCAAAAGTTGATGGAGTAAGAACTAGGGGTTCAAGTATATTATTTAAAGTGACAGAAGTCAGCAGTAGAAGAATTAAAAGGATGTGATAATTATCAAAGATTAGAAGACAAGGGAAAGAGCAATGACCACCTGTATTGGAAGCATGAAGAAGTAAATAATTTCTAAAGTCAATAAATCAAGAAATAGCAATATAAGCATATTTTTAAAAACATAAAAGTAACCATTAAAATAATACAAATAAAATGGTTAAAAATGAATGTGTCTGAGGAGTAGGGAAAGATGGAGACTGTTGAGGTTTATTTTTACAGAGCCTATTGTACTATTTCATATTTATATATGTATGCTTGGTGTATATAATTTAAATTCTTAGAAGGCAAAACCTAAACACTTTTTTTTCAAAACGTAATGGTTGTAAAATGGAATTAGTCCGATGAAACTGTAGATTACACACGATAATTAAAAGAAAACAAATGTCCATCTAATTGCATAAATAACTAAACTGCCATACGGAGGTTGAAAGACATATCCTATTGAATTGGAAAGGGAGAACTATCAGGTTTTAGTATAAAGAGGCAGTTTGCAAATTTGTTTTTTTAACCAACAGAGTCCTGTTTTAAAAGAACTATTGTCCCCATAGTCCACTCTATAAAACAGATCCAAGGGAAACTATTCTGGCTAAAGTATGGAGTTAGGAGCCCCAGCTAAACAGTTTACCCCTGGAGGAAAATCCTCTGAAAGATGACACCTGTGAGATCCTCTGGCCCCTGATTACAAGATTGGGAAACCAACTATTGAAGCCATTCAGAATCTATTGCATAACAGAAGCTAGTGCCCAAGGCATCACAGAATGACTAACCTGATGGGAACTGATTGTCCCTGTGAAATGACTCACAAAATAGCCATCTGAGAGTCTGATCATCAAAAGACCCTATCTACTAGGACCCAGTTACCCATGGTGAACTGACAACAGAGTTCACTGGCCTGTCAATGAACTCTGCAAACACAGTGCCTTGTATTAGCCAGCCATGTCTCACCAACAGCTCAAACTCTGCCCACACAGGAGCCACAGGAGAAAAATATTATTTGAGCATCACAAATCACTCCCCTCCATGCTTGCTCCATCACCTTCCCACAGATTTCACACAACTAATTTCTTATTTCAAGAGCGGTAGTGTCAGTGTCACTTTCAGAAAACAAGATGAGTTTGTTCAGAATGTGTCCCCTCTTAGTTCCCAGCACTCTGCTATTTTGCATCTCTTTTTTTATCCCTCCACTGTCCCCCCCCAACCCTGTGTTAGCCCAGTAGTTCTCAAAGTATGGTCCCCACCCAGACTGGCAGCTTAGCACTACCTGAGAATTTATTAGAAATGCAAATTCTTGGGGCCTACCCCAGACCTACTGAGTAAGGAACTCTGGTTCTGTTTTTTTGTTTTGTTTTGTTTTGTTTTAAGTATCTATGACAAAAAGACATCTCCCACAACATGCAGTGCCAAACATAGAGCTGCAGACCTAGTGATGTGAAACCTCTCCATAAATCAGTAGTCACTTGGGAAACATTTATTGTCCGGACCCTGCTCTTCTTGCCTCACTCATTAACCTTTCTTCTTTTAATTTGTAAACCAGAATAAGTCCATCATTTATTGGGCAATTTCATGGACCGCATTCTATCCTCCCTGTTTTGTTGCCAATGATGATGATGATATGAGAATGACGCCAGAAAACACTTAACACTTATTCATCAGATACTGTTCTAAGAACTTTATGTTAACTAAATTAATTAATCCTATACCTGTGTGCATATGAATTTTCTTTCAATGCTGCCTCCATGAAATGGCAGGTGCCCTCCAGGAAAGGTAATTACTTTGTCTCATGCAGTGCTATCAAATAGAAATACAATGCAAGCCACATCCATCATTTTAAAATTTCTAGTAGTCACATTTAAAAAAGGAAAAAGAACGAGGTGAAATTAATTTCAATAATATATTTTATTGAACCCAATATACCCCAAACAGTGTCATTTCAACATGTCATCAATATAAAATATTAGTGAAATATTTTACATTTTTTTTCATACGGTCTTCAGAATCTAGTGTATTTTGACATTACAGCATACTAAATTCTGAGAGGATCATTTCTACTACTCAATTGATGCACATTTAGTTAATTACCCTGATAAACTCAGAAGATTTCATTAGGAATCATTTGCCCATTGTTCCTGTTGTACATAGACAAAACTGAGGCCCAGACAGAAGTGACATCTCTCAAAAAATGAAATGAGCCCTCGTCTTACAAGAAGAAGAACTGAATTCAACTCCAAGCTCCATCACTTCCTGGGTGAGTGACCATGGCCACCGTACCTCACAGAACCTTAGTGTCCTCATCTGTAATCAAGGGAGAATAACCTCTACTGTACAGGGCTGTTCTGAGGTTCAGAAGGGAACATCCATCTACATCTGTAAGGGCCTAGCAACGCACACCACCACCAACAAAGTCACAGAGCCAGCTAGCCGCCCTGCTGAGTGTATCAGTCCGGGCCCAATCAAGAGATAGAAACCAGTATCAAGAACTTTTAAACTACTTACTAAACTGAAAAATGTAAATACAAGATATACTGAAATTCTGTATGGAACCATAAGGCTGAGGGAAGGTACCCAAGGGAGGACAAATTTGGGAGGAGTTCAGCTCTCACTGGAAAAGGTATAATTTAAGCCACTGAATAGCAGAGAGGTTTGCTGATGTAGCCTGGGGGCCTGCAATCACTGAGGAAACAGGAGGCAACTCTCCAGCTTGCAGGTGGGGAACAAAGACCCAGAAACCAGGGGAGCACATATGCAGAGGGGATGCGCAAGCTCCAGGTTGATGTGAGCTTGCAGGGCCAGCCTGCCTCAGTGGAACCTCCTACGAAGGGCACAACCAGGCTGCACGGGGGCCTGGCGGAGGAAGCGGGGAGCAGCGGCGCTGTTACAAACCATTTGGCAGGCATGCTACATGGGGGACCTACAGAGGGAAGCTGGGGGACAGCATGGGTGGGGACACCTTCAGGGAGAGAGCTATATTGAGAAACCTGCAGAAAGGTTATGGCCACGCCAGGCAGAAGCTTTGAGGTCACTGAGGAACCATGCATTCTCGGTGTGTGGCTGGGCCAGAGTCCCGCCGGGCATCTCACTCCCACTCTACTGACCCATGCGCGCATCAACTGGAAGCTTCAGGAGAGCCCCTTCTTCCTGTAACATCCCTCTAGCACCCTTCACTTAATCTTTTGCTTAATGCAAAGGAGAAATGCTTAAGGAATTCTGTCGGTAAGGAATATAGTCAGTAATATTGTAATAACTATGTATGGTGTCAGATGGGTACTACATTTGTTGGGGTGATAGAATAGAGGGGGGTAGGGGGCATGGTGAAACAGCTGAAGTACAAATTGGTGGTTACCAAATAGTCAAGGGGATATAAAGTAAAGCATAAGGCATATAGTTAGTAATATTGTAATAACTATGCATTGTATCAGGTGGGTACTAGACTAGTCAGGGGGATCGCTGCATAAATTACATAAATATCTAATCACTATGCTGCACACCTGAAATTAATATAAAATAATATTCAATGTCAAAATAAATAAAGTATATAAAACTTCCAAATAAATAAGTACATAAATACAAAGGAATTCTGTCCATTTTCACAGAACAGGTATTAAGAGGTGTTCGAACTGAGAGGTAATAAATTGATAACACACAGGGTTAGACTGGAAGCTATGTTTTCTCGTCCTTACTTCAGAGCACGTTCTGCTGCCTTAAATTTTACTGCTAGGAGAATTTTACATAGTTTCTTGAGACTGACCCTCACAGTGAGCCTTGGTCACCTTCCTTGTCAGTGTACAGGTTGGCCCCACTAGTAAAGAACTAGAGGAAAGAGACTGACAGGAATGTAACCTTTCTGAGTCTCAGCCTCTTCATTGGGATGATGGGTTTTATACATCCTACTTCACATGTCTGCTGGAAGAATTAAGGAAGATAGCATATTAAAATCCTGGGACACAGGAAGTATGTAACAGAAATTCATTTCCTGGCCCTCAGACGAATTACTCTCGTTTTTCCTGTTCTCATCCAGGAATGAAAGTAAACCACGTGTGAGGGTTTTGAAATCATGTGTCCATTATCCTCCTTACTTAGTGATGTAACAACAGTCATGTTCCTTACCAAGTGGTTAATTATTTTCATACCACACTTGTGATTTGAGAGGTTCGGGTCTCCTCCAAGTACATATTTTCCCAATTAAGTATTTATGCTAGTGAGACTCCAGATGAACCGAGTGGAATCCAGAAGTGCTGGGCTATCCAGAGAACTGACTTTGCGTGAATGCTAGTCACACAAATAACACCCATGTCATGTGACTGATGGCTGCGGCAGTGGGAGCCCATCCACTGGTCTGCTCTTTCTTCTCAGAACTGGCTACTTTTTCATATCCTCAGTCCAAACTACTTGTCATGATATCCCAGATAATAGCCACTGAATGGTGTGTTCTTAGTCCTAAAAGGGCCAGATGCTTGGTCACGATGCTACATTTGGTTCTGACAGACTATCTGGGTTACATGGTACATATACATTGGGGCTCACAAAATAGGCCTACACCTTGCTGATAAGAATCAAGTTCACAATTATTCATACCCCTTTACAAGACAGGGAAACCCAAGAGATCCATGAGTAGACAAGCTGGATGGAATCCGAGATTATCTGGCACGGGGCTGTCCAACAGAAATTGGACAATGATGGAAATGTTCTATATCTGTGCTGTCCAGGATTGAGCACTTGAAATGTGACTAGCATGACTGAGTAACTGAATTAATTTCCTTTTATTTATATTGGCCACCATATTGCACAGCACACATCTAGATAGTGTGGCTGAATGGAATGTGGGATTTGAAGCTAAAAAGAGCCTCAGGTCTAAATCCTGGCTACTGTCTCTTACCATGTTTCCCAGAAAATAAGCCCTAGCCGGACCATCAGCTCTAATGCGTCTTTTGGAGCAAAAATTAATATAAGGCCTGGTCTTATTATAAGACCAGGTATAATATAATATAATATAATATAATGTAATGTAATGTAATGTAATGTAATGTAATGTAATGTAATGTAATATAATATAATATAATATAATACCGGATCTTTATAATATAATATAGTATAATACAATACTGGGTCTTTCATTAATTTTTGCTCCAAAAAACGTATTAGAACTCATGGTCCAGATAGGTCTTATTTTCGGGGAAACACGGTAGTAACTATATAACTTTGGTCATGTCCTTTATCTTGTTGAAACCACAGGACCCATGTAAATGGTGATAATACCAGGACTTCACAGGGATGTTGTGATGAGAGAATGAATGTAGAGCATCTAACCCAGGGCTCTGCACATAGTAAGTAGTCTTTCAATAACAGCTATTATTAGCAAGCTCCTCATTTTCAAGATGGAGTAACTGCAGACCCAAAAGGAGAAGTGTCTTGTCCAGTTATTAGGTTGGTGCAAATGTAATTGCAGTTTTTGCAATTTTTCAACCTTTTAAATTACATTTGCACCAACCTACTACATAGCTAGCTAAAAGCACAGCCAGGAGCCAATTGATTTTCTATTTATTTATTTATTTATTTATTTTTTGTTGATGAGTTTTCTTATAGAGACAAACCCTTCTCACCCCAGAAGAGTGAAGGGTGGTAGCCCCAACAACTATTCAATGTACAAAATATCTTACACATGCAGAGAAAATGTACCTTAGTGAAGCCTATTTGCTCCTTCCGGAAATTTTCCAGGGGTTTGATTAGCAAATCACTAGCATTGTGTACCTAGAGAAAAGAAAGAACACACAAAACGACTTTTAGATTAGTCAGCAAGGTTTAAATTCAAGATTTCTCAGGCATTCCCAGGTAATGCACCATCCTGAAAAATGTTAACTAGTTTGCGAGTTTGTTGGGTTACTGTCTTTTTCCCCACATCGGTCTCTTAAAATCAAATGCTTGGAGAGGAAATGAGAGAAGGAACATTAGGGGCATGCCTCTGTAACTTCACCGGTCATCTGATCTGAGTTTTTAATTGATAAATATCCAGATTCATGTCCAGAAACAGACATAGGAGGCCTGAGGTAAATGTGGTGAGAAAGGGAATGAAAAATTCATGAAAGGACGATTGCACCAAGCATAAACCACTTCATGGAGGCAAATAAGTTAGCAGTAATTGAATTAGCATAAATCCCAAAGTAAATCGTTTCCAGTCCTGTCCTGGGGTGTCATAAACCAAAATGTTCCCTTCAGAATTTGGGGTATATCGCAGCATCACAGAGAGCACTAGACCAGGCCTTCGAATTTCCTATGGATGCTCAGAAGCTGATAGGAACAGCCTGTCCAAGCACTAAAATATTGGCATTGATATGGTTCTGAAGATATGAAACCATCACATCAAAACTGGAACCCCTGCACAGTGGGCAAGTGGAGATCTACAAAGCTTTGTCTTCGTATAAACCTCTTGGGAGACTGTATCTGTCCAAGGCAACTAGTGGGGTTTGTTTCTTCAGTGGTGGGAATTATTTGCAATTTACTGAAGGACCTCAGAGAACACATCTGAAGGGCTGGCTTTTGGGACACGGTGTGTTAATTCTGATCCATTACAAGACAGGGAAATGAGGGACTGGCTTCCTTGTCAGGTGAGACACAAAGTATCAGCAAGACAAGACAGATCTTCATAACAAAAATGGAAGACAGAGTAGAAAGCTAGTTTTCACCATTCTTATATTCTCCAAACTAAGAAGCAATTTTTAAGCTACCACCAAAAAGCATAGCAACTTGGGGCATTAGTACATATTTCACCCAGATCGTGCAGGCACTTTGGGCCTTCTGTCTTGTGTCCAGGTATGGTCCAAGCTTTGATTAAATGGGCAAACCATCATCCAATCAAACCTCCACTACCTGTTCTGGTATCAAAAATACAGACACCAGTCACTTTCCTTGACTGAAGACAAGAATTCTTCTACTAAAGTAGCAGCCCAGCTCCTTTGGCCAACACGTCATCAACTTTGTGTACCCACTTGGAAACAAATGAAGTCATTGGTGTCATACACCCAGTACGAGAGTCATTTTTCTTCTTTACTTTTGTGGAGGTTTTCAAACCTGGCCACAAAGTCTGTGACACTCTTCCCATTGAAAGGTGAGGTCTCTGTCTCCTCTCCCTTGAATATGAGTGGGGTCGTTACTGCTTTGAGCCAATACAGTTTAGCAGAACTGATACTATGTGATCTGCCACTTCTAAAGACAGTAGTATGGCAAGCCTCTGTATGGATATTCAGCTGAGCTCTAGAATACACAGGCACCCCAAAGATGGCAGTTGCCGGTATTCTATATTCCAAGGGGGTTTTGTTGCATAAGCATGTATGCCAGCAACTTGTCACACAGGATCCATAAGGCCACTGCTTTTTACATGTTTGGCCCCGTGTCAGTCTAGGAAAGGAGTGCGTGATTCACTAAAACTGGAGCCCATAGTTTTCTCTTAATCACATTGGTGATACCGCTCCCAGTCTCCTACAACACAAACAGATACTCGGAACCTTTTCCTCTCTTTGACACTCATTGGTTACTAGACTGCCTTCTGCCAGAAGACAGAGCTAGAGATGTAGGAGAAGCTCACACCTAACCTTGGCTCCTTTTCTTTCTTTTTTTTTTTTCCATCTTTATTTTTTTTTTCTTTTTATTAAATTTATTGGGGTGACAATTGTTAGTAAAATTACATAGATTTCAGGTGTACAATTCTGTATTACATCATCTATAAATCCCATTGTGTGAAGTCTAGCAACTACTTATTTATTCTATGCCAACTGTAATAAAAAATAAATTAATTATGAAAAAGAAGTCTAACGGTTACTCATCAAAGCCCTTCTAAGTGAACTTGGCCTTTATTCCCCTTTCTGATCAGTGCATCCATTTTGTGAGCTCTCTAGGAGAAAAGTTCCTGCCTGTGGTCTCCGGGTAGAATCCCCAGGATAATAAGTGACATCCAAAACACATTAGTGAGTTTATCTGATCAGGTTTCCATTGAATGAAGCCCAAATTAACATTAGGTAGGGCAGCTAGGAAGGTAGAGATGGTATTCAACCCAGAGGTGCAAAATGGCTCAGGATGGGGAATTACCAACAGGAGGCAGGGAGGATAGCTGCTTTAAATATCACAGTCCTCTTTAGTTTCTTATTCTTGGCAGTCCTCAAGGACAGACCTTGCACATTGCCTCAGTCCCGTTCAGAGTCATAGAGGCATCTAGACAAGCCTCCCTCTTTAACCATACAGGAAGTCTGCCATCCAGACTTCAAAGCCACCTGCTCAGATAGTACAACCTCCCCTAGGGTACTGTTTAAGAAATCACAGCTCAGACGCTCCTCTGCATTTCTTCCGTCCCTAGTTCCTTCCACAATTTAAATTCATTTATGACAATGACTAGACATTTGCCATGGCCACGTGCTAGGGCTGTGAACTTCCTTCCTAATTCTTCTAAAGTTTCTTTAGGCCCCTTTTTATACAAAGGATAAAAAAGCTGACTAACACCCCCCACATTATCCATATCGGGGTACAGGAGTCTTTTTACCACAGTTCCAGGAAATGGGAGAGGTGTGACCAAGCAATGAATTCCTGGCATGTTCTGAAAGGCCCTCATTGAGCCTAACCTTCACAGCATTCCTGGAATTAAATGGGAAATGGGGAGCTGACACTCAGTACATGATTGAAGAGTTGTGGGGACAAAAGGGCACAACATAATTAAAGACAGAAGAAAATGAGTCAGTCCTGTGGAAAAGAGCCAGTGAGAAGGGTGAGAAAAACATCTCCAAAGATGAATCCTACTTCAATATTTTAGAGCTTTGTAACTGGGTAAATAAAAGAGATGAAGAAACAACTAAGGCTGGAGAGAAGTACAGCTGAGCTTTCGAATGAAATGGGGGTGAATGCCTTTGAGATCAACATTGGCAGCAGTCCACACACTCTTCGGGCAGAAGAAAACATTTAGTAGAGCGTGGATTAGCTAGTGGGCCATCTACCAGACTCCATGGAAACTACCCATATTGGTCTCTCAGTATCCTCACAAGCAAATCTCTTGAACTAAGAAAATTCCCAAGCAAAATTTCCACAAGCAGAATCTTGGGTGCTACAAAAGATAACTAGAAACAATACATGTAATCAGTAGTTTCCTTTTTTTGCTATCAATAAAACACTTCCACATTCATTATATCATTTGGCGTATTTACAACAACCTTGGGAGCTGGAGATTATGATTCTCATTTTCCCTATAAAGAAAGAAGCGACTCAGAGAGATAAGTGATTAGTCAGTCTAAAGTCAACAAGTGTTAGTGGCACAGCCATTACTAGAGCCTAAGTCTCGAATTCCCGTGCCTCCAAGCCCTGCCTTCAATGCTACTTCTCTAGGGACCTAGATGAAGTGAGAGCAGTGTTTTGAGAAGCCAGCACCACACTGTTGAAAAGGAAGAGTGTTACAGATTCGAGAACTCTTCTATTGGAACAAAGGGCTTAACAAAACTGAGCTGCCAACAGGAAGTCACGTCATGAGAAAAAAGGAAGGCAGATCTCTTTGTTGTCCTCTCCAAAGCTACAACTCCAGAAAAAAATGGGCAAAAGACCTGAACAGACACCAAAGATCTACAGATGGCAAATAAGCATACGAAAAGATGCTCAACCCCCTATGTCACCGTGGAAAAGCAAATTAAAGCAGCAGTGTGATACCACTACACACCTATTAAAATGGGTAAAATCCAAACCACGACAACACCAAATGCTGCTGAGGATGTGGAGCAGCAGGAACTCTCATCCATTGCTGGTGGGAACAGAAAATGGTCCAGTCACTTTGGAAGACAGCTTGGCAGTTTCTTAGAAACCAGACATATTCTTACCACACAATCCAGCAACTGTACTCTTTGGAATTTACTCAAAAGGGTTGAAAATTTATACCCAGACAAAAATCTACATACATGTTTACAGCAGCTTTATTCATGATTGCCAAAACTGGGAGCAACCAAGACGTCCTTCAGTAGGTGATGGATAACTAAACTGCGGTCCATCCAGATAATGGAATATGTGCATAAATACTTCAACAATAAAAGGAAATGAGCTATCAAGCCGTGAAAAGACATGGAGAAAACTTAAGTGCATATTACTAAGTGAAAGAGGACAATCTGAAAAAGCTAGGTACTATACAACTCCAGCAATATGCTATTCTAGAAAACACAACACAGAATAAAAGGAAAGATTAGTGTTTGCCAGGGGCTCGTATGTAAGGGAGGGAGGAAGGGAGGAATAGGTTGAGAACAGGGCATTTTTAGCCCAGTGAAAATACGCTGTATGATGACACTTTATTGGTGAATACATATCATTACACATTTGTTATAACCCACAGAATGTTCAACACAGAGTGAAGCCTAATACAAACTATGGACTTTAGTTAATAATGTGTCAATATTGGCTCATTAATTTGAACAAATATACCACACTTGCAAGATGTTAAAAATAGGAGAAACAGTGTATGGAAAGGGACAGGGGGAGAAATGAAGTATATGAAATATCTCTGTACTTTTCACTCAATTTTTCTGTAAAACTAAAATTGCTTTAACTATTAAAATCTATTAATTTTTAAAAATTAGACTTTAAATGTAAGGAAAAAAGTTTTCCCATAGATTTAAATAAAACAATCATGTATCAAATATAAATAAAGCCCATAGCATTATTTCTAGAAGGACAGACATACATAAATAGTTTGCTTAAGAACACTAATGACCACAGTTTGGGTTGACATATTCAACAGCCCAATTTAATGGCCTCTGAAATCCTTTCCCACTGAAATGAACCAGGAGAGGATTTACTTCCCAACTAATTTCTCTCCATCTGATGCTCCACTCTCAGGGTGGGAGCTTGAGGCAGAATGACCAAATCTATCCCCTGTCTTTACAGTACCAGACAGCCATGACACAGAAACCACAACAGAGCACCCATCTAAGCAGCGAAGGCAGAACAATCCCCAATAGCAGCAATGATCTGGGCTCCGGGCCCAGGTTGGTGACCTACCATCATCATCCTCTCGTTTTCTACTTCGTTGAGCAATTCAGCAAATTCCTTGAAGGACTCAGCTGGAAGAACAAAATAAAAAATAAACCAAATTAGCCATGGTACTGATAGGCAAGGGGGCAGACATCTGTGCAACGAGGGCAGGACCTGTGCCCTGAGTCCTGGTGGCCACCAGACGAAGGTGCCAAATCAAAGGCCATCAGGGAAATGTGTTCAGTACAGTGTTTCTCTTCTTTTTCAGCCAATCCCCCTACCCAAGAGCTTTTCTTTCTCCAGCTTTATTGGCATAATTGACATACCCCACTGTATAAGTTTAGGGTGTACAGCATAATGACTTGTCATGCATATATTGCAAAATGATTACCACAGTGAGTTTAGTTAGTATCCATCATCTCATATACCTACAAAAATATATTTCTACCTGTGATGAGAACTTTTAGGCACTACACTCTTAACGACTTTCAAGTATACCATCCAGCAGTGTTAACTGCAGCCCTCATGCTGTACGTTACATCCCTAGTACTTACTATCTTACAACTGCAAGTTTGTACTTGACCATTTTCACCCTGTTGCCCCACCCCCAACTCTGACAATCACAAATCTGACTTCTTTTTCTATGAATTTGGTTTATTTAGAATCCACACATAAGTGAGATCATGTGGTATCTCTTTCACTGTCTGATTTATTTCACTTAGCATAACACCCTCTAGGTCCATCCATGTTGTCACAAATGATAGGATTTCCTCCTTTTTTGTGGCTGATTAGTATTCTAGTGTGTGTGTGTGTGGACACTTAGGTTGTTTCTATTCGTATGTCTTAAACATTACAGATAATCCTCCTATGAACATGGGTGTTCAGATCTTTGCAGTACTGTAATTTCATTTCCTTCAGATAAATACCCAGGAGTGGAATTGCTGGATCATAAGGTAGTTGCATTTTTAATATTTTGACGAAAGTCCATACTGTTTTCTACAGTGGCTGCACCGATTTACATTCCTACCAACAGTGCACAGGGGTTCCCTTTTCTCCACATCCTCCACAGCATTTATCTCGTGTCTCTTTCATGATAGCCGTAACAGGCATGAAGTGACATCTCATCAAGGTTTTCATCTGCATTTCCCTAATGATCAGTGATGCTGAGCACCATTTCACCATTTCATGTACCTCTTGGCTATTCCAATATCTTCTTTGGGAAAATGTCTATTCAAATCCTTTGCCCATTTTTCAATTTGCTTGTTTGAATTGTTTGGTTTGCTATTAAGTTGTAGGAGCTCTTTACATATTTTGGATATTAACCCCTTATCAGACATGATTTGCAAATATTTTCTCCCATTCCATAGGCTCCCTTTTCATTTGTTGATTATTTCTTTTGCTGTGCAAAAGCGATTTAGTTTGAAGTAGTCTCACTGTTGATTTTGTTGTTGTTGTTGTTGCTGCTGGTGCTTAAGATGTCATATGCAAAAAATCACTGCCAAGACCTATGTCAAGAAGCTTTTCTCCTGTTTTCCACCAGGAATTTTATCGTTTCCTGTCTTACATTCAAGTTTTTAATCCATTGTGAATTAATTTTGAGTGGTTCATGATCGGGGTCTAGTTTCATTCTTTTATTTGTGAATATCCAATTTCCCCAGCACCATTTATCAAACAGATGGGACTTTCTCCATTGAGTACTCTTGGATCCCTTGTGAAATATTAGTTGATCACATACACATGGGTTTATTTCTGGGCTCTCAATTCTGTTCCATTAGTGTAAGTGTCTAATATTAGGCCTAAATCCAGCTCTGCAATCTAGTTTTATTTTTCTCAGGTTCCTGAAGAGCATGTGTGGCACTGTAGATAAGCAAGGCGTGCAGTGTGTTAGAAAGAACATCAGATGGGGTGATAGATGACGAGGATTCTAGTTTAGTGGACAAGATAGAGAACTAGAAGGAGGATGAACTTCAGACAGATAGACTTGGATTTGCAGCCTCAGTCTATTAGCCTCTTGCTGTGAGACTTCTGATTAAGTGAGTTGACCCCTCTGAGCTTCAGTTGCCTAACTCGTCAAATATGACGACATACCCAAGAGTGCTGTTGCAGGGACTGAATTCGAAGGTAAATGTAGAGTGCCAACACATAGTAGATAACAAACATTACCCCCGTTCCCTGTCCCAGTGCTCTACTCTTCCAGTTCCAGTTCTGACACATACTGGCGAGGTGACTGGGCAAGTCACTTCTTCTCCCCGGACTTCAGTTTCTTCATATACTAAACAAACCAATAAAAGCTAAATTAAGCTGGATAGTCTTTAGTGTCCCTTTGAATTCTAATAACTACTATTTTAAAGTTCCCAAATTCTCACCAGAAACAGGAAGTATATTCTCAAATGGTATCTGAATTAAAGCAAACATACTGAAAGCATGGAGGAAAAAAATGCATCCATATTAATATAGTTTTGATCAAAAATAGATTTCCCTTCCTAAGAGAACTGGACAACTAATCCAGCATTCCCCGTAATGAGGAAATGAAATTCAGGGTCAAATGCAGCATACCAGACAACAGCACTTCTTTCTGCTGAGAGTTAAGTTGCTGCACATACCCAGGGAAGTCACCTTTGCAAACACCGCCAATTAAAAGCTCAACCTCAGCACACAGAAGAAAAATACCCTAACCAGAAAGAGTAAACAGGAAAAAATGTAAAAGTTTACTGACCTCCTCTCCTGTCCCCAAATACTTTATGCTACAAAAGTGGTCAGAGAGATTTTTGTTGTTATTCTGGTATGTTTCCAGGGAAGACCAGTTTGCCTCTAAAGGAAATGTGACAAGTATCATATTGGAACATTGAAAGGAAAAGATTAATCTCCTGAAACATAAATGCATCAAGCCCTTTGGCTGAAGGCTTAATATTCAAAATAACTTTATTAGCGTGTTTCCCAGAAAATAAGACCTAGCCGGACAATCAGCTCTAATGCATCTTTTGGAGCAAAAATTAACATAGGACCCAGTATTATATTATATTATATTATATTATATTATATTATATTATATTATATTATATTATATTATATCATATTATATTATGTTATATTATATCATATTATATCCAGTCTTATATTATATTATGTAAGATCAAGTTTTATATTAAAATAATACTGGGTCTTATATTAAGTTATGCTCCAAAGATGCATTAGAGCTGATGGTCCAGCTAGGTCTTATTTTGGGGGAAACACGGTAGGTAATTATCCTTCATGTAATTATCCCTAAACTCAGGCTCACAGAAAGTTAAGAACTTGTTCAAGGTCATACAGGAAGTTAATGGCAGAGGCAGAGTTCACATTCAGACCCATCTTGCTGCCAGAGCTAAGGTCTTGCCACTGTCACAATGCCCATACATCTCCAGGTAGAGGTAAGCAAAGATTAGGTTACTAAATATCCTGACTAGATTATCAAACAGAGATAGGGAGAGAGTACCAGCTGCTAGGCTTCTGAGTCAGGTTTCATTCATGAAGAAACAAATTCAAAATTTGACAAAATTAAGAGTGTCTCAAAACGAGCTTTTGCTAAACAATTACATCACTTTTATTATTAAGACAAGTATCTCAACGTTCACATATCATAAAATGCACCATTTTAAAGAGTACAAGTCAGTGGATCTTAGTATATTCAAAAAGTTGGGCAACCATTACTGCTATATAATTCCAGATCATTTTCATCACCCCCCAGAAAAGAAACCAGAAACTCATTAGCATCACTCCCCATTTCCACCTACCCTACATTCAGACAACCACTAATCTACCTCCTGTCCGTATATATATATATGCGTAACCTAGACATTTCATATAAATGAAATTATACGATATGCAGTCTTCTGTGACTGACTTCTCTCACTTAGCATGTTTTCAAGGTTATTCCATGTTGCACTAAGTATCAGTCTTTCCTTTCTTTTTCCTGCCACATGCTCCATTGTATGGCTATACCACATTTGTTTAACCATTCATTAACTGATGGACACTTGCGTTGTTTCCATTTATTTGCTATTATGACTAATGCAATCATAAACATTTGTGTACAAGTTTTTGTGTGGATGTGTTTTCAGTTATTCTGGGAATACACATAGGTGTAGAATTGCTGGATCATATGGTAACTCTATGCTTATCTTTTTGAGGAATTGCCAAAACTGTCTTCCAAGTGATCTACACCATTTTATATTACCAAAAGCAATGTATTAGGGCTCCAATTTTTCTACATGCTTGCCAGTATTTCTCATTGTCTATCTTGATGATACCCACAATCTTAGTGAGTTTGAGGTGGTTATCTCATTGTGGTTTTCTTTCATGCTATTACTAATGATACTGGGAATCTTTACATGTGCTTATTGGCCATTTACATTATCTTCTTTGGATAAACGTCTGTTCAATTACTTGGCCCATTTGGTCCTCTAGCCTCATTGCTGCTTTCTCTTGCGTTAGATTATTTTCTAGTTTACTATTATAATTCCCTCGTTGCTTCTTTTATGATATACATTTTAATTTCTTAGTGGTTGTCGTGGGGATTACAATTAACAACTTAATTTATAATAATCTAGTTCAGACTAATGCCAATTTAATTCCAATAGTATAACAGAACTTTGGGCCTACATAGCTCCATTTCTTCCTCATCATTCATGCTATTACGGTTGTGAACCTAAAAATAAAAGGCCAAAGTGAGAGGCAACAAGCATTTGTTTGAGATCAAAAAAAGAATAGCTATTTGAGAAGCACTGATTCAGGCAGAAACCCAACCAGTATTCTAACCGGGAGACAAAGACAAGGAGTGTTCATGAGAAAGGAAAGAGGAACAATTACATCAAGAGAAGGAAGGAATTTCTATCGGTGCAGATAAGCTAACACAGCGATGCTAATTCTAAACAATGCTTCTAATTTTCAGTACAGTAGCTATTAGTCCAGTAGTCATAACAGTTCTTTGGGACACAATGTTAGTTTAGGCCAAGCCAAAAAGTTATTTTACCCTGTTTTAACATTCCAAAAGTTTGAGGTGTAAGACATTCAAGGCAGTTCCTCTAGGATGGCAGCTCCAACTCCATTTTAAAGTGGCTCCATTTATATTATTTTTTACACCAGCGTATGAAAGGTCAGACAATAAAGTTTGCAACCTAATCCTAGAAAAAGTGCTACATACCTCATTGCTGAATATCACTATGGTCACCTTTGAAGTACTCACCTTGGGAAGCTATGCACCAACGCCAGCACCTAGTCCACCCTTCAAAGCAATTTTGGAACTCTTTTTCTGGAATGGCCATCAGAGCTGTTGTTGTATTACCCCTGATGTCCTGAATGCCATCAAAATGTCTTCATTTCAATGTCTCCTTTATCTTTGGGTAAAGAAAGAAGTCACTGGGCCAGACCGGGTGAGTAGGGAGCGTGTTCCAATCCAGTTATTAGTTTACTGGCTAAAAACTGCCTCACAGACAGCGCCGTGTGAGCTGGTGCATTGTCGTGATGCAAGAGCCATGAATCGGTGGCGAAAAGTTCAGGTCATCTAACCTTTTCACACAACCTTTTCAGCATTTCCAAATAGTAAACTTGGTTAACTGTCCAGTTGGTATAAATTCATAACTAGTAATCACTCTGACATAAAAAAAAAAAAAAGGTCAGGAACATCGTTGCAACAAGTTTGCAAACTTATCAGACCTCGTACAAATTACATATCTATACATTATAAGTCCATCAGCACAATTTTATAATTATTGCTTTTTGCCTTTTAAAACTAACAAAGGAGTTAAAAACTAAAATACATTTATATTGTCTTTTATATAACCTATGTAGTTGCTTTTATTGGTGGTCTTTATTTCTTCATGTGGATTCTAATTATTCTTTAATGTCCTTTCATTTCATCTTGAAGTACTTCCTTTACTTCCAGGGAAAATCTGTCAGTGATTAATTCTTTAAGTTTTTTGTTTACCACAGAATGTCTGAATTTCTCATTTTTTTTTATGGTTTTGTCGGGTACACAGTATTTGGTTGGTAGACATTTTTCTTTATATTTTTTAAGTTAAGTATACTTGGTATACAATATTAGCTATATTAGTTTCAGATGTACAATATAGTGATTTGACATTTTTATACCTAACAATGTGATTTGCTCCACTTATTTTAGTAACCATCTGTGAAGGGGAATATAGCCTAGAATACCATAGTAAGTTTGCACAGTGACAGATGATAGACTTTTTTTCCCAGTACTCTGAATATGTCACCCCACTGCCTTCTGTCCTTCATGATTTCTAATGCGAAGACAGCTGTTAATTTTTTGAGAAACTCTTGTACATGGTGCCATTTTTCTCTTATGGTTTTTACAAGATTCTCTTTGTTTCTGTCTTTCAACAGCTTGACTGTGATGTATTTAAGCACGTATCTCTTTGAGTTGGCTGAATTTGTAGGATAAGCAGATTAAAGTTTTTCACCAAATTTGTCAAGTTTTGGCCATTGTTTCTTCAAATATGATTTCTGCCCTTTCTCTCTTTATCGTCTAGGACTCACATTATACATGAGTTCTTATGCTTTACAGTATCCATGGCCTCTAAAGTTTTGTTCATTTTACTTTATTTATTTTTTCTCTGATTCAATAATCCTATTCATCTGTTTTTAAGTTTGCTAGTACTATCTTCTACCAGTACAAATCAGAAGTTAAGCCCCTATAGTGAATTTTTCACGTCAGTTACTGTAGTTTCCAGCTGCAGAATTGTTGTGGTTCTTTTTTATTAATCAACTTGAAATTTTATGTTTACATAAATTATATAACTAGTCATATATAATCTTTTTAATTCAAGTTTATTGGGGTGACAATGGTAAGTAAAGATACATAGGTTTCAAGTGTACAATTCTGTAATACATCGTCTATATATCACATTGTATGTTCACCACCCCGAGTCAGTTCTCCTTCCATCACCATATATTTGATCCTGTTTGCCCTCATCTACCACCCCCTCCCCCCTTAAACTAGCTAATTAGAAGTCTTTCTAGGAAGACCAATGACTTGGCTTCCTCAGGGACAATTTCTATTTACTGTTGGTTTTTTGTTGTCTTGTTCATGGGCCATTTTTTCTTATTTCTTTGCAGATCTCGTATTTTTTGTTGAAAAGTGAAAATTTTAAATAATTCAATGTAACAACTTTGGAAATCAGAACTTCCCCTCCCTTCTCATGGTATATTGTTCTTGTTGTTGCTGTTTGTTTAGTGACTTCATGGACTAATTCTATAAAGTCTGTATTCTCTGTCATGTTAATCCCCTGAAGTCTCCGGTCAGTTAGTTTAGAGGTCAGCTAATGATTGGACCACGACTTATCTAAATGCTCTGAACAAGTAAGTCTCCCAGCCTTTATTGAAGGGCTCAGTGTATATGCCTTCAGCATTCAGCCAGGTGTTTCCTAATTCTGTTTTAGTCTTCATTTCCTGTTTGCCCAAATCTTTGAGTCAGCCAGAAGTGGATGATTAGAGCTTCCTCAAGTCTTTTCTGGACAGGTACAAATCCTGGAATATGAACAAAGCCCTATACATGTGTGTGACTTTCTACATTTCCAGGAACATGCTGCATTGTTTAAAGCTCTCTATGGACATCTCATTCTCCAGTTTTTCCTCTTAGATTTATTGTTCAGCTTCTTATTTGCTGCTATTCTTTTGCTGACGGAGGCAGCAGTCAGGCTAAATAATTACCACTAATTGTTTTTGACAAATTTCGTTGAGGAAAACCCCACTTGCAGTAAGTCAGCTCCAAGATAATTTGTATTTGACAGACCTATAAGTGATATTTTTCCAGCTTCAGAGGAGCTTCAAACCTATTCTGCCCTCTCCAATGACTGCTATGATGGTGGTTTTTGCAGCTTCCATGATTGTGCAGCTGTTAGTTTTCAAGGCTAGTGGAGCTGGAGAGAAGGGGATGGAAATAGGGCAGGTTAAAACACCACGAAGTTCACTGTTATTCCAATTATTCAGCCATTTTCCTTGAATAAACACACCTTACAGTGTTGCAAATTTTGGTTTATTTCCAGAGTTCTTAGAAAGTTGATTTTGGAAATGTTTTGCTTTTATGGAAGAGCAGCTTCTCCGTCATCATTTTTCAACCATTCCCACTGAGGTAACTGGGTGAAAGGTTTTTGATACGTACTTTCAATTAACAAGAGCATCAGTAATTGTTCAATCAATTTAAAATTAAGTTACTGAGTCAAAAGAAACCCCACTGTTCAATGTGTGTCCTCTGAAAGGCCTTATAAATGTTTTTAATGGTGATCAGAAAACTTTAAAAGCCCACTGAGGTTTATGACAAGATAGTTTCTGCATCCTGGTAACCTACTGTCTAAAAGGCTCAGACTTTTATATATCATCTACCTTAGTCCAACTACTTCATCTTATTAATAAAGGAGACTGGGGTCCAGAGACGGGAACTGACTTGTCCAAGGTCACACAGCTAGCTGCACAGTCAGAAGGGTCCCCAATTCACTGCTCTAAAAGTGCTTTAAGATAACAATGTGCTGGCAGTCACAACCAAAGTATTCTTGTGACGTCCTCTTCTCTAACTGCCCCCACAAATGGTATTTAGGTTCCCCAAAAGGTTTCATATTCATTCTTCTTTGCTCATGTATATAGTGAGTTGACAAACACTGCAAGGGCAGAAGTTGACAAATGTTTCAAGAAGGTTGGACCATGTTTATTTCTGGCTTAGAGTTATGAACTCCTATAAGGCCTTTTACTGGTATATTTTTAACCAAACATCATGGATCATTACAGCATTTCTGAGATCTAATACTGCAAATGGCTCTCTAGAGTTAATGGAAAGAAAACAAAAGCTTTAGCAAGATCAGACTACTCAGCAGAGTGTTGTGGGAGAAAATAGTCACTAAAGAGCAGGAAGGAGGAGTTCAGCTCTTGCCTTTTCTTCAGGTAAAAGGAATGGTGACTAAGAAAACTGGCTAGAAAAGGAAGAAACGGTCCTGCATAACCACCACTGTCAGCACCACCACCACCACCATCACTACAAAGCACCACAGTATTCCTCAGTAATGTCCAGCAGTCCCAGGGCATTAAAAAGCGAGTCCAGGAAGAAACAAATACCCTTGGAAATCTTCAAAGGAGAAAGAGTAAAATGTTAAGAAAAGGGAGAGGAAGAGAAAGACACTGTGCTAGATGCTTCTCAAGTCCGACATTATTTTTTCATTATCATTTTATTAATGAGAAAACTGAGGTTCAGCAAGCTCATGTAAATTTCCTAATACTATTATGCACTGTCTTCCAAAAGGTTTGTAAATTTCCATTGAAAGATGATAAACATAGATCAAAAGGCTTACAAATTTTTATATGCTATTAGCCTGTAAATTCATTTCTGGGAAACCACACCTAAAAAATAATCCTGAATATAGGGGGGAGAAACCTTTATGCCCAAAGGTAGGCATTCAACACTATTAATGATGATGAATAATTGAAAACAAAAAAGTCCAATGATTGGGGAATGATTAAGTACATCCACGTAATGGACTATTACAGTCATTAAAAAGGAGCAGTACACAAAATGTATAAACATGGCAAAATGCCTATGATGAAACATGAAAAAAGCAGAATACAAAACATTGCACATAAAATATTATTACAACTATGTATAGAAAATTATGCTCAGATATTTTAAAAGGACTAGAAGGAAATACATCAAAATAATTGTGTTTCTTTGAATGAAGAGCGTGTATGTATAAACTTTAGAACAAAAAACCAATTTAAAATCCCAGGTAAAAAAAAAAAATCCCAGGTAAGCTGCTTACTGGCTATACTTGTATTATGCTGGGCAAATTTCTTAACCTACCGTGTTTCCCCGAAAATGAGACCTAGCCGGACCATCATCTCTAATGCGTCTTTTGGAGCAAAAACTAATATAAGACGCGGTATTACATTATATTATATTACATATTATATTAGACCTGATTATATTACATTACATTACATTACATTATATATTATTAAACCGGGTCTTATATTATTTTTTGCTCCTGTGCTCGGTTCGGCAGCACATATACTAAAATTTTTGCTCCAAAAGACACATTAGAGCCGATGGTCCGGCTAGGTCTTATTTTCGAGGAAACATGGTACCTTAGCCTCAGTCTACCTCCTCAGAACTGCTCTGAAAATTAGATAAGGTATGCAAAGCACTTTGCACATAGTACACGCCCAGTAAATTACAGCTATTAATATTGTTTTCTCTATTTCCATATTTTATATTTGTATGGTTACAGTGTGTAATGCAGAAATACCAATAAACACAATTTTTATTGTTTTAAAAAGAAAACTGCCTAAGGTCATATAGCTAATAAATGGATAGGTCTGGATCTGAACCAAGATCCAGCCAAGTACAAGACCATGTGCCTACAATCTCCCCATAAAGAAACCATGAGCCAAGGTGTCAGAAGGGTCATTACCATGGATATAAGACGGTGGCAAGGACAGGATGGAGAGCAAAGCTCAGAGTGTGCAATGAGAAGAACCAGTGTATTTCAATGGGAAATGATGCATCGTCTATATAACAGACTCTTTTGGATTTCCCTGTGCTTTGAACTAGTTGAGCTTTTGTAAACTCTGGCTTGTCTGGTTGAGATTTAATTGACTTCCTCCTTTTCTTTGTGAAAGAAAACAGTTTTGGCACCTATCTGCAAATCAGACTGCATCCTGCTATCTTGCCCAATTTGTAAATAGCAAACTGTCAATCCTTTCCATTTCTTTCATTATCTAGTTATAATCTTCCGAACTAACAATTCCAATCCCCCCTCCTATCTGACTTGGAGTCATGGAGAACTAAAACCCGACAATCCCTTTAGGGATTCCAGGTTGCCATATAACTGGCCCTTCCCCAGGATCTCAAGGAGACCTGTTAACTGAAGCCCAATGACTTCATATAAACCTCTAAGGACCACTGCAGACCATGCACTGGGCTAGAATTCTCTGTGGACAAAGCACTGTCTGGTCGAAGGAAGTCTGGTGAAATGCTCAGTTCATGTGTACACTTTTATGAAAGATGGCTAAGACTGTGCACAATGTCACCAAAAGCACTGACATCCCATGTTGAGAGCTTCAAAACACTCCATGAGTGGCACTACATAACCAAGAGATATTCACCCACTGACCTCTTAGACATCACTGGGCCCTCGGGATTAACTTCTGGCTCTTTTCTTTAATACAAATTTTGATATTAATGTTTCTCTTTTTCACTTTAGGTGTCCCTTGTCTTTTAAGATGCCTGATTTCCAGGACCCTAAAACAACTAAACTTCGCCAGCACCTCTCAAAAGATGGTCCAACTGGTTTTACAGGGGAAAAAAAAAAAAGGAAAAAAAAAAAACAAAAACAAAAAAAAACATTAACCAAGGTCCCCGAGCAACTATTTCTTAAGCTCTGCTTCATTTCAATCTGGAGGTTTATGATCAGCTGTGTTTTCAGCAATGGCTAATATTCATGTTGAACAAAAGTATGGGGCCTGGGAGGAACTAACAATGCTGAACTCCATCTGAGCCCTCTGCTTCCAGGAAGCAGTAATGGGTGGCTGATGGAACTTTCTACCTGCAAACTTGACCTTAAATCAGTCTGCCTGGTCCATCAAGGAATTTCTTCAAATATGTTAGGATGACTGCAATGGAAATGTGGTCTGCAGTGTGAGATTTTAAAATGCTGAGTTTTCTTTCTCCAGGCATAAATAAACAAACTGCTAAAATCCAGTGGGCGCCATCTTTTGGGGCAGAGGTCACAATCCACGTGCACAGAAGAGAAGAACTATGCTACCAGGGTATCCCCAGTCGGTACCCTGCTTAACGATGACAAGACTAAAACTCGGGGTTAAAATATGAGACTCTCCAGTGAAATGTACCAGACACTCATCAGAGGTTTTACGGTTAAGGAAACTTTGGGGAGTCTGCCAGGGTCCTTCTTATCTCCTACCATCCATGTATTGCTCTCCATAGCTTCCAATACAATCCAACTCCTTCATGAGGTATTCCAGGCCCTTCACTATCTACAGAACCATCAGCATCACAAATTCATGGGCTGTATTTGGTCAACAGCTATGTTTCTTTTGGATTGCTCTAGAGCAGTGACAAATGCTATGGTCAGGGCTGTGACACACTTCCTCCCCTGTGACACACTTGTCCCCGTTGAACATAGACTGCTCAAGGTAGGTCCTAGAGCTGACCATCAAGGGAAGAAACTTCAGAGAGGCTTCAGGCTTTCCCTCATGTCCTCTAGGAATCACTACCACCTCTGTTACACAACTGGCATCTACACTGGGATCAGTGCAACTGAGTTACCCCTTGCAGCCATCATGAACCATCGTATGGAAAGAACTGCAAGGCCCTTTTCACATGTAATATGAAATCTAAAAGCTCAACCAAAAATTCCATCCTAACCATACTTTTACCAATTCTTCCATGGAAACAGAAGATGTACCAACTCAGAGCCAGTAGTGTTGGCAACTGGAGAGCATGACACACTCTGCTGTTTCAGCTTCCAAAGGAACTATTGGTTCCCACCAAGAGCCTCCCAGCAGGGTCTCTAAGATTTCTTCCCAAAGCCTCCAAAGATCCTCAGCCTCAGCTGTGGGAGCACTGGTGGTTCTCACAACCACAACAAATCCCAGCTTCCAAGATGACCAATTCAACAAAAACAAGTACTATGGCAGGCCAATGAAATTCTCACCATCTCAATAAAGGTCAGCTCACGAGTCAGCATCTTTAAAAACAACGGTCGCATGATAAGTAAGAGTTTCTGGAGCTGGCAGGCAAATGTTAACTGACTTATAAAGGGTTATGAAAGCATACATTAAGCAGCAAAATGTCACAGCCAGCAGCTCATGTGGAGCCCACAGACACCCACAGGAACCTGGCAGCACTGGGGGTCACTTCTATCTTTGTTTATAAGCCATTATGCTCAAGCTCACACACCCTTTTGTCCTGCATGGCATTGGTTGACATTCATGGTGGGATTCAGAGGAGTGAGAGAATTGAAATACAAAGTTCAAAATGAAAGATGACACAGGACACATCTCAGATCTGTTGGCTGGCTTTGTGGAAAATGGGAACCTGTTCAAAGTCAAACCCTTCTAGCAGAAAAAAGAGACATTCAGGGAATTCCATGTACCAGGCATCTCCAGTCTTTAAGATTACCAACTGATAAGCAAGTAGCAGTTATTTTAAGAGAGATGTTTTCATCAGTTTGGGCTGTAATAACAAAACACCATAGGCTGGGTGGCATATAAACAATGGAAATTTCTCACAGTTCTGGAAGCTGGAAGCCCAAGATCAGGGTGCTACCATGGCTGGGTTCTGGTGAGGTACTTCTGGGTTGTAGACTGCTGACTTCTCATTGTGTCCTCACATAATGGAAAGAAGGCTTGACAGCTCTCTGGGTCCCTTTTATGAGGGCACTCATCCCATTCATGAGGGTTCCACCCTCATGACCTGATCACCTCCCAAAGGGTCCATCTCATCCCATTGGGGGATAGGTTTCAACATGAATTCTGGGGAGATACAAATATACACTCCATTGCACTGTCCCTTGCCCCACAAAAGTCATGTCCTTCTCACATGCAAAATACATTAATTTTATCCCAACAACCCCGAAGTCTTAACTCGTTCCAACATCAACTCTTAGGCCTAAAATCCAGTCTCATCCAAATATCTAAATATGGGTGAGATGCAAGGTCCGAATTATTCTGATGCAAAACTCCTCTCCTGCTGTGATCCTATGAAACCAAACAAGTTATGAGCTTCAAAATGCAATGGTGGGACAGGAATAGGTTAGACATTCTCAGTCCAAAAAGGGAGAAAGGAAAGAAGGGGTGATGGGTCCCAAGCTAAGTCCAAGTCTAGCAAGGCAAGTTCCATGTGATCTTAAGGCTTGAGAATCATGCTCTTTGCCTTGAGGCTCTGCATTCCAGACCCACTGGGACAGCAGCCCAGGCTTACAGACCCACTGAGGTGACAACATCACCTCCAGTTTGGTAGAGGGCTATCCTCAGTGTGGCTCTCTGCAGTGGTCCCACCCATGCCATGGTTCTCCATCTGGCAGGGGGGTTATTGTACCCCAAGGACTCTGTAGGGGAGCCCCACCCTTAAGATTCCCTGGGTATTGTCTTGTGCTTTGAAATGTAGACGAGGCAGCTCTAACCCCCCAGGGCCTATACCCTCTGGGCAGGTGGTGGGAGTGGCAGCCCCCCACAATGATCTCTGAATCCCCATCAGGTTCCTTCTCTTGTCTTGAATAATATGCCTGCTTACAGCCAAATAGATCTCCAGTCTGGTAGGCAGGTCTAAGAAGTTGATGGTCTTCCTTTGTCCCATTTCCTCTGTTGCCTTTAGCCCTAGCTGGCATATTCTGCTGGTATAATCCCATCTCTATTCCTGGCTTTTGTTGAGATGCTTGATTAACTCCATGGTTCAAACCCACACTAACCTCCTTATGAAATGGTAGGTCTACCACACCCTTAGTATTTCCTTCCAAACACACTTTCTCATTTTCTTGTAATATGAACAGGCAGAAAATTGTCCAAATATTTAAGTTCTGGTTCCTTTTTGCATAACTATTCTGTCTTCAATTAATTTCTCTCCCCTCACATTTTACTCTAAACAGTCAGGAGGAACCAACCCACTCCTTTAACACTTTTTCTCAGAAATCTCCTCAGCCAATTATCCAATTTTTATTCTGGGGACAAAAAGGGGGCCACACACCAAACCTGACAAGCTCAGGGGAGGCCAGCATGATGGGTCCTACAAACTCAGAGACCAAAAGTAACCACAGGGTGGTCTGAACATAAAAATTCCTAACCAAAGCGAGTCATGGCAGGTAGTCACGTCCCAGGCCTGTAGCTTCCTTGACAAAGGTCAATCTTTACCTTACTTGAGCCTATCTGTTGTCTTTTTGCATCTAAGATAACATACCTTTGAAATGTCAGGGTAATCTTCTTTTCCAGACCCCTCAGGGCACAACCCAACCGTTGCACCAGACCACAGAACCCCACATTGTTATCTTGTGGCCCACATACCATCAGTGCAATAAATGTTAATTAGCTATCCTGTCCCCACCCAAGTAAAATGTTTGTGTCTTTCCAATTTACTTTTTACCCAGTCCCAGAGATTCCCCCACTTTGCTTTCTCCCACCCCCTTCATCTACCACCAATGGATTCCATGTAACCCCCCTTATGTCTCCTCCTTTGACTCTAATGTACAAAAGAAGCTTCAAAACTGCCATTTTCTGCAGCATTTTCTCAGTCACTTGAGATTTTGCTTCCAGGCAATTGTCGTCAGTTTGGTTCAAATAAACTTACAAAAATTCTCTACACGTTAAGATGTTTCTTAGGTCAACAATTGCTTGCAAGTTCTACCTTCCACAAAACACTAGAACACAAACACAATTCAGCCTAGTTCTTTGCCACTTTATAACAAAAATGGCCTTTTCTCCATTGTCCGATAATATGTTCCTCATTTCTATCTTAGACCTCACCAGAATGTCCTCTGCCATCCGTATTTCTACCAATATTCTCTTCATGTTTACTTAGGTATTTTCTAAGATTAAAGTTTTCTCTGCCGCTCTTTTTTCTTTCTGAGCTCTCACCAGAACTGCCTTTAAAATTCCATTCACAGAAACACAGGCTTTTTGTACCATGCACCTCAAAACTCTTCCAGCCTCTGCACATTACCCAATTCAAAGCTACTTCCACATTTTTAGCTATTTGTGATAGCAGCACCCCCACTTCTCAGAACCTATTTCTGTCTTGCTGAGTGCAGGCTGCTATAACAGAATACCACAGACTGGGTGGCTTATAAACAACCGATTTTATCTGTTGTTTATTTCTCACAGTTCTGGAGGCTGGAAATCCAAGATCAGGGTGTCACCATGGTCAAGTTCTGGTGAGAGCCCTCTTCCAGACTGCAGAATGCCAACTTCTCGTATCTTCACATGATGGAAAGAAGGTGAGAGAGCACTCTGGGGTCTCTTTTATGAGGTCACTAATCCCATTCATGAGGGTTCCACATTCATGACCTAATTACCCCCCAATGGCCATACCTCCTGTAACCCCCATAACATTGGGGGTTACAATTTTAATATCTGAATTTTGGGGGTGACACAAAAACATTCAGTCCAGGGTAAAGTACAAACAAATCAAATCTTATATTAACAATAATTATTAAATAGTTACCATTCATTTAGGCACTATGTACACTTGGCATTGATCACATCATCATTTTACAAATGAGAAAAAGTAACACTCAAAGAGGTATAGTCACCTGCCAAGGTTACACAGTTCATAAGCTGCAATGCTGCGGTTCTAACTACTCCAGAGCCCATGATGTTAAATTTTAAGTAAGTCATACCCTAGACCAACATAGATTTGCAGAAGTAGAATGAAGTGGCGTGACTAAGGAAATTATCCAAATGCAAACATTTGCCTCAGTAGTTAGTTACACTGCCACATTTAACCAAAACAAGTAATCACCAATCTTAACCCCATAAAAGTACTCATTGCAGTATTATTCATAATAATGAGAAATTTGAAATAAGCTAAATTTCCAACAATAGTTGAATAGTATATAAAGTATGGCTCCTAGAATAATGAAATTTGAATGTGTGCATTATTCATTTATTCAGCAAACACGTATTGAGCATCTACTATGTGCTAGGTACTCCTCTATGCACTAGGGAAACAGCAGTGAACGAAAAACCATGTCCTTGACCCCCTATGAAACTTACAAAGAATTTTAAATGATATGAGAAAATGCTTATGATAAAATGTTAGATTAAAAAGATAAAATTATGTATTTAGCATGAACTAAATTGCATACATATAAAACAGATATGTGTACAAAAAAACAATTAAAAGATAATATGCCAATACACCCAATACATTGCTTCTGTGCTGGAAATTTTATGTGAATGAAAAAGGGGCTCAATAAAAAATCTGACAAAGGTTAGTGACCGAAAGTAACCTCACAGGATGACCCAATCATAAATTCCTCACTGGGCGTCATGATGGGTAGTCACACCCAAGGCATATCACTTCTTTGTAAAAACTTTTTACTTTGCCTTAAGCCAGCCCTGTCCACTGCTTCTGTGTGTTTAGGTGAACACACCTTTAAAAGGCCAGAAGTAATCAATCCTCTTTTCCAGACCACTCAGAGCACAACCACCCTCAAGAGAGCACATAATCTTATGAACTATCCTGTAATCCAGTCATGGAGATTTCTCTGCCTTGCTTTCTCCCACTTTCATACATTCTAGCTTACCTTGCTTCCTTAATTCCAAATGTATAAAAAGAACTGCAAAATTGTCGTTTGCCGGAGCATTTGAGATCTCACTTTCTAGTATGTCATCAGTTTGGCTCTAATAAATGCTTATAAAAATTCTCTACAGGTTTGGACATTCTTATGTTGACATTTACTTGGCATAGTCAGCAGGAGTCTGAAGAAGCCCACCGAGGAACACCCTGGGGACCTGGGTGGGCCTGGTGTTAGGTACCAGCAGGAAGCCATCGTGCCCCACTGGCTCCCCACTTTTCATTGGGGGAACTTGGGTGAGTTTCCTCTTGGAATCCCAGTCCTCCCTGCTTTAGGTAGCAGGTCCTAAATTGACTGGAGCTGTTCTCAGGAAATCCTCGAGGTAGATAAGGATTAACATAACCCAGAAAATGAGGGGGAAATGGGGAGCCACTTTTATTTTCGGGTTTGTTTTTTTTTTTTTTATTGCTTATTAAGAGTTCGAACACAATATTTGCTAGTTAAATGAGAGACTGAACTCTCTTTAGCTCTGAAGATAAAGAACATTTGCTTCCCCAACCTGAATCTGGTATATACTTAGATGACTAAGAATCATTGTGAGGTTGCCTGAAGAAAATTTCCTCTAGGGTGTGAAGCGGTCCTGTAGAGATAGCCACCACATTTGGCTCATGCACATAAAGGCTGCTTTGCCCTAGAATATTTTTAGACTCTACATATTCGAAAGGAAAACTAAAATTAACATGGAAATCATGCCTCTGAGGTCAACAAGCCCCAGGACAGTCAGTCTCCCATTAATACTCTTGGAGGAGACAGCCACATAAAGATCCTTTGATAATTCCACTTTTACGTGCACAACTAGAAAAAGCCAGCTATAAAATTAACTGGAATGAATCATTAAATGGATCATTAATTGATCTCTGAAGTTTCAAAAGGAAGATTTAGATCAACCTATGACGTTGTTTAGATGAAGAATTTGAAGTATTGAAAGCAGCTGCCCTCATTTTAAGACTCGGTAGGTCATTTGGAACTTGACTTACCAAAGACAGATATAAACTGTAAATGCCTCCAAAACAAAATTTGGATCCAGCTGTTTTTATAAACTAGTGAAATTTCCTCATGGCTAAAAGGTGTGTGTGTGTGTGCGTGTGTGTGTTGTAAATTTGAGATAATTTTCTACCTGCAGGTGGTATTGTTAAAATTAATTTGAAGGCAAGTGCTTGTGAGAATAGAATATTCTAAAATTCACAGAAATATAGAAACTAATTCGAGTTATTACTTAATATCATAGGAAATTTTTTTCTCCTTCCATCACCATATATTTGATCCCCTTACCTTCATCTCCCACCCCCCACCCCACACCCCCCTTACCCTCTGGTAATCACTAAACTATTTTCTGTGTCTATGAGTTTTTGTTTCTTTTTTGTTTGTCTTGTTCTTTTGTTGTTTTTGGTTTACATGCCACATATCAGTGAAATCACATGGTTCTCTGCTTTTTCTGTCTGACTTATTTCGCTCAGCATTACACTCTCAAGATCTATCCATGTTGTCACAAATGGTCCTATATCATCTTTTCTTACTGCCGAATAGTATTCCATTGTGTACATATACCACAACTTCTTTATCCATTCATCTATCGAAGGACATTTTGGCGGTTTCCATGTCTTGGCCACCGTAAACAAAGCTGCAATGAACATTGGAGCACACGTGTCTTTATGGATAAATGTTTTCAGATTTTTTGGGTAGATACGCAGGAGAGGGATTGCTCAGTCATACAGTATTTTATACCTTTATATATTATTCATATTTAATACAAGCAGCATTAAATACATTTGGGGGACTTCCAGTCAAGATGGCAGAGTGCATAAATTGTGTTCACTTCTTCCACGACCACATCAAAATTACAACTACATTATAGAACCATCACTGAGAACCACCTGAAGACGAGCCTAACAGAAGTCCTATAACTAAGGACATGGAGAAGAAACCACATCGAGACTGGTAGAAGGGTGGACACGTGGACCAGGCAGATCCCACATCTATGATGTAGACATTAGGAACTGGAGGAATATCCCGGCTGTGGATGTCCCAGCCTCACATCTGGTTCCCCAGCTCAGGACACCAGTACCTGAGGGGGAAGAGGAGTCCCCTTATATCTGGCTGTGAAAACCAGCAGGGATTAAGTCTGAGATTAAGTCTGAGAAAAACAAAAGGGCTGCTGCAGACTGAGGTACTGCTCTTAAAGGGCCCACGCACAGACTCACAAACTCACTCGCTCTAAGCTGCAGTGCAGGGGCAGTAGCTCAAAATGCCAGGGACATACAGGGAGGAACTAAACTATCTTCAGGGTGAGGGCTGGAGGGGCAGGGGTGAGGTCAACTCTCTCTGAGGGTAGAAGTGTGGAAAGAATAAGAGCAGTGGATCAACCAACTAGAAAGCTAGTACAAAGGTTAAAAGATAAAGGTAGGAAGGTCATGTGTAATTACAACAATGAATTAAGGGATACAAACAAACACACACTAACAAAAGTAAAAAATAATTACAAAAACAAATGTGGAGGGGGTAAGTAAAAACAGTAGTGATTCTAGAATGTGGTCAAACATAATTGACCAACATCTTAAAACAGAGTGCTATGAAAACAGCTTGGCATGGCTTCTAGGTTTTGAGCTTTGAACCTCTGGAAGGTGAGGAAAGATGTTTCAGTTATAATCTACCAACCCCAGACTGTACACTTCCTTCTCCATCTGATTTCTATATATCTTGAGCCTCCGGATATAGTAGGTATTCAATAAACATTGTTGAATGAAAAAAAAAAGAAAACACCTTGGTTATATATGAAGCACATGGTAACCACTAACCAAAAATCTAAGAGATTTAAAAGAAACAAAGACAAAGGATTCCAACATAACACTACAGAAAGTCATCAACATACAAGAGAAGAGAGCGAGAGAATAAGAAAGGAACAAAGAACTACAAAAACAATCAGAAAACAATAAAACGACAATAACTACATATATTATATCAATAACTTCATTAAATGTAAACATAAATGCTCTAATCAAAAGACACAGAGACACTGAATAGATTTTTAAAAATCCAATTAACAAATGGGCAGAGGACCTGAAGAGACATTTCTCCAAAGAGGACATACAGATGGCCAATAGACATATGAAAAGATGCTCAACGTCACTCATCATCAGAGAAATGCAAATCAAAACCACAATGAGATATCACTTCACCCCAGTTAGAATGGCTATCTTCAATTAATCAACGATCAACAAGTGTTGGGGAAGATGTGGAGAAAAGGGTACCCCTGTGCACTGTTGGTGGGAATGCAGACCTGGTGCAGCCACTATGGAAATGAGTATGGAGGTTCCTCAAAAAATTAACAATAGAACTACCTTACAACCCCACAATTCCAATTCTGGGCATTTATCTGAAGAAACCCAAAACAGTAATTCAAAAAGATAAATACTGTGTTCACTACAGTATTATTTACAACAACCATGATATGGATGTAACCTAGGTGTCCACTGATAGACAATTGAATAAAGAAGATTTTATACACACACACACACACACACACACACACACACACATTATATGAAATGAAATATTATTGGACCATAAAAAAAATGAAGTCTTACCATTTGTAACAACATGGATAGACCTAGAGGGTATTAGACTAAGTAAAGTCAGTCAGACAGAGAAAGACAAATACCATATGATCTTACTTATATGTGGAATCTAAAGAACAAAATAAACGAACAAATAAAATACAAACAGACTCATAGATACAGAAAACAAACTGATGGTTGCCAGAGGGGAGGGGGGTTGGGGAGCTGGGTGAAATATGTGAAGGGATTAAGAAATACAAATTGGTAGTTACAAAACCATCACAGGGATGTGAAATACAGCATGGGGAATACAGTCAACAATATTGTAATAACTATGTAAGGTGACAGGTGGGTACTAGACTAATTGGGGAAGCACTTTTCAAGGTATATAAGTGTCTATTCCTTATGTTGCATACTTGAAACTAACATAATATTGTACGTGAACTGTAATGGAAAAATTTAAAACTAATAATAATAATGCATTTTTATATTTGAGTTCTGGGGTTCATAAAAACAGAGGGTGCCAAAAAATGTATAACCATTTTAAGAAAGGAAAAAACTGTATTAAAATTGTAATTGTGCTACTAACTTGCTTCAGTGACATCAGATCATTGACAACTGTTATGTGAATCAATGTTCTCATCTAACAAATGCTTTACACTAACTCTTTAACTCAGTGGTCACCAAACTTTTTCTTAAATGGCCAAAGGCCAAACATTTTAGGTTTTGAAAGCGATCCAAGTCCCTGCCACTGCTACCCAATGCTACTGTTGTCCCGCAAAAGCACCCATAGACAATACTTAAGGGAATAAAAGTGGCTTAAATCTCCTGTTGCCTGAAAAGCTGTACATATATTAATGCAAATTTTATACTTTCTAAGGAATCTGTTTGGTGGAGGAAATTTACTCTGCATCATTTCAGAAAATAAACAAACAAACAAAAAATCGCTCTTGAATCTACCCTTTCGAAAAATACGTATTTTCATGTATTAGATTCTTTCAAGAAAAACTCCCCTGCAGATTTACTGAGTAAAAGGCCTCAATGGAGGTTCAAGGGATATCTTTTAATTGCTTTTGGCAAGGAAGAAATGGGACCAGGAAAGAATGTTTCTTGATCTTTCTTAAGCAGCCTCCCATGAGCTTGGCATTGGACCACAGGGGCTAGCGATGCCCACATTTTCTGCATATACAGATGAAGGAGGCTGCGTGGTCTGAGACCTGACTCGAGAGTACATGGTCTCATGTAGCTGAAGACTTACCAATGTTAATCTCATCATCAGTCAGAGTGTCTCCAATGAAATCAAACTGAAAGGACTGTAGCGTCTGGGAAAATTTCTGAACAGCTGTGGAATAACCTGTAAAGGAAGGAAACAGGAGACACGGTCAACATGAATGCCCCCTGACTGATTCCCTCATCTGTTAGGGCAGACGGGAGAAAAGCAATGGGAAGTGCTCCCAGCCAGTAGCAACTTGCACTGAATGATGTTTAAAAAGAAAAATCACACTGTCAGTAGATGTGAGCAACCAAAACCACAAGTAAAGAGGAAAGAAGACAGTTTAAGTGTAGTGCAGTCTTTCTTTTAAGTTATGGGACGTGTTTTATCTTCAATCCCTTCCTCTCCAACCTGTTCAACTCAAAGCTTGTAAAGACCTAAAGCTGCTTATTATAGTCCTAAGGACAGCTTCTTAACCATTTGCTGAATGCCCTTTATGGGCAATAAACTAGATGTTTTCTCACTTCATCACAAAACAAATACAGACAATCATTCTACACAAAAAAAATTAGCTCCAGGTCCCAGAGCTCGCTGGGAGAGTCGGAAATAGAAGCCAGGTGGTCCATCTGCCTCTCAAGGGGCCTTTCCATGACAATGTGGCAACACCTGGACTTCTTAGGCATTAACCAGATGACAGCCTGGGTTAGGATACTACCTGGCAGGGGAACAAATGTAACTTACTCACAGAGTATTCACCAAAGGACCTAAATTAAGGAGGGAATGAACGAAAAATCTGAGGGTGGTATGGACAGAGATACTTTTTTATTTCTGGTCAATGATTTTGAATTTTAGTAAACAGAAGTTTAATGATGGTATAAAATAAAATCACAATTAGCTACCCCTTTGACAAGTTATCCTTATTGGAATTTTTAAAGCATGACATATACCAAGAGGTCGGGACAACTTTCCAGCCTTGTTACTCCAAGAGAGGTTCTCAGGCCATCAGTAGCAATGTCACGTGGGAGCTTGATGGAAATACACATTTCTGTGTCACACCCCAGATCTGCCATCAGAAACTGCATTTTTATACAATCCCTGAGGGATTTTGTATGCTTTTAAAAGTTTGAGGAGCACTGTTCTAACCAACAAAAGTAACCCACTAGAGCATCGGCTAGGATTAATTCAAGCTTGCTGGTTATTTTGGTTCCCTGTTCTCATTTCTTCTTTCACTCCCTAGTTTCCTCATCTTCCACCTTCACATCCATCAGACACACAGGCTTACTGAGAGTTTCTGCTCTCAGGCTAACAGAAACGGAGACAATGCAAACAGCATCTATTCCTTTCAATAAAAAGCTATACAGTTAAGCATTCACAGTCAAACACAAAACGTGTCCAGACATTTGGCTAGAGCAGATTAACCTGCCATGAATTTTATCACCATCTTATTTATGTCCCGTTTCCAGAAGTATTTATTTTCAGTATTTAAAGCCTTGACCCTTTGAACACATCATTGGTAGTAATAATAAATAATAATAATAATAAAGATTTTACAGAGATTGGGAACTGCAGACCAAGTTACTGTGCTTTCTCTAATTTCCACACTTTAGAATCACATTTCCCACTTCAAATCTGGGCCACATAAATGTGAGAGTAGGATGCACAGCCTGTCTCCCATATTTCATCAGCAAAGCGAACACAAAACTGGCTGCATGTCTGGGGAAAAAAATCGCTTTTGTCTGGCCTCCTTGGCCAGCAGAAGAAAAGCACAAGCCCAGAATTCCCCATGTGCTCTCTGTTTCACTCAGGGAAATTAAATAAAAATACCCACTATGTTGCCCATTCACACAAATCAGGATTTCTTAAATTTTACTTGAGCCAAGCAAGGTACAGTTATTAATCATTCCTCTTTTAGAATTACCTAAACATTTCAGAAACCACAAATATGATTTTCAACATTTATAGTATTTTGTAAATGAAGGCATGGAGTGAGGAAGGAGTTACATTCATTCCCTTTTTCATTATTTGCACCACTTCTTAATTTTCAAAATTTTTTCAATTACAGTTGGCATATATTATTATATGATTTCAGATGTAGAACCATGTCTTCTTCATTTACTCTTCCCAACTATCCAAAGGTAGGTATTACTATTCTTACCTCATAAACAAACAAGAAATGAGACAATGCCGACAAATTACATTCATAAATATGAACAACCATAAATTAACAGCTCTTCATGGAAAGGTCTTATTTATTTTGCCTCTGTACTGAGAAAAGTGCCAGGAAAGATTCGTATATATTATATGTATCTATTTAGATTAAACTTAAATTTTACTGAACTTTAGTACTCCTCAGAGTCCATAATGTGCTAATGTATTTTAGGAATCACCCTCAACGTTCTCTTTTTCTGTATGTCCTTAGTTATAGGACTTCTGTTTAGCTAGACTTCAGGTGATTCTCAATGATGGGTGTTCTGTAGTTTAGTTGTAATTTTGAGGTGGTCGCAGGAGGAAGCAAGTACAGTGTTTACTCACTCCACCATCTTGACCAGAAGACTCGTATATTTTAGATAAATGAGTTTGATAACTTCTGGACTCCAAAGTGTCAACAGCTAACTTAGAAGTGCTTGTAATGTATGGGACATTTATTTCCTTATCATCCTAAAATTCACTGCATTACTCCAAACCATGTAAGTTTATCATTTTATCCTCCCCAGTACTTTTCTATCCCTGTCCACCAACGCATGATCTCATAATTTTTTCAAACTTTCTTTCAGGGTTCTCTACCACCTTCTAATTTATTCATGTGTCCTCTATGATGTTTTTCCCTCACCTTTTCCTTACTCATTCTAGAATGTAGTTGGGTAATTCCTTTTAGGCAATTGAAGTTTTGTGGAAATGAGGTAGAATATAAAGAGGCTTAATTAGTTAATTAATTAACTAATGTTATAGATACCAATTTTCTTTTAATCACTACTTTTTTAAATCATACAGAATATACTCTTTTACGTCTAACTTATTTTGGTCTGCACAGTGTCTTGTAAATAAATCTATTAGGAATTCATTTTTTGTTGCTGTGTAGTATTCCATTGGGTAAATATGCCATCATTCATTCATTCACCTATTCGTGAATACTTGTGACGTGTCTAGCTTTTCCCTATTACCAATAAAGCTGTTTTAAACATCCATGTATAAGCCTTTCTGGGACACATATTTTCATTTCTCCCAAGTAAATACCTAGTGGTCCAATGAATTTCAGTTGATCCACATACTTTTTAATTTTAGCCATTCTACTGGGTGTGTAGTGATATCTCATTGCAGTTTTAATTTGCACTTTCCTGAGTACTAATAGTGCTATCTTAGCATATTCTTATTGGACACTTGTAATTTTTTTTTTCATGAAGCATATGTTTGAATTCTTGCCCATTTTATAATTTGGTTGGTTGTCTTATTATTTTTGAGCTGCAAAATTTCTTTATAAATTCTGGACACAAGTTTTTGTGATACATGTGTACTACAAACATTCTCTACATTAACGAAAGCTTAACAATCTGAGGGCTGTGATCAAGACAAAAGACTGAATGTTGATAGGAATAGTGAACTGTGTGGTACATTAACCTAATCAAATCACCCTCTCCCCTGCTCTACAGCAGCGCTGAAAACCAACAGCCTCACAACCACAATGGCTGTGAAAACCAACAGGTTAGCAGCCCCTAGAAGAGAAGACAGAACTGGATGGGAGTTCACAAGGCCCCACTCTCAGATTATTATCACTATTTGTTCATTTTGACAGGTCCATTCTTAGGGCTTGCCTTTGTCTTGACCGAAGCTCATTCTGTGTAAACAGTGCTGTCACTGGGCCATTTGTCAAAAGTACTCATCTCAAGTTATTCAAAATTGTGTTGGTCTGAGGTGATGTAAGGGTTGAAGTTGTCAAGAGATTGACCAAAGCACTTGGGATAAAAATAATGACAAATAGGAGAACAGCATGCCCACAGAGGGCCTACAAAGCTGCAACCTATTCCTAGAAATCTACAAAGACGGGTACAGGCACAGGAATGTATGCACACCCCAGGCTGTGTGTATGCCTGCGAGAGACTTAAGAAGGCCCTAAGCTCTCACTTCTGGCTGACCTTGAGACCCCGCACAAGCAGGGAGAGAAGGGTAAATTAAGGCAGAGTTATAAACTACCTGGCTAAATGTTGAAGGCATGCCAGAATACACACACAAAGCCCTTCAGCAAAGGCTGGGAGACTTACGAGTTCCAAATGCTTCATGAAATCACTGTCCAATCGAGATCTGAACACTAAGGTAACCTACCAAAGGCTTCAGTGGCTTCACACAACAAAAGATGCTGACCTTAATACAGAATTAGTCCAGGCAGTTAAAAAACAAGCAAACAGCAACACACAACAAACCCTGTGGAAAGGGAGAGGATCTAATTTTCAGAGTTCACACATTATATTATTTTAAATGTACACGTCTCAACAACAACAAAAAATTAGGAGATACAGAAAGGCACAGGAAATATCGGCCCATAGTCAAGGAAAAAAACATAATCAATAGAAACTGTCCATGAGGAAATCCAGATATTGGACTTACTAAACAAAGTTATTATTTTTTTAATTTTTAAAATTTTCAATAACAGTTGACATACAATATTACATTAGTTTCAGGTGTACAATATAGTGATTAGATATTTATATAACTTACAAGGTGCTCACCCCAATAAATCTAGTACCTATCTGACACCATGGTATGACAATATTACTGGCTATATTCCCAATGTTGTACTTTACATCCCTGTGACTCTTTTGTAACTACCAATTTGTACTTTTTAATTCCTTTTAAAATTTGCTATTTTAAATATGTTCAAAGAATTAACGGAAACCATCTCTAAAGAACTAAAGGAAAGAATGAGAACAATGTCTCACTGAATATAGAATATCAATAAAGAGTTGGAGGTAATTTAAAAACAACCAACTAAAATTTCTGTAGTTAAAAAGTACAATAATTGAACAAGTACAATCCATGAACTTAAAGACAGATCAACTGAGATAAATCAGTCAATGGAACAGAAAGAAAACAGAATGAAGAAAAATCACTACACTAATTAACACTAATCCTCCGCAGAATTTTCAAAAAATAAAATTGGCAGGAACACTTCTCAACTAATTCTATGAGTTCAGTATTGTCCCAATACCAAAACCAGACAAGGACATCATAAAAAAAAGAAAACCACAGACCAATACCCCTTATGAATACAGATGCAAAAATACTTAACAGAATACTAGCAAAGTAAATCCAACATATAAAAGAATTATCCACCATGAGCAAGTAGTATTTATTGCAGGAGTACAAGGCTGATTTAACGTATAAAAATCACTCAGTATAATAAACTACATTAAGAGAATTAATATTAATTTATCATCTCAATAGATGCAGAAAAATTTGATGAAATCCAACACCCACTCATGATGAAAACACTCAACTAGAAATAAGAGGGACCCTGACAGAGGCCATCTACAAAAGATCTACAGCTGACATCATACTTAATGATGAATGACTGAATGCATTTTCACTAAGGCCAAGAAGAAGACAAGAATGTATGCTAAGCTCTCACCACTTCTGTTTGGCTTTCTACTGGACAAAGTAGCCAAGAGAATTCAGTCAGGAAAAGAAATAAAAGGCATCCAGATTGGAAGAGAAGAAGTGAAGCTATCTCTATTTGCAGATAACATGATCTTATATATAGAAAGGCCTAAGGTAGCCACTTAAATACTATTAGAACTAGAAAACTAGTTCAGCATGTTATAGGATACAAGATCAATATACAATAATCAATTGTATTTCTATACATTACCAATGAACAATTCAAAATTAATTAAGAAAACAATTCTACTTACAATTGCATTAACAAATGAAATACAGAGGAATGAATTTAACAAAAGTGTAAGACTCTACATTGGAAATTACAAAACATGTTTAAAATAAATTAAAGAATATCTAAAATGGAAAAGCATCCCATGTCCATGAATCAGAATACTTAATATTGTTAAGATGGCACTACGCCACAAATTGATCTACAGATCCAACCAATGCCCTACAAAACCCAAGCTGCCTCTTTTTCAGAAATTGACAAAAATCCTAAAATTCATGCAGAAATGCAGGGGACCCAAAATAGTCATGAGACTCATGGAAAAGAAGGACAAAGTTAGAAGACTCAATGATCTTGATTTGAAATTTTACTACAAACCCATAGAAACAAAGACAGTGTGGCATGGGCATGAGGATTGAAACACTGATCCATGGAATAGAGTTGAGAGTCTTTAAATAAACCCTTTTCATTCACGGTCTATTGATTTTTCGACAAGGCTGCCAAGGAAACTCAATGGAGAAAGAAAAGTCTTTTCAGGAAACGATGCTGGGATCACTAGGTATCGACACGCAAAAGACTAAAGTTGGACCTCTTCTTCATAGCAATACTCAAAATGTATTATAGACCTTAACATAACTTAAAATATAAAACTCTCTTAATAAAAAGCAGGACTTTTCATAACCTTGAGTGTGTCAAAGCCTTCTTAATTATAACACCAAAAGCACAAATGGCAAAAGAAAATATAGATACAATGAACTTTATCAGAATTAAAACACTTTTGTAGTTCAAGGCACACAATCATGAAAGTGAAAAGAATATATCTAAAGGGACTTGCCTCGAGAATATATCTAAAGTGACTTGCATCGAGAATATATCTAAAGGGACTTGCATCGAGAATATACATATACACACACACACACACACACACACACACACACACACACACAGAGGGTGCCAAAAAAATGTATGCACATTTTAAGAAAGGAAAACTGTATTAAAATTGTAATACTTAATATATACCGATCACAAAAGGTGAATACAAATCACGTTTGACTTCTGCAATTACAAGAGGTGCTCAAAGTGGTCCCCATCAGCCTCCAGACATTTCTGATGACAGCGAACTACTGCTTGAGCAACGTTAACCAAAGTGTCCACTGGTATACATTTTTTTGGCACCCCTGGTATCTTTACAAACATATATGTATATATGCAAATCTAATATACAACTATATTTACAAATATAATACCTAGAACAACAACTAAAGAGATACACTCAAGCAGGGTCTCAAAGATATATCTGCACCCCTATGTTACTCACAATGGTCAAAAGGTGGAAACAACCCAAGTGTCCATCAACAGATTAATGGATAAAGAAAACGTGATACAAACATACACTGGAATATTATTCAGCCTTAAAAAGGAAGGAAATTCTGATACATCCTACAACATGGATGAACTTTGAGGACACCACGCTACATGAAATAAGCTAGCCCCAAAAGGACAATGTTTGATGTCACCTATATAAGGTATGGAAAGTAGTAAAACTCATAGAAACAGAAAGAATGGTAGCTGCCAGGGCTGAAGGGGGAAATGGACTGCTGTTAGGTAATAGGTATAAAGTTCCTGTTTAGAAAGATGAACATTATCAAGACTGGTTACACAACAATGTGAAAATACTTAACACTACTGAACAGTACACTTAAAAATTCTTAAGGTGGTAAATTTTATGTTATGTGTATTTTACCACAATTAAGGTTTTTTCTTAAAAAGAGATACACTCAAAACCATTACGGATAAATGAAAATGGAATTCTAAAATAAGTTCAAGTAACCCAGAGAATATCCAGCAAAAAAAAACATAGAAACGTAAATAGAAAAAACAAAAAAGAAGTATAAAATGACAGACTTAAGCACTAACATATAATTACATTAAATATAAGTGCTCTAAATACACAAATGAATTAGATTGATAGAAAGGGATTAATAGAATAAGAAAAATGCAATTATATGACATCTAGAAGAAATTCCCTTAAAATAATATAAGCACATTGAAAATAAAGGGATGTAAAAAGGTACTATGCAAACATTAATTTTTAAAAAGCAGGGATGAACATATTAATATCAATTAAAGTATCAATCAGAGCAAAAAAAATAACCATGGATAATGATAAAGGAATCCACCAAGAAGACATTTCTAAACATGTATGCATAAGACGTTCAACATACAAGAAGCAAACACTGATAGAACCTTAAGAAGAAAGACACAAATCGCTCCTCTCTCAACAATTGATAGAACTGGACAGAAAATCAGCAAGGATGAAGAATGCAACGATAACAGCTTTGTGCTCATTTTTAAACACGGAATTGCTTCACTATTTTTCTAATCCATAGTGCAATATATGGTCATAGTGCAATATATGGTTCAACATTTTTATCTGCTCTACAGTAACAATTTCTGTTCTACTGCTGCTTGTTTTCCTCATTCTCTCTTTATTGCTTCTATGTTATCTTTGTTTTTATCCCAAACGGGTTCCTTTTGAATCTAGCTCATATATAAATGAGTGTATTCTTCCTCAATCCTGTTTTCAGTCCATAGAAGAGATCCAGCCATTGACAGCCTACCTAAGGGAATAAAAGCTGTTACATGTAGACTGTGAGTTCAAGGGGTGACAACAGAAGGAAAAAAAAAGAAAAAAGAAATGACAGAGATCAGAAGCAAAATGTGAAGAATGATACTATCATGGAAAAAAAATAAAGTAAAAATAAAAAGAATGCAAGGATACCATCAACACAGATAATCTTATCAGCAGTTATGTAACCCTCCATCTAACATCAGCAGGACACATTCTTTTCAAGCATCCATGAAACATACTGAGATAAACTAATGTATTCATTTTCCAGTTGCTACCATAAAAAATTACCACAAATTTGGTGGCTTAAAACAATGGTATCACTTCCCATTCTGTGTGCACTATAAATGGGTAGCATAAAGTAGATATTTGTTTTTTGTTGTTGTTGTTGCTGTTGTCAGAATTTTTTTTTAATTTATTGGGGTGACAATTGTTAGTAAAATTACATAGAAACAGACTAGTTATATGTGTTGACTGAAGTTACAGTCACACAAATCTGCACGTGATAAAATGCACAGTACTATACATATTCATTGTACCAATGTCGGATTCCTGGTTTTGCTATTGCATTATAATTATGTAAGATGTAATCATTGGAATAAACTGAAAGAAAGGTACAAGAGACATTTCTGTACTACTTTTGCAATTTCTTGTGAACCTGTAAGTATTTCAAAATAATGTTTTTAAAAAGAGGGAAACCTGTCCAATTATTAGGTCGGTGCAAAAGTAATTGCGGTTTAAAAGGTTAAAAACAATTGCAAAAACCACAATTATTCTTGTACCAATCTAATATTTATTGGTCTGAAAACAAAACCAGTTTTAGCCACAAGGCTTCCTTTCTGTTCCTTGAACCCACCAGAGACATGACCACTTCAGGGTCATTATAACTTCACTTCCCCCAGACGTCTTTGCTGAAATGTCACCTCGACAGACAGCCTTCTGCATACCCCCCATACACACATATACACACACCCTACCCCATTCCTGCTTATATTTTATCATTAATATTTGTCAACATCTAACGCACTATATGTTTAATTAATTATCTTGTTTATGGTCTGTCTTCTCCCTAGTATTAAGTCTCATGAGAGGAAGGATTTTTATCTATTTTATTCACTGCTCTATCCACATTTGTTAGAATAGTACATGAAACAGGATGGACTCAATAAATACTTGTTGAATGAGTGAATGATAAAAAAGAAAATTACAGACCTGTCTCACCCATGAAGTTAGATGCAAAATTCCTAAACAAAATATTAGTGAATGAAGGAAATCTTGCCATCTGCAACAATATGGATGAACCTTGAGGGTATTATGCAAAGTGAGCTATGTAAGGGAAAGACAAATACTGTATGATCTCATTATATGTGGACTCTAAAAACAACAAACAAACAAACAATATGCCTCCTGACAGTATTACAACCCAGGGGCATTTTTCTTAAGGGCATGAGAGCTAGCTCTTTGATAAAAGCAATTAACTAACCCAGGGCTACCTTAAATCCCAGGTGCATTTTGGATGAACAATGTCTAGCGAATAGCACTCTCAAGTCATTTTACTTGGGGACAAGTTATGGTTTATCTTGCAATACATACATAATGGGTTGTATCTGCTTGGTTATTTGATAAAAGGGTGAGATTTATTTCTCTCTTTGCAATCTCAGTCATCTGCATCCCAGTTCAGTGAATGCTTATTCATTTTTCCCAACAATATTCATAACAAAAGTATGCTATTCAGTATTAAAAGTGAAATGAATTACATCTATATGTATCAACATGGAAATATCCAGACATCTAAAAGGAATATGCTGAGTGCAAAAAGCAAGTTCAACAGTATCTGAAAATATTCTAAATATATAAAACAATTTTATGATCTAGCTAGCTAGCTAGCTATCTCTGTATCTTTTCACCTATCAATAGGGCAGGGAAAACTTCTATTTACTAAATGTCTGTTCTTATCAACCTGCAGTGACCCTTTGAAGCCCCCCAGGCACCTTACTTCAGCCCTAGCTCAGGTGTCTCATATGTTTCAATCCCCTTTCTATCTCTACCTCTGCTACATATGGGGTCTCTGTCTCATGTATGACGGGTTCCCATACTTATGTATTAAATTTGTTTATTTTCTCTTGCTAATTTGCCTCATTATTTCATCATTAGACCAGCCGAAAGAACCTAGAGGAAAGTTGCTCCTCCCTCACAATAATAATAATAACTGGCTTTTCCCTGTGACTCCTGTGTTCTTTCCAAAGCAGAGAATTGTTTTTTTACCAAGTTTCCTGCATGATGTTTGTGGCAGCAATTGGCAGTTCAGCACGCACTAGCAGCTGGGGTTAGGGACTCAGAGAGAACCTCAAAGCAAAAGTGAAAACCTGGCACCCACATAGGCGCCTAGTCTTGTCGGTGCCTTTTTGCTTGCTGTGCCTCTTGGAAGTAGTACTGAATTCCAAGTTCAGAGTGATGCCCTCTGGGGAAATTGTACCTTTGTGATCCTTTCTTAAACTTATCACCCATAGTAAGAACCTGGCTACAGGCCATGGAAAGGTTATACTGCTTGGGTATTTAATCTACCCAACAGGCCGCTGAGCTTCCTGGGTCTTGCTTCGACTTATTAACATCTGAAAAGCTTGCCTTTTTCAGATTGACTGAGTACTGGACCCTTCTCTGATTCCCAAGGGAAAACTTTAGTTCTCCTTGGCAGAGATTCTGCAAAAGACTGCTCTCATTGGTCACTGGTAGAAAATGAAAACAAATCAGAGAGCTTAAAGCCTTCAAATCATCAGAACATAGGCTGCTGCTATGCCTATTGTGGATGGACAAAGGGTCCTATGGAAAGTAAGCTCACAGGGGGGGTCTAATTATAAATTCCTCACTGGGCAGGTCATGGTGAGTTGTTAGGGCCCAGGCATGGAACTTTTTAGTAAAAGGCTTATCATTGCCTTAAGCAGCCCTGTCCATGGTTAACTCGCCTTTGAAATAAGCCATCACCAGCCTCAAGAGAGCACATCCTCTTATGAACTATCCAGCGATACAATAATACCCCACCTTGCTTTTTCACACCACCATGCCATCTTCCTTATGTGCCCTCCTTAATTTAAAATACATTTAAAGAAACCTGCAAACTGTTATTGTCCAGAGCATTTGAGAACATGTTCCCCGTTGTTAGTTTGGCTCAAATAAACTCCTATAAAAATTTTCTCCAGTTTGCACATTTCTGACCTGGACACTATATACAGACCTCCAGGAAGTGAAGGAAACAGATTCTGCTGTCTTGATGCAGGAACAATAGCAAATGTCCCTTGGGGTCAGATCTGTCTCTTTAGCACAGGAAGACAAAATTATTCAGAGACTGACTACTCCATTACGGGCTAGCTTCTAGGTCCATTCAAACTTGCAGAGAAAGGCACCGAAATGCTGCAACTTCAAGTTCACACTCTAGCCCCTGTTAAATTACAATTATGTTACACATAATGGTGGCCCAAAACTGGATGTAAGTGTGATATGAAGTGATATGGAGCCAATGAGACTGGTGCTTCAAAGCATACACACATGTACACACACACATACACACACACTCGTACCACACACATGAAAGGACTGGGACAAAATACATAAAATGTTCACAAGTGACTCTGGGTGGTGAACACACAATGTGAGATATAGATAATGTATTACAGAACTGTACACCTGAAATCTATGTAACTTTACTAACCATTGTCACCCCAATAAACTTTAATTAAAAAAATAAAATGTTCACATTCACAGTGAGTACCTCTCTATCAAAAAACAAATAACTGTCCTTAATTCGAGAATGACCCCCTCCCCTGACTTTGAGGGCCTCCAATCACACTCCTAAGGACCCATATTGACAGGGAAAATTACTCTAATTTAACTGGCATTTTCTACTCTGGTGCAATATAATCCAGTCATAATCTTATATGTATTGATGCTGATAGTTAATCCGACCTAGAAAGATAGCGACTTCTCTACTTCTTGAAGTTCACCAGGAAAACAGTTCTTACAGCTTTAACAAACACTAAATTTCACACCTAAAGCACACCTTCAACTAACAGACTATAGTAGGAAGGCAATTTTAAAGATATTTTTGGTAAAACTGCTTACTCTGAAAAGACTGAAGCCCAGGGAGGAAGCACGATTTCCCTACATCACAGAAATAGCTAGCGCAGTGTCAGAGCTAGCTACTGACAGGACAACATCTGGCGGTGTGCTTTCCTTGGGGAGGAGGTGGGAGAGTGCAACCAAATGCCCTCAGTCTTTTAATAAACACCATTCTTCCTCTAGCTCTCCTGCTGGATTATGATAACATTGGATTTTTATGTAGTTTGATTTTGATATAGATGGATTCTGATGAAGCTGGATTTCAATGTTTGGATTCTAGTACAGTTGGAAAATAAATTGGATTGCTAAATAATTCTATGACTACTTGTAAAGTGGTTAAGGACTAAATGACATAATGTATACAGAGTTCCTGGCCCAGAACAGATGCTAAATAAATTATAGTTCTCCTAGCTCACAATGACGCCTTACAAATGCATACAGGCTTAAAAGTTTACAAAGGAAACACACACTGAAGTATTATATTTAGAGGTAAAGGGGCATATCCTGTCTGCAAGTAACTCGCAAACATTTCAGAGAGGGAGAGAGGGAGGGAGAGAGAGAGGGATAAAACGTGTGAGAAATGTTAACATTTGAAGAAGCTAGGTGAAGAGAATAAAATTTATGTAGGAATTCTTTGTACTATTTTTGCAACTAGTCCATAAATACACAATTATTTAAAAATATGAAGTTAATGAAACCCCTCAAAATTGAATTGATACAGTAACTACATTTAAACAATCTGGAATATGCCATATTTTTACTTTGTACCTTTTGACCATCTCACCCATTTTCCCCCACCGCCCATTCTCCCACCATCCTCCACACTACCCCACCACCCCATCTCTGGCAACCATCAATATGTTCTGAGTATGGGTTTTTAGATTCCACGTATAATGAGATCATACAGTATTTGTCTTTCTCTTCCTGACTTATGTTATTAGCATAATACCTTCAAGGTCCATCCATGTCGTTGCAAATGGCAGGATTTTGTTCTTTTTTGTAGCTGAATAGTATTTCAGTGTGTGTGTGTGCGCGTCTGTGTGTGTTTGTGTGTAGATGGATAGACAGAGAAATAGATAGATAGACGATAGGTAAATAAAGATATAGATAGAAATATGGTAGAGACAGAGATATGATAGAGACAGACAGATGATAGAGACGGAGACAGAGATAGAGATAGAAATAATCATATCTTTATCCATTTATCTGCCAATGGACACCTAGGTTGATTCCGTACCTGGGCGATTATAAATAGCGCTGCAGTAAACATAGGGGTGCAGATACCTCTTCAAGATAGTGATCTTGTTTTCTTTGGATAAATATCCAGAAGTGGAATTGCTGGATCACATCTTCAAACTTTAATTTCTTTGAGGACCCTCCATACTGTTTTCCATAATGGCTGCAACAATTTACATTCTCACCAACAGAGTACAAGGGTTCCCTTTTCTCCATATCCTCGACAGCATTTGTTATCTGTCATCTTTTCAATGATAGCTAGTCTAACAGGTGTGAGGTGATATTTCATTGGGGTTTTGATTTGCATTTCTCTGATGATTAGTGACGTTGTGTATCTTTTCATGTACCTGTTGGCCACTCCTATGTGTTCTTTGGAAAAAATATCTGTTCAGCTCCTCTGACCATTTTTACTTGAATTGTTTGTTTTTGTGTATCACAATATTAATAGTGGCTGAAGCGGAATGGTAGCATGCTGAGGTAATTTGTTTTCTTATTTTCCAAGCATTTTTGTGTAGTTACATTACCTTTATACTGGAGGGGGAGGGGGAATCCAAAAACAAATATTTAAAACACATCAGGTTCAATCATCAAAGACATTAATTCAGGAAAAGCAAAATAAAATACAACAACAACAAAAACACGTAAGGATAAAATTGAACAAGAATATAGAAAAATAAAAAAGCTAAGCTTTGGGGTAAAAATATTTTCAATGTTATTATAATAACATTTTAATAGTAAATAAATAAATACCCTTTTTAAAGAAACCACATAGACTATTATCAGCAGAGGTGCAAATGGCATAGCCTTGAAATATACATACTGCAATATCTGGAGGCGTCCCAGCCTAAATAAAACAGGAGTGCAGTCCTCAGAGCACAGAATGAATGGAAGGCATAGTCCTCAGAACTGATGAGCTGAGGAGAGAGGTGACCAAGAAGACAAACCTCTATTAATAGGAGAACAATAGAGTTTGATGAGAATGAACAAGCAAAGAAACAACTGTGGAATTCGAGAGAAAACAAAGGGTCTGCAGAAATGAAAGCATGGCATATCCATTAGCCTGTAACAGGAAACAATCTAAGTGGATAATATGGAGAGAACGGGGGCCTTGATGGAAGCAGCAGATGGCTGAGAAGGGCGACTGCTTCCGCAGAATGCTACAAATGCTCTCAGAACCTAGGGTATCAGCACAGGGAGACCCGTGACAGGAACTAGTGTTACCTCTGGTTTTACGTAAGGGGACACCGAGGCCCAGAAAAGGGGAATGGCCTTATGGAACGTCCATACTGAGTTCTAGCAGTAGCAAGAGTGAACCCCAAGCCAGAACTTTTCCCTACAACACGAGCTGTCTTCACCAAAGTGCTGCGTGCTGGGAATGTTACTATTTTTATGAAGGAATAAACCCCTAAACCATTATATCCAAATTGTGTTCATTGTGAAAAGCGGGCGATGGAATCTCAATTTCTGTCCAGAGAATTCTTCTGGGAAAGCAATCCAAGTTCCTTTTGACTACCTTGGGATAATCTAGCATGTGTTTATACAACATAAGACTAGAGTGTAAAAAGCAAATGCAGTTTTGTGGGCCACTTTACATTCGTAAATTTGATAGCTGCTTTGATATGTCAGAAAAAGGACTATCCAAAACCCGTCTCCTTCACCTACCCCTACCTCCTACCTGGACATATTCCCTACTGATATTTAGTGCAAATGGCAGGAGGCCTGGGCTCCTAGTACTCTCTGCCATTTACAGCTAACTGACCTTGGGCCCCATTTCCTTCATCGGTAAAACAGGGGGCTGCACTAGATGACTTCAAAGGTTTCTTCTCGTTCTAAGATCCTATGGTTTTGTGAACCCTAAATTAACTTATGAATTCTGTTCCTAGCTCTGCTAAGAAGCTGTCCAGGTGAGCCTGGGAGAAGTTCCAAAACAAGGAACCATGGGGCCCTGGGTCAGTCGGTCAGTCAAGCTAACATGTGGGGAACATTAATTTTGCAAGGAATTTTGGTAATAGAGAAAAGCCACATGGATTTGGAGATAAAGGGTATTTTCAACAACCCAACTGTGACAGTGTTACCCATCAATACATGTCGGCTTGGAGGCGGTAGATATGGAATCTAGTCCTGATGCTGCCAATTTCCAGCTGTGTGATCTCAATAGGGTAGGAGAAGGAAAGACATTAACATTTACTGAGCACCTACTATGTGCCAGGCACATGAGTCTCTGGAAAAGACAGGAAAGGACTGTCTTCCAGCTTAACCATCGAATTTCATCTCCACCAGTGTTTGAAGAACAAGGTGGAGGAGAAGATGAATTTAATCCTGCAGAACTTGTTCTGAGTGCTGGTCTTAGGACAGGTTTTAAAGAAGAACAAAGCTAGTGAAGGTGCAGGGCATAGCTGGCAGAAAGAAGAGCATCTAATTAAGTTTTCAGGTGGGAACCAGCAAGTGTGAAAGTGGAAGATGGATTGGAGAGAGAAGAGAGTTGCTACATGAACATGACCGAAGCAAGAAACCCATTAGGGGGATAATGAAACATGAGATTGAAAAGAAATAATAAAAGAAGCAGTTTATTAAACATTTAATAAAATAATCACAATTATCTACGAAATTTATGACATGCTTAGAGAAAAAGATTGGCAGAAAACACATCAAAAAAGTGGTTGTTACAGGGACGAAATGTTACATTCTCATTTGTAGTCGTCTGTACTTTCCCAACTTTTCAGCAAGCATATGAGTATATTAATATTACTAATTTACTGGGGAAAAGAATAAACCTTGCATAAAATGTTCACCTGGCATCTATTTTGTGTTAGAAACTATGCTAGGCGCCAGGGCTACAGAGACAAACAAGAGAGCAACTGTTTTGGCATAGGAAAGACTTCACAAAAGAGTGACAAATACTTGGTTGTGACTTCAAGGATACAGAGAGATTCACCCAGGTGAGAAGGGAGCAGGAAATTTCAAGCAGAGGAAATAGCAGATACACAAACAAGGAATCTGGAAAATGTTAGAAATATTCTAGAAGCCCAAGCAGTTGAAAAGTAGGGGGCATGACTAGTAGTAGGAAATTAAAACTGGAGAATTATTCTAAGTAGAAGACAAACTGTGAAGGACCTTGAAGGCCCCAGAAGCTTAAATTTCAACCCATGAAAGCTTTTGTGAACCAAAGAATAACCAAATCATATTTTCATGGCGGGAAGAGCCTTTAACATGCCACGTTACGGAAGTGTGCGATGGCTTCTGCCATATTTTCACGTCCCTTAGCCACGTGTTACCTCTGAGTGACTTCTTCATTTATCACAGATTCCTACGGTATTCCCTCAATCAGATTTCAACCACATGAAAATGTCAGGGGAGTGGGGAGAAAGAGGCAAGGAAGTCAGTAGCATTATTTCCTCTCTTCTCACCACTCACTGCGAGTTTAGGGGCACTCTCAAAAGAGAATTACAAAATTTTAATTTATCTGCATATAGTATTATATGTCCCAGAAAATATGGAACACCACCAGTTGAAAATATTCCATCCTACTCTTATCATAAGCACACAAGTATATTCCTATTAATGAAGACCATATATTCCAAATTTTGGGTCACTACATATGGTCACACAGCATGGCTAGTTGTAAATATGCCATAGGCCATGTGCCACCTGGAAGCTGGCACTGTGTCCACTTCATCTCTCTATCCCCTGGACCAAGCACAGAACTTCATGGTAGCCTCATGGTACCCAGCGGATAAATCCTCTTAAGAGGCTTACAACTTTGTGAAATTTCCCAAAGAGTATTCATTTCATTCCTAAAAGTTCTCCCTGTTATGAAGATTTAGTAGTTTGTCCCTAAAAGGACACCTTTAGAAGTTTTTATTTCCCATTAATTAACACACAACGGAAAGAAAACCAAGCCCTCTTCAAAGCGTATCACCATATGATAGAAACTAGATCATCAGCAGAGCCCACTGATTTGCTATGCAAGCCTTTCTCATGAGCTTTTACCTTTATGTACAGAAATAATATCACCAGGGCTACAATTACAATGTATTTACTGGCAGAAAGAGGAGGGGGAGGCCTAGACACTTCCCCCAGCTATAGGAAAACAGTCACTTAGTAAAAGAAACACAAGGCCTAGAATGGAAAGCAGCTTAGGTTCCATTGGGGGATTTTGATGAAACAAAAGCACAGAATCCTTCATAAAGTCATCTTAATGTCAGAATTAGACAGGGTTTTAATACAAATCAGAGGGAGTGTTATAAAACTAGGTAAACGAAAGAGCAGTTCCTAAGTGCAGGAGCAGCTAGCTACTCTATCCTTCAGGATAAGGAGAGAGAAAGCTGTTGATGGAGGGAAAGGAAAGTTTCTGCATTAGAAAAACAAACATCTTTAAGAAAGTCAAGGTTCAAAAACTCATAGACAATCGTTTAGTGGTTACCAGAGGGTAAGGGGGGAAGGAGGGTGGTAGGTGAGCGTAAAAGGGATCAAATATATGGTAATGGAAGGAGAACTGATTCTGGGTAGTAAGCACACAATGTGATGTATAAATGTAATACAGAATTGTACACCTGAAACCTATGTAACTTTAATAACCATTGTCACCCCAATAAACTTGAATTTTTTAAAAAAGTCAAGGTTCAAATTCAAAGCAATCTAAAATATGGTATAATTTTAAGCAATAGACATAGTATAAGAAAATAAATTACTTTATTTTTTTTTAAGTTTCTGCATTATAAAGGAACATAAAGAAAAATCAGAATAAGAGGGAGATTAGATTAAGTGTAGCCTTTTTAAAACACCTTCATTGAGATATACCGTACATACCATAAAATTCACTCAAAGTGTAAAAAGTAAACTGATGTTTTGTTTCCAACTTAAAAATGACACTTTTTTTTTTATTTTATTAAATTTATTGGGGTGACAATTGTTAGTAAAATTACATAGATTTCAGGTGTACAATTCTGTATTACATCATCTATAAATCCCATTGTGTGTTCATCACCCGACACTTTTTTTAGAACATTAAAGCATGGCATCATCAAATACTGTCAAAAACGACAATTACCCATAATTCGACCTCAAACTAAATTATTTGTAAGATTCCACTGTGCGCTAACAATTTTCATTGTACAACTTCTCTACTGCAATGTCCATAATGGTTTTAACATACACTGAATGGAGTTATAACACAAAGTACGCAGCAAGTCTTTTTTCGTTCCTAGGATATAATCCCATAAAAAGAACTGAAGCAGCCAGATATTTCGGGGCCAGATCACAGAGATGAAGAGTCAGCAAAATGGAGGTTCAAATCCAAAAAGGTACTGAAAGTACATTATTTCAAACAATGAGGCTTCTGGTTCACAGATATACATTTTGAATCCACAATTATTTATACAAATTCAGTGTATCTATTCTAACGAAACAACACTGCAATGTTCTTAGCCATTAATAACGTTACCTGAAACTAATAAAAATAATAATAACATCTCTGCACAAGGCATTGTTAAGCAGTGTTTGAAAAGCCATGATGAGGTAAAAAGAATACTGGCTTTGCAGTTCAAATTCTGGCCATAATTCTTGCTGACTGTTGTGACCTTAAGGTTGTCCTCATCCCTCATATGTCCTCTGGGCCAAGAACTCCCTCAAATGTCACAGACACACATATCCTAGACATATTTCTTGGAGCTGGCCTAGGCAACCAGATCCTTTCTCCACGCAAACACCTGCTGGGCCCAGGAGTGTGCTCACTTCAGGAGCTTCAGACATGGGAAACCTGAGGGGTATACTAGCTTCCCGACGTGTTACTCAGCCTGTCCTTATTCAAGCTCCACAGAACTCCTTTATTTGTAGACTCTGAAGTTACATCTTACATGACTGTGATCACAGAAGTTTCCTCTTGAGATGCAAAGCCAAAGGAAAATCATCTGTCTGCGTCAGAAAACCTGCTAAGTGCAGCGAGAATCTGCAAGCAAAGGGATTTGTTTTAAGAAATCAATACAGGAAAATGAGAAGATAAGTCAGAGGCCAGGATAAAATACAGAAGTACACAAAACATTACATCCGCCAATGGGGAAGACTGATGTCTGCTGTGGAATGTAGACCAATAAAACCTGACAGAGGTCCTGACATTTGTTTATTTCCATTTCCAGCTGATAATTGTGGCTACATCTCTCCCACTCCAGTGTGATTTGGATGTAGCCTATCTACGGCAGGAAGAAAGGCCCAGATACTTCCAAGATGAAGTAGTTTCATATTCTAAAATGATGGAAAGAAAGTCCTTTCTCAGCTGAGCTTTGAGGCTGCTGTGCAAGACCCATACTCTCTTTTCTAGGCCATTTCAAAAGTCATGTTTTACCTCAGAGAAGTTGGTTACAGAAAGAGCTTCAAAATACAGCAATTTCTGGTGCTAATTTTAAACTGTATATGCTTCAAATGAAGACAACCCTCAATGTTAGGTTTGTTTACCTTAGTTACCCGGTAAAAACAGACTAAGTGTAACGGTTAATTCATATGTCAACCCGGTTGGGCCACAGTGCCCAGATATTCGGTCAAAGGTTCTTGTGAATGTTTCTGTGAGGGAGCTTTTGGATGAGATTTACATTTAAATTGATAGATCTGAGTAAAGCAGATAATCCTCCATGGTGGGTGGGCCTCATCCAATCAATTGAAGACCTAGATAGAAAAAAAGGTTGACCTCCCTGACCAAGAGGGAATCCTCCAGCCAACTTCCTTCAGACTTTATTTTTCACATCATCTCTTCCTGGTTGATACAGATTGAATATCTGTGCTCCTCCAAAATTCATATGTTGAAACCTAATGCGCAGGGTAACAGTGTCAGGAGGCGGGGCCTTTGGGAGGTGCTTAGGTGATAGGGGCAGAACCCTCATGAATGGATCAGTGCCCTTAAAAAGGGGCCCTAGAGAGCTCCCTTACCCCCTTCTGCCATGTGAGGTTAGAGCAAGAAGTTGCCATCTACGAACCAGAAATTGACCTCGCCAGACAATGAATGTGCCGGCACCATGAGGGTGGTTTTCCCAGCCTCCCAAACTGGGAGAAAGAACTTTCTGTTGTTTATAAGCGACCCATTTTGTGGCCTTTTGTTACAGCAGCCCGAATGGACTAAGACAATGACTCTGCTACACTCAAACTGCAATTCTTCACGAGGTACCAGCCTGCTAACCTCTGCCATCAGACTTTGGACTCACCAAGCCTCCACAACTGTGTGAGCCAATTCCTTAAAATAAACCTCTTTTTATACATGTACACATCCTACAGGTTGTTTCTCTGGAGAACCCTAATACACCAAGGTCTCACATCCAAATGCAGAGCTTTTAAGAATACGTTCTACAGCATGGATGAAAGCTGAAAACATTATGCTAATTGGAAGGGAGGGAGGAAGGGGAGGAAGGGGGGAGAGAAGAGGGAGGGAGGGAGCTGGAGACTCAAATATTCAAATGTCACAACCATGTTCAGATTTTATTGGCCTACTTTCCCCTTTTCAACCCTATCCTCGTTCTCCTTTTTTAATTTCCTCTACTCCAATGATACAAATATTAGATATTTGGTTACAATCACAAAGGTCCCTTAGGCTCAGTTCATTATTTTTTTCAGTCTATTTGTTCTTTCTGTTGTTCAGATTTGCTAATTTCTACTGTTCCATTTTCAAAGTCACTGATTATTTCCTCCATTCTCTCCACTCTGTTGTTGGCTCTATCCGTTGAGTTTTTAATTTCAGTTATTTTATTTTTCCATTTAATTTTTTTTTTCATTATATTGTCTGTTTTTGCTAAAGAATTTCTATTTGTTCATTTGTTTCAAGAATACTCATAATTCCTTGTTACAACAATTTTACGATGGCTGCTTCAAAGTCCTCCTCAGATAATTCTAGCATCTTACCTTGGTGGTGACATGTGTTATCTTCTCTTATTTAATTAACTGCAATATTTGAGATTTGTTATGAACTTCCAGAACTGTGTTCCCCCCCAAATTCCTATGTTGAAGCCCTAACCACCAGTACCTCAGAATGTGACTGCATTTGGAGATGTAACTCATTTAAAATGAGGCCATTAGGGTGGGCCCTATTGCAATCTGACTCATAAGAAGATGAGATTAAGACATACAGAGAGAAACCAGGAATGTGTGTACACAAAGGAAAGACCATGTGAGGACACAGAAAGAAGGTGGCCATCTATAAGCCAAGGAGAGAGGCCTCCAGAGAAAACAAACCTACTGACACCTTGATCTTAGACTTCTAGCCTCCAGAACGATGAGAAAGTTAACGTCTGTTGTTCAAGTCACCCATTCTGTGGTATTTTGTTATGGTAGCCCTAGCAAACTAAAACAAGATTTTAATGATTCTTGGTGTAACAGATAATTGAGTATTACATACTGGCCATTTCAGATATTCTGTTATGAGATCCCTTAATCTCATTTAAATACAGCAGTACCTCGGTTTTCTAACATAATCTGTTCCAGAAGACCGTTCGAGTTCTGAAACACTCAAAAACCGAGGCATGGTTTCCCCATAGAAAGTAATGCAAAATGGATTAATCCGTTCCAGACCTTTAAAATCAACCCCTAAAACTGCAAATTTGGCATGAATTTTACTATCTAATGATACCAAGGATCCATAAAATTTACAGTGTTCGTAAACTGAAATGTTTGTCAATGGAGACGTTCGAAAACCGAGGTACCAATGTATTAGGTTTTAAAAGGCATCATCTAACACCCGTCTGACAGGTGAAGGGATGTGCTATTGCTGGCAGGTGGGGAGGGATGAGATCAGTATACCTGCTCGGCCTTCACTGCCACACAGTGGTGGGAATTCAGCTTCCTCAGCATGTCACCAGGACCCCACTGATGCCACTCTAGCTGGAAGAGGTGTCTGGGGTACTTTGTTCATTACATTCTGGCATGGATGGTCTAGAGTCCCCACTTGGCCTTTGCTGGCAGTGACTGAGGTAGAGCCACTGATGTTTCTGTGGCATATGGCTTGAGTAGAAGAGTTATTCTCAAAGTTTTCTGTCTTGTTCGGCTGCCCCTAGATGCAGCAGACTTTTCCTGGGGCTGCTTTTGTCTGTGCCCATTGGCATCATCAGGTACCTATTATAATAATCAACACATACTGAGAGTCACCCCAGGGCCCCATCCTAACCACCAAGCCATAAGCTCCTTTCCTAACTTCTGGACTGGTCTATGAGTACATACCTGCTCATACCACAGTGCCAGGGGCTATGGTGATACAAATGAATAAAACGTGATCCTGGCCATTGGAAAGTTCGTAACACAGAGAGTGGCAGTAGAGCAGAGACCACCACAATCCTGAATGAAATCAGGGCTATAATACGGCTGTTTTGTGGTAGTACCTAGGAAAAAATAATGAACTTGGCCTGGGAAGCTTGTAAAAGGCTTCCTGTTGGAGGTGGCCCATCTGAGGAAAGAAACTACTGTTAACTGATTTCCTACTTTGTGTGAAGTACCTTCCTGGGTAGTTTCTATCAACATCTCATACCATCCTGATAACCCTGTGTGGAAATTGATATCTTCCTATGTTACAAATGAGGAAACTGAGGCTCAAACTTGAGTTCTCATCCCTGCAATAAAGTTCACACACAGCAACGATCTGGATTCCACTTCATACTAGAAGCTTATTGCTTTGTCGGACACAACTAAAAATTGAATCTGAAAACTCATTCTCCAAGAAAATCTGGTGCGATAAGATGGTGGAGATACAAAAATGACTAATTCTACAGGCTAAGTAGCTCTGTCTACCAACACAACGGTAATCTGTTAGACTGTTGAAAGCCATTTAAAATTGTGATCAGTAACCAAGTTCACAAGATCCAAATGTATACATCCCATAATACACTAAAGAGTTGCCTAAATGAAGAAATATGACAGAAAATAAAATTCAAACATCATTTAGTGTCCACAGGATTGAAAAGATGAGCTTCATTCTAGTCTCATCACCACCAGCACCTTAGGCAAATCATTAATCCCTATAAGCCTCAGTTTCCTCATCTAGACAAAATTTAAAATGGGGATAAGAACATCTGCCTTGTTGCTTTATGATTCTATCCTAAGGATGAAAATGAGCTCTTCCATGAAAACAGACACGTTCTAAATCAGTGATGTCCAATAAAAATATAATGTGAGCCACAAATGTCATTTTAAATTGTCTAGTAGTCACATTACAAAGTAAAAAGAAACAGGTAAATTAATTTTAATATATTCTATTTAGCCCACTTTATACATTATTATTCAACATGTAATCAATATAAACAGGTCATATTCTGCTCCTATAGCTCATAAAAATGAGATATTCTATTTTAACTTTCTCATACTAAGTATTTGAAATCCAGTGCGTATTTTACGCTTACAGCAGACCTCAATTAATACTGGCCACACTTCAATTGCTCAGTGGCCACCTGTGGCCAGCGTGTGCCATAGTACCCAGGGCAGATCAGACATATTCCACCATGCAGCAATGCATGGGTGCCAATCCCACTGTACTTACTACTTACGCCAGTAACTGAATTGTCACTTAGTGGACTGCCCTGAAATCATCTTGAGGGTCTCTAGAAAGGCAGCAGAGTGTACTGCTTAAGAGTGTTGACTCTGGAAATAGATTGCCTTAGGTTCCAACTCTACCCATTAGAGGCTTTTTCACTTCAAACTCTTTAACTTCTCTTTGCGTCAGCTTCTTCATCTGTAAAAATATGATTATAGCCACCTCATATCATTGTTTTCAGGACTAAGTAAGCTAATATTATGGAAAATACATATCATCCTTAGAATAATAGCACCTAATGTTTACTGGGTTGTTACAATCATCACCATAACAATTATTATTATTATTCTAGACTCTGTAAGCCTTATAAAATAAACTCGATTGCATTTTATTCCATTGTCTATTGTAAACTACAAAGTTCTATTAAATGGAGTCCAAAATACAAGGCAGTATAGGGTGAGTGCCAACAGAGAAAAGCAGGACCCTTTCCACTGGGGTAATCACAAGAGGCTTCTCAGAAGAGGTGGCTTGTGAATTGGGCTTTAAAGATCTGTAGAATTTCAACAGCTGAGGAATGGAGAGGGTAACCCCAGCAGAAGGAAATACATGAGTCAAAGAACAGATGTGGGCAAGTAGGACTATCAGAGAACAATGTGTCTTCTATAGATTAACGAGAGCAGGCTCGTGCTGGGGAATAAAAAGGTAGTGCTCAGAAAAGCTGACCAGACAGGCCTGTTCATGGAGACGCTTACACACCAGGCTCAAGTGTCCACATTCACTGAGCAGGTAACAGAGTCACTTAAGGTTTTGATGGGGGGAGGATGCTTCGGGAGAACGGTTCTCAGCTCTGGCTACACATTAAAATTTCTAATGCCCAGGCTACACCCCTGACCACTTAAATCAGGATTTCTACTTATGGAACACACGCATCAGTATTTTTTAATTCCCTTCTATGTGAGCCAAGGTTAAGAAGTACTGCTTTCCGAGGCTGCTTTCCGAGGCTTACTCAAACAGTCATCTCCCTTGGCAGGGAGAACAGTTGAAGAGAGAAAGATACTTCTTCCAGGGTACGGCCCTAAACAGAGAGTCTGTCATAGGAAAAGTTTAGCAAAGACGAGTGGTGTTCTCCACCATTAAATCCTGAGACAGATGGGCAAAATGGAGTCCTAAACCCATGCTGGACGTAGCCCAGAGTCAAAGGAGGCCATGACAGAGGTATATGTGAGTTTAGAAACAAATCATCCATCTACAAAGAAACCACAAACACCCATGTCTTCTCAACCTTAAATAAATATTTACCGAATTCCAAATACATGCTAGGCAGGTTTCATCAATGTTAATAATCTAATCATTATCACCAGGACTACAGCCATCCTTTCCCCGAGCACTTATTATGTATCAAACACTAAGCTAATGGCTTACTGGGATTCTCTAAGTTACTTCTCACAACCACCTGGCCCTAGCTGCCATTGTTAATTCCATTTGAGGAAACTGAACCTCAGAGAGGTTCAATAACTTCCAAGCAACCTCATTTGCTGCCTTATCTATTTTGTGATTTTCTTTGTAGGTTAAGAATTACATTTTTCAGATAAACAAGCTGAGACTCAGAAAAACTGAGTAACATCGCAAATCATACAGCTGATAAGTAGTGGAAATGTGATTCAAATCTAAGAATACCAATGCCCCACACCCCCAGGGTTAGTGCTCTGATTACCACATCTGTCTTCTTTTTCTATTCCCCCAAAATGGCAGTCCTGGTCTACAGTTTGGAAGACGTTGTATCATCTGGAAGAGCCAATGGGGCTAGGATTTCCCTTTATAACCTAAGGTTTTCTTCTCTCCTTATCTCTGCTTTATTATTTCACTGATCCTCACCCTCCCCCTTCAGCAACCGTGATCCCCCTTTAAGTATCAAAAACCATTTTTTATGTACCCACCCCATTTTGGACCCTCTCATGTGATTGTAGTTATAATTTATAATATACACCAAGTACGAAAATGCAAGTAACATTGTTATTTATTATTTACATAAACTTTAAAAACAGTGCTCACACTATTATTCTGCAGATAAAGTCTGGAGTACACATGGATTTGTAGATTCTTTGCAATAAATGCAAGCCTCCAGGGGTCTCATACCCATAGGTCCCAATGCCTTTTATGAAACAGGGCGGCTGGAAGGACAAATGAGTAACTTTCTATTTTTGTAAGGAAGCATAAGAGATCACAGAAGGAAAATATGAGAAATGACTGGATAGGAAATTACCCTGAGGCACAAGCCTCCTGGAACAGTTTACAGATAGGCCCAAGAAAAAGCATGGCCTCTCCCATCCTACATTCAGTAGTATCTCATCAATGGCTAGGAATCATATAGAAGAGCCAGATTGCCTAAATTCAAATCTCTACTCTGCTTTCAGAGTGGAATAGCTGTGTGGCCTTAGTCAAGTTACTTAACTTCTCTGTTCTTCAGCTTCCCCTTCTATAAAATGAGCACCATATTAGCACTAACCTTATAGGTGTTCTTGTGATTAATTATGAAATGAGTTAATATATGTAAAGTACTTAGAACAGTGCCTGGCATATAATAAGCACTTGTAACTTACAAACTACTTGGGTGACACATCTCAACTCTTAAAATAAGTGGCTGAGTGGCTGAAACTATAAAAATACAGTTTGAGGGGGCCAGCTGGTGGCTCAGGTGGTTCGAGCACCGTGCTCCTAACGCCAAGGTCACCAGTTCGATTCTCATATGGGCCAGTAGGCTGTGCCCTCTACAACTAAGATTGTGAAGAACCGCTCTCCTGGGAGCTGGGCTGCCATGAGCAGCTGGAGGTTGGCGTGAGCTGACGCAGGCTGCTCTTTGCTGCAGCTGGCTACTGTGAACAGCCAGTGGCCAGCATGAGTGGCCGGCAGCTGGTGAGAGCTGCCATGAGCAGTCGACTGATGACTGGAGACCAACTGACTCAGATGGGGGAGAGTGGGGAAGCACAAGGGTCATAACACCAGCACGGGCCAGGGAGCTCTGTCCTACACAACTAGACTGAGAAACAACGGCTTGAACCGGAGTGGGGGGTGGGGGAGGCGGAAGAAAGGGGGAAACAAGAAAACCTTACATATTTCACAACATTGATTGTAGGTATGAAATGAAACACAAAATTATAAAATCAGAAAATAACAGAAGAAAATCTAGCTGGCCTAGGATTTCGTGATGACTTTTTAGATACAACAACAAAAGCACAAACCACGAAAGAAAAAAATTGGTAAGTTGCACTTCATTTAAAACTTCTGCTTTGTGAAAGGCATTGTTAGGAGAATGAAAAAACAAGCAACAGACTAGGAGAAAAATCTTTACAAAATACATATCTTACAATGGACAGCCATCCAAAATATGCAAAGAACCCTTAGAACTTAACAATAAGAAAACAAACAACCCAATTTAAAAATGGAGAAGCAATCTGAACAGAAACGTCACCAAAAAAGATACATAGATGGCAAATAAGCATATGAAAAAATGTTCAACATCATATGTCATTAGGGAAATGCACATTAGAACAGCAGTGAGATGGGGCGGCCGGTGAGCTCAGTTGGTTAGAGCGCGGTGCTCTTAACAAGGTTGCTGGTTCGATCCCCACATGGGCCAGTGTGAGCAGTGCCCTCCACAACTACATTGAAACAACTACTTGACTTGGAGCTGACGGGCTCTGGAAAAACACACTTAAAATAAAGAAAAGTTTAAAAACAAAAACAATGAGATACCACTACACACTTTTTAAAAAGGCTAAAATCCAGAACACTGAGAGCATCAAATGCTCAAGGACGGGGAGCAGCAGGAAGTCTTAGTTATTGCTAATGGGGGTGGGAAACGGTACAGCCAGTTTGTACTACAGTCTGGCAGCTTCTTACAAAACCAAGCACACTTTTATCATATGATCTGGCAATAACTGTCCTTGGTATTTACCCAAATGAGTTAAACACTCACGTGCACACAAAAACCAACACGCAGATGTTTACAGCAGCTTTATTCATAACTGCCAAAACTTGGAAACAACCTAGATGCCGGCATCTCCAGGAGGTGAATAGACAAATAAACTATGATACATCCAGACAATGGACTATTATTCAGTGATTTTAAAAAAAATGAGCTGCCAAGCCACAAAAGACAAGAAGGAAACTTAAATGCAATTTGCCAAGTGAAAGTAGCCAATCTGAAAAGGCTATATACCGTATGATTCCAACTACATGACATACTGGAAAAAGCATGTAATGATGGATATATGTTATACATTTGTTAAAACCCAGAGCGTGTACAACATAAAAGAGGGGTAGTACTTTCCACACAATGTTTCTGTAAAGCAAAAACTGCTCTAAAAAATACAATCGATTAAAGAGACAGTTTGAGGCAATCAGGAGAATGTAAACATAGACTAGGTAGTGGATGATATTAAGAAAGTACCGGCAATTTGTAGTAAGTATGATGATTTGCAGTGGTTATATATACTTAAAAAGATCTAATCAGAGATGCATACTGAAATATTTATGGGCATGACACACAGTCACGCACCGCTTAATGACAGGGATACATCCTGAGAGGTGAGTCATTAGGCAATTTCGTCATTGTGCAAACATCACACAGGGCATTTACACAAACCTAAGTATTGTAACCTGCCACACACCTAGGCTCTATGTGTAACCTATTGCTCCTGTACAGCATGTTGCTGTACTGAATCCTGTAGGCAACTGCAACACAGTGCTAAGTGTTTGTGCATCTGAGCATTTCTAAACATAGAAAAGGTACAGTAAAGATACAGTAAGAAAGATAAATAGTCCACCTGTATTGGGCACTTACCATGAATGGAGCCTACAGGACCGCAAGTTGCTCTGGGGGAGTCAGTGAGTGAGTGGTGAGTGGATGTGAAGGCCTCGGACATGGCTGTACACAACTGGAGACTATAAACACTGGACACTTAAGCTACGCTAAATTTATGAGAATATTTTTTAGTTCAAAAATAAATTAACCTTAGCTTACTGTAACATTTTTACTTTATAAACATTTTAACTTTTCGACTCATAATAGCATCTAGCTTAAAAACAAACACACTGTACAGCTGTACAAAAATGTTTCTTATATCCTTATTCTAGAAGCATTTTTCTATTTCTTATTTTATTTATTTATTTATTTTTAACTTTTTAGAGTTTTTGCTAAAAATTCAGGCACATTAGCTTCGGCCTCCACAGGATCATCAGGGTCATCCATGTCACTATCTTCCACATCTTGTCCCATAGGAAGGTCTTCAGTGGCAGTAACAGGCACGGAGCTGTTATCTCCTGTGACAATACTGCCTTCTTCTGGAACACCTCCTAAAGGACCTGCCTGACGCTCTTCTTGAGGATGTGTCCCTCTTTTCACAAACATGTCCACGGTGGTTTGCTTGGTTTCTTTTTTTCATCATAGATCTGGCATATCAGCAGATAATGCACCATGAGCATTCCTCTCTATTCACAAAAACTTTTTGGTGTTGGGGTCCAAGTTTTCCAACATTTTAATGAGCTTGCTGAAGTCAGGGAACGCTTCTGCTAAACACAGATTCACTGTGAATTTTCTTGGGGCTTTCTTTTCTCTTCTCCTGCAGTTTCCTTTTCTCTTGCCTCTTCTCCAGCTGTGTGTTCCTGTTCCAGTTTCAACACCTCCTCACTGGTCAGTTTCTCAGGCACCACCTCTAGGAGCTCCCTGATGCAATCCTCATCCACACCCTGGTTCAAGTTGTTTGCTCCACTGTAGCCCTGATTTTTACAACCTCCTCATCCTTGGCAAATCCTCTGAAGTCATGCATGAACCTCTAGAGCAGGGGTGTCCAAACTGCGGCCCCTGGGCCAACTGTGGCCTGCAATCCATTATTAATTGGCCCACAGCAAATTCCAAAAATATATTTAGTTTGCTTAAATAAACCAGGTGATGCAATACGTACTTCACTTCGAGTGAGTGGCCAGGCTGTTTGTGTATTTTACCACATATGGCCCTTGGTGAAAAACATTGAAAAAAGTTTGGACACCCCTGACCTAGAGTGTCTTCTTCCAGATGCCATTCATACACTCCTTGGTGACACCACCCCAAGCCCAAGCAAGGTTCCTGATGCACTCAGAGATGTTGTAATCCTTCGGGAATTGCACCAGTGTCTTCCTCTGTTGCCGTAATAGCTTGGGCAAAGGTCCTCTTAAAGGACTAGACCTTAAAAGCTGCTGTTAACTTCTTGACCCATTGATCGGATCAAAGACATGGTGTTTGGAGGGAAAAACACCACTTTGATCAGGGTGAAGATCGCCAATAAAATGAGGGTGTCCAGGAGCATTTATCAACAAGAAGCAAAATCTTGAAACGCATGTTATTCTCCAAACATTACTTCTCCATTTTGCTGGCACAGTAATTTAAGAGAGCATGCTGGAAAAGGAGCTGGGTCATCCATGATTTCTTATTGCTCCTGGAGTACACTGGCAGTGTGTGCTTATTGACATCCGTGGAAGCCCTGGGTTCTCACTGTGCCAGGTCACAAAGGGTGTCAATTTGTAGCCAGTAACATTGCCCCAAGGAAAACTGTTCTCCTGTCCTTAAAACCTTTAAACCAGGCATTGACTTGACCTCCTTATGAATGAAAGTCCTTTCACGCATCCATTTCCAGAATGGGGAAATTTCATCCATACTGAATGTGTACTCTCGCAAGTAATTTCCCTCCACAATTAGCTTATCTAGAGTTTCCCAAAATTCTTCAGCTGCCTTCAAATAAATCAGCACTTGCAGACTCAACACTCACTTTCATGTTATGTAATGAATAACAATTCTTAAGTCATGTAAACCACCCAGAGCTAGCAGGAATTCAATATCATAGGTCCAACGTTTTCTTTCAATATCGCAAACTTTTTGCTTTGACCATGATTGTCATAGTGCTGAGCGGGATACACTTCTGTGTCTGGTCTTCAACCCAGGTCATTACAAGTTTCTACATGCCTGATACAGGCCCTTCTTGAGTTTTTGTTAGTCTCATTGCCTTCACTGATGCTGACTGTTTAACAGCTTCTGTCACTTTGTTCTTGTTCTTCATCATAGCTATGGTGGCATGGGACAGGCCTGACTGGAGAGCAGTAACCATCACTGGTATCCTACCTTTGTAGTCCTTAATCATTTTCTTAAATAATTTTTTTGTTTTCAATTACAGTTGACATGCAATATTATATTAGTCTCAGGTATACAGCATAGTGGTTAGATGGTCACATAACTTAGGAAGTAATCACCCCTGATAAGTCCGTCTAGTGCCCACCTGGCTCCATACATAGTTATTACATCATTGACTATATTCCTTATGCTGTACTTTACACCCTATTTTGTAACTATCAATTTGTGCTTCTTAAAATCCCTTCCTCTTTTACACCCAGCCCCAGACACCCTCCCCTCTAGCAACCATCAGTTTGTTCTCTGTATCTATGAGTCTGTTTCATCTTTGTTTGCTCATTTATTTTGCTTTTTAGATTCCATATATAAGTGGAATCATATGATAGATACAATGGAATATTACTCAGTCATTAAAAAAGAATGAAATCTTACCATTTGCGACAACGTGGATAGACCTAGAGGATATCATACTAAGTGAAATGTCAGACAGAGAAAGACAAAGACCATATGATCTCACGTGTGCAATCTAAAAAAACAGAATAAATGAACTAATAAACAGAAACAAACTCAAATAGAGAACTAACAGAAACAGACCCATAGATAGAGAAAACAAACTGATAGTTGCCTAAGGGGAGGGGGGTTGCAGGGATGGGTGAGAAAGGTGAAGGGATTAGGAAGTACAAATTGGCAGTTACAAAATAGCCACTAGATGTGAAATACAGTATGGAGAATGTAGTCAATAATGTTGTAATAACTGTGTATAGTGTTGGACGGTACTAGACTTATTGGTTGGGGGGAATTACTACATAAATTACATAAATGTCTAACCAGTATGCTGTATAACTGAAACTAATGTAATATTTTTTTTCTATTCCAAGTTAATATTTTAAATTTTCAGTTTCAAAGGATGTTAAAGAGCTATTAATCAATTGTTATATTATGAATCGTTGATCATTTAGTCCACTAATATTCTTTTGGACACAATTTAAGCTACCGATTGTCCTTTATTCTAGAACATTTTCTTCTCCATGAAGAATATAGTCTAGACATGCTCCTTAAACCAGAAAATTAGGGAATGAGTCAGACTGGGACACTTTCTGGGGAGGCTTAGCAATTTTAAAAACAACTTCTTCATTTTTAAGTTCTTAATGTTGAAGCAACAACACACTCAATCACGCACAGCTCTTAGGGGAATTGTTTTTAAGTACATTTAGGGAATTTTGTCATAGATCACTGATTCTCCTAATTGTAAAAGAAAGTTTTCCATATCTCCTTAAGTCCTTGAGCATCTGACACGGTATATATAACCCCTAAAGATGCATTTGTAAATGATGTTAACAAACTTAGAACTAGGGCTCAACAATGAGGAAAAAGAAAACACAGGTCTTACACCAGTGTGGACATTTACACTATAATCCAGAACTTGATGCAGGCATATACATTTAAACAGATGAATAAAACACTCAATTAACATAATCTAATTTCCTCTTTATTTGTAGTGTTTCATGTTAGCTGGCTCAGTGGACCACATTTTTCTGGTTGGTAATACAGAGTAGTGGACATCAGAGAGAAAAAATTTAAAGCCACATTTCTGCTCTTTGCCATTCATCATTCATGCAAAACTATTTTTCAGAAACCTACAAAACTACCCAGTGGGGTGGAGACCTTCTGACCACATTTAGTTGAAGCTGGTCTTGTCAGAGGACACTTTTTTTGGGGGGTTGGGGAGAGAACAAGGAAGTAAGTTGATTAAAGAAGAAGGAAGCCGGCCTAGACATTGCCGGGGCAGAGGACTGCACCTGACTTTAGGTTAGCTTTTCCTTTTTTTTTGTTTTGTTTTGTTTTGTTTTTTCATTGGCTTCCATTTCTTTTTTTCTTTTTTTTTTTAAATTTTATTTTATTAAATTTATTGGGGTGACAATTGTTGGTAAAATTACATAGATTTCAGGTGTACAATTCTGTATTACATCATCTATATATCCCATTGTGTGTTCATCACCCAGAGTCAGTTCTCCTTCCATCACCATATATTCGATCCCCCTTACCCTCATCTCCCACCCCCCACCCCCTTTACCCTCTAGTATAATGTAATATTTAATGTAAAGTGTTATTGAAAAAATAATAATTTGTTTAAAAAAGCAAATCACAGAGAACATTTGCATTATCAGAGAAAATTCTATGGGGCTGCATTATGCTAGTGCACAGTGGTCAACAACACGAGCTTTAGAGTCAGAACAAAATTCCACTAAAGGTTCCTCAACTACCCAGCCCTGTGACTTTGGTAATTTACCTAACTTCTCTAATTCTCACTCTCCATCTGTGAAATGGGAATAACAACAGTATGCACTTCATAGGGTGGGAGGTTGTGTGTGTGTGTGTGTGTGTGTGTGTGTGTGAATACAACAGCAAATTTTAGTTTCATTGTTTGATGTTCTAGGTTCGCATAATACAAAGAAACATACATAGTCACTGCCCTCAAATGAACATACTGTCTAATAGTGGAGAAATGTATTTAAACAAATAAATTATAATATGCTATTTCAGGTACAGGAATAATGCTATTCTTTTGAAAGGGTCAACTAACAAGGCTTTACCAAAAAAGGTGACATTTGAGGAGACACTTAAAGACCATGTAGGTGTTTTCCAGGTACAGAAAATGAGAAGGTATTCCAGGCATAGAGAAACAATGGAAAGAAAGCACGAAAGGACCTAGCATGTTCGGGAAGCTGAGAGAAGACCAGTACCACAAGTGAGCAGGCAGCATGTTTAATGTAAGGCAGCCTCTGAAGCAAACATCTACAGGAAGCAAAGCTCCCATAACGTACCAGCTGACATAACGGAATTCTCCTTTTGTTCATTTGCCATGAACAGCTGTGCTCTCCTTCTCACTCAGCATTAGGAATGTCTCTCCTGACAATTACAGCTTACAGCTGCTACCTTTTCCCCCAGCCATAAACAAAGTCACCAAAGAGAATACGGGTAATGTCATTCTGCACAATCGTGATCAAAGCAAGGTCTGAGCTGAGAAAGGAGAAAGGCAGCGAACCAACTTCCCTCCAAGAAGTACAGAAGAGTGCTGGCAACCAGCGGTTCCCTATACTTTTAAGTGATACCATTTCACCATCTAAACAATTCTATCAAATAGCATTTCATTTACTCCCATTGTTGAGATTTCTAAAACTATTCAGCTCAGAGAGTTTAAATGGCTGCCCAAGATCTCACAGCTAAAAAACGACAGCTGATGTTGAGTCTCACAACCTATGCTTTTCGAAAATATCCAACTCATCATCCTGCTAGCTTTTAGCAAACATCTTCAAAAAATAAAAATACGCACAATATCCTACTTGCTCCTTTTCTTTCCACTTTGAGCCCACTGCTGACAAACACCTAACATACCTACAACACTGAGGGACGGGCAGGATATTATTATCCCTAAGGCAAACTGCTGGCTTTAAGAGACAACGGACCCCCTGAGAACAGGGTAACTGGAACAGAAATCAGGGGGCCTGGATTCCAGATTTGGCTAAGACATCACTTCCTACAAGTGCACGAGTAAGTCACTTACACACTCCGGGCCTCAGCTGCCCCACCTGAACAACGTGCAGACTAAACCAGATGACTAGTGATCACAACGACAGTGGGGATGATGATGATGGTGGTGGTGATGACGACGATGATGACACCTTACTTCAACGGTTCTAAGACATATTTCAACATCTCTAAAATCAAGGTATACCTTACTATCAATGGCATACCATATTTTAATTGACAACATTCTTTCTTTCTTAGTGGTACACAGAACTTTTTGAAAAGATACTGCATTTCCCAGAAAATAAGACAAGCTGGACCATCAGCTTTAATGCGTCTTTTGGAGGAAAAATTAATATAAGACCCGGTCTTATTTTACTATAAGACTTATTCTACTATAAGACCGGGTCTTATAATATAATATAACACAATATAATATAATACTGGGTCTTATTTTACTATAACATAAGACAGGGTGTAATATGATATAATATAATATAATATAATATAATATAATATAATATAATATAATATAATATAATATAATATAATACTGGGTCTTATATTGATTTTTGCTCCAAAAGATGCATTAGAGCTGATGGTCCAGCTGGGTCTCATTTTCAGGGAAACAAGGTAGGGAACAATTACTGACTATTTACCATGTGCCACGCACCATTCTAAAGGCTTTTACATGGATTTTAACATTTAATTCTTACAACCACCCTCTGAAGTAGGTACTTTTACTATGCCCACCCAGTTTTGCTCTAGAGAAAACAAGAGAAGTTACATAACTACCCCGGGGTTATAGAGTTAGTAAATGATGGAGCGAGGATTCAAAATCAGGCAGTCTGCATGAAAAAGCATAGTCAGAGGATGACATTAGCAAAATGGCAGAGTAGGCAGCTCCAAGCTTTCCTCTCACTCCCACGCCCAGAAATACATTAAAAAAAAAACAAAAAACTAGAAAATGTGAGAACCAACTCTATCAGAACTCTGGAAAACAGTCAAAAGTTTACAGCAACCAAACAAATGCTGAATCAAGAACAAGGCAACCTGAAAACAGTAGGAATGTTCTGTGGCATTTTTATTTATGTTTGACCCACCCCCACTCTGGCACAGTGGCATTTTGGGCCTTAATGCGGTGGCAGCCTGTGTTCCCAATTTAGGACCCTGGCCCCTGCTTCCAGAAGGAGCAGAGCAGATCTTATTCCCAAATTACTGTGTGTTTCTATTCTAACATGTCAGGGGGGTACCTAAAAGACTGAGGTCAGGGGCCAGTGTTTGTTTCTCCTAAGTCAGAATGCAGCCTGGAATCATAGTGGGCAAGACTCTAAAACACTGCAAGCTGAACTACGAACCCTCGGATGCCTGAGGCAAAACACTACAGATCAAACACACAACACACTGCCTAAGCACTGGAAGCAAAGCTGAGGGAGTTTCCTTGGACAATTAAGATACTCAAAAGCAACTGTGAATATGGGAAATTTAAAAAACCACATGCATACCCAGGGCCAGATGCATACTGAGAAAAGACCTGAGAAGACCCTAAACATTCACCCTTGGCCAATCCCTAGTCTCAGTGTAAGCCTGGTGAATTGTTGAAGGATGGCCTGGGCACAGAGACAATCTGGAAAGACTAGGAGAGGTGTCTGTTTATTTGTTTGTGTATTTGTTCTTAGCTCCTGGCATTCAAGAAAATCTGTGTCAAAACGTTACTTGAACACAAGCTAAGACACAGCGACTCAGTGACGTCACAGGACAAGGACAAAGGATATAGTCTTTGCCAATTTAGTCTTTAAAGTAAAGCAAATCCTGTGGCAGAGAGACAATCTGATTTCCAGAGTTACCACCTTATAATATTCAAATGTTCACTTTTCAACAAAAAATTACAAAGCATACAAAGAAACCAGAAAGTACTGCCCATTCAAAGAAACAAAATAAATGGACAGAAACTGTCCCTGAGGATGTTCACATTATCAGATTTACCAAAGATTTCAAAACAACTGTCTTAAATATGCTCAAAGAGCTAAACACACAGAGGGAGGGAGAGAACACACTAAATGTATGATCAAAATAAGAATGTCATTAAATATAGAGAAATTAAAGAGCTAACAGCATCTAAGAGACCTGTAGGATGTCATCAAGCTGACCGAAATGCACATGATGGGACTGCCAGAAAGTGAAGAGAGAGAGAAAGGAGCAGAAAGTATATTTAAAGAATTAATAGCCATAAACATACCAAATTTGATGAAAGGCATAAATTTATACATTCAAGGAGCTCAACAAACTTCAAGGAGGATTCGCACTGAGTGAGACACAATATAATTAAAGTGCCAAAAGCCAATGATAAAAGAGGGAATCTTGAAAGCAGCAAGAGAAGTGACTTGTTATATAGAGAGGGTCCTCATTATGTTAATAGCAAACTTCCCACCAGAAACCATGGAGGCCAGAAAACAGTGGGATGACTGTTTTTTAAAGTGTTAAAAACAAAAAGAAAAACTGTCAACAAAAAATTCTACATGGAGCAAAACTATCCTTCAAAAATGAAGGAGAAATTAAGACATTCCCTGATAAACACAAGCTGAGGGAGTTCATTACCAGTATAACTCCCCTACAAGAAATGCTAAAGGGAGTCCTTTAGATAAAAACAAAAGGACACTAGACAGTAACTCAAAACCATGTGAAGAAATAAAAATCTCCTGTAAAGGTAACTATATATGCAAACATAAAAGCTAGCATTATTGTATTTTTGGTTTATAACTCCATTTTTTAATTTCCTATATAATTTAAAGACAAGTGTACAAAAATAATTATAAATCTATGTTATCAGACACACAGTGTATACAGACATATTTTGTGACAACACATGGGAGGGACAAAGCTTTAACAGCAGAAATGTGTATGTTATTGGAGTTAAGTTGGTATCAATTCAAATTCATTTGCTATAAATTAAGGATGCTAAATGTAATACCTATGGTATGCACAAATAAAATATCTAAAAAATATACATGAAATGAGAAGGGAATAAAAATGGTTCACTATAAAAAAATCAACTAAATACAAAAGAAATCAGTAATGGACAAAACAAGGGGGAAAAAGTAGAAATAACTCCTGACCTACTAATAATTATTTTAAATGTAAACGAATTAAATACTCCAATAAAAAGGTAAAGACTTGCAGAATGGATTTAAAACAGTATCTAACTGTATGCCATCTACAACAGACTCACTGTAAATCCAAAGCAGAAACAGATCCAAAGAAGTAAAGGATGGAAAGAGCTATTCTATACAAATAATAATCAAACAGTATGGCATTTGACATAAAAACAGACATATAGATCAATGGAACAGAACAGGCCAGAAATAAACAGAGAGGCCAGAAATAAACCCACAGATGTCTAGTCAATTAATTTACAATAAAGGAGCCATGAATATACAATGGGGAAAACACAGTCTCTTCAATAAACGGTGTGGGGAGAACTGGACAGCCACATGCAAAAGAATGAAATTGGAGCACTCTCTTATACCATACACAGAAATTAACTCAAAATGGATTAAAGATTTGAATGTAAGACCTGAAACCATAAAAGTTCTGGAAGAAAATACATGCATTAGGTGCGCTCTTTGACATGGGTCTTGGTGATGGTGTTTTTGGATCTGACTCCAAAAGCAAAAGCAACAAAAGCAAAAATAGACAAGTGGGGCTACATCAAGCTAAAAAGCTTCTACCCGGCAAAGGAAATCATCGAAAAAATGAAAAGACAGCCTACTGAGTGGCAGAAAAACATATATCTGATAAGGGATTAATATCCAAAATACATAAAGAACTCATACAAGTCAACAGCAAACAAACAAAAAATCCGATTATAAAATGGGCAGAACTTCCACACCACAACAAGAGGGGTGCCTGCCTGACAACGATGCAAGCACAGAGAGAGGAAGAGGCAGACAGAAGAGGAACATCATTTAGGACCCTAGAGCCAATCATATCTGAAAGCGATCCCCCAGATCTTTCCAGAAATAGGAGCAAATAAATTCCCTATTTGGCTAAAAAAAAAAAAAAAAGGCAGGAGATCTGAATAGACATTTTTCCAGAGAAGACATACAGAATACAGATGGCCAAAACCACAATGAGCTATCACCTCACACCTGTTAGAATGGCTATTATCAAAAAGATATGAAATAATGAGTGTTGGTATGGATGGGGAGAAAATGGAACCCTCATGTACTGTTGGTGGGAATGCAAATTATGTAGCAACTATGAGAAACAGTTTGGAGCTCAAAAAAATTAAAAATAGAACTACCTTATGATCCAGCAATTCCACTTTTGGATAGTGATCCAAAGAACATGAAAACACTAATTTGAAAAGCTATCTGTTTATTGCATCATTACTTACAATAGCCAAGATATGAAAACAACCTAAGTATCCACAGATGGAAGAATGGATAAAGAAGATATAGTATATTCACATACAATGGAATGCTCTTCTACCATAAAAAAGAATGAAATCTTGCCATTTGTAAAAACGTGGATGTACCTTGAAGGCATTAAGTGAAATAAGTCAGACAGAGAAAGACAAATATTGTATGATCTCATTGTATGTGGAATTTGAAAAACAACATAAAAACAAACCTCATAGAACAGATTGGTGGTTGTCAGAGGCCAGGGAGTAGGGGTGGGAGAAACGGGTGAAGGAGGTCAAAAGATACAAACTTCCAGCTATAAAATAAATAAGTACTGGGGATGTAACATACAGCATGGTGACTATAGTTAACAATACTGTATTGCATATTTGACAGTTGCTAGGACAGTCGTCATGACAAAAAGAAATGTTTCTGTAACTATGATGGTGACAGATGGTAACTAGACTTATGGTGGTGATCATTTTGCAATAGATACAAATACCAAATCATTATGTGGTATACCTGAAACTAATATGTTATAGGTCAACTATACCACCAAAATAAGAAAAAAAAGAAAACCAGGATCCAACTATACGCGATGTACAACAGACTCACTTTAGCTCCCAAGTCAGAAATAGATCCAAAGAAGTAAAGAATGGGGGCGGGGGGGGGGGAACTATTCCATTAAAACAGTAAATAAAAGAGAGTTAAAATGGACATACTAACATCAGTCAAAATAGACTGTTTAAGTCAGAAACTGACAAGGATGCTAAATCCGTTGAATGGAGAAAACAACTTTAACAAACGGAGCTGGGATAACTGGATGTCCACATGCGAAAGAATGAATTTCGGTCCCTAGCTCTCATCATATACAAAAACTTACTCTAAGTGGATAAAATCTAAATTAATGGCTAAAAGCATATCACTCTTAAAAGAAAACATAGGGGTAAATAAAGCTTCATGACCTCAGACTTAGCAATGAATTCTTAGGTATGGTAACAAAATCACGAGCAACAGACAAAAATAAATAAATTGGACTTCATCAAAAATTAAAACTTTTGTGCATCAAAGGACATCACCAAGAAAGTGGGAAGACAACCTACAGAATGAGAGAAAGTATTAGGATCATGTATCTGGTAAGGGTTAATATCCACAATATGTAAAGAACTCCTACAACTCAACAACAAAAAGATAAACAATCCAATTTTAAAATAGGCAACAGACTTGAACAGACATTTTTCCAGAAAAGATATACAAATAGCCCATAAGTATATGAAAAGATGCTCATCCTTAGTCGTTAGGGAAATAAAAATAAAAACTATAATGATATATCCCCTTCATACCTATTAGGATGAGTATAATAAAAAAAATTAGTAACTATTGGTGAAGATACGAAGAATTTGGAACCCTTGTACATTCCTGGTGGAAATTTAAAATGGTGCAGGTGCTGCTGAAAACAGTTTGAAAGTTCCTCAAAATATATAGAGGGCGCCAAAAAAAAATGTATATGTATTTTAAGAAAGGAAAACTGTATTAAAATTGTAATACTCAATATACACCGATAATAAAAGATGAACACAAGTCACATGTGACTTCTGCAATTACAAGAGGTGCTCAAAGTGGTTACCATCAGCGTCCAGACACTTCTGATGATGGCGAACTACTGCTTGAGCAACGTTGACCAAAGTGTCCACTTGTACACATTTTTTGGCACCCCTGGTATATATGTATAATATTCATATTATTTAGCAATAAGAAGTGACATATTGATATGTGCTACAACATGGATGAACTTTGAAAATATTATACAAAGTGAAATAAGCCAGATAAAAAGACAAATATTGTATGATTCCACTTATATGGATAGCTAGAGTGCCAAATTCATACAGACAGTAGATTAGAGGTTATCAAGTTCTGTGGGGAGGAGTTGTTTAATGGTTACAGAGTTTGTTTGGGTGATAGAAAAAACTTGGGAAACAGATAGTGGTGATGGTTATACATTATTAATATAATTAATCCCACTGAATTGGACACGTACAAATCTTCAAAATCACAAATTTCTGTTATGTTTTACCCAAATACAAAAATTCCAAAAAACTAGGCACGCTGTCTCAGAGCGTCTGCTCTACCACTGTGGATGACATCACAGCTCCCTCTAGCTCCAGCTCCCTGGCAGCTTCTGGTTCTGTAAAATATGTATCATAATCCCACCCTGCCTCTCTCATCTTCCTAAAGAATCACATTAAAGAGGGAAGACCACAATAAGTTGGTCTTCAGTACTATGCAATAAAACATATTTGTTTTGCCATATCCTGTGGCTCCGAGGCAATTTCAACGACACTGTCAGTTTGCAAAGACGCTGCTGCAAGCAGGTCAGACTTTACATCTGAGCAGACTGATGGGGCTCTCTGGTCAGACTGGTTGTGACTACAAGTCTTCCCTTTAATAGCACACTTCCTTTCAGGGTATCCTGCACACGCTTGTCACAGAAGATGAATTACCTAGGATCTCAGAACGCTGATCAAAGAGGAAGTGGAAAACAACAAAAATCAAGCTGCCAGCTCTTTCTCAAGAGGACTAAGGAGAGTTCCTGGGAAGCCAACATGGCGAGGAGTGCCAGAGAGCATCGTGAGGATGGACAAAGCGGCAGTGGCATTCAGCTTTTGAAATGGCTCCGAGACAAAGACCTACCACAGGCACAATCAGCTTCCTGAGAAGGTTCCTCGGCTTTCTCAGCTTTGCTGAGCAGTATGTTTTAGAAAGACTCTCAAAGGGGATCTGGCACATCACCAGGCTGTTGGCACGAAAGCAGCAGTGCTCACGGCAAAACACAGTCTTGGACTAAATTCGCTCAAAAGACAGAAGGCAAAAGGCTCCCCACACAGCTAGTGAAGGACATCCTGAAGTGAAAATCCAAGGCCAACACCTTTAAACAAGGCTATGAGGTCAGCACCCAGTAAGAGGGTACTTCAATATGCTGCTTTATTCACGCTCAGGGTCCAGAACCCTGTTGCCCTTACCCGTTTAATCAGGAAGAATTGCTTGACTTCTTCCTGACATCCATCACATCTGACTTCATTTTTCATTTCCTCTTTTTGGCTCCACACTCTTGCCTTGGCCTCAGCACCCTTCTCAACTGGAAACTGCTATCACTTCCTGACTAGCGATTTCAGTCATCATCTCAACAGAGCCCATCTGCCAAAACCCTATCTCAGCACTGACCCAAGTGCCCCAACATCCTTGGAAGGGACTGAAAGGGACAATGTGCTACACATTATCAAATTTAGTAAATTATAAAGTAGATTTCAAAATGTGAAATTATAAAATAAGTAATCCTTATGGCTACTACTAGCTACTCTGTGCTAGGCATTTACACATATAGTTTGGAATGTTCCCTTCAACCTTAGGAAATAGGTCCTATTCTTGTCCCCAATTTTGAGAAAAGAAAAGTGAGGCTAAGTGATTTCCCAAGGTGTCACAGTTAAGAAGTACCGGAGGTTTTTCAACAAATTGTATGGAGCAAACTGGACATCCATAGGCCAGAAATAAATAAATAACCATAAGATATGATCTTAATGACCTAGGGTTCTCAGACGTGACTCCATAAGCACAATCCATTAAAAAAACAGAAATAAATTGGACTTGATGAAAAGGAAAAATTTTTATTCTGTGAAAGACCCTAAAAGGAGGAGTTTCAAAAAAATAAAATAAGCCACAGGCTGGAAGAAAATATTTGCAAATTACATATCTCACAAAGGACTCGTATCCAGAATACATAAAGGACTCACTAAACCCAAAAGTAAGAAAACAACCCAATTAGATAATGGACGAAATACTTGAACAAATACTTGACCAAAGAAAACAAAGATGGCAGGTAAGCACGTGAAAGGGTGTTCCACATCATTAGCCATTAAGGAAAAGCAAATTAAGGCTCGAATGACATAGCACTCCACACCTATTAGCACACCACCATAAAATATTGTGGTAATACCAAGTGCTGGCAAGGAGACAGAGAAACTGGAATTACCATACACTGCTAGTGGGAGTCGAAATTGGTACAGCCACGTTGGAAAATGTTAGGCGGAAAGGTTCGGCGGTTTCTCACAAAATTAAACCCATACATTTATGAGCCCATAGTTCCTGGGCATTCTCTAGAAAGGAAAATTTACATTCACATGAAAATCTGTATGACAATGTCAAAAGCAGTTTTATTTGTAACCACCCAAAACCAGAAACCATCAAAATATCTGACAAGGGGTCAACAAACTGATGCATCCAGACAATGGATCCACTCAGCAATAAAGAGGAACGAACTACTGATACACTTAGGTGGGTCACAAGGGCTGAATGAAAAAAAAAAAAGCAATCTCAAAAGCTCATATACTACATGATTCCATTTACAGAACATTCTCGAAATGACAAAATTATAGAGACAGAGCATATGGGTGATTGCCTGGGGAAAAAGAGCTTGAAATTGAGACCAGTCTAAGGAAAGGCTGCAGAAGTCTTTGAGAAATATGCCAATAACTACATGCACAGAGATAACAGGAATTCTTTCTTGAGTAATCACCTCGAGATTTCTACAAGAAAATCTTAGGAGAGATGCCCATATGAAGTGGGACTAAAATATTAAAATATCAACGACTTTTCACCAAGGAAAATCTTTTAAAACAAGAAGGCTCCTGAAGACGGCAGACACTAAGTTTTATCCAACTCTGTCTCAGTACCTTGCTCATAGCAGGCAGTCAAAAAATGTTTGTTTTCCATAATGTTGAAATTAAAGACATTGCTAGACTTCTCCCAAACAGCTTCATCCATGAATATCCATTTGATTTAGGTAAGAAGAGCTAATGTTTATAGAGGGCTTCCTATGTGCCAGGAACTGTCTTAAGTATTTTATATAATACATGGAATTCTCAGAACCCTACGAGGCAGGAACTACTATGATCTTCATTTTACAGATGAGAAAACTGAGGCACAGAGAGCTTAAAGGACTTGCAGCCAGGTCCCACCTCCAGGAAGTGAAGGGCTACAGTGTAGTCTAGCTCTAGAAGGATGTTCTCACCAATGTTATACATATACAGCCTTATTTCCATATTCACCAGCCTCTCACTGATACACTCTTCCATCACTGGGCCTTTGGTTTACATTTTAAGTTCATTAAAGATGTATAGAGAAGTCTTGAAGGATTTCCTAGATGAGACCTAGGTACCTGTATAGTTAGGATTCCTTCAGTCAGCAAGCATTTCCTTAATGCCAATCCACCCAGCACACGCCTGCCCTCAGGGAGACCATCCTGGGGACACTCTGTCTCCAGGAAGAACAGCTGCAATTCAGGGCAATAACTGACAGGGAAAAGACCTCCCTGAAGGCTTCGGAGAGGAGGATACACAGGAGTTGAGGATGTGGAATTAGAGTTTGTCAGGAAAATACAGCACAAGGAACTACAGGGCTCAGAAGGAACTGTAGCTTCCTAGGGATGGGTGAGAGCGACAGACACAGACTAAGGGACAGAGAGAGGTGTCAGGGTTCCGTGATACATGTGGCTCAATGTGGTGGAAGCCTGGTTGCTGCACAGGGCAAGGCCACAGGCGTGTGGCCAACATAGTACGTACCTACGCCACACAGGGGGGCAGGCGTGAATAAGGCAAAGAAACCCCAAAAACAAGAAACAGCTTCCTAGGGTAAAAGCAGTGTTAGTGCCACTGCAGTCCCGGTGTCTAGCTCAGGACCTCTTGTAAGACGGCCTTTTACCAACTGGACTTCGTGATCTAAAATTCTCATTTATGACATAGTCGACACAAAAAATTAAATTACCACTATTACAATCCTGGAAGGACTGAAAACAACAGAAATGCAATTTTCACAGGCACTGCCCATAACAGGAACTCTTCACATCTGTATAGTATTATGCAACCAACAAAGCTCAGAGAAGTGAGGTGACCTAAGGTTTCTGGCAGAGCCCAAACCCTATGGATCCAAACCCAGTGCTGTTTTCAGTTCATGGGAACTACTAGAGTCAGAAAAGCCAGACCCAGCTCCTACTCCCCTTTGACCTTCCTACCTGCCTCTAGGCCTCTCCACACCTCACTTCTCACTTCTAAAGCACTTCTTACCTTAGGCAATCCCAACAATAAACACAACTTGAGAAGTCTGTCAGTGGCTCTGTTACTTCAAGGAAAAAAGTTCAAGCTCTTTCAATTTGAGGTCACCCAACCCTACACCTGCCACTCCCTACCCCCCTTCTTTGATTGATCACACCATCTGATCATACGACTAACTTGTTTTTCAATCTACTTCCCTAAATAGAGTTCAAGTTCTTTGAGGGATTTTTGTCTTTTGCCCACGGCACTAGCCCCAGTGTCTACATGAGTGCTTGTCACATAGGAAGTGCTCAATAAATCTGTTGAATGAATGAACTTTCTCCTGACATGCAAGGCCCTTCACTGTCTGATTTGCACAATGGTCTCCACCCTCATTGCCCCCCCCATCTGCGACCTATCTCAAGGTCCTCCCAACAGGCTTCCTGGTATTGCCACCCCTATGCCTCTGATCTTCCCATCGAGACTCAGCTAGAAACTACTTCTAAGGACATCTCAAATCAGAGTTCATATAGATGGAAAGGAGGAAAAACTGTGCTTGGTCCCATCACATGACCAAAACGTGGCAGTGTGATGATCTGTTAAAATCTGGGGTCAAATGGCCTGGCTTTGGATCCACGCTGCACCACTTACAACATGTTTGTTTCTGAACAAGTTTTAAATAGCTCTGTGCCTCAGTTTCCCCATCTGTAAAATAGGGATAATATCAGTCCCTACCTCACAGGGTCTTGACCTGTGTTAAATGAGATAACCCATGCAAGTACCCCGCCCATCACAAGGAGAAAGCTGTCACCAAATATTAGCCATTAGCATTGACAATGACCTAGGTTTAAGACTAGGCCTTTGCAATGGGTACCGGGTTTCTTTTTGTAGTGCCGTAAATATTCTAAAATTGAGTCCGGTGATGGTTGCACAACACTGTGAACATCCCAAAAACAGTTGAATGGTACAGTATACATGGGTGAATTTTATAACACATGGATTATATCTCAATAAAGTTATTTTTTAAATAACCCCAAAAGAGAACGGGCCTTGATCTATTGATGAGTTGGAACAGAAAATAGAACATACAAGGGTCTCTCTCCAAAAATAAGTTATTAACACTATTTTCCCAAAGCCTGTAGAATCCACGGGGGTCACTTTCCTTTCTGGTGACAGAAAGATCTTTGTAGTGTTTGGCCCACCAGGAGGAGGAGTGACAGTCACCCTGCTAAGCATGGAGCTTACACTGAAAATGCTACTGAATGGGATCAGAGATGAAGGGGCAGAAAAACAAATCACCTCTCATGTCAGACCAAATGCAGACTAAGTCCACGTGGAAAACATTTTGGCATGATCAAAAAGGAATTCAACAGGCAGCGCTGGAGGAAAATCCTCCAAAGGGAAGCTGAACATGGAAAACAAGGGAAAAACAAATGGAAAACAACAGGCTGTCCAGAAGAGGACAAGCCCCTAGGGATCCTCGGAAGGCTCCGACTTGTTCTTTCAGTTCTTCCTCCATCAGAGATCTACCACACTTGGTCATCTCAAGCAGAAGCCCTGCTGTACAGAAGACTGTTCTGTGTTTACTTCTTTGCCTCAGTGTTTGTTACTTGTGACAAAGCCAAGACCTACAAATCACCACTTGACCTGGGAGTGAGCTCGGAATCACTGCCCCAAGCAGGAACCTTCTCAGGCACCATATCAGTTCACACTCTGACCTGGGCTAAGTAACTACAAAATGTCGAGAAACTGACACATCATCTACACCTTATGGGGGAGCAGTGACTAAAGAAAAACTTAAGAAGCTGGTGATTACACTTGAGTCCTAGTGAACAGTGGGAAGGAGCTAAGGAAAGGAGACAATAGGAGAGAATGGATTGCAAGCATTATCAACTTAAAGATTATTCTCTAGATGCATAAGCAATTTCCTTCATATCACTACCCCTTCCCATTATTATTACTTCAAAAATAAAGGATTCTGAGAAGTACCATTTTTTCAATCTGTCACACAGTAGACATGCACTAAATTGCTTGGATGAATAAAAGTTGGATTATATTCTCCTTTCATTAAATTCTAGATTTTACTACCTTTTGACCACACGTATGCCAGGAACAACTTATCACCAGTCAAAAATCCCTAAAAGAACAAAAGACATCATCATAAAAGTAATTAAATGAGCTCTTCAAAATATATCGCAAGGACACGAGGTGAAGATTCAAGAGAGCTGGTTTTCAGTCCAGTATTGTCAACAGTTGTGTAACCTTGAGCAGATCTCACTGGCCCTCAGTCTCCCCCTCAGAAATCTGAGATCAGTAGCTTTCAATCTCAAAGTGGTGCTACTCCCAGGGGCCACCCGAAAGGTGTGGACATGATTTGGCTTGGCACACCAAGTCTGGGAATACTACTGGCATTTATCGCAGGGTAGGGAAAGACAGGCGGATAGCAGAGATCTAGCAGTGCCCAGAACAGACAAACATAATAACTATTCTGTCCAAAATGCCAAGAGTATATTACTCACCCCCTCCCAGAAATAACTGAGCTCCTATCAGCCCCTAAAATCCTTTGCCACGGGCCACTGAAAATACTGCTACACTGTGACTGTCCTATTAAGTCTGAGAGTGGGGAAAAGCCAGTCATCTTTTGCTTGGTAAATGAGGAGAAAAGAAAAAGAAATTACTCTGTATTTCATGCCCTAAAATATATAATTAGCAAAATCTCTTCTCGAACCCAATGCAATAATAAGATTTGAATCTGGCAATGAACCTTACAACTGGAGACATATTAAACGTGCACACACGCATGCACACGCACACATGCGCACAGACACACACATGAGAAAAGTTATTAAGTGCAACCAGATGTTCTTTAACAACCATTTGTTTAAGAAAACCACAAACAGCAAATTCCATTAGACTCTGTTGTTCACATTTGATATCCAAGTGAGTCTGCATGAAGGGCAAGTAAGAAAAGGTTTGAAGAGTGTTCATAGAACAGCAAAATGTTCACTCTGTTGGATCCATGTGTTTCTGGCCAATGAAAAAAGTACGGGTGGTTGTTTACCGGTCGCATCCCAAGTCAAGAGGGTGGAGTTGAAGAGGCTTCACTTATTAATGTCATTTACTATTTTTACTGCCTACTCTGAAATTCTGCCCATCAATCTGCATGATATATTCTGCCTTATGGATCAGAAAAAATGAATTCTTTGTGTCTGCTACTATCAAGCAGAAGGTAAATCAGTTGGAATAGAAACTTGAATTCCAGGATCTTCCCCACAAACTGCTGTAGGCTGACAATGACCTCTCTGGTACAATGCCTCCAGCCAGAGGCAGAACATCAAAGCCTCCAGCACCCCAACAGAAGAAAGGCCAACAGTTAAACAAAATCTTTTGAGAAGATGACTGAGAAAAAAAATAGCTTCTCTGATTTTTCTGGACACAAATTATGATAACTCCATCCAAACCCACTGCTTAGCAAAGCCAGATTTAACCCCTTCCTGAAACTAGCCAAGAGGTTATAGTGAAGAAACCCTCTCCTTTTAAGGCTGTATTTCAAAAAACAGTTCTTTTCTGTGGCAGGAAAGGCAGGCCTCTATGGCCAGCCCCACCTTGGCAGCACTCTCCTAGAATAGAGCCTAGAGTTCCAGAAATTTTCAAATCCTGAATCTGTACTAGTAGCTTTTGCCAGTGGCCTCACTGGGCTGGCATCCAAACTCTAGGGTCTAATGTTTCAAAATAAGGCCAAACCCAATACTGAACAATCACACTTATTGCTTAGCAGTGTCTTACTTCTAAGAATATTTTGCTACTAGCAAATTCTCATCTTTACTGGGGGAACAGATATCCATCCATATTTGGCTCTGACAAATCAGTTCTTTTCCCCACAACCCAGCAGCTGACTTCTAGCCAATCTATCCACAACTGTTATTAACCTTCACAGACGTAGTCAACTTTTATTAAGGGCCAGTTGGGTAGGTCAGTTTATTTTATAAACTGAATAAGCAAGAGGAAGGGCAAACAATATCTTCTCTCCATCCAACATTTGCAAGGGGTGGAATAGAAGGAAAAAACATAGTAAACTCTAGCAACTTTAATGCTTCAGGATTTTTAATAGTCAAAAATGCTTCGTTCTCTCACCTCAGTCTCATAAACCAGAGAATAAGCAAAGGGGAATGAAGTTTTGCTAGTGCTACGCAGCGGATAAACATTTTACACTGACAAAAGCTACCCTTGTTTTATTCGTTTCAAATAGGCATCTCAAACTTTATGATATCCAAACAAAACTATCAATATCTTCTCTCTCTCTCTCTCTCTCTCTCTCTCTCTCTCTCTCTCTCTCTCGCAGACCATTTAGGTGCTTAAGCCAAAGAAACTTATGACTCATTCTTAGTATCTTTCTCCCTCCCTCTCCACCTCTCTCTCTCTCTCTCTTTCCCCCTCCCTCTCTATCTCGCCTCCCTCTCTCCACCTTTATTCCCCTTCCCTTCTCCCCCTTTCCTCTTCCCCCTTCCTCCCCCTGCCTCTCTCCCTCCTGCTCTCTCTCTCCACTTCCCCCACCCTCTCTCTTTCCTGTAATCTGCTGGCATGTGATAGGCAGTGACGGCTCTACACGCGCACCCTGACTCCCCGTGCACTTCTCACCAGCTCCTACACCACTTTAGTCCAGATTATTGCAAAAGCCTTGTAACTGATTCTCTGCTTCCACTCTTACTCCTATAACCCATTCCATTCACAGAAGCCAGAAGCACCTTTTAAAAATGTAAAATATATGATACTCTCTATCCCATCATCCTCCTGTATTCTCTTCATAGAACTACCGTAGTAACTATCAGGAAATACCTTCATTGTTCACTAGTGTATTGTATGTCTCCATTAAAATGCAAGTTCCGTAAAATAACGGACTTGGTCTGTCTCTTCTACCACTGTATCTGCAACACCCAGGACAGTGCCTGGTGTAAGGGACATGTTCAGTAAATATGTGCTGAATGAATGAATGATTATTCAAGACACTTTTAGTGAGCACTTACCGGACAAAACTGTGCTAGGTGCTAGAGGTGAGGAAGACAAAGAAGCGATGCCTCCCTAGCCTGGAGGAACTCAGAGAAGGGACACAGCCATTACATAATTACAACACAATGCTGTAGAGGCAATAATAAAAGTATAAATCAAAGGCACTGTAAGAACAGAAGAGGGCTCATGTGATTCTATCTGGATGAGAGGCAGAAAGCTTCACATAAGAGAATAAATGTGAGCTGCAACTTGAAGAACGAGTACACAGACTGAGAAAATGTGTAAGGGGCATGGCAGACAAAGGGAAGGGCACAGGCAAAGAATGAGTCTTAAGGAACAACATGGGGCGCAAGAAGGCCAAGTATATTCAGGAAACAATACGCACGTTGAGGGGTGGAGTGGAGGACATCCAGGGAGGAAAGGAAGGGAAAGGATGCTTGAAGAAGTGGGCTGTGGTGAGACTCTACATGGTCTCACATGACTTATGAAGTTTCGTACTAATGCTTATAGACAGCAGGGACTCAGCTGCAAGCGAAGAGTGAAAAGGATTCATCCATTCAACAAGTGTTTGTGGAGCGTCTGATCAGATTGGTTTCTTAGGAAGATAAGACAGGCAACAGGGGCAGAGTGTGCTCAAGTGGGAAACAAACCAGACGGAGGCAGAATGCTGACAAAGCTGCTGCCAGGTCAGCAGGGAGATTCATTTAAACAGCCTGGATTCCTGGCCCCACCCCAGAACTACTGAATCTAAACTCCTCAGGATGGAAATCTTTTATTTATTTATTTTACTTTGAGTGCAATGCACGGTCACGGAAAAAAATACTCCACCTGTACAGAAGGGGATGAGTTGACAACACACCTCCATCCCCACCTCCTGCAACTTCTCCTACTACCCCCACTCCCCACCCCGCCTCTGCTAGAACTCACTGCTCCACAGTAGCCAACGCTGAGAAATACTGCAGCACCAGCTCCGTCACCTGGGAAGTTTCTCCAAAATTTCACTGATAATAACAATTGCTGGGAAAATCCTTTTATTATTATTTTTTTAAAAGAGAGCGTACCAGGCTCTTCCCCTCCAGACTCCAATTCAGTAGCTCTTAGCTGGGCCTGGGGAACGATTACCCCAGATGAGTTTTATCAAGTAATATGGGATGCCTGTCAGAATCCTAATAGACACGAGCATGTCCCAAACTTTAATACGCATGGGAGTCACCTGAAGATCTTGTGAAAAATGCTGATTCAGGTTGAATAGGTATGGGGGAGGCCCCAAGTTTCTACATCTCTACCAAGCTCCCATGTGATGCCAGTGCCGCTGGCACAGGATCCACACTTTGCTGAGGCCTGGCTGCCTATCAGAGTCACCCGGGGAGCTTTGAAAGCTCGCACTGACCAATCCTGTTCCAACTCTTCTAAAACACAAAAGGAAGTATCACTTCCTAATTGATTTTATGAGACCAACATTACCCCGATACCAAAGCCAGATGAAAACACTACCAGAAAAGAAAACTACAGGCCAATGTCATTTCTGAATAGTAATGCGAAAATCCTCAGCAAAATATTAGCAAACCCAATTCAACAGCGAATTAAAAGGTTCATACACTATGACCAAATAGGTTTTATTCCAGGAATGCAAGGATGTCCCTGCATAAATCATATAAATGTCTCACCACTATGCTGTACACCTGAAATTAATATAAAATAACACTGAATATCAACTGCAACTGGAAACAATACATTTTTTAAAATTTTAAATCAAGGCAATGCACCTCATAAATGAATGAAGAAATGAACACATGCTCTCAATCACTGCAGAAAAAGCATTTATAATATGAGGACACGTTCATGATGTGTAATTTACTAAAAAAGCAAGTTATCAAAATCAGCATATATGGTAGGAGCCAATATTTTAGCCGGCTATGGAATGTAGCGGTTAAGAGTGTTAGATCTGGAGTCTGACATATCTGGGTTTCTGCCACTTACTAACTGTGTGACCTTGGGCACGGGAGGTAATAATAGCATATACCCCTCATGAGGTTTTTGTAAGGATTAAAGTGAGATAACGGATGTAAAACACGTAAAGGTTATTATTATTGTCATCGGGAACTTTAAAAAAGCAAAACATTAGAAAACTCTTAATATCTAAAATAAAATAATAAGATAAATTATGGTATATTCATTGATTTATTAAATGAATAGTTACTAAGGGAGCACTGTGGAAAATACATTGGAAATATGATGGTGTTCAAGACATAAAGAGAAGGCAGCTATGCTCACCACTACACAAAAATCAATTGCATTTCTACACTAACAACAAACTATCTGAAAAAGAAATAAAGAAAACAATCCCATTTATAATAGCATCAAAAATAATAAAATACCTTGGAAATAAATGTAACCAAGAAGATGAAAGATCTGTATGCTGAAACTTATAGACATGGATGAAAAAACTGACAAACACACAAATAAATGGAAAGATATCCCATGTCCACGGATTGTAAGAATTGAAATTGTTAAAATGTCCATAACCAAAGCCATTTATAGAGTCAGTGCAATCCCCATCAAAACCCCAGTGGCATTTTTACAGAGTGTGGTAGCACACTCAGAGGTTCTGGGGATTAGGGCTTGGCCATCTCTGGAAAGCTATAATTCTGAATAGGAAAAAGAAATATATCTATGTTGCTTTGTACACCTGAAACTAAAAAAAAAAAAAAAAAAGGAATAAATAAATACATAAATACACAAATAAATAAATAAAACCTTCCAGTGATTCTTAAAAAAAAAAAAAATACAAGGAAATATCCCAAAAATATTAACAGTGGGTGCACATCTGGGTGGATTAAGATTAATATTTGGATGCTATTCTCTTTTTTGCAATTTCTAAAATCTCTCCAATACGCATGTATCATTGTAATGCAGGGACTCAGCTCCCACTCCCCACATAACAATGCAGGGTATGGTGAGGCCAAAAAGGAACACCAACTGAGCCATAGATAGGGGAGTCTTACCACTATATTCTGGATGGCGGCTGGTTGAGACACAAAAGCAAACATCTGCCAGGACCCCATCAGGGGGTCTTCCTGCACCCCAGTCTCGCTAGCGGCCGGGGGCGAGACACAGGAAGTAAGGTCCACACAATCCGCAACCCGCCATCCACGCTTGCTAACCAACCGACCCAACCAATCCACTAGCGTAGCCACGGCTGTCACATTAGTGGGTAATGGCTAACAGGTAACAGCTGATGGCCACCCAGCCACAGCTGACAGCCATTTACTACCCAAGCCAGCACCTTTCCACGTGAGTCTGAGAGCCTGGAAACTGCTCCCTGGGTCTCTGCACCCACAGTCACTTAAAAAAAAAGAGACTACAGACACACAAACACAAAAAATAACAAGGGGCATACGGTAAAGCATCTTTGCATCACACTTGCCCCCAGGTTCCTCAGGTTCCTCTCTCCAAAGGCAATTATCATTAGCAGTCTGTTTCTCCCAGAGATAGGGTATGCAAGAACAATGAAGGACCTCCCCCCTAAAGACATTCATGGCCTAATCCCCAGAACATGTTAATATTTTACCTAATACAGCAAAAGGGACTTTGCAGATGTGATGATCTTCAGATGGGGTGGCTATCACTGATTATCTGGAAGGACCCAATATAATCACAGGGGTCCTCATAAGAAGGAGACAGGAGGGTTAATGGGGGAGAAACAGAGACTGGAGTGATGTACGTTAAAGATGGAGGAAGGGCCCACAAGCCAAGCCATACAAGCAGCCACTACCAGCTGAAAAAGGCAAGGAAACATTCTCCCCTGAGAGCCTCCAGAAGGAACCAGCTCTGCTCATGCCTTGATTGCAGCCCAGTGAAACTGACTTTGAATTTCGGACCTCCAGAACGGTAAGAGAATCAGTATGTGTTGTTTGAAATCACTACATTTGTGGTAATTGGTTACAGTAGCAACATAAATCATCTTTGTACATATACCTTTTTCAATATGTATGGATATATTGGATATATGTCTATAGAATAAAATCAAAGAACTAAAATTCCTGGGTTGAAGTATTCACAGGTAAATTTTTTTTCCTAGATGCCAGTTAGTTGTTTTTTTTTAAAATTAACGTATTTAATTTTTCCATTCCAGTTGACATTCAATCTTATTCTGTTAGTTTCAGGTGTACAGTGTACGAGCTAAACAATTATATAATTGACGAAGTCTACATTTTAAATTTTCGTTTAAACTACCAGACTCCCTCCACAGTGGTTGAGCCGGTTTCTACTGCAGCAATGTATGAGTGTCACTCATTTGACTTTTAACTTTATTCATGACGCTGTTTTTCCACACAGAAGTTTGACTTTCATGCTCTCAAAGATATCATCTTTTCCTTTTATTGCTTCCTAATTTTGTATCAAATTCTAAAAATCCTTCCCCACTCTAAAATTAGATTCTAAACACTCACATTTTTTCCTAGAAGTTTTACGGCCCTACTTTTTACATTTAAATCTTTGATCTATCTGTAATTTCTCGGGTGTGAAGTATGAGGTATGGATGACACTTTTTTTTCCCCAAATGGCTAACAATGTGACCTAACAGCCTTCGTTAAATAACTCACCTATTTCCCACTAATCTGAAATCCATCTTGATCAGATATGAAACTTCTATGTAATTTCAATCTATTTCTAGACTTTGTGGTCTGTGTTATCGATTTGTCCTTAAAATCATGTACAAGTACCACTCTTTGAACTATTGTAGCTTAATAACGTTATTTTTCATCTCTGATGAAACGAAACTCCCCTAATTGCTCCCTTTTTTCTAATTTCTCTGGGTTTTCATGCTTGTTTGTTTTCATAAAGGTATTTTAAAACCAGCTTAGCAAAAAATATATATACTTTTATTTGAACTGAGTTTAATTTATCCTATTTACTTCAGTGAATTTACATTTTTAGATTACTATCCATTTAAGAATATGGTATGCCTTTCTATCAGTCTGTTTTCTTTTGTGTTCCTCAATAATATTTCCTTTTTCTCCATGTAGAACTTACCTATTGCTTATTAAGTTCATTCTTAGGTATTTTCTCAAAATTTTCTGTTGCAATTTAAATGGGGTTTTTCCTAAGTGAAATAAGACAGAGAAAGACAAATATCATATGATCTTCTCACTTATATGTGAAATTTAATGAACAAAATAAAGGGACAAACAAAACAGAAAGAGACTCATAGATACAAAATGATGGTTACTAGAGGGGAGGGTGTTGGGGGCCTGGGTGAGAAATGTGAAAGGATTAGGAAGTACAAAGTGGTAGTTTCAAGATAGTCACGGGGACGTAAAGTACAGTATGGGGAACATAGTCAGTAATATGGTAATAACTATGTATGGTGCCAGGTGGGTACTAGACTTATGGGAGGATCACTGCATAAATCATATAAATGTCTGACCCCTGTGCTGTACACCTGAAACTAATAAAAACAATATTGAATGTCAGCTGTAATTTTTAAAAAAATAGTCACGGGGATATAAAGTACAGCATAAGGACTAGTCAATAATATTGTAATAACTATGTACAGTGTTAGATGGGTACAAGACTTAAGCGGCTTATCACTTTGTGAAGTATATAAATGTCTAATCTCTATTTTGTTTTGTACACCTGAAAAAAAGAATAAGTTAAACCAAATCCTCCCACTGTAATTCAAGAAGTATTTACTGAGCACTTACTACGTTCCCCAATCTATGTCAGCCATTGAAATGGTAAGGAATTATAAAATCCAAACCCTGAGCTCCAATAGCTGCTAATTTCATTCAGGAGAAGAGTCATGCAACCCAATTCAAGAGAATACAGTTCAGGACCAAAATGAGATGGAAATAGTTAATGCAGAATAAAGTTTGGAAGATGAGAAAAAAATAAATGTGTAAATGTGGTCTTTCCTTCTTCCATTTTATATTCTGATTGTCACTACTTTATATGAAAGCAATTTCAGGATGACTTCAGGATACCTGAGGAACGTAGGGTCTTTCTCCGAAGGCGTATCTAGGATTCAGACCAACAGATTACTGAGGGTGGATGCTGACTGGTGGGACCCTCAACCATTCCTCCCTGAGGCAGAACAAGGCAGGACTTCCCCCTCGGGCCAGTAAGCATCAAGGCTGTGGAGACTGGGGAATCTACATGCCTTCTCCCCATGTCTAGGGCATGAGGACTCAGGTGAGGACCCACTGGCGAGTTCCTGACTCTAAATACTAATGAGTAGCCTCGTCTAGGAGGTTGAGCCACTGGTCAGGAGTAAGTGGCTCGAAGGTTACACATCATTACCACCTTCCAGGGAAACTTGCCCCCAGAGCTCTGGACTGAGGGGCTCGTGGAAATTGCAAAGAACTGGATCTCGTGGCTAATCTCTGGGTGGACAGTGAAAACTAGTCCCCCATTATGAGCAGCTCTGCCCCCAGGAGCAATACCAGGACAGCTTAGCAAGAACAGCCCCCCCCCCATACAGTTCACCCAGATTTCTTTCATCTTCTCAGTCTGTAATGTAAGTGCTATTTAGGTAAAAATCATAGCAAGGTTAACAAGCATTTCCTCTTTCGGTTTTTTGCTTCCGATTTCTAATTGGCTGTAAACTAGGGACCCTGGGTGTTTGCTAAGGAATTCCCAGCAAGTTCACATACAGGCCTCCCCCACTCTGATTAGTAAAGCCCATTATGTCTCAGTAAGAGCCTGAGCCTGCAGCCTCCCAGGTAGCTGGATCCATTTCCATGCTGTGGCCTCAACACAGCCTGAAAGTCTGTTTCTTTTGGCTTTTTTTTTCTCTGTTAGGTTTACTTAGTTAACCCTTTCTTAATGCGCTGGGCTTTTTTTCTTTATCACCACCATCTTGCTTTCAGCACTGCCATACCTAACACTGCCCTTCCTTGCTACTTTTTCTTCTTCTCAGATCGGCTGTAACATCAACAAAAAGATAATTTAATGATCTCGCTTGAGGTTGGAGGGGGGCTTTGAAGAAAGACTGAGAGGCCAGCTGTTTCCAGACCAGCCCATCTGCAGGAAAACTACCAGATTGGGGCGCATACTGCAAAGACACTGGAGCTAACTTTGATGTCATGTGACCTCCTGCCTCTTCTCTCTGCCTCCATTCATGAGCTTTTATTTGCTAGGATTTTTAGGAGACACTTTTATAGTGGCTCATGACTAAATGTGTGCACATTTCCCTCAACATATGCTCTATCCAAAGGGAGAAAGGTCCACGTAAAGACCACCTTCTTCCACAGTGTCTCAATCCCTGAAGGATCCTTGCACATTTGGGGTTTTCATCTGCTATTCCATGAACTGATTTCAACAGTAGCTATAGTAACCTTATGGAATGGTTTCCAAAGATTTCAAGCCAATACGTTTTTCACTTGAAATTTTCAAACCCACAAAAATGTCTTCCAACCCCTTCTATGTGTTCCATTTCTGCAGTGATGATGCATTTCATGGGGGCAGGGAGGAACACATAGGAACACAGGGCTGTCAGGCTTATAAAGAAGTCATTTTCTGTGATCCCTCTGCCTTGAATGAAGACCACACTTACACAGGATCAGAAAGGTAAGGCCCTAAGCTAGAGCAGTGCGCTGCCTCAGACTGTGACTCAGAAAGGCCCCTCAACATATATAAAATCTAACTCGCAGTCTTCCCTGCAAAACTGGTCCCCTCCAAGATTCCCCATCTCGGAGAATAGCCCCACCATCCATCTACACAACAGGCTGTTATCTGTGATATCTCCCTATTTCTCACCTTCCATATACCCAACCCATTACCTAATCCCATTGATTTAAACTCAGAAATATTTCTGTAATACACTTTCCTCCATCTCCACCCTAATCTAAGCCATCACCATCTCTCTCAGGTAGTACTGCAACTACCACCTAACCAGTGTTCCCTCGTCCATTCTTGCCCATCTTTTTTATTTTTCTCTTTTAGTTTCAGGTGTACAAAACAATGCAATAGACATTTCACCCCTCACGAAGTGATAACCCCCCTCCCTCAATCTATTGCCCCTCTGACATCGTATGTATCTATTCCAATTCCATTGACTCCATTCCCTACACTGTACCCCATATCCCGTGACTGCCCATCTTGAACTCATTCTCCACAGTGCAGCCACAGTAAGCTCAAAACCACATCAACTGAATCTTCCTGCTTAAAACCCTCTGATGGGTTCACACTGTTACCACCCTACCCGGCCGACAAGCCCTGGGTAATCAAGCATCTACTCAGTACCTGCCAACCACACTCCTTTTAGTATCTCAAAGGCGGGGGAGGCAATCAACCTCGTTGCAACCTGAGAGTCTTTGCGTACACTCTTTCCTCTGTCTGGAAGGTTCTCCCCAATCTCCCACCCAGATCTTTGTGTGGTGTGTGCCTTATCATTCAGTTCTCAAATTAAATGTCACCTCTTCTACGGAGATTATCCCTGACCATACTAACGAAAGAAAGTCCCCCTCTGTTATAATCTCAGTCTTTGTTTAGTCCCCTCACAATTTTTATCACAACTTACCATTATTTTGTCTGCTGACTTGTTTTTCTGCCTGCCTCTGGAATATAAGTTAGTTCCCTGAAGACAGAGCCCATATTACTCTTGTTCACACACTATCCCAGTGCCCAGTATATAAAAGGTCCTCAATATGTATCTTTTAAGTTCTGACTAAGCTGAGTACTTCCTTGTCCCTTTCCCCTGCCCTTCCTCAGCATCTGGCTTAGGTTTTTGCAACATTCATTCCGCAAAGTCTTTACCATGTGTGGTAGATACAAGCACTGTTGACCAAATATCACTAATTCCTCCTTCAAGGCAACTGGTAGGAGGAACTTCCCCTTCCCCTCTGATGGCAGCTCTGGCCATGTGACTTAGTTTGCCAGTGGAATATGAGAAGTGATGTGTGTTGTTTCTAATAGAAGCTTTAAGAGCCATACAGTACAGCCTCATATTCTTTTTCCCCAGGCCACATGAGCGTGCACATGGAGCTCCATCATCCTCAGACCTTTCATATCCATCGTAAGCAGAGCACCCAGCCCAGCCTCCGTGGACATGCACAAGGATAAAGAAATTAACCTTTGTTGTTATAAGCCCTTGATATTTTGGAGGTTGTTCGATACTACAGCATAATGTAGACCATTGTCACTGATATGTTACCACTGATCGTTAGTACTAGCTTCACAAACAGATTTTTTTGATGCCATAACCTTCCACTATTGCACACAATCTCCACTGCAGATGTAGATAGGGGAACTTCACCATTTACGACTCTGACAAAGAAAGGTTCTTAGTGTGGGTCTCAAATATTTTGGAGAAAACGTGTTCTATATACTAATTACCCTATAAATGTTACTGATTGGTCACAACAATACCTTTGTTGAAAAGAAGGTAAGAAAACATTAGAAACTTAAGGATAATTACATTGAAAGAATTACTCAATTCAACTGCTGGTCAGTGAACGTGTACTATGAGCCAGGCACTATGCTAAATGGCATGAGATATAGAAAAGTGAATCAGAACCAAGCCCTCTCTGATGAAGGCAGGTAAGACACTCACAAAGATGGATAACCTAATAACAAGTGCGCTATAAACAACAGATGCATGACCATGCAGGCAGGGCGTAGTAATTCTAACTAAGACGGTGGCATTTGGGCCTGGCCTAGAAAGGTTCTAGCTAGACTACTAGAACAATAAAAACTCTCTTCATCTCACAAATACCCCCTGAAAACTAGATATATGCAAGGCTCTAGGAGTCATAGCCTTCAGTAATATAGAACTTACCAAGAAACAACTCTTGTTTCAGGCCCCAAGTGCACAGCTCAGAAATACCTATGATACAATCGATCATACAAGCATGAGATATACATAGTCCTGCGCGAGTTCAAATGAGGGAGACATCACATTCAACTGGAAGGACTGGAAAGGCGTGCAAGGAGGGTGTAAAATTCGAGCTAAGCCTTGCAAGGTGGAAGGACTGAAACAAACCAAAATGGACGGAGGCAAGTGCAGCCCATGGAAAAAGAGTGGCCTGAGGACAAAGGATTGAGGTGGAACAGAGCTGGCAACAGGTTTGGAGAACAGTCAGGAGTGCAGTTTAGCCTGAAAGCAAAGGATACAAATAGAGGTAGCGAGATTAGGCTGGAACAGAGAGCCGGGCGCATAATCTGGAAAAACTTGAAGGTCAGTCTAAACACTTTTTTGTGTTTTTAAGAAGTTCACAGTATAAGCAGCCACTTAATGTTTCTGAACAGGAAGTGCCACAATGGGTGCTTTGGTTTGGAATAGTTCATCCGGAATCAGTATAGGATGAACTAAAGGGAAAAAAGATAAAAGTCGGGGAACCAGCTTTTGCTTAGGCAAAAAGTAACAAGGGTTGGAAACACAGCAGAGGGGAGGACAAGATAAATGCAAAAGACACTGCTGGAGGTTAGCCTACCAGACTTGACCATTTATCGAATGTGAGGGTCATGGGAGGGAGGGAGGAAAAAAGGGACGAAGGGAGGAAGGAAAGAAGGAAGGAAGGGAGGGAGGGAGGGAGGGAGGGAGGGAGGGAGGGAGGGAGGGAGGCTGTCTTTGAGGTTTCAAGTCTGGCCAACTGGCAGGCTGAGGGTACCGTGAACCAGGATATGGGGGAAATGCTTAGCTGGGTTTTGACTCAAAACAAAGACCAAGTAATGATGACTGAATCTTTGTGTGGTTTGTGCCTTATCATGAATGACAGTATAAAGCAAATCATTAAACCCCAGGTGTAAATAAGTCCTGTTGCCTATGTTGACAGGCCACATGATGTGTTCTCTTCCCATTAAGAGCCCATTAAGACTTAGAGAAAGTACTGCACCAAGAACGAGAAACTAGAGAAATAGGCCCTGATAGGATATTCAGAGCTGTGCAAATGTTTGCAAATTACTCCACACATTTTCATCGCAAAAAGGGCCAAGATAGGTTCCACGTAGGGCCAGTAGTTTGTAAAATTTGGGAATTGATTAAACACTATGGACATGGTCCCTAAGATAAACACACATTAGCACATACACGTTAAAATATAAAATTGGGGTGGGGCGTGTTTTCCACAAACTTTCTAATAGAGAGTTATAATTATACATGAGTATACAAGTAGAAATTCAAAATTTGGCTAGCCTGCCTAGAAAGAACGACAGTGTCCTAGAAGACAGGAACTTGAACAAGCCAGCATTAAACCACAAGTGGGTGAGGTGAGAAGACGATGAAGAAAACAAAGCCAAAGACAGAATTAAGAGACAGTCCCAGCTGCCAAGTGTCACTGTGTGCTGAATAGGAAAAGAAGCACAGCTGCCAAATGGTTCCAGTCTGCCGAGTCCGTAGAACACTGTTTACTCAGGAATCGATGGCTTCAGGAGCTTGTCTTAGAAGCTTTCACACCACTGGCTGCAGAGCCCAGACATAAGACCAGTGCCAAAGGCTTTTTTATTATTATTTTGGAACTGTCACTCTTCCCTACAGATCAGAAATCTTTTTGCATGGGTGCAGGTGTCTGTTCTTTTTGTGGGTGTTGATGTTGAAATATCTGCTTGAAATCTGCAGAAATCTAAGTGAGTGGGCTCAGTGCTCAGCAAGTAAATCAAAGACAAACTGTGCCTTTCAACTCTAAAAGGGACAATTCCTATCACTGCCCTAGTGCCGTAGAGACTCACAGATCTGCACCAGTTGGCCCTTCCTTACACACACCCCAGGCTCGAGAGAAGATGGTAAAGGCACAGTAGTGAGTCTCAACTGAGGCAGCATTCTAAACTCGAAGAAGTCAGGCACTGTACCACACGTACTGCGTAATGGGTGGGGCATTTCTTGAGGGAACAAAGGGAACAGCTGTACCACACATGTTCAATGAAAATTCTAAAAGAGAAGTGCATTATTGACAATAGCCAAGATATGGAAGCAACCTAAGTGTCCACCAACGGATGACTGGATAAGACGTGGTAAACATATACTAAAAAAATATGAAATCTTGCCATTTGCAACAACATAGATGGATCTTGAGAGTGTTATTCTCAGGGAGATAAATCAGACAGACAGGAACCGTACAATTTCACTCATATGTGGAATATAATACAAAAAGTAACAAGCAAACAAAACAAACAAAAACAAACTTCTAGATCCAGATAATGGAATGGTGGTTACCAGAGGGGAAAGCGGGTAGAGGCAGGGTGAAGTGGGTAAAGAGGTCAAATACCATATTTTGCTATGTATAATGCACTTTTTTGCCCAAATTTGTGAGGGAAAAATAAGGATGTGCATTATACATGGGTAGTACTAATTCCGTATCTATATAAATGTTTTTAATTCTTTTATTTTTGCTTATGAGTTAAAAAGTGTAACTCTAGAAGTCAGTAACGATATCCGTATGCAAAATAATACACTGAAATATGATCATCGGTTTTCTTGAACTTACGACAAATTTGCAACGACGAACATTTCTTGGCCTTCTATGATGTATAAATATCGTAAATTTGTTACCGGTACATAAAATTTCTTTTACCTTGTATCTGTTCTTGTGTTTTGTAATTATGTGTTACATAAAATTCCTTGTACCACAATATGTTAAAAAATAAATGTTAAAATTGCTTTATAATACAAAAAACAAGTACCTAAATGTAAACAAATGAAAATTTGAATTCAAAATTAATACAAAAGATTTTTCCCCTGAAAGTCTGGGCCAAAAACATGGGTGCGCATTATACATAGGAGCGCATTACACATGGCAAAATATGGTATGTGGTAACTGAAGGAAACCAGACTTTGGATGGTCAGCACACAACAGGGTACACAGGTGTCAAATTATAATCTTGTACACCTGAAAATTATATGATGTTATTAACCAATGTTACCTTAATGCCACAATCATGTCTGAGGAACTCTGGAGGGATGACACAAGTAGGGGAGTAATAAAGGAGGAAAAAAAACTGGCATGAGATGCAAACATGATCATAAAACTGATGCATATTATTTACTTTGAAATAATAAAGCCCTACATAAATGTACAACAGTTGCTCATCCATCATCTATCCCCCTATTCCACTCATTAGAGTCTCTGAGATTGTCTTTCTTCTCCATCTTGGCATAGCCACACTCCTGTATTACAGCAGAGCTCAGACCTGTGCACACCTAGGATTTCCTAGATGTCAGCAGAAGAGCTGGGAGAGGCCCAAATCCCCCCAGTGTGGGAAGCAGAAGCCGCTGCAGACTAAGCAATCTCAGGTCTAGGGGGTACGTGAGGTTTCACAGAAGGTGCAATTAACCTGAGCTGAGTACAAAGGAAACAGTGTCCCCATTCCCATTTTTGTCTTTTAAATCATTTTATGTACATATTTTACCCAAGAGATTTTTCCTAAACATTTAGGACATAGTGGGCTAAGGGAGGCAACAGGATATTATATAAAGAGTATTGATCCAATGATAACTAAATACAATTCATAATCCCAGAATGGTTCCTGGACCTGAAAACAAGTAGCTGTAAAGGACATTATTAGCACAATTAGAGAAACCTGAACATGGCCTTTAGATTAGATAATAAAATTATAACACTGTTACACGTCCTGATTTTAATAGTTAAACTATGGGCATGTAATAAACATCCTTGTTATTGGGAAATACACACTGAAGGATTCAAGGGAAAAGGGCATGACACACGCAACTTACTCTCAAAGGCACCAGAAAAGACAAAAATATGTAAATATTCAGGAACAGAATAAGGTTAATTTAGCAAAATATTAAGAATCAATGAATGTGACAGAAGAATATACTGAACTTCTTTGTACTATTTTTGAAACTTCCCTGTAGGTTTGAACATACTTCACAATCAATTATTTTAAAAATTAATTAATTGTCTAGAAATCAGTAGACCTGAGTTGTAGCTATTAGGTGACCCATGGGCAAGTTACTTGGCATCTTTCAGCTCAATTTCTCCAGATGCTAAAATGGGGATAATGACACATAAATGTTCTACCTCCTTTCCAGAACTGTTCTAAAATGCATAGCATAATGATCATATTGGAAGATGTGAAGAAAAAAAAAAAAAAGCTTTAGAGTCAAAAGACAAAATGTGAATTCAGTGCTCTACCACTTCTATGAATAGACTGCAGTGATCCTATCTTAAGCCTCAGTATTTCCATCTGTAACATGGGAGCTGCCTAAAAAGGAAGTTCATAGTGATACATGCCTACCTCAAGAAACAAGAAAAATCTCAAATAAACAATCTCTTTACAGCTCAAGGAAGTAAAACACAGATCAAATGAGGGCCGGCCCGGTGGCTCAGGCAGTTGGAGCTCCATGCTCCTGACTCCGAAAGCTGCCGGTTCGATTCCCACATGGGCCAGTGGGCTCTCAACCAAAAGGTTGCCGGTTTGACTCCCCAAGTCCTGCAAGGGATGGTGGGCAGCACCCCCTGCAACTAAGATTGAACATGGCACCTTGAGCTGAGCTGCCTCCTGGATGGCTCAGTTGATTGGAGCGCATCCTCTCAACCACAGGATTGCCGCCGGTTTGACTGCCGCAAGGGATGGTGGGCTGTTCCCCCTGCAACTAGAAACGGCAGCTGGACCTGGAGCTGAGCTGCACCCTCCACAACGAAGATTGAAAGGACAACAACTTGACTTGGAAAAAAGGCCTGGAAGTACACACTGTTCCCCAATAAAGTCCTGTTCCCCTTCCCCAATAAAATCTTTAAAAAAAAAAAAAGTAGCCTTATAGAAAACAATATCTACTTTAAAAAAGAAAAGAAGAAGATCAAATGAAACCCAAAGTTAGTAGAAGGAACAAAGATCAGAACAAAAATACATGAAATAGAGACTAAAAAGACAATAGAATAGATTGATGAAACCAAGAGCTTTTCTTGAAAAGATAAAATTGACAAACCTTTAGCTAGACTCCCCAAGAAAAAAAGCGAGAACAGGGTTCAAATAAATGAAATCAGAAGTGAAAGGAGACATTACAACTGATACCACAGAAATACAAAGGATAATAAGAGACTATTATAAACAATTATACACCAACAAATAGAACAATCTAAAAATACTGGATAAATTCCTAGAAACATACAATCTTCCAAGATGTAATCACGAAGAAATAAAAAATCTGCATAGATTGATTACTAGTAAGGAGACAGAATCACTAATCAAAAAACTCCCAACAAACAAAAGTCTAGGACCTGACATCTGAAAGAAAGAAGTCATTGGGGGCCAGAGCAGGTGAGTAGGGAGGGTGTTCCAATACAGTTATTTGTTTACTGGCTAAAAACTCCCTCACAGACAGTGTTGTGTGAGCTGGTACATTGTTGTGATGCAAAAGCCATGAATTGTTGAAAAGTTCAGGTCGTCTCACTTTTTCACGCAGCCTTTTCAGCACTTCCAAATAGTAAACTTGGTTAACTATTTGTCTAGTTGGTGCAAATTCATAATGAATAATCCCTCTGATATCAAAAAAGGTTAGCAACATCGTTGCAACAAGTTCGGAAACTTAATTGTCAGACCTCGTGTACGGGATGTGGAGTACAATGTAGGGAATATAGTCACTGGAATTGTAACAGCTATATACGATGTAAGAGGGGTAGTATTTGGTGGGGGAGGTTATCACTTTGTGAGGGGTGTAAATGTCTATTACATTGCTTTGTACACCTGAAACTAAATTTAAAAACAAGAAATGGCACAAGCTTTAAACTCAGGGGAAAAAAAAGTCCAAAAGATTCCACCAAAAACTGTTAGAACTAATAAACGATTTCAGTAAAGTTTCAGGATATAGAATCAATATACAAAAATCTGTTGTGTTTCTATGCACTGAAAAAGAACTATCAGAAAGAAATTAAGAAAACAATCCCATTTACAACTGTATCAAGATTAAAAAAAAAATACCTAGGAATAAATTTAACCAAGGAGGTAAAATGCCTGTACATTGAAAACAATAAAACATTGATGAATTAAACTGAAGAACACACATAAATGGAAAGATATTCCATTTTCATGAATTAGATGAAATAATATTGTTGAAATGTCCCTACTACCAAAGCAACATACAGATTCAATGCTATCAAAATTCCAATGGTATTTTTCACAGAACTAGAATAATCCTAAAATTTCTATGTAACCATAAAAGACCCCGAATAGCCACAGCAATCCTGAGAAAGAAGAACAAAGCTGGGGGCCGGCCCGGTGGCTCAGGCGGTTAGAGCTCCATGCTCCTAACTCCGAAGGCTGCCGGTTCGATTCCCACATGGGCCAGTGGGCTCTCAACCACAAGGTTGCCAGTTCAATTCCTCGAGTCCCACAAGGGATGGTGGGCTCTACCCCCTGCAACTAAGATTGAACATGGCACCTTGAGCTGAGCTGCCTCCTGGATAGCTCAGCTGTTGGTTGGAGCGCAGGCTGTCAACCACAAGGTTGCCAGTTCAATTCCTCGACTCCCGCAAGGGATGGTGGGCAGCGCCCCCTGCAACTAAAATTGAACATGGCACCTTGAGCTGAGCTGCCGCTGAGCTCCCGGATGGCTCAGTTGGTTGGAGCGTGTCCTCTCAACCACAAGGTTGCCGGTTTGACTCCCGCAAGGGATGGTGGGCTGTGCCCCCTGCAACTAGCAACGGCAACTGGACCTGGAGCTAAGCTGCGCCCTCCACAACTAAGACTGAAAGGACAACAACTTGAAGCTGAACGGCACCCTCCACAACTAAGATTGAAAGGACAACAACTTGACTTGGAGAAAAGTCCTGGAAGTGCACACTGTTCCCCAATAAAGTCCTGTTCCCCTTCCCCAATAAAATCTTTAAAAAAAAAAGAAGAAGAAGAACAAAGCTGGAGGTATCACACTTCCTGATATCAAACTATACTACAAGACCACAGTAATCAAAACAGCATGGTATTGGCATAAAAGCAGGCACATAGATCAATGGAACAGAATAGAGCCCAGAAATAAATCCATGACTATATGGCCATTTAATCTATGACAAAGGAAGCAAGAATATGCATTGGGGTAAAGACAGTCTATTCAATAAATGGTGTTGGAAGAACTGGATAGCCACATGCAAAAGAATGAAACTAGACCACTTTCTTACACCAAACACAAAAATTAACTCAAAGTGGATTAAAGACTTGAATGTAAGACGTGAAACCACAGAACTCCCAGAAGAAAACATAGGCATTAGTAAGCTCCTTCACATGGGTCTTGGTGTTGAATTTTTTGGGTCTGACTCCAAAAACAAAGGCAGCAAAAGCAAAAATTGGCAAGTGGGACTACATCAAACTAAAAAAAACTTCTTCACAGCAAAGGAAATCATCAACAAAATGAAAAGGCAACCTACTGAACGGGAAAAAAATAGTTCCAAATCATATATCTGATAAGGGGTTAACATCCAAAATATGTAAAGAACTTATACAACTCCATAGCAAAAAAAAAAAAAAAAAGCATTTAAACATGGGCAGAGGATTTGAATAGTGTTTTTTCCAAAGAAGACATAGAAATGGCCAGCAGGTACATGAAAAGATGCTCAATATCACTAATCATCAAGGAAATGCAAATCAAAACCGCAATGAGATACCTCTTTACACATGTTCAAATGGCTAGTATTAAACAGACAAGAAAAAACAAGTGTTGGGGAGGATGTGGAGATAAGGGAACCCTCATGCACTGTTGGTGGGAATGCAAATTGGTGCAGCCACTCTGGAAAACAGCATGGAGGTTCCTCAAAATTTTCAATAAAATAGAAGTATCGTATGATCCAGTAATTCTGCTTCTGAGTATTTATTAGGCATTTAGCCAAAGAAAACAAAAACACTAATTTGAAAAGACATGTACACCTTCGTGTTCATTGCAGCATTATTTACAGTAGCCAAGATATGGAAACAATCTAAGTGTGCATGGATAGAAGAATAGATCAAGAAGATGTGGTAAACACACAAACACACACACACACACACACACACGCACACAATGGGATACTATTCAGCAATAAAGAAGAAGGAAATCTTGCCATTTGTGATAACATTGATGGACCTTGAGAACGCTTACTGAAATAAGTCAGACAGAGAAAGACAAATGCCACATGATCTCATTTATATGTGGAATCTAAAACAAATAACAAACAAACGAAGCTCTTAGATATAGAACAGACTGGTGGTTGCCAGATGGGAGGGGATAAGAGTGAGAGAAATGGGTGAAGGGGGACAAAAGGTACAACCTTCTAGTTATAAAATATAAGTAAGTGACTGCAGTTAATACTGTATTGCAGAGTTGAAAGTTGCTAAGAGTTAATCTTTTTTTTTTTTTTTAATTAAATTTATTGGGGTGACAATTGTTAGTAAAATTACATAGATTTCAGGTGTACAATTCTGTATTACATCATCTATAAATCCCATTGTGTGCTCACCACCCAGAGTCAGTTCTCCTTCCATCACCATATATTTGATCCCCAAAAGTCCTCATCAAGAGAAAAACAGAAAAAAATGTTGTAACTATGTATGGTGACAGATGGTATCTAGACTTATGATGGTGATTTTTCACAACATCTACAAATAGTGAATTATTCTGTTGTACACCTGAAACTAATATAATTTATATGTGAATTATACCTCAATAATGAATTATTTGTTTTAAAAAGTGGGAAACAGCCCAAGTGTCCATAGATTGGTAAATGGATAAACAAAATGCGGTATATGCACACAATTCAGCCTCAAAAAGGAAGGAAATTCTGACACATGCTACAATATGGATGAACCTTGAGGATATTATGGTGAGTGAAATAAGCCAGCCACAAAAGACAAATACTGTATGAGTCCATTATATGAGGTCCCTAGAATGTCAAATTCATAGAGACAGAAAACAGAATGGTGGTTGCCAGGGGCTGGGGGAGTAGGAAATGGGGAGTTAGTGTTTAATGGGGACAGAGGTTCAATTTTGCAAGATGAAGAAAGTTCTGGAGATGGATGGATGGTTGCACAATAGTGTGAAAGCATTCAATACCACTGAACTGTACACTTAAAAATGGCTGCAGTGGTAAATTGTGTGTTATGTTTATTTTACCACAATTAAAATAATTTTAAAATTCTTTCCCAGACTATTAAATATGTCTCTTTCTGACCCCATAAGGAGGGTTGAGAAGAAGGCGATTTGAGAAAACAAGGAGAACTTGTCTAAACCAGCAGATAAAGAAGGCTACGTGGCCCATCTGGGCTGTGCACTTGGGGCCTGAAAGGGGAAGAAAGCAACTAGTCAGCAAGTAAGGCTGGCTTTTCATGTGGAAGTGTTTGTTTTAGTGTCCAGTAGCAATCTTTTAAAGCATGTCTTTGTTTACACAAGTTCCAGAGGCATCTGAAAGTAGTCCAGATGTCAGGTCAGGAACCAGAATTCCTGGGTCCCATTCCCACCTTGGCCAAGGCTTCCCTACAGCCATACAGGGCTGCTGCAGGGATGCAAAGCCAGACAGGAAGCAAAGGGAGAGGAAAGCCAAACAGCCTGCCATCTACGTGAAATGATTCCTCTCCAACTTGTTTAGGCCCAGTGTATAAAGGGCCCTGTTTATATACTTCTTCTGGGGTTTCTAAATTACTTCTGCAACAACTGGGCATAGTGAGAAGTTCAAAAAGAGGCCAACTTTCTAGAGACAGAGGATATCTGTATACTCAAGGCCAGGATTTCTACACACAGCTCCATGAATGTGCGTTAGCCCTGCCCTGTGGCTTTGTCTACCAAAATAACTGACTTTAGTCAATGCCAAGTCCCTGGGAAATGCAGGCAGATTCAAGGATTCAGGCTGTAGACAGAGACATGCCCTCTACACCCACACCCGCATAGCACTGTTTGTTTTCTTCCAAGCCTACGCCATTTGTCTATAAAATCCACGCCCGACCACACATCCTTCCCCACATCCCTACCCAGGCCCCTCTGCTCAACCTCAGCTCTGATGAGACAGACAGAAAAGGGTCCTTCCGTATTTGTTGCAATTTCAACAACTATGAAATCCTAGATCAAACATTGTACTTTGAATTGCCACATGGCATTCTGCTTGTATTTTTAGCCTACTCTCCTAATTTAGGAAGTAAGGGTGGAAGGAAGTCTCTCTATATTATACTGAACAATATGCAGGAGGCAAGAGGAAAGACGGGCTGCAAAGGAAAGGATCTGTGTTAAGAAACCAAGGCAGGAGAGCAACTCCCATTATGGAGAAGGCCACAGTCACTCTGTTATTCCTTGGATAAGCCACTTAACCGTTCGGTTTCAATTTATGTGCTGTACAATAGGATCTCACAACACATTCAAACAAAATACTTCGGAATACCTTACGCCTGGCATTCTGTTAGGCGCCTTGACCAAACCTAAGGAGTGTTCCTGTTCTCAGGGCCAGTAGAACCCCAGTGAAAACAGAACAACATGTTCAAGGGCACTACAGATAGCAACGCTAATCTTTCTCAAATGGTTATGACAGAAAAGGAGACCAAGGCCAGGCACACTGAGACCAAGGTTGACATTAGTGTCTCCATTAATAGTTGAGGAAACAGACTTTCAGAGACTGGTGGCTTGCAAAATGCCACCCAACTAGTCAACGGCAGATGTGGAAGCAGAAGCCAGGTCTGTGTGGCACCAACGGCCATGCCTGCACCCACAACATCATGCCACTGTGCTAAGCCTCACTGTGTCACTCCTTGCTGGCGAGCTCAATTTCCTAGATAGAGAAAATGCTGAAACCCAAGCTCAGTAACTTAACTTCCACCAAGTCTGTATTTTTAACTACTTTAGTCCTTTAGGTGAGACTGAAAACAAAATAGAAGGCTTAATTAAAGCCCTGGGGTCCAAAAGTTATATTTTCCCTAACAAACTGCTTTCTAGTACTCCCAAAAGGACAGAAGCTAATGATAGAAAGCAGCCCCAGGGCGACAGACTAATTCCATTCCTTTTCTCGCTCTCATGTATTTTGGCTGATTCGGGTGGCTAGAAAACAGAGGAGTTGCCTCCATGACCTCCCAGACCCCTTCTAACACTATAATTCAGATTCTCTTCACCCTACTTGCATAGGGGAACCGGTGCTTATTCTCTAAAACTGGGTTTTAGAGGCTAGACTGCTCCATTTTAGTCAAGATACCGCAAATACCATGAAATTGCACTTAGCAACTGCTACACTTTTAAAATTCCTATTAAAGCATACCAAAATAATCCTATCAAAATACCAAAATCGCACCAATCAATCACAAGGAATAAGAAAGAACCAGGGAAGCTGAGAGGCACTTCTGTTCGTAACATTTCATTTATTTAGACCTCAGTGAAATACTATCTGACAAGTTAGAGAAAGCCTGACTGGGCAACATGCCCTGTTGTGACTTTTGTGGTTTCTACTCCGTTGTCTTCACTACTTGGTATATTACATCATTGTTAACTATAAAGACAACTGCTGTCTGGCCCCTTTAATTTCCCAAATCTGTCAAGAAAAAAAAGGCGCCCATTCCTATGTGACAAATAACAGATCAGCAACGATGGGTTCCCTTTCCAGCAGTGCCCTAGATGACTGACAGGCTACTGAGTTGTACCATACACCTTAGGGCTCAGTCTAGCGGTTCGCAATTCAAAACCAACAAATACATGCAAACTATTCAGGGGATTTGTAAAATATCCCAACAACTGTCTATAACAGGAAAGAGGAACCAGGTTTGTGACCACAGAAAGACAATTAAAAAGCGCAAACTCTGCACTAGAGAAATAATGTCTTTCTAATTGGCCGAGGGGGAAAGCAGAACCCCCCTGGTTAATAGCTTCTTGAGACCAGAGCCAAGACTGTGTCAGGCCGTGGCATAGGCTCTCAGGGTACAGCACCGATGATGGAGACTTTGCCCATTCAAACAGGAAGACACTTAGTGGCACGATGAGGATTCGAAGTCTTCATTATGCACAAGGAAGAAGGCTATTTCCAAAACTACTTCCTTGCATACCTCTCTACACAAACTCAGCTGAAGCTGGACAGAAACAGGAAGGTCCAAGGAACTAACTCAATGTCATGTAATACCCAACAATAGCCAATTAATGCTGCACAGCTTATTCTTCGAGGGCCATTCCATCAAGATTACTCAGCTCTGCCATTTTAGCACAATGGCAGCCACAGACAGCATATAAACAAATGGGCATGCTATGTGTTGATAAAATGTTATTTATAAAAACAGGTGTTATTGGCGAAAACAAGTGTTGGGCAGGATTTGTTCCACGTGCCATACAACCCGTTTTAGTGCAAATGGAGCAAGGAGACATCCTTGAGAAATCAAGTTACTCTTCCTTCTCCCCTCTCCCTTGTGTCCAGGACTCCTGAGAAGGAGCAAGGAGCACAAGTTCAAAACTAGAAAGTTTCCCTCAATCAGTTGTTCTCAAAGTTAGAGACTACAAAATACTTCAGACTAAACTGTACCTGTGAGTACCCATTCTACTTATTTCTACTTGTCACTATTAGAAAATAAAAAATCTTTGCTGGACCAATAGAGACCTACATTCTCTGGAGAGCCAATGGCATGACAGGTGTTTGTAATTAAACAGCATGTTACTAAATGCTGCCTGATGTACACACTCAGAGAGTATCCCCTACGAAACAGCAAAGCCACAATTGGCCAGCAGCCGTCAGAACACCGAGAAGCTCCTGGAGGGCCAATCCTAAAAGGGGCAAATAACTCCTTGAGGGTGAGACTGCTACCGAAAGAAAAGGGTTCTCCCAGGAGAGAAGACTTGCCAAACAAGTGCCTCCTTGCCCAGTGGCCGCTTCAATGCTCCATCGGCCAGATCCTGCTGGACTTGTTCGACCTGACAAAACAACATGGGCTAGAGCAACGTGGCCTGCTGCCAGGGAGAGATGTATAATGAGCTCTGCCCAAGAAACACGTCAATTATCCCCATCTTGCCAGGGCAGCAGAAGCTGATTAAAAGCACAGGAGTAAGAGAGAAGCAGAAGGATTTGTCCTAAATATCACCATGGCACACCCATACTGATGAGCTCCTTCGAATGGGGGCTACGTAACATGCTGCATGGGAGGGTCCAAAAGACTTTTAATCACGATTTGGAGGGTGGTAAGTGCGTCATCAGAACAGGGACAGGTGGCTAGGCATAAAAACAAAGCACAGTAAGGCAAGGTCTCTGAGAAGGCTTCCTAGGGTCCTCGAGGGAGGAGGAGATGGCAGCTATCAACAGGCAACATTCAGGAAAGTAAATGATAGGGTTTCACAGAGAGTGAGCTACGTAAGGTCATGGTGTTGGGAGGACAGGCTGAAGGAGCAGGAGACAGCTGAGTACAAAGCCAGCCAGAGCTGGGACAGACGCCAGGAATAACCAGGTAACTAACATGGCAAGGGACCACAGAGGAAAGGGACTGTACAAGGGACCACACAGACTTCCTAAACCCACCCTGCAGGGTATAATCACGGATCCCCTTCAACAGAGAATACATCAGAATACAGTAGAAAATCTGTAGCCCTTAGGAGCCAGAAGGTCTGGCTTTCGAAGCCAATTTTCTCTACACGGGCTGAGTTAACTCTGAGCAAATCACTTAACTTCTCTGCATTTTAATTTCCTGGTCTATTAAACGGGGAGACCATTATCTGTCCTTGGTTTCTTCACGGGTATAAGAGGAAGACTAACAACACCCTGCCTGATTAGCTCCTAGGGTTGGTGGAAAGACTGAATCACAGATCAAACTGTTTGATGAACTGAAAAATACTAAGAAAAGATGTCATACTTTCCTGATTTTTCTGAAGCATTATTATGCATGATATCAATGCAAACACACAACTCCATTGAAGGATGAAACTGGTTTCAAATAAGTTGTGTTTTAGCCCCAAACTCAATGTTCAGATAACTTGGGCTGAATAATGTCTGCACCACCTATGAAACTTCTAAAATAGAAAACCAAATTGCCTATTAAAATATGCCCCTATTTTTCCTCCTCGTTAACTGATTTACAACAGTTAGGTTTATTTTCCATCCTAAAAAGGTCAGGATAAAGGCTCAGGGCCACCCCTCCCCCATCACCAATATGAAGCTTCTCCATTTTTTTAACCTCCTTTGCATACCTCTGCCTCGGGTTTGAAAACAAGAATAAAAATTACCCTGAATCTGCTTCTCCGAAGTGAACTCAGGTTTTCTTAATGCTTTCTTTTAATCAGCAAATGGGACAGACTGAAAACAGAGATGCGGAGATCCGCTCTTTATGAATGAGGACCAGATTCAGCAAGAAAAAGTGCTGATAATAAGTAAAGGAAACCTCATGTAAAATAAAGTCAGGAAGCCCTAAATGGGGAGCTCTCATATACTGCCACCCAGACCCCATACAGGAAGACTTTACCACAGCAACAGGAAGGGAGACTCTCTCCTTGCCCAGCGAAACACCTCAGTCACCATCACCTGAACCTCTTTAGCTGGTTGCTTTCGGGTTTGGACTCCTGTTATAGCCCAGCCAATGAGAAACTGCCACACTCAGCCAACGAGAAGCCATTATCACTCTGCATTCTTTGAAACAGCTTTTCCCAACTCCTATTCTTCGGACTTGCCTATGATTCACCACAGTTTGTCCCGAATTGCAATTCTTCTGCTACCGTATTCTTGAAGAAACCCATTTTTGCTGGTAAAACAACTGGCTTCTTTGTTTTTTAAGGTTGTGGGAACAGAGTCCCAGAGAGCAATTCCAGGCTCTCGGCCTCACTAGAAAGGTGCTGGCTTGGTTAGTAGACGGACATCAGCTGTGACTGGATGGCCATCAGCTATAACCAGTTAGCCATTAGCCACTGATATAACTGCCGTGGCTATGCTGGCAAGGGGGTTGGTTGGTTGGTTGGTTGGTTGGCAGAGAAGTGGATGGCAGATTGCGGATCGTGTGGATCCTACTTCCTGTGTCTCACCTGGCTGCCAGCGAGACTAGGGTGCAGGAAGACCCCTTGTTGGGGTGTGGGTGGATGTTTGCTTTTGTGTCTCAACCAGCCGCCATCGAGAATATAGTGGTATGACTCCCCTATCTATGCCTCTGTTGTTGTTCCTTTTTGGCCTCACCATATTCTGTCTCCACCCGCCAAGAGCAGGACCAGAGACCCTCCATGACAAAGGTCAACAAAGGGAACCGAAATACTGATAATCCTACAACATGAATGAACCTCAAAAACATTACGTAAAGTGAAAGAAGCCAGTCACAAAAGACCACACCTCATATGATTCCATTTATATTAAATGTCTAGAACAGACAAATCTCTAGAGACAGGAAGCAGATTAATAGCTGCCTAGGGTTGGAATAGGATGGGAATGGACTATAAGCAGGCATAAGAGACCTCACTGAAGTAACCAAAATGGTCTAAAAGTGGATTGTCGTGATGGTCTCACAACTTGCTAAATTTACTAAGTCATGAAAATGGACACTTAAATGGGTGAATTTTACGGTATGTAAATTATATCTCAATAACATTGCTTTAAAAATTTTTTTTTTTAAACATAAAATCCCTCTGCCTCAGTTTAGACTGTCTTCTTCACAGCAGCCTTCACACAACAGCACACTTTGGTTGCTGACACAAAAAAACTTGACCACAAGCTCTGGTCTCTCAGCCCTGTCAGTTACCCACTTCTCTACTGCTGTCCTCCAGCTTTCAGACCTTTCCCATTGGCCACTTCCTGTGGCCATGTGTGCTCGTGGCTGCTCCCATTTCTACAGGAGTCCCCATATCTCTCCTTCATCTCTCTGCTTTCTGAGCTACTTGTCCTCTGCACAGCACTTATATTCTCTCTCATCATTAAAGGGAATAAAAGCAATGAGGAACACAGCAAAGAACACTCAGAAAATCTAAATCTTGGCTCTACTACTGACGACCCGTTGGAAAGTACTTGAGCTCACTAAGCCTTGCTTTCCTCATCTATAATATGAAGAGAATAGCACTTTCCTTCCCAGATTAAGTCACACAATATATGTGAAAGTGCCTTGTACACGACAAAGTGCTTTGCACATGTTAGCTTATATCCATATCGATAGGTATACGCACTTCAGGCAATCAGTCAGCCTGCCTGACATCACATTCAGAGACCCCAGCCTTACTGGTACTCGGCACAAACACTGCCATACCTAAACCTGACCCAGTTTGTTCTAGAAGTTGCTTGTTCCTCATTCATAACTGGATTCTCTACATTCCACATATCTGTGGGGGGGTCTGTTATGGAAGGGCTCTCTGTTCATCTATTTCATCAGCTCCTACTGTGCAAGGGCCAACCAGGAAAAGTACAGCAGTAACGCCAGACTCCGTGAGCCTTCTCCTACTCTGTTCCCGCAGGTCTGGGAAACACTTGGCTGCTGGCAGGCCAATGCTGGAGGTTCGTTCTTGGCCAGTGGCAGTGAAGAGAAAACAGTTCTTTTCTTTCACAAACTGAAAGGGATTCTGAAAAAAAGTCACAGGCTCAGCGAAAGGCAGCTGGTGAAGGGTAGAGACTGTTTTCGTGAGGCACAGTGACATTGCAGAGAGCCCAGGATGGACTGTGATTAAGTGGCTCTATGACCTTGGACAAGGAAAATCCCTTCTTCCGTTTGCTTCCTCATCTGAAACAGGAAAGAGTTAAATGGAATGTTCTCTTAAGGGCCCTTAGAACTCGATGAGTCCGTTTCCAGCAAGATACTGCCCATTAGTCAAAAAGAAAAGGGAATAGTTAAACAGCATCTGCTTCTCACAAAGGAAAAGCAAACAAAATGCCAACAAGCTCCAGCTTTCCCTCCCCTTCCATTCTGCTAGTGCAGCCACAGTCCCTGGCTGGGCTTTCCCCGACTAGCACACTTGGTACCCCGTGCTTTCCACAGCAGAAGAATCATCCCCCAAAACCCTGAAACACGGGGCATGGATGCTAAAAGACAGATCTCTCCAGATAAAACAAATATGCACAGATATCCATATTTCCCATGCTAAGAGTAAGAGAATTTCAGCACGGTGATGGTGGTAGGAAGGACATTCTCTTTACAGCTCTCTTTCCAGTTTTTGTTTTATGCTGTTTGTTTGTTTTTTTGTGTGTGTGTTTTTTTCTGCTCTAAAACAAAGTCGTAAGGGACAGCCATGAAATACCTCGATGGCTTATCCGCCACCCTCCTCCCCCTACCTAATAAATTCAGAACGGATGAATTCAGGATTAGTCTCCAGCTGTCAACCGCCACATACATAATACATCTTTTTCCAATCACAGGGAAAGGCTTTTCCACGACAGCCTGGTTCTGGAAAGAGCTGGGAGCTGAAATGTGGCCCTCCTGCTTCTGGGAAGTCCTTAATGAAAACCTTTTGCAAAAAAGTGCCTTGAAGTTCCTAATACGGTATTAGAGTGCCGGGCCTACTGCTTACCACTTGTGAGAAATTCCTTGCTGCCCTAGATTCAAAATAATATGGTGGGGGGCGAACTGTGTCACCCTTTCGTAATGCCACACATTTCCCAGTATACACTACCCGCCACACAGAAAGCAGCTGCACTTGCCGCAAGAAGTCAACAGATGAGCAGAGAAGAGGGGAGGGCTCTGGAGCTGACCAACCAGCTGGTATAGGTTCCTGGGGCAGGAAACAGAGGACAGGTGTCACACCAGCAGACCCTGATTAAATAGGGGCTAGACTGCTCAATAGGGAAACTGCCAGCTCCCTGCCATGATGGTGCAGGGGGAGGGAATGACAGGAAACAGTTCTTTGCTGCCAACTGGGTCATTTCAAACAAAAGCACCCCGAGTCCCAATAAAGAACATGCAGACAGTTTCAGTGCAAGGTAGCCGCTTTAGAGCACAGTGCAGAGAGCCCTGTGATGGGACCCAGGAAATCTGACTCTGGTCCCCATCCCAACTCTAGCTCTAGGTCCTGGGAGGACTCCCTTCTCTCTCTTGGCTGCCTTTTCCCTGGATATAAACCCAACAGAGTGGATGTGAAAATTTCTAAACAACCTTCCAAGTATGTTGCCCTATAAGGAAGACTCAAAGGAAGATGCAGGTATATAAGCCAAGCACCTGTTTCTCCAAGCTCGAGCTTTTTTAAAAAAAATGGCTTTGAGATGTAAGACAGATACCATAAAATTCACTCATTCCAGTGTACAATTAAGTGGGTTCTAGTATATGCACACAGCTGGCCAACTATCATCACAATCTAATTTTAGAAACTTTTCACCACGCCCAAAAGAAATCCTTTACCCATTGGCATTCACAACACATCCCAAAACTCTCCCCAGCCCTAGACAAGCACAAACCTAATACACCTAGTTTGTTTAGTGTTTTTAGCATAATAAGGTGGTGAACTTTTTAGAACAACTGCATCTATTGTGATAATATGGGGTTTTCCCTTATACTAATTATTTGGTATATTATATTACATGATTGGTTTTCAGATGTTAAACTAACTTTGCATTCCTGGAATAAATTCCACTTGATTATGGCATATAATCCTTTTTAGATGTTGCTGGATTTGGTTTGCTAGTATTTTGTTGAGGATTTTTGCATCTATACTCAAGGAAATTTGGTCTATAGTTTTCTTTTCTTTTGATGTTTTTTGTTTTGGTATCAGAATACTACTGACCTCACAGAATGTTAAGAAACATTCTCTCCTAATTTTTGGAAGAGTTTATTAAGTATGAGTATTAATTTTCTTTAAAACTCGAAGAATTCACCACTGAAGACATCTAGTCCTGGGCTTTTCTTTGTGCATAATATTTTGATTACTAATTCAGTGCCTTTACTTATTATAGGTCTATACAGATTTTCCATTTATTGTGAATTTCCAATTTGTATCTTCCTTGATATTTGTCCACTTCATCTAAATTTATAATTCATTGGCCTAAAGTTATTCATAGTATTCCCTTTTATTCTTTTTTTTTTGTAATGTTGGTAGTACTGTGCCATCCTTCACTCCTGCTTGTAATAATTTGAGTCCTCTCTCTTTTGTCTTTGTAAGTCTAGCTGATGGTTTCTCAATGTTATCTTTTTAAAAACCAACTTTTGATCTTCTGAAAATTTTCTCTGTGGTTTTCCTATTCTTTATTTCATTAATTCCTCTCTAAACATTATCGTTTCTTTCCTCCTTGTTGCTTTAGGATTAGTTTGGCCTCCTTTTTCTAGTTTCTTAACATAGAAATTTAGGTTATTAAATTGTGCTCTTTCTTCTTCTCTAATGCAGGTGTTTAAAGTTATAATTTTTCCCTTAAGCACTACTTTTGCTGCATCCCATAATTTTTAGCATGCTATATTTTCATTTTCATTCATTACAAAGTGTTTTCTAATTGCCCTTGTGATTTCTTCTTTGACCCACTGGTTACTTAGGAGTGTGATACTTAATTTCCACATACTTGTGAACTGCCTAATGTCCTTCTGTTATTGATTTGTAATTGCATTCCACTGTGGCTAGGAACATACTTTGTATGAAGAATATTTTCAGGCATGTTTTGTAGCCTAGCAGAGGGTCTAGCCTCAATAATTCCATTTGCACTTGAGAATAATGTGTATTCTGTTGGTGTCACATGTTCTACAGATGTCTGTAAAAGATCTAGTTGGTGTATAATGTTGTTCAAGTCTTCTACTTGCTTCTTGAACTCTATATGGCTCTTCTAGCTATTATTGAAAGTGAAATATTGAAATCCCCTAATATTATTGTTAGGTTATCGATTTCTCCCTTCAGTTCTGTCCACTTTGCTTCATGTATTTTCGGATTCCATTATTAGGTGCATATGTTTATACTTTTATACCTTCCTGAGATATTGACTGTTTTACTACTGAAATGTTTTTATTTGTATGTCATAAAAAGTTTATCGTATAATCTATTTTGTCTGATATCAGTATAGCCATCCTAACTCTCTGTTCACTGTTTGCTTGGTATATTTTTCCATTCTTTTACTTTCAACTTATGTGTCTTTGAGTCCAAACTGTGTCTCTTAAAAACAGCATATATTTCAATCAATTTATCCATTTTTGATCAATTCTTCCATTTTGCCAATCTCTGCCTTTATATTACAGTGTTATTCCAATTACATTTAGTTTAATTATTTATAAGGTAGGATTTATGTCTGCCATTTGTTTTCTATGTCTTATATCATTTTCCTCTATTCCTCCATTACAACCTTCTTTTGTATTAAATAGATAGCTATTGCCTCATGTACTATTTTAATACCTTTATTGTTTCTTTTACTATATATTTATAGTTATTTTCTTAGTGGCTGACCTCAGGATTACAATTACCATCTTAAAGCAATCTAGTTCAGATTAATTTTAACTTAACTTAGAAAACATACAGAAATGCTGCTCCAATATCATTGTTTCCTGTCCCGTTCCTTTGTGCCATATTGTCATACATATTGTATTTTTATATATCATAAGCTCATCAACAGTTTTATAACTTTTGCATTATGCAGTTGTCATTTAAATCAGATAGAGAAGAAAAGAGTAACTAAAAAAGACAGTTATACTGTCTTTTATATCAATCTACATAGTTACATTTACTGGTGCTCTTAATATTCTGGGCAGATTTTAGTTGTCATCCATCATTCTTTCATTTCATTCTGAAGGACTCCCATTAGTATTTCTTATAGGACAGATCTGCTACTGACAAACTCTTTGTTTTGCTTATCTGAGAACATCTTAATTTCTCCCTTGTCTTTAAAAGACACTTTTCATGAATACAGAATTCTTGGTTGACACCTTTTTCTTTCAGTTTCAGCACTTTGAATATGTCAGCCCACTGCCTCTGGTCTCCATGGTTTCTGATGAGAAGTCAGCTCCTGATCTTATTGAGGATCCCATTCACCTGATGAGTTGTTTTACTCTTTCACGTCTTTCAAGATTCTCTGTCTCTGGTTTTCATCAGTTTGACTATAATGTACCTAGGTATGGATCACCTTAAGTTTATCGTACTTGGAGTTTTTTGAGCTTCCTGGATCTGGAGAGTAGTGTTGTTCATCAAATTGGAGAAGTTTTTGGTCATTATGTCTTCAAATATTCTCTCTGCTCCTTTCTCTCTTTGCCTCCTTCTAGGACTCCCATTATGCATATGTTAATATACTTGGTTGTGTCCCAGTTTCTGGGGCTCTGTTCATTTTTCTTAACTTTTTCCTTTCTTTTGCTCAGAGTGGATATTCTCAATTGACTTATCTTCATGTTCTGTGGTTCTTTTTTCTGCTAGCTCAAACCTGCTGTAGAGCCTCTCTAGTGAATTCTTCATGTCAGTTATTTTACTTTCAACTCCAGAATATCTATCTGGTGCTTCTTTATAATTTTTTATCTCCTTATATTGTGTCTTTGGTGAGACACTGTTCTCATGCTTTCCCTTAAATTTTCAGACATGGTTTCCTTTAGATCTTTCTAATTATATTAGCTGATTTAAATTTTTTGTCTAAATTCCAACACAGGCCCCATCAGGGACAATTACTACTGACTGCTTTTTTTCCTGTATATGAACCATACACATCTGTTTCTTCGAATGTGTGATCAGGTTTTGTTGAAAATTGGACATTTTTGACAACATAATTTGGTACTTCTGGAAATCAGATTCTGACACACACACCCCCCCCAGGCTTTGTTGCTATTGTCATTTTTGTCATTGTTGTTGCTGCAGTTTGTTTGTTTAGCATCTTTCTTAGACTAATTCTGTAATGCATTCCCTGTAGTGTGTGGCCACTGAAGTCTCTGCTTGATTAGCTTAGTGACAACTAGTGAGTGTTCAAAGATCTTAAATGTCTTGAACCATTAAGTCTCCCCACCTTTTGCTGAGGGGCTCTTGTGCATATTGGAATATTCCTTTAACACTTAGCCAGGCAGTTTACAACTCTGCCTTAATTTCAGGCACAGGAGAGAAATTGGGGCCCTCTTGGGTCTTTTCTAGGAACATGCAAAGTCCTGAGTATGCACATGGCTTTCTAGACCCCCAGGAATATGTCAGAGATTTCCAAAGCCCCTATGGATACCTCATTCCCCATTTCTTCCTTTTGTGTTTCTGGCGAGGCTCTTGCTTCTCCTGACTAATATTGCAGCCTCAGGAAGCTGTGATGCTAAACACCCTGGGGATAGAACTTTTCCCACTGAGCTAGTGCTAAAGCAGGTGAAGTAATGAGAACCCTGAGAATGGGGTTTTTCTAGGTTACCTTGAGGCAGGTTAAATAGTGATAAGACTCTGGGTATATGAGTTTTTGAGGAGCTACAAACCCAGTCTTTTCCCCCTCAAGTGCTGAAAGGCTGCTAGTTTCCATGACAACTGTGTTTACGAAGCTGTTGGTTTTTCAAGGCTACCTCAAAGCTCTGGAGAGGAGATGAGAGGCAGGATAAGTTAAAATGCTACAAACCCTGCTGCTAAAGAGATACAACATGTTTTCATCAATAAACACTCTTCAGATTGTTGCAAGCTTTTTGTCTAATTTTCAGAGTTCTGAAAAATTTGATTGTGACCATTTTTGCCAGTGTCCTTTTTCTTTTATGGAAGAGGTGATTTTCTGAGATCTTCAGTCCAACATTCCCTCCAAGTACAATCTTAAAGAAATCTTGATACAGTATGGCTGGGAATTTGCCTACAACGGAACACACTCCCGAGGAAGCAGAAGTTGGAAAAAGCACTGGGGTAAAGTCTTTTTAAGGATAAACAAACAGTTGCCAATTGCTGCCTCTAAGGTGGAGAACTGGGGAACTGGACATGGGAGGAGAGAGAAGTTTTACCTTTTCTACCTTTTGAATTTTGTACCATGTTCATGAGTTACCTACCCAAAAAACATTTTTAATATACTCATAAAAGAAGAAGGATGCAGTAGGTACTTTAGGTTTCCCCTAAAGATCCCACATGAAATATTACACCCTGTCTGTTACTGAGAAACACTCTATTCACTTGAAGAGTCTTGCTCATTACCAGGGCCACTAACTACCAAGGTAGTAAAACAGGGAGCTTTGCCTTAGGAATCCTTCCTCCTCAGTTTATTCTTTTTCCCTATGGACAGTTGCATCCCCATGGTCTAGCTCCTTTTTTCCCATAAATCCCCACTTTGTAATGTGATAGAACATATATCATACCCTAAACTTCTTCGTCATAGCTCTTCTCACAATTGTAATTAAATTACTTAAGTGGGTAATCGGATGTGTAATGTATGCTCCAAGAGGGCAGAGCCCATAGCAGCTTTATTCACCATTATCTCCCCAATTTGCAGGATGGTGCCTGACACATAGAAAATCCTTGCTGAATTAAACAGAATTGCCTTTACATTATGCAAGCCTTCAGCACTTGATGCAACCCCGATAAAGCATCATAAGGGCCGTCCATCCCACTAGAAAAAAAAAAAGGAAATCAGCTCAAGATTTTCAGGGAACTCCCCTGGAAAAACATGTATCTTTCCAGATCCTCACAGGCTTTTAGGGAAATTTCTGTAGTAAGTAACTGATTAGAGAAACAGATGCCAGGTTAAACAAAAGTTTTTGGCCATGCTTTAAAAAATGAGGCTATAAAAAGTGAAGCTGAAAAGTAATTTTCCTTCATCACTCTTAACGCCAATTGAAAAACTTTTCTTAACAAGCAGGTCAAGTCATAATCTTCCCTATCCCACCCTAACACCATCCGCCATCACTTAAAAAAAGCAGCTTCTTAGAAATGGTCACACTGAAAGTCTGGCTTGGTTCACTTTTCCACCCTGTTCCCCACAGGACTCCCAGTTCAGCTACTTTGGAATCTGGTCTTCTGAATACCATCAACGAACATGTCAGTATCGTCTCCACCAAATTCCATTTGACACTGCTTCACATCTACGAACAGCAGTACCATACGACATACTCATTACATTGATCTGAGTAACACCATGTGCTCCAAGGCACTGATTAATATCACTGGGATAATGACAGGATGTCTGCTGACTGCGAATGTACATTACATCACCACCTCCTCCCCACACAGCATGGCACTACACCCACCCCAAAGGGATTAAAAGCTTCGGTTTCCCTCACTATAGAACTATTTAGGACAGAACTGAAGGGCATCAGGTTGACACCTGTCAAGATGCACTCATCGAGAGGGTGATCAGATAAGCGAGCACAACTCAAGTCATCTACTCATGCTGGACCTATCAGTTGGATGTTTCCTTTGCCCACTCTCCCAAAGTAAAGATGAATTGACTCTAAAGTTGATGACAGAATCAGTTTAGGTTGCTTAACTATCTCAGCAAAACATTTGGCAACCATAAAACAGAATGGTAACACCAGGAGGAACCCTGAAGCTCATTGACCAAACTTCTGATTGTACAAATGGGAAAACTCAGGCTGATGAAACTACGGTCTTTCTCAGTATCATACAGCTAACTAGTGGCAGACTTGGAACTAGCACCAAGGTTCTGTGTGCCAAGCTAATGATGGCTCCACTAAGTATATTCAATATCAAATTTGCCTCCAAGATAGAATCAACCCATCCTTCCAGAAAAGCAATTACTTATCAAATAGGGCTCCCAAGTATCAAAGCAAGAGCTGAACTGGCACCCCAAAAGATCACCTTAATGCAAACATCTAAAACTCTTGTCTTTAAAAAAACAGAATGTGGGAAGGGGGATGGTAGAAAAGGGTAAAGTGGGTCAAATATACGGTGATGGAAAGAGAACTGATTCTGGCAGGTGAACACACAATGTGATAAATATAGATGATGTATTACATAGAATTGTACATTTGAAACCTATGTGGTTTGTTGACCATTATCATCCTAATAAATTTTAATAGTAATAAAAAAGAACAGAATGTAAGAAAGTGACATTTTTGTAAAAATGGAAGATAGGTTATAAAAGTTATACCAATTCTATTATTTCTACTTTACCAATTTTATGTACATTTTTAGTATAGAATGCGTATTTTGTATTCTTTTAAAAGTTTTCATAGTCCAAGGTTGCCTATGTGTGGTTGTGTGTTTGAATGTGTGGCCTTAGTGATAGAATTTTTTTCTGATACTTGTTTAATACTGGGGGTGCCAAAAAAAAAAAAAAAGGTATACACATAACTTGTATTCATCTTTTGCTATTGGTATATATTGAATATTACAATTTAATACAGTTTTCCTTTCTTAAAATGTATATACATTTTTTTTGGCACGCTCTGTATATACAAACATACATATATACACATAAAGTATGTTATCCTTGGTTTTTGACAGGCTTTTTTACATTAATTTTGTTTAATTAAATACTGTCCTGTACACTAAAATAAGGTGAAAGTTTATGTAGCCCTAAAGTAAGGAGCTGTAATTGGGTTATTCCTTTCCCAAATGGTTAAAATAAAATACACAATGCAAAAAACAGAAAAGTCATGGAATGTTAGAGCTGAAAGTGAGGTCCCCTAACGACCCCCATCTTTGGAAAGCTGCAGACCTAGGGCCCAGTGAAATGATTTCCCAAGGTCACAGATCCCATTAGGAGCAGAACTATCACCATACCCAGGTATCTAGATGCCAGGTCTAAGGCTTTTTCCCATTGTATCATCATTCCGCCTGTCATATGCAGTGTCCAGGGGTACTTCCCAGAGAAATTTCTATCTGGAGACTGTCACCTTCCATTTTCCTAGCCCATGAGAGTCCAAGACTCACAGACTGCTAGAGCTAGATCACTACCTCAGGAGTTTCAACCTGATTGAATCTAGGCTGTGAATGTATTTTGTTTAGCGAGCACATTTGTTTGAAAAAGGAAAGCGAAGATCTTTCGAATGGGGTGGTGCTGCTGTACTTTACCCCAGTCACTCCAGTTCTTTTATCCCACTTCCAACAGTTTCATACTTTTCTCCTTGGACCCTGATAGCATTTGAGCCCGTCATTCCTGAATCCAGAGTAGGCATAATTAAGAGCACACCAAAACTAGTTGATGGAAAATGTGAAATACGACATTATGTTCTCCCAATAGCTATATTTACTGCCTTACCGATAAAAACCCATTTAGGTTCTTTTTAGGTTAGCTAGTTATTATATCAGAGCTCTGCAAACTACGACCACTGGGACAAACCCAGCCCACCACCTATTTTTGTACGCCCCCCCCCCTCCCCTAGTTGATCTGAGAAGGTTTTTATATAAACAGTTGAGAAAATTCAAAGGAAGAATACTATTTTGTGACATGTGAAAATTATGTGAAATTAACGTTTCAGTGTCAATAAAGTTTTATCAGAACATAGCCACTCTCATTTTATATACCGTGTTTCCCTGAAAATAAGACCTAACCGGCAAATGAGCCCTAGCATAATTTTTCAGGATAGGATGTTCATAATATAAAATAAGCCCTACTGCGTCTTTTGGAGCAAAAATTAATATAAGACCAGGTCTTATTTTTGGGGAAATACGGTAGGGCTTATTTTATATTATGAGCATCCTGAAAAATCATGCCAGGGCTTATTTTCCAGTTAGGTCTTATTTTCGGGGAAACACGGTACGTATTACCTATGGCTGCTTTCTCGTCACAATGGCAGTTGAGTAATTGCCACCGTGACTGCATGGCACTCAACAGCCTAAAATATGGCCCTTTACAGAAGAGCTCTGCAGAAGACATCTGAGCTACATCAAAGAAAATGTAAAGCTATCAATTCACTGCTGGAAAGTCACAAATATTTCTGTGGAATTGCTAACACCTTACACAGCACTCTCAGAGAATCTTCCTAAGACAGCTCAAACTATGCCTCTCTCCCACCAAAAACGTTTTTAATACTCCCTGTATATAAAGTCTGAAGTACTTAACAGGTCCTACATGGTCAACAGCTCAACTTTCCATTCCAACCTCATCTCCCAAATCTCCCTTCCTGCACCCGATATTCCAGATGACTTGAATTATTGCTGTCCCTTTACATTGTGTCATTCCTACTACAATAAATGTCCTGCCCTGAAAACGGTGCAATGTGGTAAAAAAAAAAAAAAAAAAAACAAACCCAGGGCCTTTAGAGTCAGTTCGGGGTTCTAATTCAGACTTGTGCCCTTGTCAGTTGAGAAAGTTACTGAAGGCCTCTAAACTGCACTTTTGTCATCTACAAAATGAGAATAATAACCTTTATCTCTTAAGGCTGTTCCAAGGTTTTAATGCCTGGCACATGGGAACAGCTAAACAAGTGGTAAGTGTTATTAATTCTGCCCAATTCCAATGCCCCTTCTTCTTTTGCTTGTCCTTGTCCTCCCACCAGGAAATGAGCGCTCCCTCCAATGTCACACCCCGTGGTCTCCACTTGTCCCACTCGTATAGCTCTGTCCTTACCTAGTATTACCTTATATTACTGGCAATCCCAACCGAGGTCATGTCTGGGAACTCCTTGAGGGCAGGACCCATCTGTGACTCAGTGAGTCACGTGTGGCAGCCCTGAGCCCGACGTACACAAGTATTTACTGAATGAATGGCATGTGCTCATTGAACCATATATAACACTCATTAGGTGTATCACGTGGTATGGGGCTGGAAGCAGGGGCCACACAGCTTGCGCTGAACAATACCTAGTCTGAGTGCTTAGTAAATACTCAAAGCCCACCAGGGACCAACACTGCCACCCTGAAAACAAAGAACAATCAGAGAGACGGGCAGTACGTTCAGCTTTTGGAGTGCCGATGTTTTTATTTGCCATTAGTGTAAGGTATCATCATCATCTTGTACTCCAACAATTATAAATAAATGACATTTAATGGGGGGAGTCAACCCCTTCCCCAAAGGAGACATGCTGATTTTCATTCATAACATCAATTTCTTCTGAGCACAGATTGACCATGTTTACCCGAAAATAAGGCTGGGTCTTATACCATATTTCCCCGAAAATAAGACTGGATCTCATATTAATGTTTGTTCCAAAAGACGCATTAGGGCTTATTTTCAGGGGATGTCTTATTTTTTCATGTACAACAATCTACATTTATTCAAATACAGTCATGTCATCTTCTTCTGGAACATTGTCATAATGTACTGGCTGATTATCTTAATTGGGGCTTATTTTCGGGGAAACATGATAAGTAAATCTAAATATTCAAACAGGACCTACATTCAAGAAATTAAGTATCACACAGAGTTGCGACTAACACCTCACCTAGAGCTCTGTACGAAATTGGACACAAGGAAGAGAAATGTAAGGACTGAGTCCCAGTGAGGCTAAAACTGTCACAAATACTGCAGCAGGGTTGCAGCACGATACGCATTTCATTAGTTCCTAGAAGCACTAGCTGTTTGATTCAATGATCAATTTAATAAGTCAAAGAGGTGTCAATCATTCTTCCTGATTTTTAATGCCAGACTCCAAATGCCAAAATGAATCCACAAACATGAATACAAAATAAATTGCTGAGACATGCCAATGGAGGGAGTGACATTTCCCAACAAGGTGACAGCAGAAAATGTGTTTCCAACTGCATCTGCTTCTGCATTTCCCATCAGAAACCTACTGACAAGTACACATTCACCAGTAGATATATTATTAACCTGAAGACAGATTACCAACTACTTACAATATTTAGCGGTTTCCATTTACAAAGCACTTACATAATCCATTCACTCCTTTATGCCTCACAACAACCCTGTGAGGTGGGTAGCATTACCCCCATTTGACAGATGAAGTGAGTGATTTGAGCCATCTTATCCCAAGACAGTGATGCCCAGATTGTAACCCAGGTCTCAGAAAACCAATTCCCAGTGTTCTCTTCTTTTTCCTCCACACAAAGTAAGAGCCTACTTTCTTTTCCTCCCACCCCACTTACCCTCAAGAAGCCGCCCAGCTAGCACAGTGTGAGGAAGCAGAGTGGGAGTATAAACATTTCTGTGGTCAAGACACTGGGACACATCCCGCCTCTGCCTCTTGCTAATCACGGCTTTAGAAGCATGCAACTTAAACGAAAGAAATGGAGTATGGGTTAGCTGCTGGGTCTTATTTCCTACCTGTCCTATTTTTGGCTTTCTGTGTAGACTCAGAAACAGAAAAGCACCATAAATATCAAGAAGCCCTCTGGGCCGAAATACCTCTTGGATCTTTTGCTCATATTCAAAGGTCCGGGCCTGCATAATTGTTCTGTCTCAGAAGAGGAGGAAAGAATACAAACCTTGGTTTGCCCCAGCTAACAAAACTTTTGCCCTCCCTCCAATGTTTTATTGAACTGTTTGTTTTTCCTTACGAATCTTAATCTCTCTGATGTGCCTTAGTGGGCCATTATTTTGCACAAACACTTTCAGCTTACCATGGACTTCACAAGCTCCCTTCAAGAGCTTATGAGGGGTATCATTTGACTGTGGACACTGCACCAGGCAGTTTACTGTAATAAGTAAATAAACAAGATAAAAACCTGAACATGCCCCTTTTCCTTTTGGTGAACCCTCAGCTTTCTAACTACTTCTGTGGCACAATCATCCAGGCTTAACCCTCTCAGTGAACTCCAGTCGGTGGTGACACACCCCAAAGCCTGGCCTATAAGTCCTCAAGGATGAGCATTTCGAATACCCCATCTTGAACGTGCTGCCAAGAGTTTACTCTTGCTCAGGCCACAACAGGAGAAACCATTAAATAATCAAATTCAATCCAACGACTGGCAGGAATATGGATGATGTATATATTGTGACCAAGAAGACAGACAGCACGTGGCAGGAAAGCAGATTCTGGGGGCAAATCAGAGTCCATCAGGGCCGGCCGGTAGCAGTTACCCCTGCCCTGCTGCCCCAAGCCTTTCTCCCTGCTCTCGGGTGCCTGCGTCTGCCTTAAGAAGGGCCCCGCACTTGACCTAGACACACTATTGTGAGGATAAAACCACTCAGAACAAAGTTATACGGGGCATATTTGCCAGTGAGTCTGACTTTATTTTTCACAATCATCTTGCAGCCAAGAAAAGAAAAAAAAATTAATGATCACTCCACCCAATTACTATGGTCCATTCTTCTGGGCATATACTTTGGCACAAGGGGTTGGTTTGCCTGCACTCTTGTTGAGGATGTTTATTATTCTTTCTCTCACTCCAAGCCTTCTGCCAACTAGCAGAAATAAAAACTCCACACACAGTAGGGAAGGAGGGGGGGAGTCCCACAGCTGTCAGCTGTGACCATTGGGAAAGCCAAGCTAGGTGAGGTTCCCTCAGTCCCGTGGCTCCCAACTCTAGCCCTGCAATTTGCTCCCTGGGGGCTGGGCTCCTTGTGCCAGGGACCAAGCAGGGCTTTGTTTTACCCTCAAGCAGAATTCAGTGGCACCTGAGGCCATACAGTAATTCTGAGCTTAGAGGCTGACCTTAACCAAAACCATAGCTCAGTAACTTAAAGGAAAAAAAATCCCTGGGGCAAAGGTGCTTTTCTCAGAACATAACTTGTCACGAGAAACATTTTACTGCCCCCACACTTATCTGTAGCCACCACCAGAGGCCAGGACAAAACCATTACTCAAGATGCTGGCCTTAAGTCCCAATTCTTTAAGAGGTGCTGGGGCAGTTCCTCAGTCAGCTTGGATGCGTGCTTGCCACAGACATGGGTGCTAAACACGTCTGACAGTACAGGCAGATTGTCCCTTTGGAACAATGTGCCAAGTAAGGATAGTTGCAGAGCAGGAGGGTCCCTGACACAGCTACAGATCCTGTCTTACAAGGTCAAGGCACTAAAAGAAAAGGCCCAAAGTTCTAAACTCCCTCCCCGCTGGCACAGATCAGGGAAACACCTCATGGAAGCCTTCCACTTACTTCTCATTGCACTGATAAGCGCGTTGCCGTCTTTGATCACGTCTTTGATGAACTTATTGGTCCTCTCCAGCTCCTGCTCATAACACTTGAGCCTCTCTCGGAAATTGGGGCTGTCCAGGTAGCAATCGCTGAACTCCAGTGGGGGATGCCCCATGGTTCTGATGGCGGGGGTTGGAAGGAGAAAGGAAAGACACAAAGATAAGAGCATCAGTTGGGAGAGTAGATGGGATGGACTGAGCGCATGACCTGCTTAGGAAGCTCGCACACTCCTTCCCTTTGGAGGACAGGTACCTGTTCTGATGAGATTCCTGGGGAGAGCTGGCTGGTCTGTACCGGAAACCGGCGGCCTGGAGATGGCTTCAGGTGTCTGGGAGAGCTAACTAACGCAGACGGATCCCAGCAGGGTACTGCCTAGCAAGCAGCATGCCCCCTAGGCATCGCCTCCCCAGACGGACAGCAGAAACCGCAGCCCGGCTCGCCTCTGGAGACCGGCCGGATCCTTCCAGAGCAATTGCAAACGTGACACTTCGGCCCGCCCAGGGTGTAGGCGGGGGTGAGCGCTGGGGATGGGAGCCGCCTCTGCGCGCTCCTCACTCTCGGCTCCGGAGCTAGCAGATTTCCTTTGCCGAACTCCGCGGGCAACCCTTGACTGCACTGTCCCCTCCCCCTTCTTAAAGCCAGCGCCTCTGCCCCGCCCCAGCCAAGTCCTGGTACCGAGCCCGAGCCTTCGGGCTCCTTCAACTGTCAGCCTTGCACCCTAGGGTTTTGTTACCAGAGTCCTCCGGCTCCCAGACTTCTTCCTGGTCCCAGGGAGCCGGCCTGCTGTCCTGTTAGGCGACGGAAGGGTTAAGCCGAGGCGGCAAGGAAACGTAGCCTTGCTCCATAGACACCCGAGCGGGAAGAGGAGGGCGAGAGCGCGACGCACAATAGCCGCGGTGGCCCGGCGCTTCCCTACGGAAACTGGGGAGCAGTCAGCGCCCTAGGACTCCAGCTGGAAAGCATGGCGGCCTGGGAGATGTAGTCTTTCCGTTTCACGCCCCGTGACTCCTCCCTGCGATCTCCCGACCACCCCGCCAGGGCGGCTGCACTGCCAGAAAAGCATTCCCTGCCTGCCCCAGGCTCCCTGGCCTGGCCCAGCCTCGAGGGACAGGTGCGCCCGCGCTGGCGTCTACCTGGAAAGTTTTGGAAACTGGAGCCAGAGCCCGGGACGAGATTGTGGGAGGCCATCTCTCACTTCCCATTACTTGGTTGGATTGTTTATTTTTCCTTCCAGCCTCCCTTTGACAGACCAACTTCTTTTCCTCTCCCCTTTCCCATTTCTCCAGTTCCCATGGGCATTCGGTCCGCAGGGATGACTCCTATTCTTAGGATCTCTATCTCTGTGTTAAGCTCAGAATCCCCTGCCCCCAAAAAAGACATGCCATAATTAGGAGTTCCATTTCTCCTGAATGGGACCTCAAAGCGTGGTTTTTGTGCCCCGACTCATTGGATAGGCTGTTGAGGAAAGCACGTGATTTTCCATGTGTGAGTGGAAAACCTAAGACAATGGTGTTACCAATTGTTTTGCAGCTTCACTAAGACGTCTCTTGTCCACTGTCCATTGCAGGAGAGCTGGGGTGGTCTTACAGGTGCTTCCTTGAGATTAAGGGTAGTTAGGGGCAAAAAGATGTGTTTTGATTTGGGACAGGTGTTTAAGATTCGCTTGCCGGGTGAAGAAAGTTAGGAAAAGCCAGAATTGATGGGGTTGTCAATAGAGTAAAAATGGCTAATTCATCTGTATTAGTGTCCTATGGCTGCTGTAACACATTACGACCAGCCCGGTGACTTAAAACAACACACACTTATTATTTTACAGTTCTGGATGTCAGAAATAAAAAATGGACCTCACTGGCCCAAAATCAAGATGTCAGAAGGGCTGTGTTCCCTTCTGGAGGCGATCGAGGAGAATCTCTGTTCTTGCCTTCTAGAAGCCGTTCAATCCCTTGCAATGGTTGATCAAGTCTTCTTCCCACTATAGAGCTCACACTGACTCTCCTGTCTCCCCCTTTCACTTACAGGGACCTACCAAATAACCCAGGATAATCTCTCCATCTCAAGATCCTTAACTTAATGGCATGTACAAAGGCTCTTTTGCTATGTAAGGCAACAGTTTCACAGATTCCAGGGATTAGGGCATGGCATCTGGGGGGGGCATTCTTCTACCCTTCACACAATCTATAATCCTATAACCCACCTTCCTAACCCTCAAAACAATCCTATGAGGTTAGTATTATTATTGTACGTATGTAAAGATGAGCTAGTAGAAGTGCTTGAACTTGAGCCTAGCCTGGCTGGTTCTGGAGACGCTGCTCTTAACCACTGTACTATATGGCAGTATGGTAGAGTCCAGTGATGAAACAACCTCGGAAAATTAATAAGTAGACACATCCCAGGGAAGGACTTCCTATTGTTTTTGTCTTATTTTATGTTTATTTCCTACTCTTTTTATCTTTACGAGAAAATGTCCAAAATGGGCTTTAAAAGAACCAATGCAGGTACTAAGGGAAGGTGCCCAATGAATAAGTATATGGTCTTTCATTCTAGCAAGGTTCCCTGAAGCATTCATTCAGTAATTTGACAAGCGTTTATTGAACATCTGCTATATGCCTTGACTTACAGAGCCTACACCTCTATTTTCATCACTATGAACACCACCTTTGACATGACTGATGTTAGGTACAATCACGCTCGTCTAACTTCCTATACTCAGAGTGTTTTTCAGTCATCTGTTATCCTTTATCTAGACAGTGAAACTAAAGTGCAGGGAAAACAAATGCCCTAGACCCAATATCAAAGAAGGAAGACGGTTAAAATTAGAAGAACCCAGTCCTTCCGAGACTGGCTGCATTAATCGAGTCATATCCTAGATGCTTTTTTCACAGTACACCCTCACTAAAACCCAATAGGATTGGGGTCTTCGATTTTTTATTCACATAATCCCTAAAAGAATTTTGGGAAGCCACATACTCCCTCACACATTTTTAGGTTGACACATATTTTTTCATCATGTTTAAATAGTTGCAAAGGGTGTCATTTCTGGCATGCTATACATATTGACAATTTAAAATAAAACTGTTATGTTACACTTTTAAAGATTGTCATTGGATTTGCCATCAAACATTAAACACGAAGCACAACAAAAGTGTAAACTTCTCTTTAAACTTCAAAAAATGTACATTGTTCGTTTTTTCCGCCTTGAAATCAAATGCCCATTGCATTCTCCCCAAAGAATTGTATTCTATCATTATATGTATTCATACTAGAAATTCCTCTACTGATCACCATATTGAATTTCTCTACAACAAAAATGTCTATAAGTAGAAAATGAATTATTTTATTTTGACCGTAAGACTCCAACTATAAAAAGTCTTCTGTACTGAGTTATAATTGCTATTATTATGTATACACAAAATAAAAATAACATGAAGGTATTATACATCGTGGTTGTTATTAAACACAAAACATAAAATTTTATTGAAACGCATCTCTCAGTGTGGTGGATGGGGAAGGGGTAGGTTATAGGGCCTGGAGTCAAAGAAGTTACCTGGATATCAACATTTGAAATTGTTGTTTCATTTTGCCCCAAGGGTTTTTAAATCCTGGGTTAAAGTACCAATAACATTCGTGATCTTTGAAAGGTATGCTTTCCTTTTGAGAGGCTGGGAAAGGGAGGTGGAAAAGGCATACAGTGGTGAGTTCTCAGGCAAATGGTTTTTAGGAAATAGTACTAAAAGAAGTTCAGGATTTGGAAATTGGTCCCCTTTCAGCTTTATTCATAATTACCAAAACTTAGAAGGAACGAAGATGTCTTTCAGTAGGTGAATGAATAAATAAACTGTGGTCCATTCAAATAATGGAATATTCTTCAGCCCTAAAAAGATATGAGCTGGGGGCCGGCCCAGTGGCTCAGGCAGTTAGAGCTCCACGCTCCTAACTCCGAAGGCTGCCGGTTCGATTCCCACATGGGCCAGTGGGCTCTCAACCACAAGGTTGCCAGTTCAATTCCTTGAGTCCCGCAAGGGATGGTGGGCCCTGCCCCCTGCAACTAAGATTGAACACGGCACCTTGAGCTGAGCTGCCTCCTGGATGGCTCAGTTGTTGGTTGGAGCGCGGGCTCTCAACCACAAGGTTGCGGGTTCAATTCCTCGACTCCCGCAAGGGATGGTGGGCTGTGCCCCATGCAACTAGCAATGGCAACTGGACCTGGAGCTGAGCTGCGCCCTCCACAACTAAGACTGAAAGAACAACAACTTGACTTGGGAAAAAAAAAGGCCTGGAAGTACACACTGTTCCCCAATAAAGTCCTGTTCCCTTTCCCCAATAAAATCTTTAAAAAAAAAAAAAAAAAAAAAAAAAAAAGCATACTATACAAAGGACAAATATTAAAAAAAAAAAAAAAAGAAATGAGCTATCAAGCCATGAAAAGACATGAGGGAACTTTAAACACACATATGACTAAGTGAAAGAAGCCGATCTGAGAAGGCTATGTACTGTATGATGCCAACTGTATGATATTCTGGAAAAGGTAAAACTATGGAGACAGTGAAAAGAGCAGTGGTTGCCAAGGGGTGGGCAGCAAGGGAAAGAGTGAATAGGTGGAGTAAAGAGGATGTTTATGGCAATGAAAATACTCTGTATGAAACTCTAATGGTGGAGACATGTCCATACATTTGTCCAAACCCATAGAAGGTACAACACCAAGAACAAGCCTCATGTAAACTATGGACTCTGGGTGATGCTGACGTGTCAGTGTAGGTTCATCAAGTGTAACAAATGTGCCGCTGGTGGGAGATGGTGACAATGAGGGAAGCTATGCATGTGGGGTGGGACGGGGGTAAATGGGAAATCTCTGTACTTCCCTCTCAATGTTGCTGTGACCCTAAAACTGCTATAAAAAATAAACTTTTTAAAAAATGTTCAGGGAAAATAGAAAAAAGAAAAAAACATTAAAAAGACAAAAATAAAAAATGTTCAGGGAGACAAAGCCCATCTCCCCTGTTTCTTGTATGTTTCTGAAGCTCTGTGATCTTGAACAAGTCATGTAAACTCTCCGGGGAATAATATCTTCTTCAGCAATTTTCTAAGGATGAACTATAGATAACGCATGTGCAAGTGTCATAATAACTGCTCAGTAAATGTTGGTGGAATCGGTTGCTTTTTCACTGTTGTTTTCTGGTCACAGCCCCAGAGGCACAGAGGAGTCAGATTACTCACAGTGATAGTCCTAGAAAAACATTATATTTACATAACAACACAACTTGATCCCTGGTTGTTATCATCATAGGAAAATAAAAAGCCACGCTCAGAGAAATGTACATTTCAAGTCACAGAGAAGCTCTAGCCTGGTGTGTGGTCTGGTGAATACGCAAGCTCAACTTTTCAGGACACTCAAAGGGTCTGCAACATAGCAACCTGGCCGAGGCTCCTTCTCAGGGCAAGAACCAAAAGCTGAAATCCTGCAGTTGGTCATTTTAGTGGATTACTCACTCTACTCCAAGGTGGAATTGCCAGACAGCCGAAAGTCTCGACACTGTTCAGCTCAGGTCACCGGGGACAGGAATTTCTCAGCTTGCTGGGTCTGTCTATCCTTCACGCTGGAGTGAGAACCATAACCCTTTAAACTAATGAAGCAGATAAGCCTGCTATAAATATCAAATTGCTTTCACAACTTGGAAGATATAGAAAGGGAAAGTAAAGAAACCAGATGTTACAGATTTTTAGGAAAGGCAATGTACCTGCCCAAGAAAACCAAACAAATATTCAGTATTGACTTAATACGCCAGCTTCTGCTTTCTCTCTCCCATCTGGGACCACAGCTAGCCTCATTAAAATAATGTATATACAGTGTTTATTAATCATTTGTTCCTCTCCACATATTGATACATATATGGAGTTCTTTTAAAGATGGTCTGAGATCCTGGAAAGAAAGGCAATTTTCCAAGTGACATTTATTAGGCTTCAGATAATTTATGAGATGTGTTTAAAAAGAGTTTTATCTTAAAGATACAAAGTAATATTTTATAACCCCTGTGCTTCTTATAAAGAAGGCTAAAGCTCTCTGTCCTAAAATGTTACAATCCTTCTTTCACAAAATGGTAGAAAAGATAGACGTTAACTGGCCTCTATCAGTAACAAGAGAAACGTGGAGGGGAAGGAGGGACGAGAAGTGGTGAGAGAGGGGACAGTTTAGGTTGAGAGGCACTGTATATAAATGATCTCATTTACTTTACACAACAACTCTGTGAGGAAGGTTCTATTGCCCCCTTCATTTTAAAGATAAGGCAACTGAAAGTCAGAGAAATTAGCTATTTGGCCAAGGTCGCCCAGAAAACAATGCACCAGAGATTTAAATCCAGGTTTGAATCAGAAGCCATTTTTTTTGCTATTGTATCACAATGCTTTCCAATCGAACACATCAATATCTAATCCCCATTCCCTCCTGCGTATGTGACTGGAGCTATTTAGTACTGCCATATGAAAAAAAAATAGTCCAGGGTCACTTGTTGGTAACTGCAGCAAATGATTAGAAATTATCACAGGTTTAGTATTAACAAAGGCTTTATTTTGAACTTCTCTGAAAAGCTAGCTGAAAGATCTGGCACCCATGCTACATATGCCCAACCCTCTAAAATTTCCAGACCCAATCTTGGCTCTGGCCCATTCTCTACTTTAACTGCACTTGGCCTAGTTTCTTTCCTTAGCCTAAGCCAAGATTTTAGGAGCTCTAAGTGGCAAATGGTTGAAGAAAGGGAAAATCCTTTGCCACACTTCTCCATACATCCAACTCTCCACTTACACCCCTCTCCCTTCAAGACTCCCCTTAACGATGTTTCTGATGGTGAAAAAAGCCATCAATTTATAGCTTTAAAATGTAGTTTATTTTAAGCGATATGCTTAATTACCCACCAACATTTCGGATTTGTAGGATACACTGGTTCCATTACATTTGCATATCAGCAGGCCCATATCAAAGCTGTCTACTAGTAAGGGCCTGGGGTTTTTCTCCTTATGGCCATTTTCTGTGTTCATTTTGATTCCCAATTATCCGCAGTTCAAAAAAAAAAAATCCAAACAGAGCCTATTTCAATTCCTTGAGATTTTGTAAAGAGTGATGAAAGCATGGGTATTTACTTATAAACTCCCAGAAAGATATCAATACCCACCATCCACATACAGCCTGCTGGCTACCCCACGACAGTCCTCATACAATGCTTTTGATTAATAACATGCGTGGAACTTTCCACTCCTCGATTTGGCAACAGTTAGACTTCCTAATTTCCATAGTAGTTCATCTTTCATCTGATTCTCAGTGATAATTAGATAAACTTGATTAAATAACTGCCGTATGTGCAATATTTTACATGTGGTCATTTTTACTCCTATCACACAGCACATTACATACTTTTTTAATGCAATTACTAGAATGATAATTTGAGAAAAATAAAACAACTGAAATATTTTCCAACAGGTTTCTGGCTCCGGAGGTGAAATGACATGAAGAAGCCTTCAGACAATTGGGCCTAATAATGTTCTTTTAGTTACTCCTCACGTAAAACAACGCGAGATAAAATATGCAATTCTTTCCAATTTTTAAATCTCTTCTTTTTTTATCGATAAAACAGGCAGTAGACACATGTTAAGAATAACATGCCACTGGCTGCAAATGCATATGCATTTATACTTAGAATAAAGTAAAATATTAAGATACAAAATAAAGAATTTTAATAAGAACAATATATATTGGTCCCTTTTCTGCAAATTTGCAGTAATTGCATGCTAGTAAGCTGACAAATGGACACGTCACACCATGGACACCAAGATGGCTGTCTGAAGTAGGCACAAGTACAGTGGCAGCACTCCAGCAAGGAACCAGCCAGTACGTGCCAATCATGCTTTGTCCCTTTCATTGTTAAACCAACATGACCACACACAGGAAACTGGTTTCAGAACCTTACTAAGAATGAATTGTGGGTGAATTCACATTTCAACATTCAAAATCTTGATTAGACCACAAAGTTACTCTACTTATTATTCTTAAGAACAACTTTGAATTTTAAGTTAATTATGTTAAATACTGAAAGGTAAACAAAATACTAACATGGACATTTACTATGTCCAAGGCGCCTACTTAATCTTTACAACCACCACCTTTCAAGGTAGGAATGCCGCTCCCATTCTCCATATAAGGAAACTGAATCTTAGAAAGATGAAGTCATTTGTGCCAATTCATACAGTGTGGAAGTGGTTGAACTGGGAATCACATCTAGCTGCTGGGACCAGGACCTCACTCTTAACTATGGTGCTAGCCTGTCTCTAGACTGAGGTATCATTTTCATCACACTGGATAAGCTTTAAAAGCTTGCTAAAAACGAATACCGACGAGGACAAACAGGGGCCTTCATAGACAGATTGTGGAAATATAAGCTAGCATGAATGTTTTCTGTATTTTTATTTAAGTATGAATGTTTTGGAAGGCAATTTGGTAGTATCTACCCAAATATTAATGCATATTCCCCTTCACTCAACAGCTCTACTTTTAAGAATTTGTGCTATAGATCTCACCATAGAAGCATGCAAAGACATGGATAAGTATATTCACTACAGCATTATTTTTGCAGTAGCCAAACTAAAAATCCCTGAAATGACCATTATGGGACTGGATAAAAATGATAATATCCATGCAATGGCCGGTTATGCACACATATAGAGAATGATTTAGGATGAAAATACATCCACGGTATGTAGGTGAACAAAACTAGTTTCACATTAGTATCTAGAGTATGATCACATTTTATGTGTTTTATATTCTATATTATAATTATATTTAAATCATATCTCACTAGAAATGGGACTCTGTGTGTGTGTGTGTGTGTGTGTGTGTGTGTGTGTTTGTGTGTATGCATTCATCTACAAATGATTTTAATGATCCTGATTTGGGTGAGTGGAAATATGACAGAGAGAGGGGGGACTTTTTATTTTATATCCTTCAGAACAGAAAAAAACAAAAACTCAAGGAGCATCATCTAATTCAGTGCTATTTCAACTTATTTGACCATGAGCATAGTAAGAAATACATTTTACATCATAGACTATATATATATATATATATACATGTATACATATACATATATAAACTAAAACAAGTTTCACAAAATACTACATAGAATGTGCTCTTATTTTTTATTCTATTCTAGTGCATTATGGGTTTTTTTGCATTACTTTTTCAAAACTTTGGTCACTACTCATGAAAATGATTTCATCTCCCAAAATAAATATTGACTTGTCCTGTTGACATGGATGTAGGCCCTACTAGACACCACAATCCAGAGGGGACCCTAATTTACACAACAGACCATCTCCAGCCAGCCCAGTGTTTACCTAACCCACAAACCCACATATGCCGGCCAATCCACACCACTCAGAGATTTTGCCTGCCTAAAATAGGACAGACACAGTCTAAGATCTTCTGACTTTAAAGGACCCTATTGCTCCTATTCCCGGCCTCATATTCCAGAACCTACCTAGGCCTGGTATTGGATTGGGTTCCTTGCATGGCAGTAAAACTTTTTAACTCCGTACTCAATTATTGCTGTTTATTTTTAAATTAAACAACTAATGATTTGCGACCCGTAGTCTGATAAATACTGTTCTAATTCACTAGGGAACCAAAAACAAGTTGGTTCTGTTACTCATTTGTTTTAATACAACTTTTCCACTTTCTTCCCAATATACTACCAGTTTACATAATCAAATTCTTATTTGCCCTTTTCATATAATGGTTTTCATAGTCCTGATTTACTTATTTTGAGATTGTACAAAGCAAAGCCAAGCTTTATTGTAGCCAGCAATAACACATTAAAAAATAGAAAACCCACTGAACCCAAAGATGTGGGGAGAGTTTAGTTGACCAGGACATTTAGGAAGAGACTTAGACTATTTAATGTGGGACCAAATTTAAAAATTTACATCATGCGCTTAAGAAAATTCTTTTTTTTTTTATTATTAAATTTATTGAGGTGACAATTGTTAGTAAAATTACATAGATTTCAGGTGTACAATTCTGTATTACATCGTCTATAAATCCCATTGTGTGTTCATCACCCAGAGTCAGTTCTCGAAATAAGTCAGACAGAAAAAGCAGAGAACCATGTGATTTCACTGATATGTGGTATATAAACCAGAAAATTCTTACTTATTTCTAGTTGTTGATATGAGCTTATATAAAACAGCCTCATTAAACTATTCAGTGTAACAAAAATAAATCAATAGAACACTGAGGAAAAAATACAAAATATTTTATGTTTTTATCCTGCTTTTATCAATAAACAGTAAATTGGAAATTTAAACTTTAAACAAATATAAAACAGCACATTCTCCAATTCTTTAAATAACCATTTTGGGAGAACTGTAAACTTCTGTCATTTTCATGTCTAACCAACGCTTTGCTGCAACAACCCTCAGCTTTTTTATGATATATACTTCACGTACCATACAAGTCACCCATTTGAAATGTACAATTCAATGTTCTTTACTATATTCATAAAATTGAGCAACCATCACCACAGTAAATTTTTTTTCTTTTTTTTTGTTTGTTTTTTCATTTTATTTTATTAAATTTATTGGGGTGACAATTGTTAGTAAAATTACATAGATTTCAGGTGTACAATTCTGTATTACATCATCTATAAATATTTCCTCAACTCAAAAAAATACCCTGTACTCATCAGCAGTCACTATCTATCCCTCCCCCAAACCCACCATCTCCCAGCCTCAGGCAACCATTAGTCTACTTTCTGTCTCTATAGTTTTGTGTGTTCTGGACATTTCATATAAATAGTATTATATGTGACCTTTTGTGTGTGGCCTCTTTCACTTAGCATAATGTTTTCAATGTTCATCCATTTTATAGTATGTATCAATACTTCATTCCTTTTTATTTCAGAATACAAATCCATTGTATAGATATATCACATTTTTTTTATCCACTTATCAGTTGATGGCCATTTGGATTATTTTCACTTTGAGGCTATTATGAATAGGGCTGATATGAACCTTCATACAATAAATAACAAAGGATAGCTAACAGAATCACATATATCTGGAAATGAAATTACATATTAATAAATAAACCCTTAGTTAAAAGGGAAGCATAAAATAAATTAAGAAATGCTAGAATAGAATGATAATAAAACTATACATGTCAAAATCTGGGGGCCAACCTGAAAAAGTTATATACATACATAGGGTAAAATTTATGGCATTAAATAAGTTGGTCAGGAAACAAGAAAGGTTAAAAACAAAAAAGTTAAACATTCAACATGTAAATTACAAAAATAGTGCATAGGAAAATTATTAAAAAGGAATAATGCCAATAAGAGAAAATAATGAAATGAGAAAAAACAAAAGAGAAGATTTACAAAATTAAAATGGGTTCTTAAAAAGATTAATAAGATAAAACATTGGCAAAAATAATTAATTTTAAAGAATTAAGATGCTGGTAAACAAAATGAAGATTAAGACACAACAGAGGTTAAAAATAATAAAAATGTACTATGGACAAGCATATGCCAATAAATTTGAAAACATAGATGAACTAGATAAGCTCATAGAAATATATAAAATGCCCAAAATGGCACCAAAAGAAAGAGAACTTAAATAGATAAAGTTAAAGTCATAGTCAAAGATTTTTCCTCTCATCAATCTCCAGGTCCATATTGCTTTCTTTTTTTTTTTTTAATTAAAGTTTATTGGGGTGACAATTGCTAGTCAAGTTACATAGATTTCAGGTGTACAATTCTGTATTACATCATCTATAAATCACATTGTTTGTTCACCACCCAGGTCCATATTGTTTTACAAGTGAGTTCTACCAAGCTTTGTAGATCTCCAAATTGCCATCATATACAACTTGTTCTACTACGGAGGAGCAAAAATCTTCCCAGTTCATTTTATAAGGCACTAATAGTCTTGATTCCCAAACAATAAAACAATAACAGAAGAAAGGGTATTAAGCTGAGTGAAACAACTCAGACTGGGAAAGGCAACTACCATATGATCTCACTTACATGTGGAATCTAAAGAACAGATTGAACAAACAAAACAGAAACAGACTCATAGATACAGAGAACAAACTGATAGGTTGCCAGATGGGGGGGGGGAGCTTAGGGGGTGAGTAGTAAAGGTGGAGGGATTAAGAAGTTCAAAGTGGTAGTCACAAAATGGTCACAGGGATGTCAAGTACAACATGAGGAATATAGTCAGTGGTATTGTAATAGCTCTGTACGATGTCAAAGGGGTAGTAGACTTGGGGGGTTATCACTTTGTGGGGTGTGTAAATGTCTAACCATTACGTTGTTTTGTACATCTGAACCTAATAATAAAAAATAAAGAAAAATTAAAAAAAAACAAAAAATTTCAAAAAACAACAACAGAATAAAGGAAAAGTATAGGCACAATTCACCAAGTCTAGATACAAAAACTTTAATAAATTATTAGCTAACCAATCCAAGAGTACAGTTTTAAAAAATCATTCATCATGATCAAGAATAGAAGGATGGTTCAATATCGTGAATCCTATCTATGTAACTGAACATACTAACAGACTGAATGAGTTAACATATATGATGGTAATAATATATTTGATAACGTTTTATAGTAATTTATGATTTAAATAAATAGCTGTCAGCAAACAAGTAATAGAAGAGGAAAACACAAAGCCAAAATTTTTCTTTTTTTTAAATTTTATTAAATTTATTGGGGTGACAATTGGGACATCTTAGAAATTACCAAAACTCACTCAAGGAAAAACAAAAATCTTGACCAGACCTATAGCTATTTAAAAATTGAAGCAGGAGTTTAAAATCTTCCCACAAAGAAAACACAAAACCAGACAGTTTTAGAGGAAAGTTCTTCTAAATATTAAAGGAAAAGATCATTTCAATTTTACTCAGAATCTTCCAGGTTCTAATTCTATGAGGCTGGAATAGTTTTGATGTCACAACCACAACGGAACACAACAAGAAGGAAAATGCACAAGCCCATTTAACTTATGAACATAGATACATGAAGCCTAAACAAAATTTGAGTGAACTAAATCTTCCAGTGTCTAAAACTACGATGTACCATTATCAAGTTGGGCTGATTGCAGGAAAACAAAGATCATTTCATAGCAGAAAATCTCTCAATGACATTTACTACTTCTTAGAATAAAAGAGAACAGCCATAAGATTATCTCTGTAAATACAGAAGAATGTTTTATAAAAATGCAACACCGTTTCCTGATTAAAAACTCTTAGTAAACCAGGAATAGAAGGGAACGCTCTTAATCTGAAAAAAAATGGAATTGACAAAAATCACACAACAGTGTCCTAAATGGGGAAATGTTGGTAGTCTTACCTTTAAAATTAGGAAAATGCCAGTGAGGCCCATCATCATCACTTCTTACTGGTAGTGCTAATCGGCAAAAGAAGACAAGAGCAAGTAATGAATTACATAAGGATTAAAAGAAATAAAACTGTCATTACTTGCAGATGATTTGATTGTCTATGTAGAAAACCTCAAAGAAAATACTGAGGTGTCTAAACATAAACTCAAGTCAAATGAATTTTCACAGACTGGCAAAAGATAATCAGAAAGCATACATATAAAAATGCTCAACAAAATACTAGCATATCAAATCCAGCAATATATAAAAAAGGATAATACAATGTTAATACAATGCTATCAAGTGCAGTTCATCTTAGGATTTACATTTACATTAGCACTAGAAATGAAATGCTTAAGTATAAATCTAACAAAAAATATGTATATGCTTTGCTGAAAACTATAAAACATTGGTGAAAGACATAAAAGTTGTAAATAATTAGACTGATATACTCGATATTTATGTGTTGGAAGCCTCAGTATTGTTAAGATGTCCGTCCTCCCCAAATGGATCTTTAGATTAATTGCAATTCGATCAAAATCCCAATAGGTGTTTTTTTTAACTATAGACACTGTTATTATAACAACAACAAAAAAAACCCCAATTCCTTAATATCAACAAATATCTCATCAGTATTCAAATTATCCAAATTTTCTCAAATGCTGTTTTTTGTTTTGTTTTGTTTTTTTACCTGTTTGCCTTTTTTGAATCAGGATCCAAATAAAACTCATACATTGTAATTGATTTCTGCCCTTGCAATTTATTTGCAAAGTCAGGATTGAAGAGCAGATGTTGAAAATTTGAGGATAAACCACAGACAAAGTTGTTTGTAGATTAGAGATTCCCTCATTTGGATTTTGTTGCTTGCATCCCCATGGTGTCATTGCATATATTCTGTCTACTGTACTTCCTGTGAACTGGTAGCTACCTATACAGCAGGCATTGGCAATCTACAGCCTGCAAGCAAAACCCAACCTGCAGCCTGTTTTTGTACTGCCCGAGTTAAGAGTGGTTTTTACAGGCTATGGTCTGAATGTTTGTGTCCCCCCAAAATTCCTAAATTGAAATCCAACCCCAAAGGTGATAGTACTAGTAGGTAGGGCCTTTGGGAGGTAATTAGGTCATAAGGGTGGAGTTCTCAGGAAGGGGATTAATGCCCTCATAAAAGAAGCCCCATGGAGCCCCCTAGCCCCTTCTGCCCTGTGAGGACACAGCGAGAAGGCGCCAACTATGAACCAGAAAGAGGGCTCTGAACACAGCCATGCTGCCACCTAGATCGTGGACTTCCAGCCTGCAGAGCTGTGCGCAATACATTTCTGTTCTTTTATAAGCTACTCTTTCTGTGATACTTTGTTATAGCAGCCCAAATGGACTAAGACACTATATTTTGAAATGGCTGTAAAAAACCAAAAGAAACAAAACCAAAAGAACATACAATAGCGACAAGAGGTGGCCCACAAAGCCTAAAACATTGACTGTCTGTCCATTTACAGAAAACAATTCTCAACCTCTGATATAGAGTACTGGTTCTCTGATAGTTTAAAATATGTTTTTACATAGCAACTGTTCTGATGAGGTTTTTAAATCCTCCTGGGTCAATTTTGATCATTTTTATTTTCCTAAGAATCTGTTCATCTCCTTGATGCTTTCAAACTTGTTTGTATAGATTTGTACATAGTACTCTTGTGTAAAAACTTTTTAAAAACTTCTCCATTATTACTCTTGGCATGAATTTTAACCCGACCTTTACCACGAACAAAAGTTCTCAGCAATTTGGAGCAAGTGACTTACCTTGTTTGAGTCTCATTTTCTTATAAAATGGGAACAATCACAAAACCTACTTCACAGAATTTCTGTGAGGATCAGATGCAAAAAACGTATACGAAATTGGTTTGTCCAATAGTAGAGCCTGGGCAGATGTTAGTTGTTTTTAACTTGCTAGGTCATTTTAATCAAGTCATTTCATTTGTGTGGACATTTCTTTTTAACCTTGCCACATTACCCCTGAGTGGGGAGATGTGGGCTGGGATCTGGTACAGAGAATGTAGTGATAGATGTTCATAAGTGGACAGATGTGCCAGTGGGAGGGTGTACAAGTTCTTGATTGATTGCTTTTATGTTCTCAGTGAAGTAGGCAGTGCTTTCATCCGAAATTCAGTACTGGAAAGGGAATGTTGAAGTTGTGAGGAGAAGGAAGGTATGATATCATCTTCTTCTAGGTGAGTAGGTGAGTGAGTTACCTTAAGAAATATGTGTGATCACCAGACAGCACTAAGGGCCCATCCATGAAGCTTTGTGGTCATTTAAAGTGAGACCAGTCAGCATAGCTGTGTACTTGACTCCAATCACATTGTGCCGACTATGCAGGCACCAAGTAGATAAGGTCCCGCATTTAACTAGGGTTGGACTTTTGTCCAGTAAGTATGATCAAGCAAAAGAGGGGAAAGGGAGTGGAGAGTGTTGCAAAGGACTGATTGTAGTGGCTATCGGTGGCAGTTAAGTTGAATAAGGATAGAAGAGGGGATATCAGATGGGTTGAGGGACAGTAAAATATTGGTAGATCAATCAATTGTAGGTCCCAACAGGATTAAAGGATACAAAGAGTGAGGTGGTGTCATTTCTCCCTGAGCTTTAATTTCTTATTCATCTCATATACATTAAAGCAGTGGGCTTTTCTAAGAATTCATGCATACACAAACGTAGGAAATAACTTGGAGAGCCAGACTGAAGAATTAAACTATATTTTAAATTTGCATACAACTAGCTCAGCTACTAGTGAATCAGGTATGCACCCTCAGAGACTGCAAGGTCTAGGAAAATCAGTGGCCTCTGACCCCTTAGTCATGCCTACCCACACCATGCTCTTTCCCAACCTTATCATAGAGGAAACCTACTTTAAAATGATCCCTGTATGGTGTTTTCATGTTACAGTTTATTTAAAACAAAGTGTGGAAAGCGTTGCTGTTCTGTACTCCTCAGGGTGTCCCTTCCTTTTCTATCCTTCCTCCTTCTTTCCTTATTCACAATCTTCCTTTCTGAAAAAGAGACGTTGGGGAAGGGTGGGAAGTAGAAATGTGTAATCCAACACACACATTTCTCTTTGCTCTGTTTGCAATTTCAGTGACATTTTAATTGCATAGGTTTTGTTTGCTTTTCAAAAGTGTACTTTTCAGATGAACTTATTCAGAACAAACATTGACTAAACATTCTGGTTTTTCCTTAGTGCTTTTGTCAAGTGAGCTATATGTCCTCCTTTTTCCTAGTTACAAAAGGGGAGGGTATTACTTCTAAGAAGCAAGACAGTGATGGACGGGACAAAGAGGCAGAAGGAATAACCAAGGGGGTAAGGGAAGGAACACCTCCTCTTGGCGAGCTAGACACTAACATTAAGCATTCAATTCGTCTGAGTTCCATTCCACTCCTCCGCTTCCCTCAACCCCTTGACCTGACTTTGCAGATATAATCGCTTTATGTCACCCTCCAATTGCTTGAGCCCAAGGCTTCCCCTCTCAGTATCCCATTCATGGGCCTTGTTCTCTCCAATCCCTCACTGGCAGGGTGATTGATTTTCTCTTTCTTGAAAACAAAAGCATTCTAACAGATACCAGACACTTAACGCTCTATTGTGTACACTTATGTATTCTGATTATTTATAACAAACGTGCATTTCTATTTTAAGTATTAATAGTTAACAGTCAGCTTGTTTAGTGCTCACAACCCTATGAGGTCGTTATTGTTATCATCTCCATTTTACAGATGATGAAACTGAGGCACAGAGAGGTTTTGTAACTTGACAAACGTGAAGTTAAGAGTAAATGGTGCAGTTGAGTTTCATACCCAGGTATTCTGGTTCCAGAGTTTCTATCCTTATTCACTTCACGAAGTTGTCTCTCTTTTTATAAATGAAAATATAAAAATTAAAGAAAAAAACGAAAGCAAAATTGCTTCCTTGGCACTCCCACTGCAGGCACTATTTTCAGATGCCAATCATCATTTCTTTAGACGAGTCATCAAACACTTCTCATGCCTCACTTCCTCGGCCTACCATTCTGGCAGCACTTGTCTATGCTGTGCTGTATCTCACTTCCTGTTGTAGGCCTGTGGGAATCTGTTCCGCCATTCTGAAGCATACACAAGTTCAGAGCTGCAAAAGAGTTAACAATCCATATAGTGACCCTTCACCATTGGGACATGGGAACTGTAGAGAAAGGTTCCCTTCTTCTGTCCTTCCAGCAGACAATTCTGAAGTGTATTGCATATGGCTCCTCAGTGGAATGTACCCCGTTTTGCTGCTTAAAAACATACACTTCTAGTACCTCTAGGACAACATCAAGCATAACATTCACATCATAAAGGCACCAGAAGGAGAAGAGAGAGAACAAGGAATTGAGAACCTATGTGAAAAAATAATGGCAGAAAACTTCGAAAACCCGGCAAAGGAAATACACATATAAATTCAGGAAGTGCAGAAAGTCCCAAACAAGATGAACCCAAAGAGGCCCATACCACGACACATAATTAAAAAGCCAAAAGTTAAAGACAGAATTTCTTTGGGGGCGGGGGGTTATCACTTTGTGAGGGGTGCAAATGTCTAACTATTACATTGTTTTGTATACCTGAAACTAATAAAAAAAAGACAAAGACATAATCTTAAAAGTAGAAACAGAAAGGCAGTGAGTTACCTACAAGGGAGCTCCCATAAGATTATCAGCTGATTTCTCAACAGAAACTTTGCAGGCCAAAAGGGATTGGCAGGAAATATTCTGTGATAAAAAGCAAGGACCTACAACAAATTGAACAATCTGGAAGAAAGGGATAAATTCCTAGAAACATGCAATCTTGCAAGACTGAATTAAGAAGAAACAGAAAGTCTGAACAGATCAAATACTACTAACAAAATCAAATCAGTAAACAAAAAACTCCCCACAAACAAAAGTCCTATACCAGATGGCTACACAGGTGAATTTTACCAAATATTCAAAGAAGAATTAACACCTATCCTTCTCAAGCTATTCCAAAAAATCCAAGAGGAGAGAAGGCTCCCAAGCTCATTTTAAGAGACCAGCATTACCCTGATTCCAAAGCCAGACAGACATTACAAAAAGAAAGAAAAGTATAGACTGACAACCCTGATGAACACAGATGCAAAAATCCTCAACAAAATATTAGCAAACTGAAATCAGCAATACATTAAAAAGATCATATACCATGATCAAGTGGGATTCATTCCTGGGATGCAAGGTTGGTCTGATATCTGCAAATCAATTAATTTGATACACCACAAAAACAAAGTAAAGAATAAAAATTATATGATCCTATCAATACCCACAGAAAAAGTATTTAAACTAATCCAGCATCCATTTATGATTTAAAAAAAAATACTCAGCAAAGTGGGAATGGGGGAACATACTTCAATTCCATACGCGACAAACCCACAACTAACATACTCAATGGTGAAAAGCTAAACGCATTTTCCTTAACATGGGGAACAAGACAAGGATGCCCACTTTCACCACTTTTATTCAACATAACATTGGAAGTCTTAGCCACAGCAATCAGACAAGAAAAAGAAATAAAAAGCATCCAAACTGGAAAAGAAGTAAAACTCATTATTTGCAGGTGACAAGATATGATATATAGAGAATCCAAAAGTTTGCACCAAAAAAACACTACTAGAACTGATAAATAAATTCAGCAAAGTAGCAGGATTCTGAAATCAGGTGCATTTATTCAGAAATACACATATAAATGTATATGTGTACAGAATATTCAGAAATCAGGTGCATTTCTATACACAAAAATGAATTCTCAGAAAAAGTAATTAAGGAAACAATCCCCTTTGCAACAGCATCAAAAAAATAAATAAAGCTTCTTAGTTTGATACAGTCCCATTCATTTATTTTAGCTAGGTAATTTTTTAATTATAAAAGTTAACACATACTTTTAAAATTTATATAACTCAGATTACAAAACAATTACATACACATTGCTTTGCATTTGGCTACTCATTCATCAAAACGATTTTTAGATATACTTACTTAGAGTTGCAAAAACACATTTTTTGTTATCTACATGAAACTGTTTTGATTGGAGTTAAGATTCTTTTGTTTGAAAACACTAGAGGATATACAATTCATCTAGAACAGTTGGGCTGACAAAAATGATAAAATCAGACAATAATCACCTGATTATTGTAGGATAACAGTTTTCCTTTCAGTTGTTTGTTTGCTTATTTGTTTTGTTTTTATATTGATCTTTCTAAACTATTATTAAGTTTGTTTAAATCTCTTATCAAGTTTGTTTAAATCATCAGCAGTCAAACAAAAATAAGCCTAAGTAACCTAAGACACTATATGCTCACCAGGCCATGCCAAGTCAGTGCCCCTGAGGAAATCCCCAGGAGGATACGGGGGTGTCTCACCAATTCAGCAGAGGGCTGGGTCAGATTTTGAACCATTGCCTCAAATACTACTCACACTAATTAGATAAAGTGACCTATGAAGTCACTGTATCCACCCCCATCTCAGGAAATCTTGCTCTCAAAGAAATAATTACCAGTTTTTTGTCCAGTCCAACTTTTACTATGTACAACTATTACTATATATCTCATCTTTCATGAGAGCCCAAGAAGAATATCTCATCAAAGGTCTTAATGTATAAGGACATTTTAATAATAAACTCCAATTTTTCAAAGTTTACTAAGTTGCTCTTACCTATAATATTTTTCCCTACCTAAAAGGAATTTTTTGCCTCACTGCAACACCATCCTTCAGACAGTTAATCAGTTACAGCTTACTACTCAGTCCGTGTCTAGAATCCAATCTATGTTAAAGGAATTACAATATGTAAAAAGGGGCATATTAAAATCCTTCAACTACTATTATCATTGCCCATGCTCATGTCCTTCCACCAGAGTATGTGTTTAAATATATGTTGCATTTTTATATTTGTTTATTAAAGAACAGAGATGTTCATTCCAAGGCAATAAAGAAAATACATTCAGGTTAACAGCATGCTATCTTCTTTAAAATCCCCTATAGTTTTACAAGACTTTTTTTTCTGTCTTACACACTGCCATGAATATGACTACTTCACAGCTCTAACCCATTTATAAAAAAATTAAAGCTATCTGGCACGACCTTGGCAGGCATACATTTTAATTTAATATGATACAGCGATATAACTACTTTTTTCCTAAAAGGTGACTACATACTTATCGTTAATATTCACTTAAAACTCACTTCCATATCTTTAATTTTTTCTTCTGCTATATTCTATTTCTCTAACAGCTGATTGTGAATTACCTCCTTGGACTGAAGAATAAACCTTTGAAAATCATTTCATCTTTGCTTCATTTTCTCTAAAATACAGATTAATGCATTCTTCCTACACCTTCATACATGTTAGTCTCGTCTACCAAAATCATAATCTCTGTATCTGTAAGATGTACATGCTTTTTTGTTCTGTTTAGCTGTTCAATTTGTATGTGTGCAAGCTTCACCTTCTGTTGAGTGTCAATAACTTTGGCTTGAAGCTCTGTGAAGGCCTTCTTCAACTCCAAATCCACAGGTGCCACCCTATTGGCTCACTCTCTGCACCTGCACGATGTAGTCCCATTCATTTATCAAACTAAAAAGCTTCTGCACAGCAAGAGAAACCATCGACAAAATAAACAGGCAACCAACCTAATGGGACAAGATTTTTGCAAACAATGCCTTCGATAAGGGGCTAAGATCCAAAATATATAAGGAACTCATACAACTCAACCACAAAAAAACAAAAAGTTCAATTAAAACATGGGCAGGGAACCTGGATAGACATTTCTACAAAGAGGGCATACAGATGACCAATAGACATATGAAAAGATGCTCAACATCACTAATCATTAGTTAAATGCAAATAGAAACCACAATGAGATAGGACGTCACACCAGATATCATGGCTGTCATCAACAAGACAAATAACAAGTATTGGAGAGGCTGTGGAGAAAAAGGAATCCTCATACACTGTTAGTGGGAATGCAGATTGGTGCAGCCACTATGGAAAGCAGTGTGGAGGTTCCTCAAAAAAAAAAAAAATTTAAGAATAGAATTACCATATGACCCAGCAATCCCTCTCCTGGGTATCTACCCAAAAAATCTGAAAACATTTATCCGTAAAGATATACATGCTCCAATGTTCATTGCAGCTTTATTTATGGTGTCCAAGACAAGGAAACAGCTAACGTATCTTTCAATAGATGATATTATAAAGAACTTGTGGTGTATATACACAATGGAATATTATTCTGCCATAAGAAAAGATGAAATAGTGCCATTTGCAACAACATGGATGGATCTTGAGATTACTATGCTAAGCGAAATAAGTCAGACAGAAAAAGTAGAGAACCATGTAATTTCACTGATTTGTGGGATATAAAACTGAAAACAACAAAGAAGCAAGACAAACAAATGAAGAAACAAAAACTCATAGACACAGACAATAGTTTAGTGGTTACCACAGGGTAAGGGGGTTAGGGGGTGGTAGATGAGGGTAAAGGGGATCCAATATATGGTGATGGAAGGAGAACTGACTCTGGGTGGTGAACACACAATGGGATTTATAGATGATGTATTGCAGAGTTGTCCACCTGAAATCTATGTAACCTTACTAACAATTGTCACCCAATGTACTAATTTAAAAAGAAAGAAAAAATATGTTACCAAAGGGAAAGGCTAATATGAGGTTCTTCTTCATTTTTGAATTGAGGGGAAATCTGCAAGTTCCATTGGGAAGAGAGACAATATCAAATGTCGCCTCAGGCTAGGGAAACAGAAAAAAATAAACAAATGAGACTACATCAAACTAAAAAGTTTTTGCACAGCAAAGGAAACCATCAACAAAATGAAAAGACAACCTACTGAATGGCAGAAGATGTCTGCCAATGATACATCTGATAAGGGGTTAATATCCAAAATTTATAAAGAACTTAGGCAACTTAACACTGAAAAATTAACAATCCAATTAAAAAACACGGGCAGAGGACCTGAATAGACATTACTCCAGAGGACATACAGATGGCCAATACACATATGAAAAGATGCTCAATGTTACTAGTCATCAGAGAAATGAAAATTAAAACCACAATAAGATATCACCTCACACCTGTCAGAATGGCTATCATCAATAAATCAACAAACAAAAAGTGTTGGCGAGGATGTGGAGAAAAGGGAATCCTCATGCACTGTTGGTAGGATTGTAAATTGGTGCAGCCACTGTGGAAAACAGTATGGAGGTTCCTCAAAAAATTAAAAAGAGAACTACCATATGACCTAGCAATCCCACTTCTGAGTATGTATCTAAAGAAATTGAGGAAAAAAAAAAAAAGAAATTGAAAACACTAATTCAAAAAGATATATGCACCCCTATCTTCATTGCAGCATTATTTATAATAGCAAAGATATGGAATCATTCCAAATGCCCATCAATAGGCAATTGGATAAATAAGAGGTGGTACATATATACATTGGAATATTATTTGGCCATTAAAAAGAATGAAATCTTACCATTTGCGACAACATGGATGGACATAGAGGGTATCATGCTAAGTGAAATAAGTCAGACAGAGAAATACAAATACCATATGATCTCACTTATGTGTGGAATCTAAAGAAGAGCATTAATAAACAAAACAGAAGCAGATTCATAGATACAGAGAACTGATGGTTGCCAGATGGGAGGGGGTTGAGGGGCAGGGTGAAAAAGGTGAAGGAATTAAGAAGTACAAATTGGTAGTTACAAAATAGTCATGGGGGTGTAAAGTACAGCATAGGGAATATAGCCAAGAATACAAGTAATAACTATGTATAGTACCAGGTGGGTACTGGACTAGTCAGGGGAAATCAGTTCTTAAATTATATAAATGTCTCATCACTACACTGTACACCTGAAATTAATATAAAATAATATTGTCAACTGTAATTGAAAAATTTTAAAAAGGGGGTAAGGTGAAGGGGAATAAGAGGTCCACATTCCCAGGTATAACAGAAATAAATCATGGGGAATATAGTCACTAATATCATGATAGCGTGGTTGGTGTCAGATGGGTGCTGGACTTATCATGGTGGTCACTTCTTTAGGCGTATAAATGTTAAATAACTATGGAGTACCCCTGAAAATAACATAATATTGTATGTTAGCTATATTTTAATAAATTTTTTTAACAAAAACCAAGAGAGCAAAATGTTGAAATAAGAAATAAAACATTGTGCTAAACGAAATAAGTCAAACAGGAAAAGTCGAGAACCATATGATTTCACTGACATGTGGGATATAAAACTGAAGGCAACAAAGGAACAAGACACACAAATAAAGAAACAAAAATTCATAGACAGACAATAGGTTAGTTGTTACCAGAGGGTAAGGGGGGAGGGGGTGGTAGATGAGGGTAAAGAAGGTCAAATATACGGTGATAGGAGAACTGACTCTGGGTGGTGAGCACACAATGTTATATATAGATGATGTGTTATAGAATTGTACACTTCAAACCTATGGAACTTTACTAACCACTGTCACCCCAATAAACTTTAATTTTTTAAAGAAAATGACATGATGTTGGGACAGTGTTCGGGCTTGAAAAATCTGTTCTTCGCTTACGTATTTTTGACGTATTCACTAACAGCTAGTCCTTACTTTTTTAATTTAGAAAAGTATTTAGATTCTATTCTTAAATTTGTTGTTTTCGTAAGTTTTGCTCCACATACAATATGGAGATACTATTTTAGCAGAATGCCTTTGCCAAACTAGGATAATGCTTGTGGTTATCCTGCTCATGCCTAAATGTTACACATCTGTTTAAGGGGACCATCATGTGATGGGCAAAGCAGGTATTGGAAGGCTTCTTGTCAACTTTGTGGCCCCAGTTTCAGCAAAGCTATGCATCCTACCAAGCTGACCCAGTTATCAGACCACACCAACCTGGCAGTTTGCCACCCAGGAATTTCAAACAGATGTCCTGGCAGGAAAAAATAAAAATAAAACATTGGTCTAGAGAAAAAAAGAAAACACATCCTTCTAATGATGTTTCTTCCATTTCTGCTTCACTCTTCCCAGTTCCCCACTCGTGTTGCCAAGGATTACTTCCCAACATCAACCTGTATATGAAAGGCCTCGTCTCAGGCTCTGCTTTCTGGAGGAAATCCAGGGTAAGACAGAAGACTCCAATAAGATGTATGTGACTTTAGTTTTCACAATTTCTACTTTCGCATTTAAGCCTCTAAAATTTACTTTGAATAAAGTTGGTATTGATATCATATCCCATTTTTATGAAGATATTTATATATTACAATAATATATGTGATGATTGCTTTAAGAATTACACAGAACATGAAAAGACCATAGGCACATGGGCTTTTATCCTCACGTTTTGTCTTTTGTTGGTTGCCAGATAGCTGTTGTGCCTACAGACATCATGTCTGCATTCAAGGTCAAAGGATTGGGGTGAGGGGCAAGCTGAACCTATCTCTTCTGTCTAATAAAGAAGACATTATTTGTTCCCGTTCCCAGAAGCCTCCCTGGATGATTTCTGTTTTATTCCTATTGGCCAGAACTACTGTCAAAGGAAGCTGGGAAATTGGAGAACAAGATTGCCATGATTGACTTGAATCAATCATGATTCAATACTTGGACCTGGACACTTTTCCACACTGAACAAAAGTACAGCTCTGTTGAGAAGGAATAAGGAGAAATGGACATTGTTTAGGCAATTAAATTCTTATGCCATGTTACCCTGAAAACAAGACCTAACCAGAAAATAAGCCCTAGCATGATTTTTCAGGATGACATCCCCTTAACAGAAGCCCTAATGCGTCTTTCGGAACACAAATTAATATAAGACCCGGTCTTATTTTCAGGGAAACACGGTGTCTGCATTAATCCTTATATTTAACTAATGTTTTCATAAGCTGCCTTTTTCATTTAATATATCATTGAAACCTTTAGATGTCAATACACAAAAATCTGTCTTATCCTTTCAAAACTGCATGCTGAAATGTTTAGGTATGAAGTATACAGAGGGTGACAAAAATGTATACACATTTTTAAGAAAGGAAAAAACTATTAAAATTGTAATAACATATACCGATCACAAAAGATGAATAAAGTCATGTTTGACTTCTGCAGTTACAAGAGGTACTCAAAGTGGTTACCATTAGCGTTCAGACACTTCTGATTACGGTGAACTACTGCTTGAGCAACATTGACCGAAGTGTCCACTTGCATACAGTTTTTTGGCATCCCCAGAATTAATGTCTGCAACTCACTTTGAAATGGATAAAAAACAAATAAATGATGCATGAATGGATAAAGGGATGGACAGATAGAGATGTGAGAAAGCAGAAACAGGAAATTGTGAACTGGAGAACCTGCGTGGCATGCCTATGGGCACTCAGTGTGCTTGTCTTTCACCTTTTATTATTCTTTCAACTTTTTTATGTATTTGAATATTTTCATAGTGAAATGTTCGTGAACGTATGAATCAAATTTAATAATATATACAAATGTATAAATATGAAAAACAAATTGGAAAATTATCTCTTGGGCTATAAAGTTACAATTAGGACACAGCTAAGTATGTAAATGTAATTTAATGGATTAAGAAAGCAACTGTCAACTGCTCTATAGAAAATATCCATGGTTTGAAAGAGAAGAATGAATGTAGGCATACGTGATTATCAATGTTGCTGGATCTACTTGTAACAACAACAAAAAATAATAACATGACGATTCCTACTCTGTGAGTTTGTTTACATCTTTCACATCTTTTTTACCTTTAGAATGACTGGAGTTTTTGTGGGTTGCCTATCCCAAAATACAGATACTTCATGTACTCTGCTTCATCTTATGTGGATCTTCTACCCTGTTTGTTAAACAGGGAACAAGTGTATGTGGCCTGAAAGGGCATCCAGGTAACTGAATACTGACTGAATCTATAATTGCTTTATAACCTGACCTCCTCCTAGCCCAATGGCAAGGCAATCTTGAGTCAGAAGTGCTGAGAAAGCCCTGGGATGAGTTAAGTGAGGATCCTCACTTACCATTGTCAGCAAGTTTTGTGACTTTAAGCAAAATGACATATAACAAAATCAATTTCACCATAGTCTAATTGCTATAACTATGAGTTAAGTTCCAACAGTGTCTCATCAACTTTACTGTTACTCAAGATCCTATTGTACATGGTAGAGGAGTTAGAGAGATGACTTAGTTTGGAGATTGGTGAAAAAATAAGTTATAAAAGCCTCAGAGAAGGAGGAAAGGACTAGAGAATGGGTTAAGGGAAGGGCTGGGCCATGGCAAGAAAGGGAAAGAGGTGGAGGAGGCAAATATAAAAGTTAGGGAGGGGTTGATCACTAATTATTTACAAGAGGAGAGAAGAGAAAATATGTTTACGCCAGGAAGGGTGGAGTGTTTATACAGAGAAGTCCTATACTTTGGGACAGGCCAATGCAAAGAAAGGGAAATACTGAAAGTAGGAAACATGCCTGGGGTTCATAGGGCTGAAAGGTTGCTTGTGCATTAGTGAGCGTTAAGTTGGGTGAGAATATCCAGGGAGACCAATGGCCTCCAATAGCATAAGCAAGACTGGCCCTGGGCCCTAGAGGAAGGGTCTAATTGCATTGTCTAGCACTTCTGGAACAGTGTATCAAATAATAGTGGTAATAAGAAGCATTCTTCTCTTGTTCTTGGCTTTAATGGTTTGAAGCAGATTTATTTATAATGTTAAGTAAGTATCTGTGGGGGAGGGGGAGAATTCCCCCCAACCGTTCTTTAGTTCTTACGGCTGAACTATTAATAAAATAATAAAATTGATAGGAGACTAGATTAAAAGGAGAAAACCCTATTTAATGCATGTACATGGAAAAATCCCAATACAATGCTCAGATCATAAAATGACAGAACCAGGCATCTTGTTATATACTTTTTAGACAAAAAGAGTACACATTTGTGAGAAATTGACAGGACAAAGAAAGTCAGTGCTCAGTGGAAAGGAATCTAAGCAAGGTTTGGGTAATTCAAGTGGCAAATTAGAAAAGAGGAAAAAGGAGCTGACGGTACAGACCTTTTGGCTCTGAGTTGTTCACATCTAACAAGAAGGCGAGAGCTGCAGGTACGGGATGGACACCTTTCACAGGGGAGATGTATTTCCTGCATTGGAGGAGAGAAATGAGGGTCAAGATGCGCTTCTGGCATTGGCTGCTGGTCAAGTAACTTCAACTAACTCAAAGTCACAATATGCCTTCGTGGGATATTTTCGAGTATCCCATCTTTGGCCACACATTTCCCTCCTTTGAAACTTTCCTGGAAGCTTCACACACTGAAAATTGGGCTGATGGATGCCAGAGAGAAAAAAATGGGTTAAAAGCTGAGTGGTAAGAGATCTGCTAAGAGAGAAAGGAACGTGAATTAGAATGAGGATGAACACACAGAAAAGAACAAATCGGAGCACAGTTTCCCACACCCCATTAAAACAGGCACCCGTTCCTGGGAATAGGTCAGTCCAACAAAATGTCTTTGCTTCATTTATCTGATGGAAAATATCAATCTTTTCTTTTAAGTTAGCTACTCTTTGTCCAGTTTGGTTTACATGGAACTAACATTTCCCACTGATGGTTGCATAACCATCCTCCTTGCTGGGCAGTGTATCTAACGCACAGCAACTTTGAACTACAACTTCTGACTGGCACACTCCCAAAGTTTGCATAGTGGCGTTGAACTCTTGTCCCCATTACCATGGAGAGATTTAAGATTGTGTTTTCTAATTCATAATCTCCGAATCTGGGGAATCAGACCCTCACCACTGAAAAAAAACTTTGAATTGTGATACACAAGCAGATTTTCTGTCATTTCCCTACTGGCATGTTTATGTCACACAACTTTATGAACAAAGGAGCCTAAGTTTAATGTGGCTGATATTTAGAGAGAAGTGTTTGGTTACAAAAGGAGGCAGGTATCTGAGTCCATAACATTCTGACCATTTAGGGAAAACTTTATATAGTTTATTGTCACATAAAATGAAAAGACCAGTGTGGTTTACAGACAAGGTACAAGTGGGATCTGTCATTCCCAGGATTGAAAGAGTTTCATGAGTTATGTCAGTATCCATATATCCTGTCAATCTGTGAGAGCAGAACAAATTGCAAAATAGATGATATAGAAGGCCTGTAGTCTGGTTTTGGCAGCTAGAAAGCTTGGTCCTGTTGCATGGCCAAGTCGGTCCAGATTTTGGTCCACCCACATAGACTTTGTGGTATTGGGCGGCTTAATCAGGGAGCAGCTGGAATACCCTAAATTGCACAAAGGTGGCTTGTAAGCCATCCAAAATATTTGGTGATTTGGCAGACATCTGTGCCCAAAAGGGTAATACTAGAGTCACTTACTTTCCGTGGCAGATTTGAATAAGCTACCTGTGAAATCAAAGCACAGTTTGATTGCAATATGGTCCTGGTATGTCACCCAGGAAAAGTCTAGGATCATGACTGTTTTTAGTGTAATGGGAAACATTTTTAGTTATTGTCTTTATCTTGGTAAGGGATAGTCCTTCAGCCTCTATAGATTGTGTCCTGGGCCCAAATGACCAGAAGAAGAGGCAGAGTGATGTCTGTCTTGCCATGGATACCATTCTTTGTCACTCACCCATCTTCTGTACTCAGTCCACCAGTGTTTACATTGGCAGGAACAAAGGCTAGTTCAGGCTTTTTTTTGCGCTATTGAGATGTTGACATAGCCAGCAATCAGATTGATTAGTTAAAGTGGCCAATGTTGGGGAAACTGGTATAAGAGGGTGTGTGGTTTGTGCCCTGCCTGTTGAAAAACAGAGGCTTAATAAGAGCAAGACACAGGTTGGTAAAAGGTCCATAGTGGAAACTTAGAAGGTAGGATAGAGACAACCATTCTCCAGTTAGCCTCCTAATAAATGATTAATAAATGTAGAAAATGGTGTTAATTGCATTATACACGGGGGGTGCAAAAAATGTATACAAGTGGACACTTTGGTCAATGTTGCTCAAGCAGCAGTTCCCCATAATCAGAAGTGTCTGGACGCTGATGGTAACCACCTTGAGCACCTCTTGTAATTGCAGAAGTCAAACGTGACTTGTATTCATCTTTTGTTATCGGTATATATTAAGTATTACAATAAATAGTTTTCCTTTCTTAAAATGTGTATACATTTTTTTGGCATCCTCTGTATATGAGGTGTGATCAAACAATATGGAGAATGTTTACATAAAAAAAAATATTACAGGGGCATGCCCGGTGGCTCAGGCAGTTAGAGCTCCATGCTCCTAACTCCGAAGGCTGCCAGTTTGATTCCCACATGGGCCAGTGGGCTCTCAACCACAAGGTTGCCAGTTCAATTCCTTGAGTCCCGCAAGGGATGGTGGGCAGCGCCCCCTGTAACTAAGATTGAACACGGCACCTTGAGCTGAGCTGCTTCCCGGATGGCTCAGTTGGTTGGAGCGCGTCCTCTCAACCACAAAGTTTCTGGTTCGACTCCCGCAAGGGATGGTGGGCTGTGCCCCCTGCAACTAGCAACTGCAACTGGACCTGGAGCTGAGCTGCGCTCTCCACAACTAAGACTGAAAGGACAACAACTTGAAGCTGAACGGCACCCTCCACAACTAAGATTGAAAGGACAACAAATTGACTTGGAAAAAAGTCCTGGAAGTACACACTGTTCCCCAATAAAGTCCTATAAAAAAAATCACAGTAAAAGATACATTGCCATTAATCCTGCTCAAAATACTCCTCCTTGCTTCAAACACACTTATCCCTTCATTCTTGCCACTTTCTGAAGCAGTTCTGGAAGTCCTCTTTCATGAGTGTCTTTAGTGTCGCTGTCGTGGCTGCCTCAATGTCCTGAATTGATTCAAAACATTTTCCTTTCATGGTCATTTTGACTTTGGGGAAGAGCCAGAAGTCGCACAGTTCCAGATCTGGTAAATAAGGTGGATGAGGACACACCATTTTTTGTTTTGTTTTTTGACAGAAATTGCCATACCAGAAACAATGTGTGACACGGAGTGTTGTCATGATGGAGGATGAAGTAAAGACACTCACAAAAGAGGACTTCCAGAACTGCTTCAGAAAGTGGCAAGAACAATGAGGTAAGTGTGTCCAAAGTGAGTGGGAGTATTTTGAGGGGAATTAATGGCAATGTGTCTTTTACTGGAATTTTTTTTTTTAATTTAAACATCACCATATTTTTTGATCATATCTCATATATGGGATTTTTTAAGGGATGGGTAATAGGTAAAAGCTAAGTTTCTTGATCCGTGATTTTGGGGAAAGCTGTCTCCATTGTGATGCCACCTGCTTCAAGGGCCTGCGGACTAGCTCTGGAAATCCTTAAGGTTCCCTGTAGGGACTGTTTTCCAGTTGTCCTGAGAAAAAAGAACTGGGTCCATTTCGGCTTGCATGGATCCAGGAAAAATTTTCTTTTATTTTGATGGCAGTGTAGGTTGTTAGCAGTACCTCATAAGGTCCTATCCAGAGAGGTGATGGCATGTGTTTTCTTCTAAAGACCTTGATGTATTAGGTTGTGCAAAAGTAATTGCAGTTTTTGCAATTATTTTTAACCTTTTAAACTGCAATTACTTTTGCACCAATCTAATACACCCAGTCTCCTGGTCAAAAGGGATGAGAAGGCTTGTCAGTTGGTGCAGGCCACGCCTCTTTTACCTGTTGTCAATAAGCTTCAAGTATACTAGTTAGCTCTTGTACATAGCTAGCCATAGCATCAAGTTGTTCACTTATGTTCTAATGTTCACTTAATCCAGGGATAGAAGGTTTAGAGATGCCCATAGGCATTACTAGGTATCCAAACACTATTTCAAAAGGGTTTAATCCATGTCTCCTATTTGGAGTATTTGGTCTTTATAAGGCCAAGGGCAAAGGTTCTGGCCATTTAACTTTGGTTTCTTGACAGATCTTTCCTCAAGTCCTTTTTATATCTAGACTTTTAATTTGCTCTTACCCTGATGATTGAAGATGCTATGGGGTATGAAATTTTAGTGACTACCCTAGAGTTTTTGCAATTAGTGGTCGGTATCTGCTATGACATGACTTCCTTGGTCTGATTCAATCCACAAAGGAATGCCAAAACACAGAATAATCCCAGTTATTAGTTTCATTACTACTGTTGTATCATTAGCATATCTAGTCAGATAGCATTCAGTCCACCCGCTAAACATGCAGACAACAACCAAACAGTGAAAATAACTGGGGTTAAGTCTATCAAATCCATGTGGAGTACCACAAAGTACAGTGTGGGCCTAGGAGGACTTCCTGGGGTATATTGATTTCTTCCAGAAGTTTGGTGAGGTTTACAAGAGGAGCACTGGGAAATGATTTGGTCAGAAATTTTGTGGATACCAGGGCAAAACCAACTGTCTTTCAGTTCCTTAATTAACCCTCATCGGTACTATGATCCATTTGGTGGGATATACGTGTAAGCCAAAAAAATCAACAGAAAAGGGACCCAAGGATGTCCATTTTGCCCATATATAACCCATCGAATAATTGTTTGATACCCTTTTGTATCCATTTTTTTTAAAACTGTGGGGCATTTGATTGGTAGCTATTAACAGTGAGAGATGATGGCTGGTTTAAAAATTGAGTAGAGAAAGGATAAGGGGGGTCCATTTTGAGCTGCATATTTGGTAGCTTTGTCAGCCCTGTTGTTTCCTAAAAATAGAATATCAGATTCCTTAGTGTGGGCTCAACGGCAAACAATGACAATTTTAGAAGGGCGGTGAACAGGTTGTAACAGGCAGCAATTACATGCCCAGTAACAAAAGGGGTACCTGCAGAAGTTAAGAATCCATGGGACTTCCAATTTGTGCTAACAGCATGACAGACTCCAAAAGCGTATTTAAATAACAGCAATTTCATTAATCCAGTTTTTCTTTAGACTTCTGTAAATTTTATAGTTTCATGGTCTTAAAGCGGTCAGAAACCTGTATTCAGAGTTCTTTATATGAGTCGCATGGAAGATGAAGCACTTTTGTAAAAAGCCCCAGAGTAAAACAATAACTACCTATAAATAACAAAAGACTTCAAACAGCATGGTTATAGTTCTGATTACAGTGTAATTGCCAAGGCAATTTGGTTATTTCTGTAAAACACATTTTAAGACAGTGACTAGAATTATGACTGGTAACATTATATCAAGACATCAGAATTTCATATAACTTTGGAACATTTATATACCTATATAGGCATAACATAAAGAAGGTTTAGTATTATTTCTTATTTGACAATGCTTCCCATGTAATTTAACATATTAAATATGCCTAACTAGCTTAATCTCCCTCTTTTATAAGGAGAGAAAATAAATCTTTGAGGTGTTCCAGGGGCCCTCTGGAAAATCCCAGTTATTTTTAGGCCCATAAGACTTCATATAGAAACCGATCTGGGGGAAGTTTCTCAAAAATATAACAGGTTTTAAAACACTTAGTCAAATACGATTACAGGTTACTATGAAACAATATTTAGTTAACCATTTAATGGTGGGGACAATTAGACTTTGCAGGCAATTACAGAAAGTTAAACACTTGTAGGTATAACTTAGCTCTCTTAATATTAAGGAGACTCAATTTTAAGCAATCAAAGACCTGATGAAGACAGTGTGAAGCATAGTTAGTAAGACACAAAATCTTTGCTTTCTAGACCGAAAACGCCTCATAATATTTTATCAGGATCATACCAATAGTCTGAGAAAACTTTGTCCCTTTAGTAGATGAAAGAAAATTAAGTTTTGGTTTTATGTAAGTACATTATTGATATTAAAGATTATATATATATATTAAATATTAAAAATTAAATATTACTCAGCCATAAAAAATAATGAAATCTTACCATTTGTGACAACATGGATGGACCTAGAGAATAGTATGTTAAGTGAAATTAGTCAGAGGAAGACAAATACCATATGATTTCACTTATGTGGAATCTAAAAAAACTAAATAAAAGAACAAACAAAACAGAAACAAACTCATAGATAACAGAAAACAACTGATGTTTGCCAGAGAGGAGGGTGGTTGGGGAGCTGGGTGAAAAGGGTGAAGGGATACAAATTAGTAGTTAGAAATAGTCACAGGGATGTAAAGTACAGCACAGGGAATATAGTCAATAATATTGTAATAACTATGTATGGTTCCAGGTGGGTACTAGATTTATCAGAGGGATCACTTTGTAAATTACATAAATGTCTAATCACTATGCTGTATACCTGAAACTAAGATAAAATAATATGAATGTCAACTGTAATTGAAAAAGTTTTTAAAAGAGCTTCCAAAATTATATATATATATATGTGTATATATATATATATATATATATATATATATATATATATATATACATATATATATTATTAAACCCTCATAAATAAATTTATGTAATCTTATCCAGCTTGATCATACATAAAATTTCTTTCTCAAGATCCTTTTTTTTTTTTTAAACCTTTTACAACCTTCTGAATCCATTTTAGTTTGTCTCTTGTTCTTTACCTATTCAGGAATAACCAACTTTATTTAGGACAAAATCACTTTCATTTTCCTCAATAAAATGCATCTCCATGTTTCATATCCTTTCTTAGCCTAAAAAACATATCTTATCATACAAAGTTATTTCCCTTGTCATTTTAGTAGACTTAATTACCTGTATTAGAATTTTTAACCCTTAGAAACCTTGAACTTCTGGTAAAAAGTAAACTGTCCTTTCCCGGAAATTTTATGAATGCATTTCATAACTTTTAGAAATATGGTTGACTCTTGAACAATGAGGGAGTTAGGGGCACCAACTCGGCCAACTCCCCAGTACAGTTGAAAATGCACATATAACTTTTGCCTCCCCCAAAACTTAACTACAGTCATCCCTAGGTATCCACGGGGGATTGATTTCAGGACCCCCCGCAGATGTCAAAATCCACAGATGCTCAAATCCCTTATATATTAGGTTGGTGCAAAACTAATTGTGGTTTTTGCAAATATTTTTAACCTTTTAAACCGCAATTACTTTTGCATCAACCTAATAAGAATGCATACAGTAGGCTCTCTGGTTCCACAGATTCCCAATTGCACACCAAAAATACTGTTTTTGATCTGCAGTTGGTTGAATCTGCAGATGTGAAACCTGAGGATGCAAAGGGCTGACTGTATATTTATCGAAAAAAATCCACACATAATTTGGACCCATGCACTTCAAATCCATGTTGCTCAAAGGTCAACTGTATATGCTTCTTCATATTACAATTTTTTTAAGTATTTTTTTAAATTTTTTTTGTTTGTTTTTTAATTGGGGAAGGGGAACAGGACTTTATTGGGGAACAGTGTGAATTTCCAGGACTTTATTGGGGAACAGTGTGTTTTTCCAAGGACCGATCAGCTGCAAGTCAAGTTGTTGTCCTTTCAATCTTAGCTGCGGAGGGCGCAGCTCAGTGGCCCATGTGGGAATCAAACCGGCAACCCTGTTGCTCAGAGCTCACACTCTAATCAACTGAGCCATCCGGCCACCCCCGTATTATGATTTTTAATAAGGCACAAGACATATTTACTAACTGACCCAAATATTTTTTCTTCTGTAATGGGAGACCAAAAGTAGATAAACCTATGTTAAGTAATCAATGTTTCATTATTTGTATCTTATCTTGAAATGATCTATATATCCAATACATTTTTTAACATTTAATTTAGCAAACCTCTAAAGTTTCAAGTTTCCAATAAGATATTGGGAAGTTATTTTTAAGTACATAGACTATAAAACATAATTATTGCTAAAAAGTGTCATCTAAAACCTTATATCTTACTTACATCTATTTAATTAATTAATTTTTTAACAATCATACCTAGATTACTCATGAATACTTTATAAGACATTAGACAAAGTCAATTATTATCACAAGCTATTTTCTCTCCTGATAAATGAACTTGACTTTTAGTACTACACTTAGGTAGAATAAAAATACTGTATTGAAATGTGGATAACTCTAAAGATATGTATTTTAAAAAAATAATACCAGCAACTTACATTACCTTTAATATCAAATATTTGTCTAGATTATGTGAACTTGTAAAAGCATTAGGGTTAGTTTCTTATTATTTCTTAACTTATATAAGGACTTAATTCCTTTAAGCCAATTAAGTAGAGCTCTTTATAAACCAATTTTAGTTAATATCCTCCAGAGATAGAAAAAATAAGTTTTATAAACTGACATATAAATATACATACATATATGGACACATATATAGACACGTACAAATATTTAGATAGATGGAACAAGAGACCTGGTAGTTTGTTTTAAAATTTTAGCCATGATCCCCCTTACCCTCATCTCCCACCCCCCACCCTCCTTAAGGGGGATCAAATATATGGTGATGGAAGGAGAACTGACTCTGGGGGGTGAACACACAATGGGATTTATAGATGATGTAATATAAAATTATACACCTGAAATCTATGTAACTTTACTAACAATTGTCACCCCAATAAATTAAAAATAAATTTAGCCATGAAACAGATACAATAATGTAAAACCCATTAATTTGTAGATAATAGTTAGAATAAGTTAAATTTATCTGCTCAGATGGTTAATTAAGGCTTTTTAGTATTTGTGGAGAAGAGTTTTAAGATTTGTATTTGTCCCTGACAACTAATTTTAAGGAAACTCAGATACATTCAGGATGAGGGAGCCTTTCTAGAAGTTTGTACTTTTTAAAAAGAACTATTTTTCTTATTTTCTGTGGTTTTCAGGTTTTCAACTTTCAGGTTTTCCTGGTTGAGGTAATTGGGCTCAATCTCAGGCAATTGTGGGATGTTATCTCTTGAGGTGTTTACATTTTAAAGACATAGTAAAGTTTGTAACTTCAAGGGAGAGAAGAAATATGAGTCGTTTTTCCTTCTAGGAGTTTAAGGGATTGCTGTTTCAAATTTCCTTCCTTTAAGTACAGGTAGTTGTACATCTAATGTCCTGAATTTTATGTCCACAAATATCTGAAGGTAAATAGGAAGTGGTCTGAGTGGACTTTGATTTTTGTTTTAATTTCTGTCCTTTCATTGTATTAAGGGAGTCTTAATGGCTAGCTATTATATCAATATGAGAGCTCTCTAAATTTGTTTTCTCAACTTAGAAGTTCCTCCAATTAATCTCAATAGTGACTTAAACCAATAAGGCTTTTATGGCTTAACCAAAGCATAAGGTCCAGAAAATTTACTCCCCGAGTTAGCCTAAGAAAGATAACCGCCCTGTCTTCAAAACAAACAAACAAACAAACAAAAACACAGCAGTTCCAAAACACAGAGAATCATGTGTTCCCTGTCCCCCAACATAACTCAGTTTTAGATTCCCTAAGCTTGGATCCAGGGCTTATTCGAGTGGCTGTCCACCAGGTGCATCTTCCAGCTGGTGGAGAAACTAGACAAAAGAAAACAATGACCATCTCTGGGAGGAAAAGGATCAACAGAAACATGAGTCCTCAAACCAAGTTTTTACCAAAATTGTTATGCCCAAGGCACTAATTCCACAAATATTTTCTCCTGGTAATCTAAATTTAGAAAGAGAATTTTTTTTGATCATTTTCTTTTTTTACTAGACCCACAGATATTTTAAGGAGAGTGACAAGGTAAGAAAATCTTCCCTGTTTGCTAGCTCTATTGTCAGACACCCAGTATCTCTGAGCTGCAGTCATCTCAGGGAAAGCAGTGCTCAGAAAAACCATTGGGGAGGGGGAGAATCCCCCCCAACCGTTCTTTGTTTCTTATGGCTGGACTATTAATAAAATAGTAAAATTGACAGACTAGATTAACAGGAGAAAACCCTATTTAAAGCATGTGCATAGAAAAATCCCAATGCTCAGATCATAAAATGAGGCTCCAAGAAAAGATAGAACCAGGCAACTTGTTACACTTTTTAGACAAAAAGAGCACACATTATGAGAAATTGACAGGACAAAGAAAGCCAGTGCTCAGTGGAAAGGAATCTAAGCAAGATTTGGGTAATTCAAGTGGCAAATTAGAAAAGAGGAAAAAGGAGCTGACGGTACAGACCTTTTGGCTCTGAGCTGTTCACATCTAACAAGAAGGCGAGAGCTGCAGGTACGGGATGGACACCTTTCACAGGGGAGATGTATTTCCTGCATTGGAGAAGAGAAGCGAGGGTCAAGATGCGCTTCTGGCATTGGCTGCTGGTCAAGTAACTTCAACTAACTCAAAGTCACAATATGCCTTCGTGGGATATTTTGGGGGGCAGGCAGTCTCAGGCCCCAGTATCTCCTTGTAGTCCAACTTTATTAATATATTTCTTTTCAGGAAGGAGTTGAATTTTCAGCATCCTAATGATGGGTTTTTTTCTTTGATCCGTTAAAATGATCAATTATCACTACATATTGCTTCTGAACGAACTTTATATTTCTGGGAAAAACTACTTGAACCTGGGGTATTTTTATTTTGCTGATTTGATTTGCTAACAGTTTGTTTGTACTTACATTAATAAGTGAGATGGCTAGGTATATAGTTTTCATTTTTAGTACTCTGTCAGGTTTGATACCATATTTACACTGGGTGCCTAGAAGAAATTTATGAATGTTCCTTTTCCTCTCTTTGTAAAAATGTATATGTTATAGGAATTACCTGCTCCTTGAGGCTCGGATGAATAGCCTGTGAAACCATCCAGCTTTTGGGGGAAGGATAGACCTCTGACAACTGTTTTTTTTTAAGTAACACATATGTATGGCAAAAATTTCAAACTGCATGAATGGTCATACAATTGAATAGTCCTCCCTTGAAAGTCAGTAAATAATCCCTCCCACCTCTTATTTCCAGTTCCTCAGTTTTTCCCCAGCCCCCCTTCCACCCCTGCCCCTAGGCAAGCACTGTTACTAGTTTATTGTTTAGCCATAAGTACAGTCTGTGAATATTCAAACATATGAATATTTTCCTGTGTGGGACAGAGCCTGTGGGGACAGAGCCCCAGAGAGTAGTTTACAGGCTCTCGGCCTCATGTGGAGGGGTGCTGGCTCGGGTGGTGGATGGCCGTTCGGCTGTGGCTGGTTGGTTGTTGGCTGTGGCCGGTTAGCCGACTGGCCGCTGGTATAACTGCTGCGGCTACAGAGGAGAGCCGAGGACTGCCGAGGATTGCCGAGGATTGCCGAAGAGCCGAGCAGAGCCGAGGAGAGCGGAAGAGAGTAGAGGAACAGGGTCAGGAGAGTGGAGGAGTGTCATCGGTCGGTCGGTTGGCGGAAAGGCCGTAGGCAGGTCGCGCGTCTGGTGAACCCAGCCTCCAGTGAGACCATGGTGGTGTGGCTCCCCTACCTATGGCTCCGTGGGTGTTCCTTTTTGGTCTCACCATATCCTGCATTCTTGTGTGGGGAGCAGGAGAAGAGACCCCGCAGGCCGCCCCGCCTGAAAAATGGCGTGGCGAGCAGAGTATGGTGCCGGCTGAAACTCTCCGGAATATACTGGAGCAGTTTACACATATACAAGCTCAGCTTCGTAAGTGGAGTATGGTGCCGGCCAAAACCTACCAAAGCATGGTGGAGCGGTTTGTTCGTGTGAGAGCCCAGCTTCGGGAGGCCCATGAGGAGCGACACCGGGAACGGGAGGCGCGGTCTGCCTGGGAGACGCAAGCCTCCAGCTGGCACACCACCTTCTTGGCCATAGAAGGCGTTGCCTTCATTTTGGTGATCTGCTGCGGTCTTAGGATCCGAAGCTTGTGGATATCTTACAAGGAGGCCTCCACCCACTCAGACACCTGGCACGGTGAGCAAGATTCCAACCAGGTAGGAATGGCGTCTGACTCTGGGCAGGAGGATGTGTGGACCCCACACAGTATATGGTGTTCGGTGGCCACTGTTCTCAGGAGTTGGACCCCCAAGGAGGGGTGGGAGGACATGGACGGCTCTCCCGCCAGTGTGGAGAGGGCCCTGCAGGCTCTGGCTGAGCGGTTGCCGGAGGAGGAGAAGGCTACAGCTGGCCGCATGGGCTGGATGTTCCTCACGGCCTTGAGTCTCAACACGGAAAATGGGCTTAGTGAAATGGCCTGGGTGCCAAACCAGGTGTCCCGGTTGGAAGCACTGGAAGCCCGGGCCTGCCTGTTAGAACAGGGGCCCCAAGGTGGAGACTCTGAGGCAGAGGCGGAGGAAGCGAGTGGAGACAAAGTAGCTCCCAACCCCCAAGCCCGACCAATCTTAAAACAAAGGGTAAAACGTGAGCAACCTTTGGGCCCCAGGGGAGTTGCTGCCGGCAACCCAGATGTGACTGAGTTCACTACCTACACCCCATACACTCCCACTGAGTTGCAGGAGCTGGGGAGGCAGTACAGACAGCGCCCTGGAGAGCCAGTCTCGGCTTGGCTATTACGTTTATGGGATGAGGGAGCAGACAGCATTCTCTGCTCCCCAGGCGAGATGGAAAAGCTAGCCTTCGTGACAGTGCATCCGTCCCTGCGACAAAGGTTACAAAACTGTCATAGGTTGGCCAACAACCAGGACAACCATTCTCTAATGCAGTGGCTCACTGCTGCGTACCGCACAGTATGGGGACAGGCTGGCAAGCTGCCAGACACTGTGAGTCAATGGCAGTCATATACAGAACTTACGCAAATAATCCGTGAAATGGGTATGAGACATGCTACTTTTAACCTCAACATGCAGGGCCCAGAAGACGAGATTTTACTGCCAGCATGAGAGATCTGGTTTTGGATACTGCACCTGCGAGTGCTTTTGGATCCTTGGTTGCTATTCTTACACCGTATGTAGGGCGACGGATCCATGAAGTTACAACTGCCATGGCCACCCTAGGGGATGTTGAAAGCCGGAGGCGAAGGAAGTTAAGACAGGAGGTCCGCACAGTTGAGACCTGGAAGCCCAAACCAAAGGTAAAGGGGCGAGGTCGCGGGCCTCAGAGAGTAACACGCGCACAGATGTGGCGTGATCTCGTGGCAGCAGGGGTCGATAGGAAGAAAATAGACCGACAACCCAATGCACTCCTGCTTGAACTTTGGAAACAGTTGCATCCGGAACGACAATTCCGGAGAAGCATAAAGGAGGAGTCTGGCAAAGCGCGACCCGTGTCCCTCCAGGACTTCATGCAGCCGCTTGAGGCCGACTCCTCTCAGCTTGATTAGGGGTGGGGCCAAGGTACCCGGTCAGAGGGGACGAGCAGGGACCGGAGGCCCCACGTGGAACTGTCCATACATTGGTCCCCTTCGAATGTACAGAGGGTTTTGGCTCTAGTTGACACTGGCGCCGACTGCAGTCTCGTTTATGGGAACCCAGAACTGTTCCCTGGACCAGCAATCTGCATTGATGGCTATGGGGGAAAAACTGTGACTGTGAAAGCCGTTTCCTTACCACTGGGTATAGGAAGGCTTCCTCCTCGTACCTACAAGGTTTATGTCTCCCCCGTTCCGGAGTATATTCTAGGGGTGGACGTGCTACATGGCCTCAGCTTACAGACGTCGGTAGGAGAGTTCCGTCTCCGGATCCGGGTGGTGAAAGCGGTGACACGCGGGCATGCTCACCACCCTCCTCAAGTGTTGCCACAGCCCTGGCGCGTGGTTACAGTGCGACAGTACCGCCTGCCAGGAGGACAGGAGGAGATTGGTCGTACAATATTGGAATTGGAAAAGGCACATATTGTGAGGCCAACGCACAGTCCCTTTAACTCCCCAGTATGGCCTGTCAAGAAGCCAGATGGGACCTGGCGAATGACTGTGGACTATAGGGAGTTAAATAAGGTGACGCCACCCTTGCACGCTGCAGTGCCTTCAATTCATCATTTAATGGATCGTTTGACTGTCCGCCTGGGGACATATCACTATGTAGTGGACTTGGCCCTGGCAGGTCAAAAGCCCCCACTGTCGGTGGTTGGGTCTGATAGCCCCATGGGGGGCCAGTTTGACTCATGATTTGCAAGTGACGCCAGGGGTGGTGGCTGAGTGGCCACCGCAAGTGACTGTACTATACAGAGGTCCCGATACCCGGATGATTTTGCGAGGAAACTATGTGCTCTCACTGTGGCCTATTATGGGGTCCCCTGTTCTGTTACATGTTGAAACTATGCAAGGGACCCCAAGTACTGCCATAAAGGTCTGGTACCACAAACCAGGAAAGGTGCCAGTTGCAGCGACCCTCCTTTCCCAGGACAAAAAGCTAGCATGTATCCTCCCAGATGGAAGGGATTTGCCATTGTTGGTTCCTAAGACTACTGTTTCTTTTCGTCCATAGGTGTCAGTAGGCTAATACGGCACAGGGACCCTTGCGGAAGACGCTTGTCGCGTAGATTGTGAGGCGAGACCCTGTAGGGGTGGAGTGTGGGGACAGAGCCCCAGAGAGTAGTTTACAGGCTCTCGGCCTCACGTGGAGGGGTGCTAGCTTGGGCGGTGGATGGCCGTCGGCTGTGGCTGGTTGGCTGTTGGCTGCGGCCAGTTAGCCGATTGGCCGATGGTATAACTGCTGCAGCTACAGAGGAGAGCCGAGGACTGCCGAGGATTGCCGAGGATTGCCGAAGAGCCGAGCAGAGCTGAGGAGAGTGGAAGAGAGTAGAGGAACAGGGTCAGGAGAGTGGAGGAGAGTCGTCGGTCGGTCGGTTGAAAGGCCGACGGCAGGTCACGCGTCCCGTGAACCCAGCCTCCAGTGAGACCATGGTGGTGTGGCTCCCCTACCTATGGCTCCATGGGTGTTCCTTTTTGGCCTCACCATATCCTGCATTCTTGTGTGGGGAGCGGGAGCAGAGACCCCGCAGGCCGCCCAGCCTGAAAAATGGCGCGGCGAGAAGGCCTCCACGCATGACAAATGGCGCAGCGAGCAGGGTCTCCTGCACGACAGTGCCCAAAAAATGTATACACATTTTAAGCAAGGAAAACTGTGTATAAAATTGTAATACTCAATATATACCAATAACAAAAGATGACAAGTCATGTTTGACTTCTGCAATTACAAGAGGTGCTCAAAATGGTTACCATCAGCGTCCAGACACTTCTGATGACGGCGAACTACTGCTTGAGCAACGTTGACCAAAGTGTCCACTTGTATACATTGTTTTGGCAACCCCGGTACATATATTCCCTGCCCCTTACCTTTTAGCTCAAATGGTAGCATACCCTACAAATTGTTCTGTACTTTGCTTTTTATATATTTAAAATTTTCCTACCAAAATTTCCTACTTCTTTTGAAATAATTTTGACCATTTTTCTAGGAAATGGCCTGTTTCCTCAATATTTTCCAGTTTTCATAGAGTTCTACATTATATTGTCCTGTAATTTAGAACAACTAGCAAAGTACTCATTTGCCTAAACGTTAATCCCAGTTCCACCACTTACAAAGTTTCTAAGTAACTTGGGGTGAGTCATGTGAGTCCTTAAATGTTCATAGTCTAACAGGATAATGACTACAAGTGCATTGAAGAATACTGAGTTTGGCAGTTCTGAGATATATATTTGCAACTAAAAACATAAAATAATCCCTATTTTAGGAGCTTGTCCCTATGACAGCCCCTTCCTCCACAACCTTCCATCCTGAGATTCTTCATAGCATATTATCTCACACCCAACCGATACCCTCCCTAGTAGTTAAATGGGGGAAAACTGGCATTTTTAATCTGAAACAATGCCTAGGTAACCTGAAAACTGATTGCCTCAGCAATTGTTTTATGGCCTGTCCTCCTCTTCACCTAGCATCAAGGCCATCTTGAAACCACTGGCAAAAAGGCCAACCGATGACGCTAGTTGGGGCTTGCGGTTGGGGTGAGATAGCTAAGTTTGGAGTTTCGCAAGGAAATAGAAGAGGTTATTGTCATGCTGGGTCTCTAGTCCCGCTCTCCGCATAAGAACACAGGATATGGCAAGGCCAAAAAGGAACACCGACGGAACCATAGATAGGGGAGTCATACCACTGTGTTCTCACTGGCAGCTGGGTTGGAGACACAGGAAGCAGGAGCTACAAGATCTGCAATTTGCCATCCGCTTCTCTGCCTGCCAGCCAGCCAGCCCACCCACCCACCCACCCCCGCCCCCCAGCCTCCCCACCCCCAGCACAGCCATGGCAGTTATATCAGTGACCAATGGCTAACTGGTTACAGCTGATGGCCATCTACTACCTGAGCCAGCACCTTTCCATGTGAGGCCGAGAGCCTGGAAACTGCTCTCAGGGACTCTGTCCCCACAGTTATCAATGGCCTCAGGGAAGTGGGAAGGGACTTGGTAACCCGATAGTCAGTGCCAGAAATCAAGAAGGGGGTGGGATAACACTGGGGAGGTGGAGTGGGTGTGGGAGGTTGGGGCTGGGAAATTGTACATATGATCTGTTGTAATTAAGAAAAGGTTACATATCTACTGGTCTAAATTTTAATATCACTTCCATCAGTATTTGCACAAGTACTGAAAATGTTCTTGGTCTGAAGGAGAATTATAAGAATATGTAAACAAGAGAACCTGCGTGCACACACACAAACAACTCCCTTAGTTTAGAAACTTTGTCCCACCACATTCCTTGTTCTTTCTCCTTAAATTTAATTACTACTTGAGTGCTTTCCTGGATTGCCTATTCAAAAACATCAAGTACTTTATTTCACACCCATCCCCTATTGTTTGTTAAAAGCTGAAAACTGGTATTCATAGCGCCAAAGAGCCCTCCGGTGTCCCGCATACTGCTTGGTCAACAATGGATGTTCCGACTTCCTTTTAGCCTGGGGTCAAGGAGGAGTCACAAGCACCCTGAAAGCCCCCAGATGAGAGGGGGAACAGAAGTTGAGGCATGCAGAGTTTTTTTGTTATTCTTCCTATAATTACCCTCTTTTAGACCTTGAAGATTTTCAACACGTGCCCCAAATCTCTTAGCAACTTTGGAACTTGTAGTGGGATTAAAATTTTGTCCAACATCTATAGAGAAGCTCCCCCACTCAAAATGGGTGATGGAAGACATGTAATCTCAGAGGCCTGTGGAGAGACCGTATGTATGTTTATAAAAGTCGAGGACGTGGGTAGCGGCCAAGTAGCGGGATGGGAAGAGGAAGGTTAGAGCAGGGAATGAGCTGGGCATGGGCGACGGCGGCGGGAGCAGTAGGTTTGGGGAGGGAGGGTTGATCCAATTAGTCTGCAGCACGGAAACGGGAGGTTTTCCTGCGGCGAAGGAGGGTTAGGCTTCCTCCCGGAGGTGTGGTGCTGGGGGACCGCACTCCGAAACTATTCCTGAGAGCCGAGCCCCGGGTGTGGGGCGGGGGAGAGACCGCAGCATTCGTCCGGAGACTCACGGAGCGATCCGAGAATCGGCCTTGAGTGTCTGGCGGGACCCGTGGCCCCGAAGAAGTGAAGCGAGGCGACACGACACGGACCTGTCCCCAACACCAGGAGGAGGACACGGGACGGTGAAGGGCCAAGGCCGCCAGCCCAAGCCAGGCGCCTGTCAGTGATGCAGATCCCGCGCGATGACGCAATAACCGGCCGCGGCCTCCACGTCTCTGGTTTCGCAAAGACTTCTGGGAACGACCCGTGAGAAGGAGGGCCAAGATGGCGGAGGCGGCGGAGTCTCCGGGAGACCCGGCGACAGCATCGCCCAAGCCTTTGGTGAGCTGGGGATCTGCAACAGAAGGGATCGAGGGTGGGCAGACTGTCCCTTAAGGAAGTCGCGTGACGGGCCTGTGACCTGAGAGAGTCTGAACCCTTTCCTCCCGGCAGGCCCTTCCTGTACCCGATGCCAGAACCAGTCCCAACACTGTACCTGTTCCTGGGGTTAACTGCTGAGTTATCCCCCCACATTCTGTTCTTTCTAAGCCTTCTTGTGAAACTCCCATTCATTTTCTCCCCCGTACGCCCAGGGCTTGTCCTCGTCCCCTACATTGTGTTAGATGCCAAGCTTTAGGTGATTTCTTAAGTATCTTTGTTTCTGCTATGCCCTCATTTTATCAAGACCTGTCACTAGCCCTTGTGGGAGTAGCAGCATTCTAGGGTTAATGAAAGGTTGCAGCGTTGTAACTTGGGTATTGATTTGTTCAGTTACCCTGGTAGTCTGGGTTTAATGCCTGCCCTCCCTGTCGCAGCTCCTTGCAATCCCCTTTATTCTCTCTTGCTCCTGTTTGTACAAGGGATGGGATGTCTATTGCAAGTACAAGCCCAAAATCTGGATAAGCACATAATAACACAGGTTTGGGAGTTAAACTTACCTGGGCCATAATCACCCACTCTGCTGCTTTGTGAATTTGGGCAAGTCATTTCATAGAGAGTATTTCTTCGTCTGTAAAATGGAGATAAAAATACCTGTTTCAACGAGTTTTTAGGAAGGTGAAATGACATGATTTATGTAGTGTCGAATACAATGAGTGCCATGAACTAAGGAGTTTAACTAACGCAACAGTCTGCCCCAGAGTCCCTTATCCTAAACAGTATTCACTTATTTCCCAGTGTTTAGTTATATAGCAGTTGTCCATAAATGGTACATCCTTTTCCTCTGTTTTATTTTTTTTCATGTATTTTATATATTTATTTAAAAAGTCAGATACTGTCAACTTTTTCTTTTTTAATTTTCTATTCCGCTGTCTTGGAACTTCCTCCCTTTCCTCTGTTTTAAGTTGGCGAGTTAAGGTAGAGGACTGAACTGGGAGGCAGGTGAAATTGATTCTAGTCCGGGTTCTGCTTACTGGCTCTATTCGTTCACCTCTTCAGTCATCAGATATTTATTGAGCATCCAGTGTGTTCCAGGCATTCTTAGGCACTGGGGATACAGAGAGTAAGTAGGTCCAAGTTCTCATGGAACATTTGTGACCTTGAGGAAATCATTCTGAATGCAGCATTTCTTCATTTGGAAAATGGGGATAACTCGTGACAGTACTAAATGAGCTAATATACACATACATAGTGCCTTGTGTGACATATTACAGGTGCCTAGGTGTTTTCAGTTCCTGTCTTTAATGTAAACTGCCCTACCCCTCTTTTAATGAAGCTTTCACCAATTAATTTTAGTGGTTCTGGTCACTCATTACTCAGTATCCAATCAATTCAACAATGTTTATTGCTCTGACAATGTGTAATGCACTGTGCTGGTTACTTTAGGGAGTACAAATGGCCTGCGCTTATGGTGCTTACAGTCTAATCTGTGGGCATAAGACAAATGTACAATGTTAAAATGAGGCAGTACATGACAGAAATTTACACATAAAATATTAACGAAATTTAAAAGAAGATGATATCATGTCTGGTTGGGGTGATGAAGCAAGCTGCATTGTAAAAGGTATATATTCGAGAGGGTCTCAAGGGATGGATAAGATTTGAAACTCCAGGTGACCATAATAGCTGTCAATGATTGAGTACCTGCTAGTACACGTCAGGATTGTGCTACGCATCCTCTGCAGATGTTCTAAACTTCACAGCAACCATTTCAACTATGTGATTTATTTATTTATTTATTTATTTATTTATTTTTAAAAAACCTCACTTTTTCTTTTCTTTTTTCTTTCTTTTTTTTTTTTTTAACATTTTATTGGGGAAGGGGAACAGGATTTATTTTTTTATTGGGGAACAGTGTGCACTTCCAGGACTTTTTTCTCCAAGTCAACTTGTTGTTCTTTCAGTCTTAGTTGTGGAGGGTTCTGTTCAGCTTCAAGTTGTTGTTCTTTCAGTCTTAGTTGTGGAGGGCGCAGCTCAGCTCCAGGTCCAGTTGCCATTTCTAGTTGCAGGGGGCAAAGCCCACCATCCCTTGCAGGAGTCAACCCAGCAACCTTGTGGTTCAGATTCCCGCACTCCAACCAACTGAGCCATCTGGGAGCTCAGTGGCAGCTCAGCTCAAGGTGCCGTGTTCAATCTTAGTTGCAGGGGGCGCTGCCCACCATCCCTTGCGGGACTCAAGGAATTGAACTGGCAACCTTGTGGTTGAGAGCTGACTGGCCTATGTGGGAATCGAACCGGCAGCCTTCGGAGTTAGGAGCATGGAGCTCTAACCGCCTGAGCCACCGGGCCGGCCCCAACTATGTGATTTTTAAACCGTGTTTTATTTGCAGATAAGATGAGACTCAGAGAGGTTTGACAATTTCCCTAGGGTCTCACCAAAAGTTAGTGGCCAGGCCTAAAATTTGAGCCTAGGTCTGCTTCTGAAGCCCAGATGATTTCCAATAATAGTACACAGCCTCTCACCAGCAAAGGTACAGAGGTTGGGAGGTACTAATGTACTTTGTACTTCTAGAAAAACAGATCAGCTTGGCTGAAGCACAGGGAAGTATTAGGAGGTAAGGCTTAAAAGATAAGGCTACTGAATTAGGGAGGCAGTGTGGAACAGTAGTTAGGAAGGTGTGCTGTGGAGTGAAATTGCCTAGGTTTGATTCTAAGCTCTGCCCTTCAGCTGTGGGATATTGGGCAAATTACCAAACCCTCCATGCCTCAGTTCTCCCATCTGTAAAATGGAGACACAGTAATATTTAGCTAGTAGGGTTGTTAGATGGATTAAATGAGTTAACACATTAAAATACTTGGTAGCATACCTGGCACATAATAATCATGAAATAAATGTTATTTCAGTATTAATCATTTTAGTTTCATCTTATTTATTATTTCTTCCAAAATTCTGCATGCAACACTCCCAAAGTGCTTCACAATTGTGCATTTTATCCTGCATGTTTTCAATAACAAATCTTTGGTAAAATTCTGAATTTTTTGCCAGATCGAATGCTCAGTGGTTCTTTTAGAAATTTTTTCCAGTCCAAAATTTCTAACGTGAAATCCACCTAAACAGTTTTCCACTTTGTCCCCAGGACTGTTTCCTTGTGGGTGTGAGATCATTAGTGTGGACTGGAGAATGTGCGGTCACTGAAAAGCTCCCTCATTTGTGACACTGGGTTTCTTTGTTTCTTCTTACTGACTACTAAGCTGTGAGGTTTAATAGCTAGGAGCCAGGGGGAGTTTTTTTGAAGAGGAAAGTGTTTAAAGTCGTGAATTGGACAGCATAACTGAGGAAGATGTCCCATGGGGAATCTAGGAGACCAGCAAAACTGTTGCAGGAGTTCTAGAAAGAACTAATGCTTGCTTGGGCTACAGCAGTGGCCGGAAACGTGAAGATTTGAGAAAGGCAGAATTCTTGAGGGTTTGCAGTGCAGGGAGGAAGTGTCTTTCTTACTATTTCTCAGATCAGTGTTTTGCAAACTTGAATGTGCACAGCGACCCTGCAGGTTGTGATTCTGCATTTCTAACAAGCTCCCAGGTGATGCTCCTGCTGCTGCTCCCAATGCATTTGGAAAAGCAAGGCTGTAGACATGTGGGAGGGTAGTGATGTCCTGAAAGTAAGAGGAGGACGAGGGCCCTAAACGTTCATGAATTCGCTTTTAGACATGTTTAGTTCACGATACTGGCAGGCTATGCAGTAGATATGCAGCAGGCAGTTGGACTGTAAAACCCAGACTTTGGGACTAGAGTTGTTCATTTATGAGTCATCTGCATGCAGTTGAAAAGGCAGAATCTTGGGTAATGCCTATCTCTTGCCTGAATATTTGGGGAGCAGGAAAAAAGCTGTAATAGTGGCTGTAGCCAGGGGTCTGCAAGGAAGCTGGTCCCAGGTAAAGCGGCTGGCTGGAGACCATGCCTCTGGCCACCCCCTTCCCACTTCTGGAGCCAGGCCTCTTAGACTGAGCTGGTTCCTGCTTGATGCTGCCCGGCTCCACCCTTGTTGACTCTTTTCTCCAGGATTTTGGTCAGTAGTATAACCATCTGTTCCTAGCTGCTTTCATAAAGCGGCACTCCCTGCTTTTACTATATGTCTTTAGCTCTGCCTCTGTCTGCTCCCCTGTTGGCCCAAGCCAGGCAGCGAAGTGTACACACATGTGCAAGACAGCCCTCACGGTAGACACTCCCTCTGGAGTCAGGACCCTGTTACCTTCCTGATACATCAAAGTATGACGATATACAGAGTATTGCCAACCAGGGAAGCTCAGCAGTGGACCTACTTTTTACTGGGCTTTCCTTATGTGGGCATGATTGACGGCTCCTCCCCTCCCCCAGGCCAGGTTTCTATCACATGATTCAAAGCCCCAACCCTCCAAACTTGGGTTTGATCTTTCTGGAGTGGATAGTCCCTGAGCTGAGTGATCTCATTAGCATAAACTTATGTAGGGGTCTGCCAAGACTCACCTGTTAGCTAAAGGATTAGGGCCCAGCATCAATCACAAAACTACTGTCCTTTGGGAAATTCAAAGGCTTTAGAGGCTGCCTCCTAGGAACAGGAGACAAAGGCTAGCCAAATATTTTGATTCACTGGAATTGACTCCCTGGGAATCTTGAATTTGTGCTAACATTGATCTAGTCCCTGCTGTGAGTGTGCTGAGTGCTTTACACATGTTAATACATTTCTCCCTCACTACAACCCTGTGATGGTGGTGCCATTAGCTCAGTTTTACAGATGTGGAAGCTGAGGCACAGAGAGGTTAGTAATCCGCTCAGTGTCACACAGATAGTAAATAATGGAGCTGGATTTAAACCCAGACTCTGGTTCCAGGAGCCTCACTCCTAAGCAGTACGATCCAGATGCAATCTTTTGATCACTGGCAGTGTGCGAGGTGCTATGCAGGTGTCACCTAACTGTGATGCCGGTAGCAGTGTTTCCAGGTGAGGGCAGAGCCCCATTTGTCTTCAAAGTCCATTCCTTCTGCACTGCCCTGCGTCCCATAGCAGTGGCGGGCAGCAAGAACACTCAAAACAAGCGATCCAGGAGCTTGAAAGGGCAGTGTCATGGTAGGGAAGAGAGAATATGGGTTCAAAAAGGTAGTGGTTTACCAAAAAGTGCTGCAGTGTCCAGAGAGGCTGAAACTGAGAAAGGATCCTGGTATTTCTTGATGATGAGGCCACATTAGAAAGCAGTCAGAAGAATGGTGGGAAAGCCAGTGCCACATTACTAAAGGATTAAGGGAGTGGGAGAGGAGAGCAGTCAGACTGAAGAGGAAAGGAAGGAAAGTAATTTGAGAGAATGGCAGAAATAAAATATTTACATTTTATTATGGAAGCTTTAAAATAAATAAAGTATAATGAACCCATGTACCTATCAACATTCTGCTATTTTTATTTCATCTAGCGCCCCACCGCATTTTTTTTTTCTGGAGCAGTATTTTAACTCTTGTACTTTGAACTCATTTTAGACGTCCAGAAAAGTTGCAAAAATAGTACAGAGAGTTTCTGTATAGCCCTTGCCCAGCTTCCTCATATGTAACATAACCACAGTACAATGATCAAAACCAGGAAATTACCAGTGGTACAAACTACAGACCTTACTCAAATTTTATCAGGTTTTCTACTACTGCCCTTTTTTTGTTCCAGGATTTTATCCAGGATCTCACATTGCATTTAGTTATTTTTTTTTTCAGTTCCCTTCAGTCTGTAATGGCTCTTCAGGCTTTCCTTGTCTTTCATGATCTCTTCTGAATGTTTTAAAACAAATCCCACACATACCACTTCACCCATAAATAACTTCAATGTGTTTCTCTAACAGGTAAGAACTTTTGTTGTTTTCTTTGTTATCATGCATAACAAAACTGGTAATTCCTGAATATCATCTAACTTCTGTTCATTTTCTCCAATTTTCTAGGGGGGAAAAAAAAAGCTTTTACAATTTGTCCAAATCAGGATCTAAACAAGGTCAACAAATTGTATTTGGTCAGGGTCTCTTAATTCTCCTTTAATATATGTGTTCTCTTCTTAATGTAATTTATTTGTTTCAATTCAGTCATTTGTCTTGTAGAATTCTTCACTTTTTGTAGTTGGCTGATTGTATACTTTTGGTATTTTTAATATATTCCTTTATCCACATATTTCCTGTAAACTCTGAAGATCTAAAGACTTGATTATATTTAGGTTCATTTGGTCGGGGAGTGGGGCAAGAATAAAAAAAAAAGAACTTAAGTCGCCCCTAACATTAGGAATGTTTGTTTTTTTAACTTTTTATTAAGAACAATTTCTAACATATACAAAAGTAGAATGGTATAATGGCCCCTCATGTACCCATCTTCAATAATTATCAATTTATGGCAGTCTTCTTTCTTCTATAACCCTACCCTCTTCTGTACTATTGTGAAGCAAATCCTAGGCATCCTTACATTAGTAAATATTTAATACACATCTCTAAAAGAGAAGGACTCTGTTTTTAAAGAACACAACTTCAGTATTACTAGTACATTTAAAAAATTAACAATTCCCTAATATCCAATATCTTGCCACATTGCTAATTTGAACATTGTCAGTGTTCAAATTTCCAGTTAGCTCCTAAATTTTGTTTTTGTAATTTAAAATCTGGCCCACTATTCATTTTTATAAATAAGGTTTTATTGGAACATAGCCACACTTAAATAGCAGCAGAGTTGTGCAGTCGCAGCAGACACTATGGCTTTTCACACCTGAAATATTTACTACTTGAGCCCTTTACAGAAAAGGTTTGGTGACTCCTGCTTTAGGCAGTCATCTTTTAGAATAATTAAAAATAAGACAAAAATGTTTTTGTTTACCTTCATTTTAACCACTTCTGGAGATCTCCATTTCCTTGTGTAAATCTGTTTCCTTCTGATACCATATTTGTTCCTGAAGAACTTGTTTTAATGTTTCTTGTAATACACGTCTTAGCTCTCGCTTGTCTGGAAAAAAAAGCGTTTTTTCCTTTTCATAGCTGTTTTTGCTGCGTTTAGAATTGTGGGTTGAAGGCTTGATTCTTTCAGTATTCTAAATGTGTCTCCATTGTCTTCTGGCTTGTGTAGTTTTAGGTGCGATGCCTGACACTTTGTTCCTCTGAAAGCAGTGTCTCTTTTCCTCTGGCTGCTTTCAAGATTTTCCTCTTTATCTTGGGTTTTCAGTAGTATGAATGTGTTTAGGTTTGTGGATTTTTGGTTTGGTTTTGTCTTTAGGTATTTATCTTGATTGGGGTTCTCTGGGTTTGGATCTGTCATTTGATGTCTCCCATTATTTTTAGTTGTTATCGTTTCAAATATTTCTTCAGACCCAATATTTCTCTCATGTTTTGGGATTCTGATTCTATACATATTAGACAACTTAATATTGCCCCACAGCTCTTGGATGCTCTATTGTGTTTTGGGTTTTGTTTGTTTTTCCCAGTTTTAAGATATAATTGACACATAACATTGTTTAAATTTAAGATGTGCAACATAACGATGTATACATTTTTTTTTTTCTTTTTAAACTCGTTTTGTTTTAATTGGGATAATTTTGACTGACCTATCACGGATTTCTTTCTTTGGCTGTGTTGAGTCTATTGATAAAGGCAATCAAAGGCATTCTTTGTTACTGCCGTGTTTCCCCGAAAATAAGACCTAGCCGGACAATCAGTTCTAATGCATCTTTTGGAGCAAAAATTAATAGAAAACCCAGTCTTAGTTTAATACAACACCGGGTCTTATATAATATAAAATAAGGTTAATATAATTCCAGATCTTATATTAATGTTTGCTCCAAAAGATGCATTAGAGCTGATTGTCCGGCGAGGTCTTATTTTCAGGGAAACACGGTATGTTCATTTATTTCTAGCATTGCCATTTGACCTTAAAATTTCCATCTGTTTTGCAGAAATTCATCATAATTTGTGCATATATCTTTTTTTTTAATTAAAGTTTATTGGGGTGACAATTGTTAGTAAAATTACATTGGTTTCAGGTGTACAATTCTGTATTACATCATCTATAAATCCCATTGTGTGTTCACCACCCAGAGTCAGTTCTCCTTCCATCACCATGTATTTGATCCCCCTTACCCTCATCTCCCACCCCCCACCCCCCGTACCCTCTGGTAACCACTAAACTGTTGTCTGTGTCTATGAGTTTTTGTTTCTCATTTGTTTGTCTTGTTCCTTTGTTTTCAGTTTTATATCCCACATATCAGTGAAATCACATGGTTCTCTACTTTTTCTGTCTGACTTATTTCGATTAGCATTATAATCTCAAGATCCATCCATGTTGTTGCAAATGGCAATATTTCACCTTTTTTATAGCAGAGTAGTATTCCATTGTGTATATATACCATAGCTTCTTCATGCAGTCATCTATCGAAGGACATTTTGGTTGTTTCCTTGTTTTGGCCATGCATATATCTTTTTTAAGGGAGCTTTTAACATGTTAATCATAGTCATCTTAAATTTTTTTATGGATAATTTCAACATTGAGGTCATCTCAGAGTCTGGTTTTATTCATTGCTTTTTTTTTTTTTTAATGTGTGTGGATGGGAGTGTAGGTTTGTTGGGGGGTATTTTTTTATTGAATGCCAGCCATCATGCATATATAGATCAGTAGAGACTGCCTAGAAATGGCACAACTGTTTTGCTAAGTTGTTACTGTGGGGGTTAAATGAATCTAGCCAGGAGTTAAACGTGTTTGGGATTTGTCCTGCCTGTGGGAACCTTCACTACATCACCAGCTTCAAATTCCTCTCCTTTTATCTTGTGCTCAGAGTGGGTGCTCCATTGTCCCAGGGTTTTTCCTAATGTTCCTCTCTGTCCCTGCTCGGCTTTCTGCCTTCCTTTTGCCCTTGCATCAAATAGTGGGGCTCTCTCCAAGCGCTGGCCCCTCCCCTGACAGTAGATGGTGTTGCTTGTTCCTCCATACCTGTTAGTCTGGTGGTGGGAACCTTGGAGGTGGGTATTCTTTGTTGTCTTGGTCCAGCCTCCGCCTTACGTAGGCTGTGTATAACTGTGTAGCTGGGTCTCCTGGGTGTGACTTTCAAAGTGATCCAAAAGGAGACTAATGGTCTGGCCTCAGATGGTTTCCTATTCCTCCCTAAGGATTAGAGAGGTGTCTTTTCCCTTTCCCCAGCCGTGATGGCCCTTCACCTGTGCCCCCGAGACAACAGAGTTTGCTGATCTCCCCCCGGCAGCTTTAAGGCTCTTTTTCTGTAGTGGGGGGAGGTCTGTGTGGGGCTCTATGCTTTTCTCAGAAGTGGCAGCTGCTCCCCTTCCCCACACCTGCACCCATTGGAAGTCCGTGGAGAAAAGGCTGCATGAGGGTGTGAACTCCCTTGTGTCTGATGCTTGCTGGGGCTCTGTACTCTCACACAAGTCCACACTTGGCTTTTAGCAATTAATGTTAAATTTTAGATGACTTCTTAACCACCTATGCGATCGATGCCCAGTGTCGCTATCATCTCATACTTTGCCACCGATGAGCTAGGGCTCATGTTCCAGCTCTTCTTGGAAGCGCCTATCTTTCCTTAGATTTCGTTCGGGCTACTTGGTAGCCCTGCATTCAGCTCTCTGATGGCTTCAAGGAAGTTATGATTTTGTCGTTTACCTAGCTTTTTTCTCCCTGTTCTGCTGGGAGGGATGCTCTTTCCAGCTTTCTACATCATAATCAGAAATCAAATTTTTGTAAAGTCACTTGAAATACTTGTCTGTGTGGTTGTATATTTTATTCAACATACAGTAGCTTCATTTGTTTCAGTTTTCTTCCAGTGTTAGGGAATGCTTTTAAACTTTAATTTTGTTTCATAATTATGTGAATTATTTCTATGATTTCATATATATATATATATATATATATATATATATATATATATACACACACACACACACACACACACACACACACAATATGTATTCAGAGGCCTTGCTTCTTTGCCTGTCTCCTCCAGCTCATTTTCTCCTTTCCTCAGTAGGCAGCCTCTTTTTGAAAAAAGTCATATGATTTATTTCTTCCATGACTTAACTTACATTACGTTTGATTATTTCTTACACATTTCTTACATTTAAAAGATAACATGCAGCTATTTATAGATATTTGTATCCCCCTCTTTCTTAGATAAATGGTAGCATACATACACACTTTTGTCTACATTGTTATTTGTTTGTTTGTTTTTAAAGATTTTTTATTGGGGAAGGGGAACAGGACTTTATTAGGGAACAGTGTGTACTTCCGGGACTTTTTTTTTCCAAGTCAAAGTTGTTGTCCTTTCAGTCTTAGTTGTGGAGGGCGCAGCTCAGCTCCAGGTCAGGTTGCCGTTACTAGTTACAGGGGTCGCTGCCCACCATCCCTGGCGGGCGTCGAACTGGCAACTTTGTGGTTGAGAGGATGCGCTCCAACCAACTGAGCCATCTGGGAGCTCAGCAGCAGCTCAGCTCAAGGTGCCATGTTCAATCTTAGTTGCAGGGGGTGGATCGTACCATCCCTTGCGGGACTTGAGGAATTGAACTGACTACCTTGTGGTTGAGAGCCCACTGGCCCATGTGGGAATCGAACCAGCAGCCTTCAGAGTTAGGAGCATGGAGCTCCAACCGCCTGAGCCACCGGGCCGACCCCTACATTGTTTCTTTAATTTAACACTCCATAATAGTTGTTTCGAGATAATTCCTATTCCTTTTTACAGCTGCATAGTACTCCATTTTGTGGATATACCATACTTGATGAATTAGTCTTCTTTGATGGGCATTTGGGTTATTCTTAGGTTTTTGCTTTTACACATAGTGTTATAATGAAGAGCCTTGTATGTGTCTTTTTCTATTTTTGCCATGTTATCTTTAGACTCGTAAACGTGGCACTGCCGAGTTAACAAGTGATTCAAGTGTGCGTTTGCTGGGTAGTGCCAGACAGCTGTGCAGTGGAGCGCAGGACCATTTTGCATTCCACCAGCAGTGTGGGTGTTCTCTGCCCTCAACTTCACCTGCAGAGTATGTTGTGAAACTTTAGGATTTTTGCCAGTCCAACAGGTGAAAATTTTTATTTCAAGTAGTTTTAATGTGCATTTCTCTTAAGAGTGTTATTGAGAAGTGGTTTCTTATAAGTTCTTTGAACAACCTTATTTGTCTTAAAGTTTCAGTATACTGTCTTATATTTCAGCTGTTGCCCACTAAATATTGTACCAGTTGGGCCAAAAACAATGTGAGAAGGGATTGCTTCTGTTAGGAATTTGGAGGTTCCAGAGATTCAGTCACAGTAATCAAATCTGACAGGTGAACATTCGCGTTCCCCCCCCTTCCTCCGCCTCCCCCCCACACACACACCTGTTCAAGCTGTTGTTTCTCAGTCTACACAGCACCCTGGCCCAGGATGGTATTATGAGCCTTGCGCTCCCCCCGGCTGAGGCAGTCGGTCTCCGGTCGTCATTGGTCCACCACCCACTCACAGCGGCTCACGGCAGCTCACGCTGGCCACCGGCCACTCATGGCAGCACATGGTAGCCCACAGCAGCCCTCAGCAGCCCACGCCGACCACCCGCTGCTCACGGCTGCCCAGCTCCAGGGAGAGCTGTTGTTCACAATCTTAGCTGTAGAGGGCACAGTTCACTGGCCCATGTGGGAATCGAACCTGCAGCCCCAGCGTTAGGAGCACGATGCTCCAACTACCTGAGCTACCGGGATGGCCCGACATATGCGTTTAAAGGTCTGCAGACTTACAGTTCACTTTGGAAATGTTATTTGACCTGTAGATGTCAGAGAACCAGGGGAAACAAGTGTAGATCAAGACAATACTTTGGTGTTGTCCCGTTCTTCCCATTTCCCTTTAGGCTTCACATAATGCTCCTGTTTAGCCAGCAGAGGCCACTAGAGCCTATTAAGGAGCCCAAGTGTAACAGAATAGTGGCTGTGCTGGGATGATTGCTGGGATGATTGCTGAAAGGTCACAGATAACCCTGCAGTGTCACGAGCTTGTGGCATGTGAAGATTTCATGCTTGGAAGAAAACAAATATTTGAGGGAAAGAAGTGTCTATGCCATTTACATTATAATTTTTTTCCATCATATGCCATCTCCTTCTTTAACTCAAATAAGCATTTGGGAATTTTAGTTAACTTCATTGTTTAATATCTGGTGAGCTTTTACTTTAAAAGCTGTGTAACACCTTACAAAAAGACATAGTCCATACTTTCTAGGAAATGATGTCTTTGAGGAATGCTGCAATTAGTATTTTAATTTTTTTTGTAACTCTTCTTAGTTTGCAGGCCTTTCAGATATATCCATCTCACAAGACATCCCTGTGGAAGGAGAAATCACCATTCCCATGAGATCTCGTATTCGGGAATTCGACAGCTCCACATTAAATGAATCGGTCCACAATACCATTGTAAGTTAGACTAGTTGAGAGAATTTCTGTTCAGTGTCAGGGGACTAAATAATAGCACTTCATAATATTTTCTTTTGGATCACTGATTTTCAGTATATTTTCTTTATTGAAATGCAAGATTCTCCCCTAGATAATAATGTGGTCCACCGTTTTTGGAAAGCAATTTGGCTATAATGGATATTAAGAATTTTAAAATGTCCCCGTCTTTTTTAAGCTTGCAATTCTGCTTCTCCAGATACAGTATAAGGAAAAAAATTTTAATACAAAAATATTTTTTAAAACACAGAAAAACAGTAATATGCAAAGATGTTCATTACGGCATGCTTTATAATAGGGGAAAGTTGAAAAACAGATGGAATAGCGGTTAAGTAAATTATGTTACATCCGTGTGATAGAATGCTAAACCATTAAAAATCATGTTTACAAAAAACTATGAATGACGTGAAGAAATTTCTAGATGAAAAAATTAGGACAGAATTACCTCAACTGTATTTTGAGAGGTTATATTTGTGTTACCGTTCCCTTCCTCAAATGTCTTGATTACTAGTTAATCTGACGTCTGGAATTCATTTATCAGTTAAAGTGGGAATGTTGGAAATTATATATTGTGAAGAATGTGGCAGCTAGGGAGCAGGCTAATTGGCCCTTGGGATGTTCTCGCGTATAAACTGAAAGTCATGCTATGTTTTGCAGAGCAGATTTTAGTAGTGCTATTATTTAGTCTCTATAAGTAAAATATTAAGAGGGCTACATTTCTCTTTTACAGAATTTTAAAATCAAAACAGAACTGGTAGATGTGGTAAAGAGTTAGATGTTGGCTTAAATGGTTAATAGAAAAAGGGAATAGAAAAGAGAATTAATGGAAAAACTCTGCCTCCCTGGATTGTTTGTATAGTGAAGAAGTTGAACTGGAATTTGAGCTCTAAAATTCAACAAAAGGCTCCCAGGAGATTGAAATAAAAGAAATTTTAGCAAATTAAGTGAGGGGGCTGGCTGCCTGGCAACCTTGGTCATCACAATACAAGTTGTTTATGTCTTTCAGATGCGTGATCTAAAAGCTGTTGGGAAAAAATTCATGCATGTTTTGTACCCAAGGAAGAGTAACACTCTTCTGAGAGATTGTAAGTATAGGAGGCATTTGAGATGCTTCCCATCATGCTTTGTCATAAGTACTTTATAAGGCAAAGGCCCCGTGGTAATAAAACTGACATTTTTCAGGATGAAAAAACATATATAAATGAAACTTTTGGAATAAGTTAAAAGTTTAGGACGGAATTTCAGAGATTGAAAGATTTTGCTTAATATGTTGTTCTCATCAATAAACACAGATCCTATATCCTCACCCACTATAATGGACACTGTAAAAAAAAAAAAAGTGTTTCTGAAAGCTGCAAACGTATCGGGACTTTGTTCAACTAAAGAGCTAACAATCTCCGAGGGAAAGGCAAATGTTCAACTGTGAAATTAGAATAATAGCTATTGTGTTTCCCCGAAAATAAGACCTAGCCAGACAACCAGCTCTAATGCGTCTTTTGGAGCAAAAATTAATAGAAGACCCAGTCTTATTTTACTATAAGACCTGGTTTATATAATATAATACCAGGTCTTATGTTAATTTTTGTTCCAAAAGACGCATTAGAGCTGATTGTCCGGCTAGGTCTTATTTTCAGGGAAACAGGGTAACACTCATTAAGGACTAACAAATTAATAGTACCTTTATGGACATTTCTGTCTTCAGAACTGTCATGTAGTCTGATGACTGCTTTCTTTGTTCAAGAGTTCTGTCAACAGTGTTTGCAGTAATTTCTGCTCTTAGAATTCATTCTTACAATTGTTAGACCGTTTCCTTTTCTTTTCAAGTATTCTTGGTTTTCTCCGTGCCCTTTATCAGGAAAATCGAATCAGTTGTTTGAGAATAGGAACAGTGGTGTTATGCATGAGTGTACCTTCTATTTTGGCGGCATTTCAGCTGTACTATAGGGATGTCAGATGTGTGGCAAGTATGCCATCACTCCGGGTGGAGACTGCATGCAGCGTCACAGTTGTTTTCAACATGGCGTGCTGTGTGTGGGAGCTCAGATGATTTGCTCCACTGGAAAGAACGTGGACAAATCTGGGTGTCAGTAGTGGTTCTACCACTAGCTATGTGATCTTGGATAAGACAGTTAACTTTCCTGGGGTTCAAGTTTGTTCCTCTGTGAAGGTGGAGATAATAACGTGTACCTGCTGCTGAGGATTAGAGACAGTAACACCTACCAACCACCTTGCACGAATCTGGCACTCAGTAGGCACTCCATAAATGACCGCTGTTGTTGTAGTGCCTTCCTGTCCCCCCGACACACATTCTCTTTTTAAATCCTTACAACCTTGTGAAGTAGGAGATCTTGTTTGTGATTTACAGATGAAGAAAACGAGTCTAGAGAAGCCGAATGTCTTGTCAAGATCATGGGCAGGATTAGACCCCAGTTTTCCAGTTCAGTGCCCTTTCTGGTCTCCCGCTGCTGCTCCAGATGTGAAGATGCTTTGAACTGCTGCTGAGGTTCAGTTCAAAGCCAGGTTGCTTTCCACAGTGCAGAACCAGGTGTTAGTTTGCTGATTAGTGATGAATTTTGGCTTGTGTCACATGCTGAGGTCCATTTGCAAGCCTTGAGGGGTTAGGTAGATAGGCTGGCACAAAGGGTGAGCAAGTCATGGCCACAACTTGCACTTCTGTCCTGCCCTGTTATAGCCCTTGGCAAAATGGCAAGGAAAAAACTTAACATTATTAAAAAACTCAAGGTTTAAAAAAAATAATCCAAAAAAAGCCCCAACAACACAATGAGATAGCACTTTACATCCATTAGGATGGCTGTTACCAAAGAAACAGAAAATAACAAGTGTTGGAGAGGCTGTGGAGAATTTGGAACCCTTGTGCTCTGCTGGTGGGAATGTAAATTGGTGCAGCCGCTTTGGAGACAGTGTGGAGGTTCCTCAAAAAGTTACGTGTAGAATTCCCATATGATCCAGCAATTCCACTTCTGGGTGTGTACCCAAAAGAAGTGAAAGCAGGGACTCTAACAGATATTTGTACACTCATGTTCACAGTAGCCAAAAGGTAGAAACACTTTAAATGTCCATCGACTGATGGATGGATGGACAAAATGGGGTATACGCATATATTACTCAGCCTTAAAAAGGAGTGAAATTCTGATACATACTACAACACGGATTAATCTTGAAGACATGATGCTATGTGAAATATGCCAGGCACAAAAGGACATATAGTCTATGATCCACTCAGGTTAGGTCCCTGGAGTAGTCACACTGATGGAGAGTAGAATGATGGCTGCCAGCAGCTGGGGGGCAGCTGGGCAGTTACTATTTAATGGGTTGGAGTTTCAGTGTGGGAAGATGAAAAGGTTCTGGAGATTGGTGGTGGTAATGGTTGTGCAACAGTGAATGTGCTCAATACCTGTACACTTAAAAGTGACTACACTGGTGAATTTTGTGAGATATGTATTACAACAATAGGAAAATAGTTTTTAAATACTGTTAAAGGTTTTTTACAAATTAAAAGAATCAGTGCATTAGAAAAACTAGTGTGTTAATGTCATTTGTACTTGAATTCAGTTTTTTCATTGCTAAGTTTAAAATTTAACAAGAATAACAATTTTATTAGTCATAGGATTCATTTTTATATCTTCCCCAAACTTTCTACAGGGGTGTCAAAATGGCTTATATAATTAAAACACAATGTAAGTGTGTACATATACATATTTTTAGGTGAAGTTATGTACATACACGTGAGGTTAAAGTTAGAAGTGGCATCTGTACCTTTTTTCATACTAGTTGAGGAAGGTAATGTTCTCTAAGCTGTATGTTACCAAACTGAGCGTATCAATCTCCCAGTCGCGTGTTTGGACCCGATGTTGGTAGAGCCTTTTATAGTTTTCATGTTATTTGTTAAAGTTTAACCTTATAAAACTATCAATATTGAGATGGTTTTTCACCTGGAAGAATAGCAATTCCATACTAGTTCAATGGGATAATTATAAAAGGGAGGCAGTGTGGCAGAGTGGGAAGAATTTTGGAACAGGAATCAGAGGACCTTGGTTCTGGCCCCACCTCCACACCTAACTTCATAGAAACTTGGTCAAGTGACTTCCTTCTCAGCTTCATTTTTCATATTTGTGCGATGGGCCTGATTATACTTGCCTTGTCTAACGTCATCTCAGATTGGTGAAGTGACTTGGCTCTACTCTTTCTTTTTTTCTTTTTCTTTTTTTTTTTTTTTTTTGGCTCTACTCTTTCTGAGGGTGCAGGATGGGGTACCTAAGTCTTTTGACTCTTCATCCATTGCTCTTTATAGCATGCTGGAACGTGGCTTGAAGGTGGAGAGAGGTGATTTGTGGAATATGAAGTGAACAAAACTTAAAGGATATATGAAGGACATTCAGAAGTGGGGAGCAGGGAGGGCAACTGCCGGGGTAGGAGAGGTGGAAGGGGAAGGCTTGGGCAGATAGAGCCTTGATGTCTGAATTCTGAGAGTGGGAGAGCTAGACATTGAAATAAAGTTAGAAAACACTGCATGGTTGTTTCTTAACAGTCTTCTGCCTTTTCTTGCCTTGTAGGGGATCTATGGGGCCCCTTGATCCTTTGTGTGACACTCGCATTGTAAGTACATATATTTCCTTCCTTTGTCATTTGAGATAGACTAGACTTTTTTTGTGGAGTTTCAAAATTGAGGGGAATTTTGATTGAACGTTTCATGTGGGACTTCTGTGACATAATTGTACTCCTTATGAATTTAAATCTAAAAGGTAGCTTTCCAGATCACTTCAAAGAGTGATGGAATTAAAGATGTAAAAATCATGCCCACCTCTGTTTACCAATGACTTTTTAGCCTCTTTTAGCCATTTCTAGTCACCAAACGTTTATGAACTCTGATGCACTTCTCCACCATTAAACTAAGTGAATTAAATATCTGTAGGTTTAAGCACTGTTTGTAAACAATTGTTTTTAAGTCTTCCTAAAAGTATGAATGAGAATAAATTGGAGAGGATAGAAGTGGTAAAGTTGAAAGCACAAAGTGTTATGCTTTCCACCTGCATTGTATGTAGAGGGAGAGGGCAGAAGGAAGAAAGCAAGGTTCCTTGGAGAAGGTAGCATGGAAACAATACTGTTGGCTTTTCATCCTGGCTGCTAACAGCAAAGTGACTTTGGGCTATTAATAAAGAAAGCCCATGGGTTTGAGAACCCATGTTTTAACGTGATGGCTCTAAGGAAAAGATTAGCAATGCTCATGTCATTTCCTTGTCATAGAATGCTTCAACAAGGCTCTGCAGATAATGAAAAAGATGGAGGGCCCCAGTTTGCAGAAGTGTTTGTCATTATCTGGTTTGGTGCAGTTACCATCACCCTCAACTCAAAACTTCTTGGAGGAAACATGTGAGTATTATTAAAATCTATCCTTTTCCTTTGCTAGGTAGCAGTATGTCTTAGAATTTTAAGGGGATCTGGCAAGTTAGGTATTTAAAAAAAATCAAAATAATTGAGGGCCAAAGCGTATGTTCTGTTAAAACCACTGAACAGAGATAATCTAGTTAGTAAGTTAACCTGGAATTAAGTTAAGTCATCTGGGGTCCTTTCATAAGCTTCAGATGTTCTCTCCAGCCCTGAAATCATAGGCAGAATTTTTTTTTAGAAGATTATGTCCATTTTGGGGAACAGATGGTCCAAAGCTTTCAACAAATTCTCAGATAGATCTGCAAATTAGAAAAGATTGAGAACCGCCGTCTTAGAGGTTCAGTAGGAGAAGGAGGTCTCTAGTGTCCTAAATGGTTCATTCTTAAGGAGTTTGAAAGGAGAAGGAAGTGGATGGAGAGAAAAAGCATATGCTTGTTATAGAGGCCTGTTATAAAACCTTGTTAGGCTGTAGGTATTATGTATCTGGAGGGAGGTAACAATCCATGATACGTAGAAATCTGTGTAATAAACTGTATCATGATACAAATCAGCTATATATTTGTGATTTTTATGGATGTGTGTGTTTTTTAGATCTTTTTTTCAGAGCCTCTGTGTGCTGGGTTACTGTATACTTCCCTTGACAGTGGCAATGCTGGTTTGCCGGCTGGTGCTTTTGGCTGATTCGGGACCGATAAACTTCATGGTCCGGCTTTTTGTGGTGATCGTGATGTTTGCCTGGTCTGTAATAGGTAAGAATGTACTTCTCTCTACAAGAGCAGAGCAGACAGAAGCGAGTGCTAGAGATAAAGCCCCGAAACGGCCCAGTGTGACTCATGAGTCACACTGAGTGATGTGATTCTTGCCAGTGTCATCCATAGAGCCCTACGTGGCATTGATAGAGAGACGATGCACATCTTGGCTGAGTTGGGTATCTGGACTTCTAAGGTGGGGAGAGTCACAGCTGTTCTTTTTTTTAAAAAAAGCCTTAAATAATGCATAGCATTGGAAATGAGATTCCACTCTACCTTAGTCCTAGCATATATAGGAGGCATAGGTGACTTGAGAGATGACGTGGGCCTTTTCCTGATATTAATCATCCTAAAAATAATAGCTAGTATTTACACATTGCTTATTTACTATAGGCCAAGCACTGTTGTAAGAGCTTTGTATGTATTGTCTCATTTAACCCTCACAACAACCGTAATAAAAACTATTATTACTGGTCCCACTTTTATACCTGAGGAACAGACACAGAGAAGTTTAGCAGCTTGCCTTAGGACACGTAACTAATGAATGGGGGAATCGAATTTCCAACCCAAGCAGATCACATACCCATTGAGAACTATACTACCCCCCAGTACAGGTTGTTTGGTATCATATAGTCCTTTCCTGCTTCACTAGAAAATTCTGCTGAAGATTAGGAAGAGCCTCTAGCAGTGGTAATGAATGCTATGTGCTCATTGTTTTTACATTCCTAAAATTCTCTTACAACTCTTCTTAAACTAGAAATGTTCACCAGCTTCTTGTTTAGTGGGACAAACAGACCACCTAATATTTTAAGTGCAGGGAAATCTCTTTGCTTGGAACATGATTAAAAGCCAAGAAGTGGGGTGGCTGGTTAGCTCAGTTGGTTAGAGCGTGGTGCTAATAACACCAAGGTTGCTGGTTCGATCCCCGCATGGGCCACTGTGAGCTGCACCCTCCTTAAAAAATAGAAAAAGCCAAGAGGTAATCCACAAAAAGGTCTGAGAGTGCCAGGATTGATGTTCCAAGGATGGTCTACTAAGCTTGGCGCTTGACCCATGGGAGAGCCCCTCATCCCTTCACTTAGAATCTTATAATTTACCATACATGTGGTTCTAAATAGCTTGGTTATCCAGTATCTAGGCCCACGGCAGTTTGGAAAGTAGACTCTTAGAAGCAAATAGTTATTAAGGCCAAACTGTGTGTCAGGTGCTGTGCTAGGTGTGGTATCTGTCCTCAGAGTTCACACCCCAGTGGAGCACCAGACATGTAAACAGTTAAGGATACTTACGTGTCCCAGGTGGGAGATGGCCATCTGTGCAGGGCACAGTGGGGACACAGAGGAGGGAAGTGGGCAGTTGTACCTGGGGTGGCAGGTGACCACATGGTTGTTAGAAAAGATGTCCTTGAAGGGTGATGGTTGAAGATGAGATGTTTCCTGGGCGGACAAAAGGGACGGCGCCTCAAAGATCTGATAACTTAGAATAAGGACAATTCCTCAAAAAGCACAGCAGTATGAGGCCATTTGCCATAGGAGCAAATTACCATACGTTTTTTAAGCCTGTTCAGCACAGTTCAGTAACCTCTGAGAGAGGGGTAAGGAACCCCATTCAGAAAGGTTTCCATCTAAAATGGCTGAGGACTTTCAAAGCCTCAGCATTTGAAACCAGCAGCCCTCAGCTGTCTGGAAAGCTGTGCCTCCTTCTCTGAGGGTCACAGATATGCGGGAGCTACTAGTATAATTCTGTTCCAGACTATGGCGAGCACACGACAGTTAGTGAGTTTTAGTAGGTACGATGATCTCATATTCAACCTTCTGTTTTGTCTCGTTTTGTTTTGTTCAGCCTCTACAGCTTTCCTTGCTGACAGTCAACCTCCAAACCGCAAAGCCCTTGCCGTCTATCCTGTTTTCTTGTTCTATTTTGTCATCAGTTGGATGATTCTTACCTTCACTCCTAAGTAAATCAGGAAATGGAAATTCCAAACCAGTGAACTGAAAGGTCATCTGAACAGTGCAATTCACCATGGAGTTTTGCCTCTTGTCTATCTTGGAGGTACTTGGCATCTGGCCACATGAGGGGGTTACAAGAGAGCCATAAAGCTCCGTCACCATTTGTGTAAGGAACTGATGTTTGAAAGGCTGTCCTTTCCCTCTTAACAATGTTATTTCTTTAAAATACGTGTGCATACTACACACAGTTTAATTCCTTCTTAAGACGTGATGGGGGTCGCTGTGGTCCTTTTGGGCAATAACCAATGACTGGAAGCACACAGATACATCCTGTAGGTTGAGGAACTATGGCGTTGATAACTATTTTCAATTTCAGAATACCGGGTCAGGTGCAGCTCTGAAACACATTGCCTTATGTCTGTTAAACTATGCCTGCTACTAGAAGAAGTAACGGATAATCTCTGTCCATTTCCTTTTATTTCTTAAGTTTAAAAAGGCAGTGACAGAGGTTAATAGAGGGGTTCGTACGTGTGGGAGGAGCAAATGTGCATTCACCAGTATTCAGACTTTGATCATAGAAAATTTTGCACTTTTTGTTTTAAAAGCAAAGAAAAAGCAGAAGATAAAGCAGAAGATATATAAAGAGAGTACTGTTTCTGTATAGTCCCCTTTCGGCCATGCTAAGTAGCACCTCGGTGACACTATTTTTAATCTCACTCACTAGCTCTGAATATGCAAGCTAAGATGTTAGCATCAGCATGTAGTTTTCCTTTGCCTGAAGCTCTCAGTGGTCCAGTGCTTGAACTTATCCAAGTAGGAGACCTCAGAAATTACGATTGATAGGTCCGTAAGACATCTCATCCTGTGGGCACCTTCTCTTAAAGGTGGAATGAGGCAGTTTGGAGACAGCATAGCTGTAAGGAATTCTTCGTTATTCCTTATTATCTGGCCCCCATCTAGGAAGTAAGGCTAAATCCAAAGCCTGCATTTCATCGGAGGGATTTCGTGTTCTGAGGGCTGATTCACAGGACATCTAGACACTTAGAGCGTGATGTAGGGTGACTTGGCTTTACAGCTGCTGCCTTTTCATACTGGCCTCGGCAGGTTTTTCATTACATGTGTTTTTTAGGCTGAGGAGTAGCAATTCATTTCCTTGGTTGCAGACTTTAAAGCTAATTAGCTCTCCTTTAGACGAGTTTTTTTGTGTCTACTTGTAGTAGTATGGAAGTGTGAAGGCTTTCCAGCGAGCAGAGTGTCTGGGACAGGCTGATTCTGAGCTCAACGGGCTCCTTTAAGGTAATGTGAGCTGCTGCTTCTATAAATTGCACATTGAAGAACTCTTAATAGACAAATCCTAGGAGTCAGGCAGGAAACTGTCATTGAAAAAATACAGTTACTGACAAAGATAGGGATGTCTTATTCCACGAGTGTTCTTCATCGTAGAATTTATTTATTCATTTTGTATTTAAGGACTACCTACATATAGATACATCATTTGACAAACATGTTCTCCATCCCCAGATTAAGCAATGAACAGCACTGGGACAGTTGGGTTCTTGGAGTGATATTCTAGTACAAAAGTGTTACAAACTTGGTCCCCTCTGTCCCAGCCTTGTCCAAAGTTTGTGGCTATATATTTGTATTTATTTTAAATTCCCTTTTTCATTTTAAAGTAAACTCTGCGAGGACTAAGCTCAGATTTTAGTCTTGAATTGGTAAAGAATATTTTAGAACTGGTCCTAATTTTGAAATTTGTCCTAAATTATCATCCATATCCATTGTCTGAAATGTTCTAACCTCTGCTAAAAAGATCTCTCTTCCAAAGTTGTTTCATAATCTGTCCAGTAGTGTAAAATTACAGAAATAACCATGCTTTTCAAAAGGGAATTAAGTCTTTATCGAATTTTACTCAGGCTGAATATTTGGTGAGAAACTCCTAACACTACAACTCGGGGGGCTTGTGTGTGTGCATATGGGAGGGGGTTATACATAGTGGGGGTTAAGGCAGCTTGTTCTGTGTATTAATCTGTTGCTCTTGAGAGACTTAGGGAATGGCTTTATTTGATTTGAAGGGGGATAAAATGGAAATTATCTTTCTGAAAACGAGTGGTCAGTTTCAGGGCATAAATGTTTTCTTATATGCAAAAAAAGTGCATTGCTTTCAGTAACAGAAGACCTAAGTATCTGGACCTTGTAACCTTCAACACAGCTTTCCTGATTCGCTGCAAAGGCACATGGCTAATTGTAGAAAGGGGGACCAGAATGGAACCCAGACTCCAACAGAGGAAACCTTGTGCCAGGAGTTGGGAAGTTTCATGCTTCAGATGAAACGCAAGTGTGTAAGCATCACTGCCTGACGCGGTGTATCACTGCCGGACAGGGTGCGTCACTGCTGGTCGCGGTGCATCACTTGCTCCTGCGCCTGAGATTGAGACTTCACTGTCATATTCTTTAGCAGTCACAAAGGTGAAAACTGGGTTTAATCGCTGTTCAGATTATGAAAATGCAGTTGATGTGAATGTATTTAAATGTGCCGTGTAGTCTTAAAAGTCAGTCATTCGTCAAGTCTTTTACCTCCTCAGAGGCTTATTACGTGAGTTGAATTGGGTCTTTTCATTGTGGTGGGGTTTTTCTGTTGGGCGAGGTGGGGTCACAGGGCATGAGACTGTTTACTGTATTTGTCTTTTTATAAACTGTCCCCCAAAATGTGATTAGAAGGCTGGCAAGCCTGTATTTGAAAATTTAATTGTGTACTTTATATAACCTATCTACTGGATTTTCTATTTACTTACTTACTCCTAGAGATGAAAATCTCTTGTTATGTTGAAATTGTGGGTAACATCAAGCCAGTGGAGCTTATCTAAAGCCTGTCATGATGTGAACAGATGTCCATTGCATGCAGCTCTTTCATTGCAGAGTAAAATACTGAAGTTGTGATTCTCAGACTTCATTTCTGAGGCAATTTAAATAGAAATACATGTGAATGTTAATCCATGTATGTAAATTAGGAATTGTTTTCTAGATTCTGTGGGCTTTTATTAAAACTAAGGAATTTTTAGGGATTTACTTAGGCCATAGGACGGCCAAATAATAATAATCACAATAATATTACTAATAATAATAGCTAACATTTATTGGGCACTTACTGTGTGCCAGGCACTATTCTATTTTTTTAAGAATTTTTTTATAGCATTATTGAGATACACTGAACCATAAAATTCACCCTTTTAAAGTGATGTACAATTCAGTCATTTTTTTTTCAGTATATTCACATAATTGTACAACTGTCACCACTATCTCATTTTAGAACATTTTCATCAGTCCACAAAAACACCCCATATCCATTAACAGTCATTCCCTTTTCCCCTTCCCCCCAAGGCTCTGGCAACCACCAGTCTGCTTTCTATTGATTTGGCCAGGCGCTATTCTTAAGTACTTTTCATGCAATGTAAAGTGCTACAATTCTCATTTTACAAGTAGAAAATTGAGGCACACAAAGATTAATAGTTGCCCAAGGTCACACAGTAAATTGATTTAAAATTGGAAAAACACATTAGATTCTCATAGTAGGACACAGTTTGGGGTTGCACTGTTATGTACATGAATGAATTTACCCGCTCCCCAGGGTGAGTTCCTTGTTATTACCCATCACACCCTCCCACTGACTAAATGGAATCAACTCACATTCTTTTTTCCTGGATATAATAGAACACTCTATTAGCAGCATCTGAGAAAAACCCAAGAGCAGCTCTACATTGGGAAGAATTGGGTTTACTTCCCCCCTCCATCTTTGAGCCCCTTTTCTCTCCCCTCCCTTTCCACCACTGCCACATACACACACCTCTCCCCTTTCTCTCTTCTCGTCTTAAGAATCAAACAACTTCTGCCTGTTTTTAAATCTCCCAGAGGGATGGCTAATGCATCAAAATGTAACCTGCCTGTTCAGGTGTTTATAGTCAAAGGAAGCAGCTGGTTGCTTGTAGCACTAGTTCTGTTCCTAAGAGCTCAGAGAGCAGTGGTGTGAGAATTGGAACACTTTTTGCTTTGGGCTAAACTGGGTGGGGGAGGAAATAACAGGATGGGCTTGGCTGTAGTGAAGTGGGCTCCTGCCTGGTAGGAATTGGCCGCTCGCTGCTCTGGTGTCCTGTTCTCTCTTTCAGAGCCTTTGTCCCCTGTACTGTCATTGCTGCTAATGTGTTGGAACTCTTCAATACCCCATTTTAATCCTGGTCTTTCCTATAAATAATGAACCTGTGAAAAGAATAAATCTGTAAAATTGTTTGTGAATGTTAAATGTGCAAATAAAAAAACACTGGCAAAGGAGAATTTGTGTTTGCCTGTTCTGGTGCTGAAAAACTCGAAGAGATTTGCTGTGTACTGTTTGGATGGGCTATGTTGTCATCACACAGAATCGAAGGATGTGGAGGCCTCACTGGCAGCAAGTTAGAAAGGGAGTCGCATGTACCAAGCAAATCACATATGCCAGGCACTGGATTCGCTGCTTTGTAGCAGTACGTCCTCGGATAACTGCAGCCTTGGGAGGTTGGTGGTATTTTCTTGAACTTGAGGAACCTGGAAATCAAAGGTGCAATCAGTTGCCCAAAATCACATAGTGAGTGGTGCTGCCAGGATTGAAACTCAGGTTTTGTGACTCCAAGGTCTTTTTCTTTTTTAAATAAAAATGAATGTCCTTGTATGTTACCAACTCAAAAAACGAAGTCCACAAGTCTCATCTAAATCACTTAGCTGTTATATGGGTGAGACTCAAGTTAGAATTCTTTCTGAGAGAAATTGCTTTCCTGCTGTGAATGTGTGAAATCAAACAGGTCCCAAGAAAGTCCAAAACCTTAAGGCCCACTGGGGTGAAGGTGCCTTCTGGATACACTGGGGACAGCCCTGCCCACACGGCTTTGCTGGGCACAGTTCACTCACTCTCGTGGAATTGAGTGACAGGCCTATCACTCTCTCAGGCTGGAATCACACACAAGGGTGGCCCTCCTGGTCTGCAGGTGTGCGGATGGCCGGGTTCCACTGAGCATTCACTGGGTCACTGCACCTGCACATCCAGGTGGCTCCATCCTTCACAATCTAGGTGCGGATGGCCATGCACCTTATGCACTGGCAGACATGGCACTACACGTATGCAGCCCAGGTATACTGCCTGTACCCTCCACAGGGGCAGGTGATCTCAGCACAGGAGGACAGGAAGCAGTCCTGAAATCATTCTGCCCACCAGGCCCTTACACTAGGGGCCTATGATGGGAGGGGCAGCCCTAGGGACCTGTGGAATACCTTTGGGGTCATTTTTCCATTGTCTTGGACAGTAGGTCTGGACTTCTCTTTCCTGAGATGCCTGACTAATGGAAATTAATGAATAGTACGTGGGTTCCACTGTAATAGGGATGCATACTAATCTCCGTATCAAATTTGGCCACAAACTCGGTGACCTCTCCTGAACAAGCTTTCTAATTTGATTAGGGAGACCAGTTTGGGAACAACCAGCACCTTAACAATATTGGGTCTTCTAATCCATAAGCATGGTATGTATCTCCATTTATTTAGGTCTTTAAGTTTTATTAGCCATGCTTTGTAGTTTTCACTGTGGAGGTCTTCCGTGTCTCGTTAATATTTATATCTGAGGATTTTATGTTTTTGATACTATTATAGATAAAATGGTTTGTATTTTCAAATTTTATATAACTAGTATATAAAAATAGATTAGAAGTTTGTATATTAACCTTGTATCCTCCAAACTCGCTAAATTCATTTAATAGTTTTAGTAGTTCATTGGTAGATTCCTTAAGATTTTCTATGGGAACAATTACCGTGTTTCCCCCAAAATAAGATCTAGCCGGACAATCAGCTATAATGTGTCTTTTGGAGCAAAAATTACTATAAGACTCTTCTTTCTAATCTTTATTCACATTTTTTTCTACGCTGTTGCATCATCTAGGATTTCTAGTAAAATGTTTTAAAATGGTGGTAGAGGGGCACCGTTGCTTTGTCCCAAATACTAGGGGAGAATCGTTCCCTAGTTTTGCTTTTGCTGTTAAAGTTTTTTGTTTTCACTACTATCTCTTCACTGTAGATTTTTCATCGATCGATGCCTTTTATCAGATTGAGAAAGTTCCCTTCTAGTGATAGTTCGCTAGAGACTTTTACCATATATGGATGATGAATTTTGTAAAATGCCTTATCTACATTTATTAAACTCATCATGTGCTTTTTCTCCTTTATTCTGTTAATACAGCGGTGAATTAAATTGGTTGATTTTTTTAAATGTTCAGCGAACGCTGTATTCCTGTGATAAACTTTACTTGGTCACAGTGTAAATCCTTTTAGTATATTGCTGAATTTGATTTGCTAATACTTGAAGTATTTTTGCATCTGTGATCATGGTAGAGATGGGTATCTAATTTTCTTGTAATACTATTGCCTGATTTGGTATTAGAATTCTTCTGGCCTCATAAAACAAATTGAGAAGTGTTCCCTCCTTCCTATTTTCTGAGAGAGTTTGTGTAAGATTGGTATTATTCCTTTCTCAAATATTTGATAGAATTCAAAATCATCTAGGCCCGTAATTTTCTTTCTGGGATAAGTGTTGATTTTTTTTTTAATTTAAATTATTCTGAACTGGTGAGACCTTTCAACTTAAATATCTGTGTCTTCGTTTCTGAGAAATTAGCTTTTTTAAAGTTATTATATCACCTCTACGTGTCTGCTTTTTTAGGAATCACTATTCAAACAACATTGAATAGTTGTTTGATTCTACTGGATTGATTCTCCATGTCTCAATTTTTTTCTTTTGTTTTATTAGCTTTTTGTGTATTTGCTCTGTGTTCCTTGACTTTATATTATAAACTTGTGTTTGTTTATGTAATTGTTTTTTTAATTTCCAAGGAATCTTTCCTATCCATGATTACTCTTTTGTTGTGGCAGCCTGTTCTTGCTTTATCAATTTAATGTAGTCCTGAGTCTCTGAGTATACAAATTAGAAGATTATAAAACTTATATTCCCTGAATTTTCATTCATTCATTCATTCTCTCTCTCTCTCTCTCTCTCTCTCTGTCTCTCTCTCTCTCTGTCTCTCTCTCTCTCTCTCTCTCTCACACACACACACACACACACACACACACCTATTTACTTAAATGTTTGTCAATATTTTTGGTGTTTTCAAAGAACCAACTTTGGGGTCTCTTGTTTTTTATATTCTATTTCATTTATTTCCCATCTAATCTTTATTGTTTCTTTTCTCAGTTTGCTAGGGATAACTTTGCTGTTTTAATGGTTTCCTAAGTTGGAAATTTAGATTATTGTCTTGCATTCTTATTTTTTAAATATAGACTTGTATAGCTATAAATTTGCCTGTAAGCCCTGCTTTACCTTCATTTCATTCTATACGCTGGATATTTGCCTCCTCTCAAAATGCATATGTTGAAATCCTTACCCTCAATGTGATGGTGGTGTAACACGGGGCCTTTTGAGGGTGATTAAGTCATGAAGTTGGAGCCCTCATAAGTGAGATTCTTGCCGTTATGAAAGAGACTCCAGAGAGGACATCTTAAAGTTTTCTGTTTTGTGATTTTCATGTACCTCAGATTTTTTTTTGCTTTTACTAGGGAGGCTAGTTTAGTCTTTGCAGATATATTTCTAACTGTTCTGTCTTCTTGATGGGTTGAGCCTTTTTTCATTATGAAGTGTCCTTCCTTTAGTAACAATTTTTTGTCATTTCTATATTGTCTGATATTAATATAGCCACTCCAGCTTTCTTTTGATTACTGTTTGCATGGTAGATCTTTTTCCATTATTTTACTCTCGACTTATTTGTGTTTTGAATGTAAAGTGTATCTGTTATAAGCAGCACATAGGTGCATCCTGTTTCTCTGGCCATTCTGCAGATCTAAGCCTTTTTTCTAAGTGTTTCAACCGTTCGCATTCAGTGTAAGAACTGCTAAGGTAGGATTTACATGTGCCATTTTGCTGTCTGTTTCACATGCATCTAGCCCTCCATTACTGCCTTCTTTTATGTTTAATAAATAATTTCAGTGTATGGTTTTAATTCCCTTGTTATCTCTTTTACTATAATTTGGGGTTATTTTCTTACTTTTTGCACTGGGAATTACAATTCACACTTTAACTTAAAACATCCTACGTCAGGTTAATATCTGTTTTATTTCAGTAGTATACAAGAATGCTACTGTACAGAACAGACTCCCATCTTCTCTGCCCCTCCCAGGCTCTGCTTTCACTGGGATTGTGGGCTGGTAGTTTTCAAGGCTACTGTGGAGCTGGGAAGCGGGTAATAGGGAAAGTTCAAATGCCGTGCAGTGTGCTGTTGTTAACTCAGATGTAGCCTCTGTCTTGACTCAGCACTCCTCTAATTGTTGGAAACTTTCAGTACATTTCCAAAGTTCTGAAAATAGCTAATTCTGATCATTTCTGCTAGTGTTCTTGAGAATTTTATGGAGGAAAGAGTTTCTGATGTTCCTTACTCTGCCTGTTTTGATGGCATTACTCTTAGTAGCACTGCATTGAAAAACAAAACAAGACCAAAAAAATTAAAAAAAAAAAACAGACCTTGCTCTCTCTACTGTACAAAGGTTAAAAAGTCCCAAATCTTTTATCTCGAGGCCCATTAACATCTGTCCTCTTCCCATCTTTCCACTTTCATCTCACTCCCCTTTGCACTCTTTCCTCCAATGATGCTTAAATGTTTTCACCTTCAAAACATCATACTCCCTCTTATTTCTGAGTCTTTGCACACTGATTTTCCCCACCTGGGATGCTCTCCCTTTCCCTCCATTTTTACCTGGTCAGCTCCAGGTATCTTAGTAAGTCCATTCTCCGTATAAAAGCTAAGTCCCCTGTCTGTGCATCCCTTTAGCAGTTAACATTTGTTGTGATCATTTTGGCAATGTCTGCTTTCCTATTAGAATGTCAGCTCAGGAAGGACGTGCCCGTGTTGGTCACAATTCTACTCACTTAGTAAATATTTGTGAATGGATAGATGTTATTCCCACTGGAGAGCTGAGGAAGTTAAAGCTCAGAGAAATTAAGTATGTTGCCCAGTGCCATTCGTGTGGTAAATAGCAGAGGTATGTTTCGAGCCCCCATCTGATTTCAGAGCCAGTGCCCTTTCCCGTCCATGCTGCTTCTCCATGGCTTCTGTCAGGTGGGTGGACCACAGGTCTTTATGAACTGAAACCCAACTCTCTGGGAGCGGGGAAACGCTGGCCTGGCCTGGGTGAAGCAGTTGTCAATTTTTGTCAACAACCAGGATGGAAAAAGTTTTGCCTGGGCACCGCTGCCATGTGATCAGCGCTGACCTAAGAGCCAGCCTCTTACCACATCCTTCCTCTGTGTCATCACATGAACGGGGCCAGAAACGGGAGGAAAGCTCAAATAGTGTGAGGTGGCCAGGAGAAAAAAAGTCTGTACCTTTGCTGGGAGAAGGCAGGGCACATCTAGGATGCCTTTTTTTTGGGGGGGGGGTGACAGGACTTTATTGGGGAACAGTGTGTAGTTCCAGGACTTTTTTCCAAGTCAAGTTGTTGTCCTTTAAGTCTTAGTTGTGGAGGGCGCAGCTCAGCTCCAGGTCCAGTTGCCATTGCTAGTTGCAGGGGGCGCTGCCTACCATCCCTTGCGGGAATCGGCAACCTTGTGGTTGAGAGGACGCACTCCAACCAACTGAGCCATCCAGGAGCTCAGCGGCAGCTCAGCTCAAGGTGCCGTGTTCAATCTTAGTTGCAGGGGGCGCTGCCCACCATCCCTTGTGGGACTCGAGGAATTGAACTGGCAACCTTGTGGTTGAGAGCCCACTGGCCCATGTGGGAATCGAACCGGCAGCCTTCGGAGTTAGGAGCATGGAGCTCTAACCGCCTGAGCCACCGGGCCAGTCCTAGGATGCTTTTGAGGGTAAAGGAGGAAGACACAAGGAAGGGAACGTTCCACCCCTTTTGACCCCTTGCACTGGGGTGTCTGCCTTCACCTCTTGCCACACATCATTGACACCCGGTTTAGACTCGCAATCCAAAGGCTTTCCTCCAGTATTGAGCATCCTGCTGCCCCTCAGTGACATAACATTGTTGACAACCCCTTCTTCCTTGGCACTTGACTCCTCTGTGCGTCATGTGGCACAGCTTCGGCTTAATAAGCCTTCCTCCCACTTCTCTGTACTTGTTGGGGTCTTCTCCTCCTGTCCTTCAGTGTCGGTGTTAAAAATGCCAGTTCTGGTGCTAGGCAGATGTGGAAAGTGAGGCTGAAGATGGGGTGTTGAAAGCCTGTACACAGAAGAGCTCAGCCCTCACTATAAGAAGTAACTCCATTCCTGCTTTCCAGGAGAAGGAATTTCCTAAATACTTCATCCTTTTCCCACAACCCTAATTGTTGAGTTTAGAAGGAGAAACAAGGTGGGTTAGTCTGGCCCCTTCCACTCCCCTCCTTCTTGGGAGGGGTCTACCCACAGAGAACGCTACTCAATGAATCACTGCAGCCACCTCAGCAGACCAGGCCCTGCTCTTATGAGGAGGCCTGGGATGATCCAGCATCTATAGACAAGGGGTAGTCCTCTCTAATTCTGGCCTTCAGTGTTAGGAAGCTAATTTGGCCTCGAAGTATGTCATACTGTAATTCTAACTTGATGAGTGGAAAGATGGCATTCTGCTGTGCATATGCTTTTCTCCTTTGTTTCATTTCTCAATTGGCTTAGAACTTAGGCAGGAAAGACAGGTACTAGTATTTGAAGCCTATCACCCTGTGACAGTCCAACAACTTCTTCACTCATTCTCAGCAGTCAGGTATCTACCCTTTGACCAAAAACTTGAAGGACTTTTCTCTAAAGAAATTGACAAACTGTAGAAAAAATACCCCCATGTTCTGATTTTTTGGCGTTTCCCAGTATATTGACCAGCTCACCACCCAATCATCCCAAAATGAAGCCTGCCAGTCACAAGCCCCTCCTACCATCTCCCAACCAGATTTTTAATGTTTATTTTAAAATGATACCAGATTTACAGAAAAGTTGCAAAAATACTAAAAGAATTCCTGTTAGTCTTCACTCTATTATCTATTATCTATCTTGTGTGTGTGTGTGTGTGTGTGTGAGATTTTTAAACCATTTGAAAAAGTTGCAGGCATGAAGCCCCTTTATTCTTAAATGCCTCAGTGTCAGTTTCCTGAGAATGAAGACATTCTTTTATATAAGCACAGTATAATTATCAAAATCATGAAATTAACATTGATATAATACTATTATCTAATATATAAACCTTACTCAGATTTTACCAATTGACTCACTAATATATTTATAGCAAAATAAAAATAAATTCTTTTTCTGGTCCAGAATCCAATCCAGTCTTTTAATTTGGATCAGTTGTCCTGTCTTTCTTTCTCTTTCTTGACATGACCTTGACATTTTTGGAGCATGCAGGCTATTTATTTTGTAGAAGGAATATCCCTCACTTTGAGCTTGTGTGATGTTCCCTCGGGATTATATTTGGGTTCTGCATTTTTATCAAGCGTGCTATAGAGCTGATGTTTTATCCTTCTCAATGCAACCTAGCGTCAGGTACATGATGTCTATTTGTCCCGTTGCTCGTAATGTTTGATTACCTGATTGAGGTGTTTGCCAAGTCTGTCCTCTATAAAGGTACAACACTTTCCTTTGTATTTAATAACTAGCTTGTAGGGAGCTACTTTGAGACCAAGTAAATATCCTATTTCTCATCAGACTTTTTACCCACTGGTTTCAGCATCCATTGATTCTTGCTTGAAGCACTCATTACTATGATGGTTGCCAAGTGACAATTTTCTAATTCCAGTGTTACTTCCTCATTTATCAGTTGGCATTCTTTAAGGAATAGCATTTTCATCTCCATTTATACATTTATTCATTTATTTGTGTCCCCATGGATTCATGAATCCTTATTTATTATGTGGGCTGTATTATGTTACTTTCATTTATTTTGATACTCTAATTGTCCCAGATTTGACTAGTAGAAGCCCCTTCAAACTGGCTCCTGTGTCCTTTTGATATGTCCCCACCATTCTTTGAACATGTCCTTACTTTTTGGTGCACCAAGGTGTTTAAGGCTCATTTGTATTTTCTTTGCTCCAGTCCTGAAATTAGCCATTTCTCCATTTTTAATGAACAATGGTATGAAACCAATATAGATGGAGTTCTCAGAGGATGGCGCTAGAATAAACACAGATACAGACATGTATTAAAAACCCTACTGATACCTTCAATTCCAATCCAATACCACATGTTTCATTCTAACCATCTTTCCATATTTGCAACTCCCTTCTTTAACAATAAATATCATGGCTCCCATTTTCCACAATATATTTACTATGTGCTCAGTCCTAGAAGACATAAAGTAGTTTTGGAAATAAATCATACCACTGTAAAAAAAAAATAACTAGTTTGATATTTGCTTAGATTTCTTTCTTTCTCTCTCTCTCTCTCTCTGTCTCTCTCTCTCTCTCTCTCTCTCTCTCTCTCTCTCTCTTTCTTTCCTTCCTTGTCCTGTCCTGTCTTTAGCCTGAGGATCTACAGCCAAAATGCTGTGTCCAAACTTTGCTTAGGTTAGTTCTTCTTTTCCCTCTTCAGTGAGGTTATGTTATTTATTTGAAATATAGTTAGGTTTTTCCATTTCTGTTTGTATTCATTTTTGGCTTTCTCTACCCTTGTTGATTTTATTTCTAACCAGATTGTTAATGCTTCATACTAAAATATGAATGGAAAATCAAGGATCCCCAAACACATGATGAATGTCTCTAACACTAAGATAGAAAACAGATAAACACAAAAAGGGACATAAAAGAATCAATCCAGGAGACTCATCATCCAAATAATAGGGTTAGCATAACAAAAGGAGAGGATGTAGAGGCAGAAAATTATGAAACATAATTCAAAAGATTTTTCCCAGAGCCAAAGGACACGAGTCTCTAAATTGAAAGGGTAAAATGTGTCTCCTCCCAAGGAATGAAAAGAAGCCCATTTCAGAACATTAAGGAGAAAGAGGAGATCCTAAACTCTTTCAGAGAGTAAAAATCAGGTCACAGACAAAGGAATAAGATTTAGACTTTTTTTCTTATTATTTTGTTTAATGTTCCTATTGCACAAAAAAATACCCATTTGATTTTGCATTCTAATATAATAAGAAAGGTATTTGAAGTTTCATATTGTAGCTGTCCCATGGTTTTCCACAGATGGCAAATATAAATGTATGCGTGGAATTTTAACTTTATTTTCCTCGTTAATTTTAAGTTACAGCTCATAACTTAGACCTTTTATCAAAAAGCTTTGCATTGTAGAAGACATACCTGTAGAACACATAAAGCAATACCTTGAAAAAATTATGAGAGGATGCTTTAAATCAATAATCCAATGCCAAACAAAACTACAAGGTAGTGGAATAAAAAACATAGACTCTTAAGAATTCATAAAATTGAGCTCTCACACACCTCTTTATTGGGAAATTCCTTGAGGATGTGTTCCACCAAATGTGGGACCACACCAAGAAAGTGTAAACGGGTCATACCCAGGAAAACCTTAAAGTTGTACAACGATGAAAACTGTGCATCTGGCCTATTGACCAACCAATTGAGATAGAAGCAGGAGGATGACCTCTGATTCTGGGGTAGGGGGTCACGGGAGACCTCGGAGTAAAGCAGGACTGGCTAGAATACCTAATATGCTAGAGAATTTGAAATTTGGGGGAATATGATGAAAATAAGTTTTAAAAATGAGGGGAAGATAAAGGCAATTATAAACACCGGGAGAAAACAAAAAGTTACACAAGAAAGAAAATGTATTGTAGTACATACTTGGCTCTTCAGTGATCAGTATTTCCAAAGAAACAATGATGTAAAAAGTTGATTTCTTTTCAGCTTTTTCAAATTAGCATCCTCTTGCTACCTATCTTTTAATAGACATTGGGTTGTACGTGGAAGTTAATTTGGGAAATCCCCATTTACATAGCAGCCCCCAATAACATGCAGCTTCAGCACGGTGATTATTAGTAAAAGGTCAGTAAAGGAAAATTTTCACTTTGTGTTTCCTTTCTGGCCATTATTATAATTATGAGTGAAAATAAATTTTCATCTAGAGGGAAGGGGTGTTAGAAAACGATCCTCCCTTACCCTTTCCTTCAGGTTTGTTCCCAGCTTTTGCCATGTATACTTCAACTTTTACATTGATACACTGATAATATTTATAGCATTTCTACTTTGTTTTGTATCAACACTTGTCTCCTGTGCTATTTCCTTCTGCCTAATTGGGGGAAGGGAGAGTGGTGGTAGGGAATTCCTGGAACAAGAAACCTGCAGAGAGATCTGGAAAAGCTCAGGCAAGTCACTTGCCCTCTCAGCCTATTCAAGGGAAAGGCCCCCTCCATGTCCCCAGTATGTGTTTGTTTCAGAATGTTAGAAATGCAACCCCTGCAGGACTGGTTCAGAGGACTAGGAGTGGTTCCCTGGGGACAGCAGCAGGGCCCAGAAGGTGAGTGTTCTGGGTACTGCTCCTCGACTATGTCAGCCTGGAGCAGGGCTGAGATTCACTGGCCCTCGCCCCCATTCCATCCCACCACCCTGCCAGCAGCTACACGCATACACCAGGAGGTACATCCCACAGAAGGATGACTCGTTTATACTACTCACCACAGTCTTTTCACTTACGCTATCTCCATGTCCCAACATGGCAATGCCATGTGTAATTTTACTCTTACTTTATGCATGAGGTGAATGTGAGTGGCAGAACTGGCGTGTTACTTCCAAGGCCACATGAACTTGATTCCAGGCTCCAGAGCCAGAGGGAGATTCATACTGTACAGCCGGCTGGAGTTGACTGAGAGCTTCTGCCACTCCCTTCGTATGAGAATTCTCATTCTATGGTGTAGATTGAGGTCTGTGGAGAAGGTTCCTGGCTGGGGTTTTGCATCTGTATCCCTCCTCCGCGCCTCTCTTTCCCGTTGGTCAGCCCTGGGTCTGGGTCTTACACTCTGAGGATGAAAGCAGGATGGAAAGGGTGGAATGGGAAACTGATCATGGAAGAAAGCTGCAAATTGTCCAAAAGCCAGCATTCCTCCACGGGAAAGCAAAATGGAACAGTCTGATTGGTACACAAGGTGGCATCAAATTAAGTCATTGACTGCGAGGTGAAGTGCCCTTTGTTAAATTCCAGATGAGGAATAAAAATGAGGCAGGGTTGAGTGGATTCAAAATCCCAAAACGTTAGAAAGTAGAAGGCTCTGCAAAGTATGCTTCTTTTTCTTTTTCTCCTCCTATGAAGAGCTTTCCAGCAGTCTTAATGCTGAGCAAGGAGAAAATACTTTTAAAAGTGCTTCTTATAGTATAGATGGAGTCGCCTGTTTTGTTATACAGAAGGAATGTGTAAGAGACAAGGATGGAATTTTAGAATGAGACATCCGAGTCCATCCGAAGACCTAGATTGGAGCCCTAGCTCTGCCATTAACCCGCCAGGTCAGTTCTCTCTGGTGCATCATTTTCTTCTTTATAAAATGGGAATGACAGAGGAAGATGTTACACTAAATGATTTTTAAAGGCCGTTTTGGTCCTGTAGATGATGCCCAGCCCGTCTCTCTCCTCTGAGGAGTAGTCTCCTTGTTACAAAATGGGAACAATGGGCTACATTAACTTGAAGGTCTCTTCCAGTTCTTCCGTTTGGTGTCTGAGATGAGGAGACACTTCTGGCTCACCTGGCCCCTTCTCCAGTCCCCCAAATTCGTCACCATGCTGGATACCCTGCCCTGAAAGCTGAGAGCATATCCCAGGGATGTGTGTGTGTCCAAGCAAGGAAGGGAAGAGGAATTACGGCATGGTAGGGGAAATGCAGAATTGAGAGGCAGACAGATGGATTCAAATCCCAGCTCTACCACTTCCCAGGTGGTGATTTTAATCAAGTCACATAACCTTTCTGACTCTATTTAGTGTCAAAACATGATCTCTTCTACCTCGTGGGATGTTGTAAAGATCCAGTGAGAGAAGATATGTGAACAGGCTGAGGATGGTGGTCATTGCTGTGCAAATAGCACTCATGGAGAAGTCTGATACTCAGTGGCTTCACACTGGTATGTGGTCCATTCTGATTGGTCGAACCTTGTGCCACGGCAATTATGAAATGCTTTGAGTAACACTCCCTGTTGGTATTATTATTATTCCCCAGGGTTTCTAGGAGGCCAGTCCTTAGCCTCTCCTTCCTAGGCCCAGCCAGTCTTTGCTCCTTCCCAAGGCACTTGTTCAGATACAGGGAAAGAGACTACTGGCCGTGAGCACTCCTTTGGGCTCTGCCATTACCAGGCGCTTCCTAACAGCTAGGTTGCAGCATGGCAAACACGGCCATGGGTAAGCTATGAAAAACACCTGGAACACACAAGTTGAAAAAGACATCTGAGGTGGTGCTGAGAACAAGTTACGGAATGGCATGGCTTTCCATAGAGGTCTCGGTCAGTAGAAGTCCCACTTGTTTGTACTTGAGCAAACGCCGTGCTTTTCCCTAGAAAGCTGGACTGCCGTGTTCCTCACACTGACGTGCGTAGGAATCACCTGGGGACCTCGCTAAAATGCAGGTTCTGATTCAAAGGTCTGAGGTGGGGCCTGAGACTCTGCATTTCTAAGAAGCTCGTAGGCACTTCCAGGAACAAGTCGCTAGATGACCTCTTTGGGATCCTGCGTCCGGAGGTGATTACTTCTCTCTGGAACAAAAGACAGTGCTATACTTTGTTTCTTCACTTCAAAGTCAGAGCCTGGTAGTCCGGAAAAAGGGGGTAGCGGCCGAGTCTGGCCAGGGCAGTGGTGGCAGGGCGGCGGCATAAATGGACTGAGGTCCTGTAAGCACCTCTGCTGTCTGTAGAACACTCCCCTTTCCTGAGTTTTGAGGGTCCCACCCAGCATGGACCGAAGCAGCGCATTCAGAGAAATGGGTAGTTACCATCTGCTACCCCGGCTATCGGGTTAGTTCATTTACTTCGGCATTCTATTCACTAACCCATCTAATTATCCATCCACTCAGTAAACATTTACCACATCTGTGCTTTGTGTCCAGCTTTCCGATGTGCGTGTTCATTCAGAAATGAATCAGATATGGCCTCATCCCTCCAGGGGCTCACAGTCTAATGGGAGAGATACACCCAAATAAACTGGAATTATAATCAAATATGAGCAAGAGAAATTGATTCATGAAGGAAGGATGCTTGCCATTTCTGGGTGTAGTTTGATGGTTAGAAAGGCTTCATGGGGAAGGTGACAATTGAGATGGGACTTGATGTATAGGCATTTGTCATGCAGATATGGTAGACAATGCATTCCAGGCAGAGGATCCGGCAGGCGCAAGGCATGTATGTATGTACTAGTGTGTTCCTGCAAATGGCGTCTATTAGTTAGGATGCTTTCCATTGCGAGTCAGTGCATAGCCAAGTAAGGATCATGAGCACATGAAGATTAATTGCTTTATTACCTCACATGACAAAAGCCCAAAGGAACGTGGTCCCCAGCTAGGTTCAGTGGTTCAATGTTACCATCAGGGACCCGAGGCTTTCTTATCCTTCTGCTCTATCATCCCGGGTTTGTCAACAGCGTCTCCTGGATTGCAAGAGGGTTATTTTGTCACATGCAGGCACAGCCTTATAGCCTAGCTAAGAATTTTGCACCTCCTCCTACTGGGAGAAATTGGATCAGAGGGGTAATATCGTAAAATCTGCATTTTGGAAAGACCACCTTGCATTTACATACATGTGTATGCAACTACCCAGAAGGTCTGCAATGAGAGTTGTCAACTGATAACTAGCAGTCATCTCTGAGGAGGGGAGTTGGGGTGATGCAGGTGAAGGGGGTATCACTTTTTAGCCTTTAGAAGTGGCTCTCAACACGGGGAGGTTTTTACCCCCCGTGGATATTTGCCAGTGTCTGCAGATGATTTTCAGTTGTCACAACCAGGAGAGTGCTGTTGACAGTTAGTGGACAGACACCAGGGATATTGCTAAACACGGTACAAGGGCTGGGACAGCTCCTACAACACAGAGGGATTTAGTGCAAAATGTCACTAGTGCTGAGGCTGAAAGACCACAGTTGCAGAGTTCTTTATTGTTTGGGCTATTTACTGCAAAACCATATTCATGTATTTATGTTTTAAAAAAATGTTTTTGCATAAATCAAAATTCATAAACAACATCGAAAAGCTAACTGGAAGGATGGAGACTAGAGGCAGGGAGAAGAGTTAGGAAGCTGTTGCAATATTTAATTCAGTGGTTTTCCATTTTCTTTCTTTCCCTCCCTTCCTCACCTCCTCCCTTCTTTCTGTCTATTTTTTGAGCAGTAGGAGCCTTCCAGTCCACTGACATTTTCCTGGATCCCAGTATATAAATCAAGGAATCACTGAGTACTGCTCTGGTTGAAGCAGGCAAGGGGCCAAGAGCCCTAGCTTTTGACGCTGTCCCTCTCCCCTCATGGAGCACTTTGGAACCCTTCCCCCCAGGTGGAAGCTAGGGCCTGGCCAGGGTGAAGATGGAAGGGGTGGAGAGGCTGAGATTATTCAAGAGTTAGGTGTGCGTAGTATGTTTGCTAGACCAGTCATGATAATAACTCAGAGAGACAATTACAAACTGCTACAATTTTGTGAGTAAGAAGGGGCATTTGGGAACTGTTTCCAATATGTAATTTACAACAGATAACTCCCTTACTATTAATACCAAATAAAGAAAATTGACAAACCAAGAGAGAGCAGCAGGTGGAACTGATGGAACATGGTGGTTGGATATTAGAATGAGAGAGAGAGAGAGAGAGAGAGAGAGAGAGAGAGAGAGAGAGAGAGAGAGAGAGAGAGAGAATCCTTGGACGTTCACCAGCATTCTGGCTTAGGTTACTGTGGGGTGAGCGGGGTGCTATTCATTAAGGTGAGGAATGCAGGAAAAGGAAAAATAACTTCAGTGATGGATGTGTTACATTTGAGGTGCCTGTGACCCATTCAGGCAGAGATGTTGAACTGGCAACTGGATGCCTGGGCCTGAAGTTCGGAGAGGTCTGGCCTGAAAACAAATGTTGGGTGTCATCATCACATAAATAGTGGCTGAAGCCTTGGAGATGAGTGACTTCATCCGGGAAGAGTAGAGTTTGCCTAGGATAGAACTTTAGAGAAAAGCAATAGTTAGGAAATGAGAAAGACGTCTGCCTATAGGAGGTGTCTCCCTGGGGAGGGGATCAACCAGAGCCAGAAGAGGAGAATAAGGAGAATGACAAGTCTTCAATGTAAGAGAATTGTTTCAAGAAAGAGCAAGTCAATAGTCAAATACAGTGGCGAATTCAAATAAGAAAATGACAAAAAAGTGAGTTGCCTTGGTTTCTCCCTCGGGCCCATTGACAGTGCTGTCTATATAAGATGTGAGGATGAAAACCCAAGGATAGAGTCTTCAGGACTCTCTTTGTTAGAAATTGACCCCAAAAAAACCCCAAACAACCCCAATTCAATTACAAGTAGCTTAGGCAAAATAGGTAGACTTGAACAACCAAACCTTAGGAGATGCAAGGATACAGCTGGGGCTGGAGAACCACGGGCACCAAGGCCTCGAACACTGACTGCCAGGACTGGAATCTGGCTGCATCTCACTGATCAGCTTGTCTCTGCGTGTCATCTTCAGTGTCTCCTACTGCAGATTGGCCCTCTTCACATGACAGCAGGGCCTCTTGCCTCTATAACCAGTGGCTGAATCCCTTTGCTAAGCTCCACTTAGAAAAGTCGAAGGGTAGAACTCCATGGTCCAGGCTTAGGTCAGCCAGCCAGCCTTGAACTCACCTCTGGGTAGATGAGCTCTGGTCAGGAAGTGTGTTTTGGGAGGCAGTGGTAGTACTGGGTGTGTAGGAATATGACAGGTTTCATTTAAAGATGGAGGGTGGAGCGTTTCTCAGAACAAGTGGGGACAGAGTCCCAGAGAGCAGTTTCCAGGCTCTCGGCCTCACGTGGAAAGGTGCTGGCTTGGTTATTTGATAGCCATCAGCTGTAATCAGATGGCCATCAGCTGTTACCAGTTAGCCACTAATATAACTGCCGTGGCTATGCTAGGCGGTTGTTGGTTGGCAGAGAAGCACGGATTGCAGCTAGCAAGTGAGGTTGGTTGGCAGAGAAGCGGACGATGGATTGCAGATAGTGTGGCTCCTGCCTCCTGTGTCTCCAACCCAGCTGCCAGCGAGAATACAGTGGATATGACTCCCCTATCTATGGCTCCGTGGGTGTTCCTTTTTGGCCTCACCATATCCTGCATTCTTATGTGGGGAGTGGGACCAGAGACCCCGCATGACAGTTGCCGAGATGGCAAAGCACTGAGCATGAGAGACTATGGGCTGTTCCTGGAGTCTCTGAGCTCCTGAGCTTTCACCTGTCTCCTGCTTCTCCCCCATCCTTTTCCCAATGGAGACACGTCTGCACACAGACGTAGACACAGGACGCCATGTGGTGTCTTCTATGAGCTGCTGGTCTGGTCTTCACCCCTGTATCTACCCTTCAGTGTCTATACTCCAAACACCAAGGAGGGGGACTCAATGACTTCTATTTATGCTGCCAGATGAAGTCCCTCTCCTGCTGAGGTCTGCTCTCTGTCCCCGTCCTCACTAGGGCCCAGCCTCCTGCAGCTTGGTCTCCTTCTCTGTGGGCCTCATGTGGGCCCAAGGAAGCCATTCACCCCAACACTGTGACAAGATGCACTCACATTTCATGTTAAAGTGGCCTGACCACTTTAGAAGCTATTGGAATGCCTAATTCCAGGTTAGAGGATTCTCAAAGGAAATGTAATGGGGTCTATATTTGATAGAACATTCCACACACATTAGCTTCTTTTTTTTTCTTTTTTGATGGTAATATTTTTTTTTTAATTAAATTTATTGGGGTGACAACTGACTCTGGGTGATGAACACACAATGGGATTTATAGATGATGTAATACAGAATTGTACACCTGAAATCTATGTAATTTTACTAACAATTGTCACCACATTAACTTCTTTAACCCTCACAATTAAGAACAGCTGAAGTGCACTAAGAAAACCATGCAATTGTATCTAAACGTTTGTGTATTTAAAAGTCATATGGGAGTTTTGCATTTGATTTCAGTGTTTAACTTAGCAGAGGTTGATGTTAAAGCCAGGCTACTTTCATAAAGGGTTCCATTTGTATGAAAAAAGTGTAAATGAGATAAAAAGTAGAATACTCCTTGTCTCAATATGCGCCGTAGCCAGCTTAGCTGCTCAGAGCACAATAAACACCCCCTTCCGTCTGCATGGCACGCCTCTAAAGATCCCCAGTACTTTCACATCCATCCTATCATTAAGTCTTAAAAATAACCCTAGCAGTAGGCAGGACAGAGATTGTTATCCAGCTTTTTCAGAAGGGGAAACTGAGGAGTGATGGAGAGGTTTGCCCAAGATCATTCAGCTATAAAAGCCTGAGCTGGGAGTACAACGTACATCCACTGCCTCTCAGCCTCAGGCCCCTTCCCTTCCAATACAAGTGTTCCTCAGAGGAAATTTGAGGGCACGACCGATGGTGTCTTTTTCATCTGGGATAAGCCCACAGTGGCTGATGCTCCATTGCTTGGCCTTGCCACCAGGGGTCAGCCCAACGCCCATGAACACAACGCGAAGGGCAGTGGGGAGCAGGGAGGAAACACAAAAGCAAACTTGTTTCTGTTCCCAATGGCTAGTGCCAGAACCCAGGGCTTGGTGAGATGTGCGCTAGAGGGTGAGGCGACACAGTAGGGCAGTTGGAAGGAAGCCTGGGCTGGCTGGCGCAGAGAGAGCACAGTACCAGTTCCAGCCCTGGTGCTTTGACCTGCCGTGTGACAGCAGGCAGACACTTTTAAGTCTCCTCAGTTTCCCTACCTGTTACATGAGAGGTTAGTGTCAGTTCCTAAGCAGACCTGCTTATCAGCAGAATCTGAGGAGCTTATTTCGAAATGCCCCCACAGCAGACCTACTACAGGCCCGAGACCGAATCTTCATGAGGTGGCTCTGCCCTGGCGTCTTCTCAAGGGAAGGGAACTGTCCCTTATATTAAAGGGAGCTTCAGGGCCTCTGGAAGGAACCATCAGAGGACTGGCAGGGGAAGGGGAATGTCCATGAGCCAGGAGCTGGGAGAAACGGGTTTGCTGACACAAAACTGAAAGGCAAAGAGCAGATAGACACCCCCACACTAAGGATAGGAGTAGGGACCACTGTCCATTGGGGCACTTGTACGATTTGCAAAGTGCTTCCACAGGCATGAACCACTTTATATTCTGAGCGGCAACAGCAGCCCTCGGAGTTAGAGACCGTTGTCCCGGTTCTCCAGGCCATGCCTTCCTGACCACCCTAACTAAAATACGGCCCCCATTATTTTTCATCTTCCCCTGCTATGTTTTTATAGCTCTTATCACTTGCTTGGTGTTTTCTTTTATTTTTATTGCATATTTACTTGATTATTCGTTTATTGTTTGTCTTCCCCATGAGGATGTAAGCTTCAGGAGGGCAGGGACTATGGCCGTCTCATTCACTATTGAACCCCCATGGTTAGAAGAGTGTCTGGCATATGATGAGAGCTCAGTCAATTGTTTGTTGAATGAGTAAATGGAATCTATAGATGGGGAAAGCAAGATGGCCGGTTTGCCTTATACAGAGGAAAGCTCTGGCTTTAGCCATAAACCCAGCCCCTGGCTTGGCCAGACAGCACCTCCCAGTGGACCAGGGGATTGGGTGGGGCTTGTTTTTTATGAGTCTCCCCATGAGTATCCTTGTGGGAGACCGTAGAGCACGAGAGTTGCTGATTCAGGCACAGGAGCCAGTCGGCCAGGATCGGAAAGCCGGCTCTACCTCTTAGCAACTGGATGACCTCAGGCAGACATCTCTGAACTGCCTCCGTTTCCTCATGTCTACCTACCACAGGCTACTGGGAGGGTTAAGAGACAACCCATGAAAAGCGTTAGAGGGGTGTCTGGCCCAAAGTAAGTGCTTAATGCATGTGAGCCGTGATTGTGGTTATTCTGTCAGAACTCATTATTAGACTTTTTTCTTCTTATTGCTCTGTTATTTATTTTATTTCACCATCCTCATCACTGTGACTATGACTCTTAGTTAGCTTTCTTCTTCCATACAGTCTATGCATTTTCCCCACCTGCCCTAAGGATTGATGGTAGGTGCGGAAATGGAGGCACAGAGGCCAACGGCGGCTTGTCCTGGGTCTCATAGTTCACCAAGTCACCGTGAAGCCCCAGCGCCCCAGCTCACGGCTTGCATTTGTAAGCCTGGACCCATTGGGACGCCTTCTTGCCACTACGGCAGGGTCTGAGTCACGCTGCAAGAGCTGAGCTGTGTCAAGTGCAGGGAGGCAGACACTTCTGGGCTTAACACTGTGATGAGTCTGTTATCTGAAGTTGCCTGAGACCCCCCTCCCCATAACTGAGACCTTCTGATCCCACTCGCAGTCCCAGCCCCATGCCTGGCATTGTGCTGATACTGGGGGGCCCCAGACCCACCTGCTGCTGTCATCATCATACCCTTGCTGTGGCCTGGCCCTGGCCCTGGGCCCTGGGTCAAGTCATTGGGCTTCGACTGGTAACTGACCAAGTGTCCACTTCGCCCACCCAGCTCTGATCCCGGTTCTATCCATGGTGACCTGCGAGCTGAGCCCTGCCTTACCTTCACTGGTTACTTCACGGACTACAGTCTGGTCCTTTGCCCGTGCTGAAATCCTGCTGCCTGCAGACAGACACCCTCCTGCTGCCACGTACCCAGCTGCCCCCTGGAGTGCTTGGCGTCACCTGCCCCAGTACTTTTTGTCAGTTGCCATGCCCTCCCCCAAGACATTTTGTGAGACTGAAGACCTCTACTGCTCCCCAGCTGGCCCACTTCTGGCTGTCACCTCCTCTCTCCAGAGAGCCTCTTCTGCCTGCCTTACTGCCCAGGTCTGGTCATCTCTCAGGGCATTCAGGTTGGCTTTGGCAAACTGTGCCCATGATCCCATGAGACGGAATCTGGCCTCACCCACCAAGCCTGGCGAGGAAGTTCCCAAGCCTTAGCCACCACTAACCCAGGGTCTCCCTGAGCTCTGTTAGGCTCTGAGACATGGCCACGGGCTATCCTGAGGCCCTGGGATGAGGTCCCCACTGTGTCATTGGCCCAGACCTTGTTCTGAGCCAGTTTCTTCCTTTCTTTGCCCTGTTTCTCAGCTTCCCTGCCCCTATCTCTGGCACCTTCTGCCTTTTCCTCTCCTCCCTCACTGGCCGGCATCCCCCGCCTCCGTGCTCAGCCTTGCCAAGCCCCATCTGACCTGTGAGCCAAGACAGTAGCCCTGCTTCCAGACGATAGGGAGCTACCACTTTCTGCAGAAAATTGCTCATGTGCTGGACTGATAATAACCGCCAATCCTGCTGATAATTAGATGCTCATGAGATTCAGCCTCTGTTGTCACCACTTCCTATCAAGTCAGCTGGGGCCGTGAGAGGCCCTCACACTTAAGACTGGAGGCTGAGGCCTCCCAGGAGAGGTGGAAGAGGTTGGCGCAAGGTGGGGGCTGCTGGGCCTGGCTAGAAGACATAGTGGAGCTTGGCCTTTGGGGGTGCCATGTCCCCTGCATTGCCTATAACTCTCAGTGCGCCAAGCTGGTGGGGGTAGGTGCCCAGGAGTTAGGAGGTGCTGAGCTGACCTACTTATGGGCAGAGACTCTTTGTTCCTGCTGGGAGACGAGGCTTTCCAACAGCAGGAATTTCACTTCTTGCTGGGCATCTAATGTCCTTTCTAGAGCTCACATTCAGGCCTTCCTCAGCCTCGGGCTGCTCGCTTTCGTGGCCCTGTGACACACAGAAGCCCAGTCTCAATCCCATCTCCCAGCCATCCCTGGGCCCCTCTTGGGCAGGAAGAAATTCCCGCCAAGGTAGGGGGCATTTTGCAGCAAAGAAATGATTAGCTGTCTCCCATCTGCCGGAACTCTCCATAGTGTGGCCTTTTAAACAGTAGTCTTCTGTCACTGGGAGAGGAATGGAAGGGGAATTCCAAAGTCTTTTGTGTTGGGCCTCCCTGTTGAGGAATCTCGGGGCACAGAGGGGCTCAGGGATTTGAAGGTATAAAGGTATATCCTGCGTCTCAAGCATAATCAATTTTTGGATTGGTCACAAAGAACATGGGAGCTAAAGGACCCACCTGGCCCATTGGTTTTGAAACCCAGCTGTTCATCAGATATGCCAGAGAACCAGACCCTACCCCGTAAGGGTCTGATTCAGGATATCTGGGGAGGGGGCTGACAATCTATATTTTTAAATATAGATGTACAGCCAGGTAGGAACTGCTCATCTAGTTCAATGCCCTCACGTTATATATGGGGGCAACTAAGACTCAGAGAGGCAAGTTTGCAAGGTCATATGGCAACAACCTAACTTGACATGGTCTGGATCTAGTCTACATTTGTTTTCCCATTCTAACATCTCATTTATGCACCCTTATGGTTGCTATGTAAAACACAGGATACCAGCTAAATTTGAATTTTAGACATATGTATACTGAAAAAAAGATTCATTGTTTATCTGAAATTCAAATTTAACTGAGCGTCCTGTACTTATTATATTTGCTCGATCTGGCAACTCTATGCACCGTACACTGCAGACCACCTGAATGAACTTTGTCACCTGTAATATCGGAATTCCTACTTTTAGGCCTTTACTTATGTTGTTCCCTCTGAAATAATCATCCCATTATTTCCCCAAATCCTGCCCATTCTTCAACCTGAATGCCATCTCTCTTCTTAAGCTTTCTTATCCTTTGAGCTGACCTTACTGAAGCCTCCGATAACACTTTCTTTGTTTCTGTACTTCCACTTCCTTGTGCTCTATCTGGGATCAGAGTTCTTTATCTATTTGGCTTAACTCTCCGGTGAGCAAGGCAGGGACCCTGTCTGAGTAGAAAGTAATGTGTAAAAAGCTTAGGCTCTGGAGTCACATGAGTTTTGCTTGATTTCATCTCTTCTACTGAGCCAGCTATGTGACTTTGGGCAAGATTTTCCACTTCCTTGGGACTCGAGTTTCCTCGTCTGTAAAATGGGGATTATGAGAGTATTTTCTGCATAGATTTGTGGTGAAAAGTAAATGAGATAAAGCTTTAAGAGTGTTTAGAATACAGTAAGTATATATAAAGTACTCAGTAAATGTTCGCTATTGTTATAAATCATCATCTCTGTATCCTCAGGGCCAAGCAGAGTGTACTGATCAGTAAAGTCTTTTCAGTGAATGAGTGGATAGATGGATGGATGGATGGATGGATGGATGGATGGATGGATGGGATGGATGGGTGGGTGGATGGAGGGATGGATGGGTGGGTGGATGGAGGGATGGATGGATGGGTGGATGGATGATGGATGGATGGATGAATACATGGATGAATACGTGAGTAAAAGTTAAAGGCCTAGATGTAAGATCCTGTGCCCTATTGACAAAGTGCTAGATGGCCATATGAGCAACTTTGCATTGAAAAATACATGCTCCATGGGGAGAGAGTTTCTGCCCTCAAGGAGCTGTGGTATAATACATTATTCCTCTCTAGGGGACTAAATTGCTGTTCGGCAATTGCTACACAAATGTTTGTCTTAGAGAAGCACTTCTGTGATTTTATTCTCAACAGTCACTTTTGGAAGTGGAAATCTAGACCTTTCACTTTGCCCCTGCCCTCCTGTGACTGCGAAGAAACTTGATTTCCACTGGGCTTTGTTCTTTCCCTCTGTTACAGTGGAGTTGATTGAAAGATTGGTAAATACTTGGAGACCAAGAAAAAGATGAAAAAAAAAAAACAAGATGACAGACAACAGATTGGTGGTTACCAGAGGGGATGGGGTGGCGGGAGGGCAAAATGAGTAAAGGGGGTCAAATGTATGGTGACTGATGGAAACGATTTTTGGCGGTGACCATGCTGTCGTGTATACAGATACAAATTATTTTCTACATTTGAAACTTACATAATGTTATAAACCAATGTTACCTCAATAAAAAGAAAAGAAAAAACAAATTACAAATGCCAAGTTCTATTTCAGTTTACTTTTCTGATTCCTCACTGTTGCTTCCGTGCCCCTGTCTGCCCAACCAATGCCAGGGTTTGTGGGGTCCATGACATTCATTAAAATGAGCATGAAGTGAACAGGTAGAGATTGAAATGAAAGAGACAGGCGGTTTTCTAGTGTCATGGGATGTATTATTCTCATCTGAAGTCACAGCTTTTTTTGGAACAAGCCACCCAGCATAGTGCCTGTCATATAGTAGGTGTCAAATCAATATTTGTTGAGTGACTGGATATTGTTGAAGGAAAGGTACAGTATATAAAAATACACATATAAATTGTTTTCCTTCAATAAATGTGGAATAATTTTTCTACCCCTTCTTTTTGCCTACCATGTTCCTGGTTCAATCTGGAGAAGTGGCTAATTAGGTAGGCTGTGCCACGGGAACCCTGCCTGAACCTTGGTGCAAGTACCACTCATTAATCACCTCTGTTGGGCTCTTGAGGTTCATAAGGACATGAAAGGTTAGTTGAACCAACTTTCTCCTTGCATACACCTAGTGACAGGGAGCTCACTACTTTATAATCTTTGTGATGCTCTTAATCTGTGCTCTAAAATCTCGGTTGCATCAATGACAGATCTAGATACTAGATACTAGAACCCAAACCTCTCTATCACCCAGACAACGGTAGTCCTCGCTGGACTACCCTTGGAAGTATAAAGCTGTACTTATTCAAAGGTGTTGGGAAAAGAGCTTTCCTAGGAAGCAGTAGACCTGGGTCCAAGTCTGAGCTCTGCCATTGACTTGCTGTGTGCAGTTGGGTTATCCCTTTCCTTATGTTTCCCTTTTTGCACAATGAGGGGTTTCAAATTGGATGCTTTGCAAGATTCTTCCAGCTCATATGTTCCAGAATTCTCTAGTGAGGTCTAATTAAGATTTTGAAATACAGTGGTTCTCAAAGTTTGGCCCAAGAATCCCTAGGGCTCCCTTAGACCCTTTTCACACTACATACTTGTGGGAGGCAGGATTTTCTTCATATACTACTTCAACCAAAACTGCGTGTCACAACAGTACAGGAGTGGCTACGAGAATCCAGCTTCTGTTAAGCCCACCATTATAGAGAATTGCAAAAAATGTAAAAGCATGCCACTCCTCTCAGGAAATTTATTTTTGTTATAGAAAATATTGTTATTCTTTATAAAATGTATTTAAAATATGCTCTCTATGTGTCATTTATGTTAATATGTCTAATTTTTAAGCATGCACTTTTTTTTTTTAGCATGCGCTTTTTTAAAAAATTAAATTTATTGGGGTGACAATTGTTAGTAAAATTACATACATTTCAGGTGTACAATTCTGCATTACATCATCTATCAATCCCATTGTGTGTTCATCACCCAGAGTCAGTTCTCCTTCCATCACCATATATTCGATCCCCCTTACCCTCATCTCCCACCCCCCACCCCCTTTACCCTCTGGTAACCACTAAACTATTGTCTGTGTCTATGAGTTTTTGTTTCTCATTTGTTTGTCTTGTTCTTTTGTTGTTTTTGGTTTATATACCACATATCAGTGAAATCACATGGTTCTCTGCTTTTTCTGTCTGACTTATTTCGCTCAGCATTACACTAAAACGAATGAACGAATCCACCAATACTCTTTAAATGTCTTGGTCTTCATTTCTAATACAGTAAATGTCCACAGATGTAACCCACATAAATAAAAACTCTTTGGTCTTTAACAACTTTTAATAGTGTAAAGGGGTCCTGAGAGCAAAAATTTTGAGAACTGCTGTTCTTGGAGGTCTCTGACTTCCTGTCTCATTCTGTACAGCCTTACTGTGGTCCCAAAGGTGATCTGTTCAATATGTGGCACACAGATGGACGCAATGACCTTGGGAGGGCGGCTGTTCTTCCTAACTCACGGATCTCAGCAGTACCAGGCTTCTCTCCTCCTTCCCCTGGGTTCCTTGGTATAGACGGGGGCTGGGACTTTAGACAGGACAGCCCATCTCAGGCAGTGCCAGCTCCTAGGTGGGGAAATAAAGCAGCTGGTCTGGTGAGGGTCAATGTGATAGCCTCCTTGCTCGTCTGCCCACAGGTTTCCAGTCCCTTCTGCTTCCACCTGCCCTAATCGTTACACTCTCCATACCCCCAACACCCCAGCCCCCCAGCGTCTACCCGACTGCCACCACTGGAGAAAGCAGGCTGCATGCCTGCTATGCCGATTGTGGGAGGTCTTGGGTATGAGGCAAGGGAGGGCCTCCCAGATTCAGAGCCCGCATGGGGTGTGGGGGACACAAGGGGGAAAGCGAGGAGGAGGACTCATGTTAACTGAGAGGACCCACTACCCGTCACTTTATCTTCATGCACACATTACAGCCAGGGAAACTGAGGGTGCCAGAGATAGAGTCTTGCCTAAAGTGGTTACACCGCCCAAAAGTAGCTGACCTTGGATTTGAACTCAGGTCTAGATGATGCCAAATCAATCCTCCTTCTGCTTTATCAGAAGCAGAAAGAGTCATGGGTACCCAGGACAGTAAGAGGGAGCAAGGGACTAACATCTATTGAACACTTAACTACCGTGTTTTCCCAAAAATAAGACCTAGCTGGACCTAATGTGTCTTTTGGAGCAAAAATTAATGTAAGACCCAGTCTTATTTTACTATGGTATAAGACCGGGAATATCATATCGTATCATATCATATCATATATCATATCATATAATAATGTAATATAATATAATACCGGATCTTATATTAATTTTTGTTCCAAATGATGCATTAGAGCTGTTGGTCCAGCTAGCTCTTATTTTTGGGGAAACATGGTGTGTGCCAAGCACGGTAAGTGCAAATGAATGTTATCTCATTGACTCTTTTTAATTTTTTTTAATTTTTTTATTTTATTAAATTTATTGGGGTGACAATTGTTAGTAAAATTACATAGCTTTCAGGTGTACAATTCTGTATTACATCTATAAATCACATTGTGGACTCTTTTTTTAAAACTTTTTTTATTATTAGTTTCAGGTGTACAAAACAATGTAATAGTTACATATTTATCATTTATATCCCTAACACAGTGACAACCCCTCCCCCCATCCACTACCCCTCTGACATTGCACACAGCCATTGCATTTCCACTGTCTCTGTTCCTAACGCTGTACTCCGCTTCTTGTAACTACATATATATAATTGTAGTTGACATTCATTATTGTTCAGCTTCAGCTTCAGGTGTACAGAACAGTGATTAGGCATCTCTTAAAGTAGTCCCCTTACGTAAGTAGTGAACTCAGAGTTTACAGATGAAGAAACAGGCTTCGAGAAGTGAAGTGGCTTTTGTAAGAGCACACGGCTAGGAGGTAGCAGAATCAACATTCAAATCTAAGTCTGTCTGGTCCCAAAGCTTCTTCAATAATAAAAAATAACATTTTCTTAGTACTTACTTTATGCCAGGCATTGTACTAAATGCTTTAACTTGTTTAATTTAAACTTCCCCACCAGGTAGGTGCTATGATTATCCTCCATTTTACAGATGGGGAAACTAAGGCAGTAACAGGGCCAAGGTCACCCAGTTGGAACGTAAAAGAACTGGGATTTGAATCCAGGCTGTCCATCTGCAAAGTTCATTGGCTTATCCACTGCACTATAATGTCCTCAGGGCTAAAGTGGCCCGAGAGGCCTGGAACTGAAACAGAAGTCACCTGGTCTCTCCGATTGGATGCCCAAAGCCATAGCTAGTGTACCTCCTCCTGGGGGTCTGGATCCAAAGAAAGGGGTGATTCCAGGGAGCAGTGGGCCATGTGGCCATGCTAAGAGGCCTGTGCTCCTGCCCTGCAGCCTCTCCTCCGCTGTTCTCCATCCCCAGGCCTCTGACTGTGGGGGAAGAGGGCGTTCGTATGCTCAAAGGAGGGAACACTGCTTGGTTCTGGGTCTTTGTATTAGTCCCCTTATAAACCTGTGTGCACTTGGAGGTGGTTGTGAAGGAGACAGTGTCTTGCCTCAGGCTGACTACCATCCTGACAAAGCCCAGCAAAATGGCTAAGGAGAGGGGGAGAGATCAGTAGTCGCAACCTCCCACGATCCAAATGGGGAAACTCAGGGCCACAGAGAAAGTTGTAAGCCAAGCTGGAGGGATCCCTACAGAACTTCAGGAAAAATCACTGGACCAAACCACTGATGAGGAAAGTCCTGAGAGACAGGCAGAAGCTTGCTCAAAGCAGGCTTAGGAGTTTCCAGGGTCCCAGGATTTGGCCCTTTGCCAACCAGCTTGGGTCTCTGAAAGGGAAGTGAGGCCAGGGGGAGTAAGTTATTCTGGGCCTTGTGATGACATATGTCCCCAGAGACCCAAGCCTGGCCTTTTGCCATGGAGTCTCTGGGAGCCTTCTGGCCTCCAGCCATGGCACCCTGCCTGCTGAGGCTTGGGACAGGAGCTTCTTAATGGCTGTTTCTTGTGTCACTGCTTCTTAATGGCTTCCTGCCCAGAAAGTCTCCAGAACTGCCTAGTGCTAGTTCTGTTTCCACTGGAAGAACTGCCTTCAGTGCACTCAGAAGGTCCAGCTTCGGATACTAGGCGAAACTTCTGGATATGGAGGGTTCTGAGTACGGGAGTGGATAAAGGAGGGCACACATCATCTCCTCAGAAGGTGTTCAGAAATGGACATGTACTATGTGAGGTGGGAGAGAGCCGTGATGCCCTGAGACAGGAATGGATGAAACGCTCTTCGATGGCTCACACTTCTATGGATTCTCAGAGCAGCCCAGGACTTCTGAGAGGAGTTCCGATTGTTGTCCAGAGTGGAGAATTCTCCAGACTTGCCCTGTCCTTAGTCCCGAACAGGAGTCATACAATAGACTTGAAACTTAGAGCCCTGTAACCCTGCCTCTCTGTATACAGCCAGGAAAAGTGAGCCCCAGAAAGGAAGGGGACTCCCCGAGGTGCCAGAGTGACTCACGATCCCTGACTTTAGAGCAGGGTTGAGGAATGGCCCCATGACCCAGGGCCCAGAGCTTCCGGTCTGAGAAGGTTTCCTCAGGCCACGGCTTTCCAGTCTGCTGACTGCCTTCACACCTGCCTGGGGCTTGCCTGGGTTGAGGACTCTCCTCTCCGGGCGTTTTTTCTTGGCACTCTTTCCACAGCCTCTGTGTGGTCTTCGTTGTACCCAGAGGCCCCCAGGGAGAGCTGGTGTGTCATTCAGCAGGAGGCTTGCCAGCATGCAGGTGGCAGGACTGGCGGGTGAGCAAGCAGGCAGGCCGGACACTTGAAGCTTGGGAACTGTAATGTTCAGAGAATTTCAATTGGCACCGCTGTCCAGTCCCAGCCAACTGGTTAACGGTGCTGAGTTTGAATCAGTGACCCGCCTCCTGTCCCTCCTCCTTAGCTAGCCTCTCCCTCTCTCCCTCCCTCCCTCCTTCCCTCCCTTGGCCGGCCCTCCGGGAGGCGCCTGGAGTGGAGAGAGCGGAGCCTGGGACAGCCGCTGCTTTCTGCCTCTCCCCTCTCAGTGCAGTGCCGGCTGATGGAGTGCAGGACCGGGGCTGCCGGGTCCCCTCTATCCTAGTCCCTAGACAGGGAGAGTCCTGTGCCCAGCAGAGCTGTGCAGGGCCCTGCCAGCTCCCTGTGCCCCACCATGCCTCTGCTGGACGTTTTCTGGGCTTGCTTCAGGAAAGTGAAGGTAAGTGGCTGTCCAGACTCAGCCCACCCCACTGCTCAGGGGGAAGGGAGGCAGCTGGGGACCACTGCATGTTAGCTGCAATGCAGATGGTCTTCTGAGACCGCCTTGGCACTAGCTAGGCTTGGGTTTGAGTCCCACCTTTGTCATTTAACTAGCACTGTGACTTTCCGCTGCTTTCCCATGAAATTAAGTAGGCTAACTGGCTCCTTTTCATAAAGCTTGCCTCTGTTGCTTCCACGGCCTTGCCACCAAGGCAAAGTTCTTAAAGCCCCAGTTTCCTCAGCTTTACAATGAAAACAATAGTGACAGTAACTTCATAGGGTAATGGGGTTGGTGTTATTTATTTGTATATTCAATGTTTGCAAATATAACAGATAATGTGTGTCAAATTCCCAGCGTGTACGTGTAGCATCCATAGTATGATGATAACTATTACTATGATTATTATTGCTAATTTCCATTAACATACAAGCACCTACTCTGTGCTAGCACCATAGGAGTTACACAAAGGCAAAAAGGGACATGGTTTCTGTCTTCAAAGAGGAGGTAAGAAGAGTGACAAATCTTTATCAATCACCTACTACATGTATATGGCAGACACCATGCTAGATAGTTGGTTGCTTACTAAATATTTGTTGCATACCTACTATGTCACGGACATGAGTACAGGGGTATAGCAGGACCTACAATCTGTGTAGGGCACGACTTCTGCTCTCAAGAATCAAGGAAATGATATTTATTTAATATCCTCTGTGTACCAGACGTAGGCACTTTCATTAACTCTGGTGATAATCTCATAAGCCATTGTTTTTCTAAGTGGTGGTGAGTTGGGAAAAGGGCTGGTTTCATGTCGGCATCAAGCGCAGGGTTTAAGGGGAGAGAAGAACCCAGAGGGTTTGGAATTGATCCGCAGGTTCGTGGTCCTCACATGGAGGGGGTCCCAAATGAGATTTTCACTCATTTGCAGTGAAATGAGAGAAAAGTGGGGATAATAGAGTGCAGTTTTCAGAAAGTTAAGTTAATTCAACTCAAAAGACTATTCTTTATTTACAGATTATTATGTCCTTTGTGAGGAGGTGGGGTTCAAGTACTCTTTCTTTTATGAAATAAGAGTGAGAGATTTAAAAAATATCTGTCTTCAGGGAAATAAACACTGACTGGTCCTCTATTTATCTAAATATCGTCTTCCTCATCCACGAAATTCCAAAGTCTGGAGGCTGTTGTGTCAGGGGGTGGGGGGATTTTAGTAAAGGAAGGATGTAATGAAATGGATTTTTCTAAGCATCCCAGCAGTCTCAGGTGGGGGCAGTGGGGAAGGGTCCACATGGTGAGGTGGAGGCCAGGACGGTGGGGAGGAGATGCTGAGAGATGGAGCTAAGGGTGAGGACAGGGAAAGGGGGACGTGAAAGTGCCGGAGAAGTTTGACACCTATTTAGCACTCCTGTCCACTACCTGGCGAACCACTCTGGGAGCCTGGCATGGATTTAAATCCCTTTGTGAGAATTACCCCAATCTTTCAGACTGCCAGCAAACACTCCCAGCCCATGCCAACCCTTTAGAACTTGTTGGGGTAGGAAAGCCACAAGAAAGGCCAGAGACGTCTATCCCAGGTCCCAGACACCAGCACACATACACACTCATTCACTCATGTACGTGTCCACAAACACAGAATGTACACGTATTTGTGCACACGCTCAGCTACACACACACACATGCAAATGCATATGCACACGCAGACAGTGTACAGCCACAAGCATAGAGCCTCACATATACCTGCATGCGCATAGAGAAGTAGGCACACATGCACACAAATGCATACCCTCCCACGCACAAGCAAGCAGGTGTACTCAGACCCAGGCACATACACAAAGTTATGTAGTCATACAGAAGCATGCATGTGGACACAGGGCTGTGGTGGATGCGAATGAACACGTGGCTAGATCTCGGGGCTAGGAGGCAGCCTGCCAGACCCACGCACACACTTGGGTTTCATGTCTCCTTTTCCAAGGAGGACCATCAGACAGGCCCGTCAGACAGGCCCATCAGACAGGCAGGCCTTCTGGGCTTGCAAGCTCTGTGAAAGGCATGGGCTGCTCTGAGCTGCCTGTCCTCTCTGAGCCAGGTCATCTCTTGTGAGCAGTTGCATGGCTGTGGCAGAGCCTGACATGGCTGAAAGGGCCTTTTGACCTCACCTCATTCGACCTTCCTGGGGTCCTGCTAGGAAACTGAGCCCCTGCCCTCCCACAGCATATGGAGCAGGAAGCAGAGAAACTTTGGTCTAAATCCCACCCCACGCCCTCCCAACACGCATGCATGCACACTAGCTGTATGCTTTGAGCGAGTCCTCTCTGAGCCTCAGTTTCCTTGTCTGCAAAATCAGTGTCTGCCTCACAGAGATGCCATGAGGATCTGGGGAGGCTTTGTCTTTAAAGGGCATGCAATGGAGTAGGTGGTCAACACACATGACTTGCTGGGAGCAGATTTCCTTATTGTATACCAAAGGCACCAAAGCAAAGAATAAAGGTTATGCAGTGTTTGGCTACTCCAGGGTTAAAATCTCAGGTCATGTCTGCTCTTTTGTCACAGCCCTCTACTCTGGCCCTGCCTGAGACTAGGACCAGAGCGACCCATTTGGGAGCTGAAGAGTGACTCCTCAGAAGCCATAGATACTGGGATGGTGGCACAGGGCCAGGCCAGGGGCCAGGCCCGCTTTGAGCTGCGGTGTGGGTTAGGGGCAGCCAAGGGACAGGATGCTTGGATGTGAGATGAAGCCCGTGTAAATAGTTCCATACGTGTCTGATGTATCTTCTGGAGGCCAGCAGGCTAGGAAGGTATCATCTGTAGTGTCTCAGTATAACCACACACATGGGTGAGTCCCCAGCCCCCAGCCTCACCCTTACACACACACACACACACACACACACACACACACAGGACTATTTCTTCCATGTGCCCTTTTGCCCCCTCCCAGCACTTCTATCAGGTGGGCATATCAGTTCTTGGGGGGCATTGGCCTGGGAGGTGGAGAATGTGGCTGGAGCTCCATCTCTGCCATGACCTCTAGATGACTCCCTCAGTTCTTTCCTCTTTTAACAGGTAGATAGTCATACAATACCAGAGATGGAAAGGCCATGTGTTCCTCCCTCCAAACTATCAATGAGCAAACTAAGACCCAAAGAGGGGAAAAGATGTGCCCAAGGTCACACAGGGAGTCAGGACACAACCGGATCTGCACACAGTCTGGGTAATGGACCGTAATCTCCCTACTTGTTCTGTGGTAAAATCTGCGCACACTTGTCTCTGGTAGAATCTAAAAGCAAACTCAGGTAGGGCATCTAGACACATGCCACACATGTGCACATATCCACGCACGTGATAATGAAATTATGGACGGAAAAGTCCCTCGTAAACTGGAAGGTTGGCCTTTTAGAGGTCCCACAGGGACACTACGCTTGTCCCGAGTCACTGTCCTCACAAACTTAGTCACGCAAGCGAGTAGGTATGTGCATGCGGGCTGTCCTGCGTTCACCCAAGGACACATTCTCAGCACTCTCTCCTGTTCATGAGCTTCCACAGCATGCGTCGGACTTTCAGGTGGCTGCCTGGGTACCTGGGCACACAGGTGCATGCTTTTGCATCCCCTCCACAGGCTCATTCATGTGCATGCATGCGCTCCGCACACAGCCTCATGTCTGTTTGTTCACACCCTGGGCCCTCTCTGCCCCAGGCCAGCTCGCAGCTTCCCAGTCTTTGCCCGGAATCAACCTGGCAGGATATGGGGTGAGACTGTGACAATGACCGGTGATTCCGCAGCCCCACTCCCAGCCTCCAGGACATCTCCACTTTTCCAGACCTCTGCCCTTGTTGCCCAGCAATGTGTGTTTGCCGTGGGAGAGGCAGGAGGGAACATGGAGAATTCAGGGCCGTGTGGGAATACACAGAAACCCTCAGATACTCTGCATACCCTTCCCACATTCCATGTGCAAGTCCTCTCTACCAAGATGATGACCAAACATTGGTGATAAGGTTATTGGCACAGATGGACTTAAAGAGAGTGGTCAGTCAGTTTCTGGGGGATCCAGGGAGGTTTCTGGGAGGAGTTTCCAGCTCAGAACAGAGGGCAGCTTGGTGTGGCAGAAAGAGCACTGGACATGGAGTCAGACTGACCTGGACACAATATCCCCCTCTGCCACATCTAGGCTGAGCGGTCTTGAGCAAGCCACCTCTCCTGATGGATGACAGTTAGTGGAGTTGGCAATGAAATGCTGTATGTACGAGTCTGACAACAGCAGATGTACAGTTGGATCGAAATCTGAAGGGACTATCCATGGAGGGAAAGAGAAGGGAGGCTTCTTCGAGGAAGACTAAGGTTGGGACAGGAGATGGAGGAGGCACAGAGTCAGGGGACTTGCCCTGGATGTTGAGATTGTGTGTGGATGGTGATGGGAGAATGGGCCAAAATGAGAGACTTGTGAATTTTTGTGTGGGAGTTCAACCTTGGAGCTCCTGATGCAGTGTAAAGACTAGGATCTCTAGAGTAAGAAGACATGACATCAAGTCCTTTACTATCTGAGCCACAACATGCTAGCTGTGTGTTTCCGAGAAAGTTCCTTCAGTCCTCTGAGGTTTAGTTTCCTGCTCTGTAAAATGGAGCTAAATAAAGTTGTGACGAGGCTTAAAGGAGTATAAACGGCTTAGAAAAGTACCTGGTACATAGTTAGCAAGCATTAACCATTGTTATTACTTGTACACTGGGGAAACTTAGAATTCCTACCTCATGAGGCTGAACTAATGATGGCAAGGCCTGTTGAGATCTTCATTCGTTTTGATCTTGGCTGAAGTGGCGATGGCGAGTTTCCTTAGGCTGAGAATAGCCTTCAGGAGTGTCTCCCTTCACTCCTTCAAGCAAGCCGTATGCATTCAGGGCCTCCTGAATGAGCGGCATTGCGTTAGGCCCTGGGGTTGATAATGGCTAGCAAATGGCTGTGGGAGCTTTCTATCTAGTGGATAGAACGTAAATTTTTCACACTCACAACCCCCAATGCTCTGTGCGTGGGTATGACTAACCCAGTCCAGAAAGTGTCAGGGTATGGAACTGTCCCGATAGGTTAACAATTTTAGTCTAACTAGGACCTACACGTAAAGGATGGCTAAACTGGGCTCCAGGGCACTTCCTGTAGGAGCACAGCTAGAGCTCTCTTGACAAGGCCCAGCCTGGGGATGGGGCTGGGGACCTCCAGAATTTGCCTGATCTGAGTTTACTCATGATGCTTGCTTGCCCCTCTCCCCCTGTTGTGCATCTTGGCAAAATAGGTACGGTATGCTCGAATCCTCTGAGCGTGGACACTGTTTGTTGTGGGGACTGGGAGAGCTGGGGAGGTGAGATGGGAGTGGGAAGCAAGCTTTGACTCTGACCTATGTCTTGAACACAAATTGTGACTTTCCCTTTACCTTCTTTGGTGCCAAAAGCAATGTGAGTGGGGATTGCTGGAGGGCGGAGGACGCACCTGACAATATGGCTGGTGGGAGAGGCTGCAGATGGGAAACAGCAGGCTTGTTTTTCCCCCCAAAGCACTAGAGAGAGTTAGAACTAATATTAGCTAGCATTCATAGAGCACAGACTATGTGGTAGACACTGCTCCAAGCCCTTCCCATGTAATAACTCTGCAAGGCAAGTACTACTATTCCCATCATCCGCATTTTACTAAAGCACAGAAAGGTTTGGAAACTTATCCAAGGTCACACAGCTCTTAAGTGATAAAGTTGGGATTTTAAACTGAGGTCATCTAGGTCTAAAATCCATGTTCTAATCACTGTGTTTGTGTGATCTGTGCCTCAGTTTCTCCACCTATAAAATGAGGGGGCTAGACTGGTTTTTCTCTTATTATATTTCATATATACTTCTTTGAACTTTCAGGCCAAGTGAAAAAAAAAACTGCTCCCAAAATGTCAGTGATTTCCACTCAAGGTCCTTGGGGAGGGGAGGGGCGCCTAGGCTCAGGGAAACAAGCCTGTGATGGACGCCAGTCCTCCCAGCGGCCCCTAGGGCCTGAGAACAGCCGGACGCTTGGAAAGTTCTGGAAGCCAGGCCAAGTCCCTAGTAACAATCACAGGGAGCGGCAGGCCCGGTGGCCTGGGCTGGCATGTGGGGTCAGAGGTCTCACAGTGGCGTGGGGCAGTGGAACTCCTTGAGCCCGCCCCTCTGGCCCACCTCTGAGCTGCTGCTGTGGCCAGGGACCTTGGAGTCCAGTTGGACCAGTTGTTCCAAGGCTGGGTCTGCCAAGGGGCAGAGGAAAGGAAGTCCTGCGCTTGGGGAATGGGGCTTGAGGCCCTGGAAATGGGTGTGAGCTGACTTTCCCTGGCCTTTCCTCTCTCCCCGGCCTGGGTCACCCTGGGAGCTTGAGAGAAGAATCTGGTACAATGATATAGCACAGGAGCTTCGGGAAGTAGAACCCTGATCTACTAGCCCAGCTCCTGCCTCTTCTTTCCCTCTCTGGGCCTCAGTTTCCTCATCCAGGACACAGGGACAGTATTCCGTACTTCATAATTGATGGAAACACTGACATGTGAAAGGACCTGCCACACAGTAGGTGCTCGGTACCATGTGAGTTACATTTGAGGAGGGCTGATGGCTTGCTCTGCGTGAGTCTGGGCCCATGGCTTGTGCCCTCAGTTTCCTCATCCAACATAAAGAGAAATTTTACCTGCCTGGGAGCGCCTAGAATTGGAGACATCCTGTGGAAGTAAAAAGACAGTAGGAAACATGGATGTCACGACCCAGAGGCTCAGGGAGTGGTTGTCACTCCTCCTATCCTGCTCTCTTCTCCCCTGGCCAAACCAGCTCAGAGTCTGGAGAAGAGTGCCATTCTACCCTGGAGCCACTGTCTCGCTCCCCTCCAGTCCCTTCCTGCGCTCACCCGTCCAAGGCCCCTCTCCTGGAAGGACTCCCAAGCTCTGGGCAGGAAGGAGGGTCCCTGTGGGCCAGTGGGAAAGTCACGTCTTTGGGATAGGACATTCCTGAGATTATCCGGAGAACCCCTGGGGCTTGCAGCTGCTCCCTGGCCCTCCTCCGAGGCCCTGCTGTGGAGGCGGGGAGGACAGTGGGCCCAAAGGCAAGGAGTGGGGCCTGGAGCGGCCCTGTGGGCCTGGTGAGGAGTGAGGAGTGGGGGAGGTGGAAAGAAGGCTATGCCAGGGCTGGCAGGAGGGAATTAAGGTGCCAAGGGTCCAAGGCAGCAGGACTTTCTGTTCTGAGGTGAGTTATAAAGTGATACGCAGATCAGCATTCCTGAGGCTGCAGGTCACATAGTGTTTCGGGGTGGGTGAGTGGGTATTAGACCATGGTAGTCCTGGTGGGTAGGCAGGGGGTCGGGCCTTCTGAGAGGCCCCACTCTCCAAGCCAGTAGGGACAGCTCATACTGTCAGAGAGGGGACAAAGGAGATAGACCCTCTGGGGATTCCTGAAAAGGCGCTCCCAGACTCTGCATTCTATAAAGATCTTGCAGAAGGCCTTTCTTCCATGACCCTTTCCTGGCTGGGGCTGTCCCTCCCCCTTTTCCTTGTGATGGAAGGTTGAGAATTGCCAGGGACCCACCTATGATTATAGAAACAAGTGTGAAGCCCAGCAAAGAGTTGGTCAAAGGTACACGGTCAAGCCCCAGCCTGTGGTGTACCCGGTCCTCCTCTAAACCAGGTGTCCTCTGCCCTTTCCAGGGAACAGACTGGTGTCCCTCAGGGCCGCAGCATGCTACTATCAGCAAGCCACTGGCATGGGCCTTCAGAGTGGTACCATGACACAGTGCTCCAATTTAGGGCCTGGTGGCAGGCTCAATCCAACCCCAGTCCACAAACTGGCCTCCATGTACCCGGCTGTCTCTACCTTGGGCTGTGAGCTCCTCTAGAGACCCACCCTGTGTCTCGTGTACCCGTGTGTTCAGCCTAACACAGCCCCTATTCTAGGCCTAGCCTAGAGGGGCTGGCTGAGTGCATAGAACACACACACATACTCGTTCGCACACAAGTGGCCACACCCACTGCACCCCCACCCAGCAGAGAGACCCCAAGAGACAGAAGAGCCAGCTTTTGAGGGGCCAGGGAGCCCGTTTCCCACAGTGGCCATAGTCTGTGTTGGCAAAACATGGGCTCGGCCTGGGGGTGGTGAGAGCCCACTCTGGAGGAAGGGAGGGTCAGGCACTGAATAGGGCTGTGTGTAGCTCAACTGAGAGGGCTGGGGGAGGCAGGAATGTGAAGAACGTGCTCTCGTGACTGGCCCCAGGCTTGGGCCTGTGGCCATGCACTGGTCAGGAGCTAAGGGGAAAGCAGAGAAAGTAGGCAAGGAAGGGAGGAAAATCTCTGTAGGCTTGCCCACAGATAGCAGGGCCAAGGGCTGCACGGACAGGCTGCAGGCTGAGCAGAGAGGATGCTGGGGAGAACGAGCTCCATCCAGCAAGCATGGCCGGGGACTCCTCAGGCCTGGACAAAACCTGTCAGTAGCAGTTGCAGCTTCTCTCAGAGACACCCCTCTCAGACCTCCCAACTTCTCACGCAGCAAGCAGCTTTCTGTCGCCATCCCCCTTTTGGCTGTGGCTCTCTCTTTTGCGCTCTTTCAAGATGATTCCCTTTTTCTCTCAGAAATTCCTGATCTGTCTTTTTCTGTCTGACCACTGTATCTGCCCCTAGACTCCAGGCTCCCGAAGGGCAGGGATGTGCTTCCGTGCAGCTCTGCTCGTGGGGATCCACCATAGCACCTACTCCACTGCTCTGGGTGGGTGCTCCGCAAATCCCTCAAGCCCGACAGGTCCACACGACATTCATTACAAAAGGAAGACCCGCCCCCCCACCCCCTGCGGTCCCTGCCCCCTCCACCACACCCAGATCTGCTCTGGCCTCCCCATCTCTAGTTTTGCCTAACCTCTCCAACCCCCATTCCCAATCTATTCTTTTTTTTTTCCACTTTCTGAGTAACATTTTATGGGATTGATTAAACTTCAGCACCATAACTGTTGACTTTACAGGCCAGAAAAGAGACTCAGAGTGTTATGCTCTGGACAATTTGTGCCTCACAATATTTTTAAAAATTTATTGGGGTGACAATTGTTAGTAAAATTACATAGATTTCAGGTGTACAATTCTGTATTACATCATCTATAAATCCCATTGTGTGCTCACCACCCAGAGTCAGTTCTCCTTCCATCACCATATATTCGATCCCCCTTACCCTCATCTCCCACCCCCCACCCCCCTTACTCAACACACAGAGGAACAGTCTGAAATATAAATCTGACTCTGTTACTCCTCTGTTTAGGCCTCTTCAGTGGCTCCCTACTGAGCTCTGGATAAGGTTCAAGTTCCTTCATGTGACCAACAGGGTCCTTCGTGATCTGGCCCCTACCTGCTGCTCCAGACTCATTTCTTCCTGTCTGTCTGGTATTCTGTCTGTAGCCAGACTATGCACCGTTCCTCAAAGCACACGTGTCCACACCTCCTTGCCCTTTTCTCTGCTCTTCCTTCTGCCTGCCATGCTACACATCCTTCAAGGCCTGGTCCCAATGCTGCTTCCTTCACGAACGCCCTCGTGACAATACACCTGCACGCCCAGTAACTACTTACTCCCCCCACTCAGTTCCCCAAGGCTTTATGCTTTCCCATAGCACTTACATGCAATTGTGATGCTTTCTGCATGTGGCCTACCCCTACCGCCAACTCCGTTGTGAGTTTCTCCAGGGCAGGGGACATGCCTGATTTCGCGGAACCCCTGAGTATCCAACACAGGGAATGACCCTGAGGAAGGTGATAGTGACTGAATGAATGACCCACTGGATGGGAAGACTGTCACCACTAATCCTGGTCTTCTTCCAGAATGGCTGTCTCTGTAAGTGTCGGACTCCTGGCTCCTGGGTTCAGAACCCCCACGTAACAAGAATATGTTCTACAACTAGGAAACACAAAGAGCCCTTACTTGGTAGCAGAACTGTCCGATGCAAAACATCATGCCTCATTTTTCCCTGTGACCCTCTCAGTTACTGAAAGAGTGCCAGGAGCAGGGTCCAAAGGAATCCTGGACCACAGAGAGAAAAGAATAGGAAGCCATAAAAATGGGAGCCTCATAGGCCTAAAGTGTAAAGTTGGTTCTGACATTTACTAACTGTGTGACCTAGGATAAGTCTTTTCACTTCTCCGGGCCTCATTTCCTTCATGTGTCACATGAGGATAATAAAACCTATCATGCAGACTGTTTGTGACAGTCAAATAAAGTCACTTATTTGTAACCTGTAAATCCCTGTGTCAATTTAAAGCCTAACTAGCTCCTGAACTATCTTTAATTCTGTTATACCTATGATGGGTTGGGGGGTAGGGTGGGAGAGGAGGGAATTTAATATCAATGGAAGAGGACTGCAGAGTGGCAGTCTGTCCCACCTGTCAGTTCATCTCCTAATTTCCACGACCACACAGCGGCCTGCTTCCTTCTTCTCTCCCACTACCTCGTCCTTTCTTTTTACTCCCCTTTTGTTGACCACGGAGAATTATATTGACTTGCTTAATTCAAAATAGGTCCACTTTGTAACTCTGTAGACAGCTGTAATTTCACAGCTGTCTCTCTTGATTGGTCTTTCTCCTATTTTCACATCAATCTCATTCCAGAATTTTCCATTTCCCCCACACTAACATCTCTCAAGGGCCTTGTCAATGAACACCCGGGGGTCACATCCTACCCCTCCTCTCTCCTGGAGCCAATTGTAGGTTGAACATTCACCATGTCGTCTTGTGGTCTACAAGGGTGGCTCTGACCTTTAGTCATTTGAGGGTGATCTAGGACTGAACCTAATCTCCTAGGATTAAAAATCATTGTTGTCTGCACCTGGTGTGGCAATCATTGTTCATGGGGTAAGAGAGATTAATTACAAAAACTGTGGCAAACTCTTTTCCTGATAACCTTTCTGTTGGTTTAGAAGCTGGCCGCATAAAGGCAGGAGAATAGGCGTGAAGACCCTTCTATCTCTAAGAAGAACCCTTTCTTTCCTTCTTAACTGTTGAATTAACGTTTCTACCACTACTACTTTAGCCCAAGCGACCGACTTTGCTTATCTGAACTACTGCAAAAGCCTCCTAAGAGACTCCTGCTTCTACTCCAGCGCCACAGCCCATCCCCCACACAGCAGCCAGAGTGAGCTTCCTAAGGTGGAAATCAGATCTTGTCATTCTCCTGCACTGCACCCTCCGCTGGCAACTTACTGTCACTTGAATCAAAGCCAAAACCCTCACCCTGGCCTTCAAAGCCCTGCAGAATTTGGCCCCTGCCTTTCTCTTCAACCTCTGCCTGGAAGGTTCTACACCCCTATTGTCACATTGCTGGCCCTTCTTGTGATTCAGGCCTCTGCTCAACGTTCCGCTCCTCTGAGAGACCCCTTCTGACCACTCCTTCTAAAGCAATCCCCCTGTTTCTCCTGCCCTAGCACTCTACCTCATCCTGATTTTTTCGAGTTGTCCCTTTTGGGGATGGCATCTTTGTATACTGGTCTGGAGCCCTGATTTTTTCAACTGCCTCAGGTACCTAGGGGACACTTCCAGACCATCTGGTTTACCCCAGGGTGGGCCCACAGGACTGTAGGTATCTGCATACTTTAAAAGCTGCTGCCCAAGCGTCTGGCCTCCAATCAGCCTGCATCTAGGTGCTGACTGAGATCCTTCTCGTTCTTCTGGGAGCTATTGAAAATACAATAGGCTGCTAGGACAATCCCAAAGGGTTGAGGGACAACCAAGAGCTAGGGCAGGGTTGAATGACAAGGTTCACCTCCTACATGAGGCCACTCCTTCACAAGACTGGCAGAGCTAGTCTCATCTAATGCACAGAAACCAAGGCAGAGAGTCAAGCAAAATGAAGAGACAAAAGAATGTTACATTTTGGTTGTTTCCATGTCTTGGCCACCGTCCTTCGATAGATGAATGGATAAAGAAGTTGTGGTATATATACACAATGGAATACTATTCGGCGGTAAGAAAAGATGATATAGGAACATTTGTGACAACATGGATGGATCTTGAGAGAGTAATGCTGAGCGAAACAAGTCAGACAGAAAAAGCAGAGAACCGTATGATTTCACTGATATGTGGTATATAAACCAAAGGCAGCAAGGGAACAGGACAAACAAATGGGAAAGAGAAACTCATGGGCACGGACAATAGTTTGGTGGTTGCCAGAGGGTAACGGCGGTGGGGGGTGGGGGGTGGGATATGAGGATGGGGGGGATCGAATATATGGTGATGGAAGGAGAACTGAATCTGGGTGAAGAACACACAATGGGATTTATAGATGATGTGATGCAGAATTGTACACCTGAAATCTATGTAATTTTACTGACAATTGTCACCGCAATAAATTTAATTAAAAAAAAAAAAACCAAAAAAAAAAAAAAAAAAAAAGAATGTTACAAATGAGAGAACCAGATACAAAACCTCAGACTGTGTCCAGACACCTTGTGACATTCCAGCCTGAGCAAGCGAGGCGGTGTGACAGCCTTCCTCCCAGGTGAGGTGGATGTCCAGTTACTGACTTAGCCTCCTTTGAGTTGGTCTCCTAGGGGCAAACGTGCAGAGGTGGAAATCCAGGCTTCCCACGAGGCCTCTGCCTACACCACTGAGCTGGGAAGGACGCCTCATTACAGCTTCTCACACGCTCTCCACTAACACCATGGTGTGTGTATCAGGGGTGGGGTTTGGACCTCCAGACTGGGATGAAAGTCTTGCCTCTCCTCTGGGCCTTTTACAATCACCCTGAAGGAAGGAGTGAGATGGCAGCTGTAGTATGACAAGGATAAAGATCTGTGCTCCCTACCTGGCCTTTTCTGATGGGGGGTGAGAACGGAGTCCATGGTATTTGACAATTGTGGGTCAACGATGGTCTACAAGTTTTCTGTCTTGTTAGGCTTTCCCCTTTCCTGGCCCTTTGGCTAGAGAGAGCAGGCTATCCCTGAAGCTTTGTTTGTGCCTATTTGTGTTTCCAGTTTTTCCAGCGTATAGTCTAGGATGTCTTAGACAAAAAGCCCAGGAAATCCACTGCCAGGTCATTCTTCAGGTTCAAGGTCCTGAACTACTTTCTCCCTACTTTTCAGAGTCTTCTTCTTCTTTTTCTCCTTCTCCTTCTCCTTCTTCTTTTAACATTTTATTTATTTAAGTGTGTTTTTCCAGGACCCATCAGCTCCAAGTCAAGTAGCTGTTTCAATCTAGTTGTGGAGGGCGCAGCTCATAGTGGCCCATGTGGGGATCGAACCGGTGACCTTGTTGTTAAGAGCTCATGCTCTAACCAACTGAACTAAGCAGCTGCCCTTTCAGAGTCTTATTATGTTTGTTTTATATTTACATTGTTCTTAGATTTTAGTTGTACTTAGTGGGAAGAATAGGGAAAAGTATATCCACTCAATGTTGTTCTGGAAATGGAAGTTCAAATACATTGTTTTACAAAATGTACTCCTGGCCTTAGCTAGGGCAATAGCCAAAAAGAGAAATGAAAAGCATTTTGATGCGGGAGGGAAGAAGAAATAAAACTGCCCCAACTCACAGACAACATGATCATCTATGTACAAAATCCCAAAGAGTCTGTAAAGCAGTTTTTAGAACTAATGAGTTTAACAAGGTCCTAAGTTACAAGGTCAATATCAACACGTGGAGAATGAATCTTATTTCTATGTACTAGCTATGTAAACTTAGAATATACAAATGATTTTGAAGAAAATACCATAAAAACAACAACCTTCAAGCATTGAAATACTTAGAAATATTACAAAGCGTATATAGAATCTATATGTTAAAAACTAAAAAAGCAAGTAAGGAAAGAAGGAAAGATCTACATAAGTGAAACAGAGTTTCTCCTATTGGTTCTTAGTGATGTGTGAAATGTCCTTATTTATTTGTTTAGCTGTTTATTGTTTGTCCCTGCTCCATGAGGACAAGGACCTTGTCTTGATCACTGCTATTTCCTTAGCATCTAGCATAGTGCTTTGAAGACCGTTGGTGCTCTATAAATATTTGTTGAATGAATGAATTTACAATGTGCTTTATCATTTTAAAAGATACTGTCAGGTACATTAATTTCTCACAAAGCCTGTGACGTTGGGATTATTACTATCTTAGTCTTATGGATGCAGAAACTGAGGTTCAAGAGGTTATGTCCAATATCGTATCATCAGTAAGCAGAGGAAGGTGACCTGAACTTGACTTTTCCAATTCTAAATACTGCTCATTCCACCAACACACCGTGCTTCTAACCTGGTTGATGCTATGCCAAGGATGGTATGTGCCAAGCCAATGCTGACCGATTTTTTGATAATCCTTATTGGCAGGTCTTGGAACAGTTCTATGAACTGTGCAGACTCTCCAATCCCCTGACTTGGGGGTGCTCCCTATTTAGTGAGAGTGAAGTAAACCAGAGGAATCTGCCAATGGAGTGGAAGAAAGTATTATGGAGCAGGCAGTCAGGCGTCTGGGCTTCTAGATCCCACTTGCTCCCTACTTGTATTTCATTTTCCTTTGCTGTGGGCCTCAGTGTGTCTTTCTGTAAAATGGATTGATTGAACATGCCGACTTCAAAGATTCCGTCCATTTTCAACTTTGCAGGGGTCTCTGCACTGTCTGATGAGATTCTCCTCTGTTTCCTTTGCAGTGCTTCCCGTTGCAGCGGGGGAGGAAGAATGCCGGTAAGTGTGTGAAGTGGGGCACACCGGTGGCATGCAATGGGACCAGTTTCTCAGTGCTCCTGTTGGGTGGCCCATTAGATTTCTGGGCGGTACAGCCAGTGGCCTAGATGCAGAATCTGAAGACACTCTCTATCTCCCTCTAGTGGACTCCTAGGTCTTTGCCTTTTGGAAGTGAGTGAGCATGCACAGTTTGTTTATTTCTCCCAGGGAGGGTTTTCTCTGCTCCGGGAGCCAGGGGAGGATGTCCCTGAAGAGCTATCAGCAAGTGGCAGCTATCCATATGCTTCCGTTGTTCTCGGAGGCCTTTTTTCCACTGGGAAGTATACCAGGGGTGGGAGGTATGCTGGGAAACGGGACAGGTAAGTGGAGGAAAAGAGACTTGACATTTGAGAGTCGGGGCCAGTGGTATTTCCACCATTTGCTTTATCTGGAAGGCTTCCAAGAGGCTTAGTTAGGATTGAGGGGATATATGTAGCCTTGAGGGGAAAAATTGCCCTCTTTTTTCTCTCTGACAAGTTTCTTTGAGCTTGTCTGCTTTCTGCCCAGTGGATGGCATTCCGGGGGCAGCTCCCTTCTGTCGAGGAGGACCCAGTTGTCTAGAGGAAGACGGCTGCTTTGGGGAGGGAGAGGAAAGGATACTGGCCAGGAACGAATTTACTGCCAGAGCCTGACTGCGGGCATCGGCCAGGCTTGGCTGAGGTCATCTAGGCCATCCTCCTTGCTCCAGCCCGACCTCAGCCATTCCCATTGGCTCTAGTTTTTCATCAGGATGAGCTCATGACTTGAATGAGCATGATTCCTAGGTGGTAGTTAAGGTTCGGGGTCATGTGGAAACAGAAAGGCACCAATTGACAAGTGACATGCTAAGGACCTATGCAAGGTCCCCAAGTAGTTGGAGCTGGTTTGGGCCTTCTTACCAGGAGGCAGAGAGGGGATCTGGTGACCTCCCAAGGACTTTTCCACCCTAGGCCCTTGAGTTCTTGGGTGGTGGCTGCTAAAAAAGAAGAAGCGCCAGTGGGGCGAGGCGTTTATTTGCATTGCCATGACAGCAGATGAGAGGGGACCTATTTTGAAGCAGGAACACTGCTTTGATCAGCACACAGCATACATCTGCTTCTCCACCCTCCGCCTCCTCCCCCCACCACCATTCCAGGGCTTCTTGCTGAGCACAGTTCCTGCTTTGCAACAGAGACTTCTGGGGGCACAAGATCTGTGGGTTGCCCATCCTGGGGGAAGGACAAACTTCTCCATTTCAGAGACACCAGCTGCAAAGGCTAAAGAGAAACCCCTAAGGCCCTGAAATAGTGACCCCCCCAACCCCCACCAGACGAATGCATTTGCAGCTGCCAAGTTGCCTCATTAGACGATCTGTGCCAGGCTGAGTCGCCAGAGCTCAATCCTGGGAGGGTGGGCACCAGGTGGCTGAGTGGTCTGTGGTTTCCAGTGCCTAGAGGAATGTCTTTTAGGGTCTGGGGCCAGGCAGAAGATGTTGCCACCTACAGGGCTGAGCTGGGACAGGTTTTTGTGCTAATTCTTTAGGTTAAATTTTGAAAATGTCTATTTAAGGGCAAAAAAATTGTTTCAGGCCGACCCAAGGCCCATGAGGCACAAATTAGGAGTTTTATGGATGTGGCAATGGAAGCAGCAAGGCACTGGGGATAAGGGGGCTTGGATTTTAGCCCAAATTTTACTAATGATTCACAGTGTGAATCCAGGCAAGGAACGTCCTCTCTCTGGATCAGTGTCCACATTTATCAAGTGTATGGCCTTCACCCTGTCCCTTCCCCTCTCTGGGCCTTAGTGTCCCCAACTATAAAATGAATGGTTTGTTCTACATGACCTCTAAGGTATGTTGCTGCTCTGGAATTCAATCATAAGAGTCAATATGTTAAAAACAAAGTGCTGAACAACTGTGCTTAGTTCTGAGATTTAGCTCAGGGAGGGAGCAGAACTCTGGGTTTGTTTTGTTATTTATTTGTGGACTACGTAATGCATTCACGTATTTCAAAATTCAAAAGGTACAGAAATAAAGTGTCACTCCCGTCTCTCACTCACCCAGCCATCCTCTTGGAGGTGACTGGTGACCGAAGTTACCAGCTTCTTGGGTCCTTGATGAGTTCAGAAGGTCTAAAGAAAGTGAGCTGTGCCAGACAGCACTTCAGTGGAGGCTGGAGCTGCCTGATTTGGGGTGGGGGAGCATTGAGGGGAGCGTGCAGAAAGGGCAACGGAGAAGTTGCTGTGGGGCGGCGGTGGAAGAAGCATTAGTTGAGGGGGCAAGAGGCCTGGGATCCAATTTTGACTGTGCCACTCATGGTTGAATGATCTTAAGAAACTGCACCACGTGCCCCTCGAGCCTGTTGCTTTCGTGTGTGCTATTTTTACAAGTTCCAGAACAGTAGAACAGACGTGGTGGACTTCTTAGAGAAGAGAAAGCTGTGACACTGACTCAAAGCTGACATGTGATTTGCATATGTGATCTTCTTCCTATTAAGATCAGTCAATCAAAGGTTTCTCTGACATGCTGCTGCTTTCGTCCTAACCGGTCTCATTGACAGAGCAAATCTGTAGCACTGTTCTCAGAGGAGAACGTGAGCAATGTCCACCTAGGCCCAGGGCATGACCTGAATGACCTTTGACGGTCTTGCTGTCATGGTGCAAGAATCTGCTAGCACAGTGTTTTCCAAATTTCCCTTATTTGTGAACCAATTTCACAATTTTTGCCATCGCTTCATCCGATGCCATTATATGCTTACTGTTTTTCTTTAAGTCAACCTGATATTGAACAATAACCTCCCTCTAAGCTGTAATACCTGTGAAACCAGCTTTGTGATACTAGTTACATCTTTCCCAATACATACTGAATCCAATATATGTCTATCACAATTCGAAATGTCAGTGTGTCGCTCCATATATCGTGCATATAATAATACCAAGCATTGGAAAACACAAACCAGCAGGTCAGAAGGAGGTTGAGGCATTCGGGGCTCACTCCAACACTCACTAGTTGCTCTCGGGCACCCCACATCACTTCATACTTTTTCGAAGTCCTCACACCATGTTGCTTAAGTGCAGGTACTGAAGTGAGAACATTGACTGGGGAACCAGAGGCTCTAGCTTTCAGTTCTGGCCCTGCCTTTGCCAGCTGTATGGCCTTCACCCTGTCCCTTCCCCTCTCTGGGCCTTAGTGTCCCCAACTATAAAATGAATGGTTTGGTCTACATGACCTCTAAGGTATGTTGCAGCTCTGGAATTCAATGGTTCCCTGATTTCCAAACCCCACACTTCTACTGAACCCATTAGCTCCCCTTCCCAGCAGACCACAGAGGTGAGGAAGCTGCTGACCTTCCCTCCCACCTCCCTTGCACCAAATCCTACCGAGGCCCCTTGCTCCCAGTTCACAAAGCTCCTTTTGTTGCCTGGAGCCGGTCACGGCTTCTCTCCAGGCTCCTGCCGAAGTGGCTGAGGCAACCTGGGGGGTAGTAGCTGGTCTGTAACAAGAGCCCCGGCTCCCCAACCCAACTGGCTCCAGCCTGGCTGCACGCTTGGCCTCAGCACCAGTCTCGTCTATCAGCTGCCCCAGACCCCTCCCTCCAGCTCTGACGGGCAGGGAGACCAATTTAAAAGGGAGAAAGTAGAAACAAATATATTTATTTAAATGCATTTATTTCAGTTGCTACTGGACATCACTTTGAATGCTTAGGAGGGCAGTAGACTGAAATACTGAGCTATGAAAACCATCAGGATAATAATGCAGTTTACTTCCTTTGTTTCAAAAGTGCTGAAATAATTCTTGTAACTGATTCTTGACAGATCTGGTCATTTAGCATTTGCAGTTGTATGAAGAACATTTGCAGGGCACAGCTTATCTAGCATTTGACACATATTTTACCCGGCAAACTTAGAATGGTAGGTAGAAAGATCTACTTAGTTAGTGGGTATCTGGAATTGATTATCATTTGAGACAGGAAATCTTTCAACCATAATCTACCATGAATTCCAACAAGACAAAAACACACTGGACTGTGAGTTGAGAACTCTGAGACTTAGTCCCAGCTCTGACATTAACTCCTTCTGTGACCTTGAGTTAGTTGTCTCCCCTCCCTGAGCCTCAGTTTCCTTGTCTGAAAAATGAGAAGGTTGAACTAGAAGGTAACAAGGTCCTCTGTACTCTGACTCTGTGTCATCCTCCACCCCCACCCGTGCCAGAGTCGAATTGAAAGGAGGGAGAGGTGGGGATACGGTCATTGCAAAGGGCAATTTCAAGATGTTCTCTGGGATGGGGAAAATATTTCCAGACCTGTAGATGCACATCAGGTAAGTGTTCTGAGGCACAGCCCGGTGGGCCATTTTCATAGCATGGGCCAATCCAGAAGACCAGAGCAAGACCTGGCTTGAATGGGATAGTGACCCAGGGGCAGGGGAGGGAATGGGAATTGCAGTTGGAGTGACAGGCCTGGAAAAGACCTGGGAAGTGCTGTAAGACACTTCCACCAGAAGGTCCCATGAATATTTCCAACTCGACACCACAGATCATAATTCTTCATCATTCCCCTGGAAACCTTCCCCTTCTCCAGGACTCTATTTCTTGGTTGATGTACCATCAGCCACCTAATCACTCAAGCAAGAATTGTGGGAATCACCTGGATTCCTCCATCTCTCTCATTTGCTGCCATCCCATGAAACGTCTCTGTCATGTTTCCTAAATCTGCCCTCCATCTTGGCCCTTAGCAGCTCTGGCATGGATGTTTGCAATGGCTTCCAAACTCGTCTTCCTGCCACCATGCTTTCCCTTCCAGTCTACCTCCCATACTGCTGCCAGAGTTCTCTCTTTAAGAGAAAAAAACCGACCATGATCCAACACCTTTGATGGTTCCTTACCTTTGGTAAAAGTACAACTTCTTTACAATGGCATGCCAGGTCCTTCACAGCTTAGACAACCTATCTTTTTCTTGCTTCATCTCCCAATACATCCCCACATTTCTGAGTCTCATGGGACAACTGACTATTTTTTATATGTATAATGAACTCATATTGGGCTCTCCACTGGGTGTGTTTCTGCTAGCCTTCTGCTTGGCCTGTCAAGGTGTCCTCTGGCCTCCCATCCCATCTTATCCATATTTCTACTATAACACATCAGACTCTTGTGAATTTGCCTTTTTCTTTCCTGTATCTGCCATAGACAGTAAGCACCGGGCCTCATATAAACAACGAATCTGCCAAGGATTGTCTTTTAGGTTTGATGGCATAGCAAAAGAGATTCTGGTAATCAGATTAGCAACTTCTTCCTCTCAGTAGACTTTCTTCCCTATCATTTCAGCTCTGAACTAGCGATTACAAATTGATACAGAGCCCCTACTCATTCCAGATGGCAAACTGTTTTGAGACAGAACCTTGAGGGTCCGGTAGTTCCAGCCAATGGTGCAGATCCATGTAAAATGCATTTCCACCAAATCTTTGAAACGTGGACATTGCCCTACTTCTCAAGGCAGGAGGGCACCTAAGGATGATATTGGTCAGTGGTTTTCAAACCCGGTACTGAGGTTTTGATCTGTGCCCACTCAGGCTCGGATCAAACCCTCCAAGTGAGGTCAAGCATCCCTTTTCATTCTATACTCAGTCGAAAGTTCTTCTTTATGTTGAGCCAGAATTTGCCTCACAACTTGCACTCACCGGCCCCATTTTCACCCCTTGGTGTCTCATGGAAGTCACATGTTCCTTCTTCCCTAGAACTAATCTGTTGGCATTTAGAATTTTCCAGAGTCTGAGATGGAAGGGACCTGGTAGCTCATACAGTCCAATGCTCATTGCAGTTGGGGAACCTGAAACCCAGAGAAGGTAGGTGAACTATCTGCACAACAGCAGACAGCTCGTTGGTGGTGACACTGAGACTAGAACCCAAGTCCCCAGTAATCTATAATGTCCTCCCCAGAATTTGTCCTTCCCTAGAGTGCACAACAGCCTCAGTTCCTAAAATGATTTTTTACAGTCCTCATGGCTCTTCCCTAAACTTACTCCCAACTGGAAGTCACCAATGGCTGAATATCAGTAGCTCAGCCACTGGAAGCTCCATGGCGCCTGGCTTTGGTCAGCCGGGGTAAGGGCAAAGGTCAAGGGGAGCAAACTGGTATTAGGAGCGGAGCTGCTCCCTCCCCACAGCCTTTCTCTGTGTCCTCCTCCTCTTTCCATAGAACTAAGTTCCATTCAGACAGCCCTCCTCCCATGCAGGGCAGCCAAGGGGCAGCTTTCAAAGGCCCCTTCTGACCTATTTGCTAGAGAGGCCCTGCTGTGTGACCTTCCACATCCCAAACCCAGAAACAGGAAGAGCTGGTTTAGTTTGCGTTTTGAGAAGGAAAATGAAAACATAGGAAGTGGAGCTCCTGAGAACAGAGGCTTCCAAGTCTGTGTCCACATGCCCCTGAAGCAGGAGGTTTCAGGGAGTACATTCCACAGGGGAAGGGAACGGCCTTATTATGAAAAACAAAACACAAAGCCCTCTAAGGTTTGGAAAGAGAAAAAGGCCAAAAGGAGACTCTTAAGGAGGGACGGGCAGTCCTTTGAGAATCTCCAACCCTCTCCCCCTGTGCACCACTTGTCCATTTGTGGCTGCCATCCCTTGATCTCATGCTATTATCACCACATCTGGTCCCCAGAGATGCCCTGCTCCCTTTAACCTATGGCCCAAGAGGAGGGCCAAGCCACTTTTCTTGTCTCTGTGAGGATCGTCTAAGTAAGCTGGCACTCAGAACCTTCCTTTCAAATCAGGAAAAAAATACAGACATAAATTAATTACAGGACATGCAAATGTCAGAACAACATTCAGGCTTCACAGAGTACACGCTTCTTGTCTGAAGAAAGCCAGCAAAAGCAGGGCAGCACTTTCCCAGTCCCCAAATATCTCTCGGGGTAATTACTCCATCGCCCCACATGAGCTGCTGTGAGATGTCTTGGCTTTCTCTCCTCTCATCTCTCTGTCACTGGGAGGTGGATGCCATCTTGTTTCCCAACCACAGTTACCCAAAGGGCCAATGCCAAAGGCCTTTTAGATAAAAACGTGTTCCAGAACTCCATCGGTCCTTTCCAGTTCTGGTTTCTGGGCTGCAGAACAGGGCTAATTCAGAGCTAGTTGGCAGGGCAGAGATGTGGATCATTAGGGTGCCAAAGGAACATGGTCTTGAAGGAAACATGCTCATAGCCTCTTTACCAAACTGTTAGTTTTGCAGAATAACACCTGCACCACACAAAAACTTACCACTGTCTCTTGCTTCTCAAAGGGGGCTATGTGTGCCCCCTGGGCCAGAGGTAAGCAGAACTTCTTCCTGGAAGATGCTTTCAAAGGAATCTGCTTGTAACGGCCCATTTCCCCTGAAGGATGTGCGGGCGAAACATCATTTTTACATTACAGCAAGCACAGATAGCTATGCAAGAGCATGCTACATTCACATGAATTGGAAGCTAAAAGTGGAGACTTCAAAGAAATTTCTCACTGTGGCCAGCCGCATGGGCTTCTCCAGCCCCTGGAGGCTGTGGCGGGGGGGATATGGGGCCATTCGGGGGTACATTGCTGCAGAAGTTTCAGAGGCACCACTGACACATTGGGCTCCCTGAGGTACAAACTGTGTCTCATTTCTCTCTGTATTGTCAAAGAGCCAGCCACAGAGAGCATGCTCAGGGACTGGTTCATCCTTCCCTCCACCCATCCACCCATCCACTACCAAGAAAGAAGCAAAAAAGGTGGCTTTAAACTGGTGGAAAGAGCTCAGTTTCTGGACAAGGCAGACAGGCCTGGGTCTGAATTCTGAGTCTGTCCCTTATTAGCTGTGTGATCACCTCTGTGAGGTTCAGTGTTCTCAATTTTCTCCTGGCTTATTGTGGGGACTAAGTGTGACAGGAGGAGGGACAGTGCTCTATAAGCTCCCAGGTAATACCCAAATTATAGTTATTAAATGAGTATAAAATGACCACCATGCCTAGCCCAGGGGGACATGTTTTCTCGAGTCCAAAAATCTGATTTGAGATTAAGGCAGGAGCTGAGGCTTCAGGAATGAGCCCTTGGGCATCTGGGACGGGGAGAGCCCATGTTGAATTGTGACTCTGGAGCCCCACCCGCACTCCAGGGAGGCAGTGTGCAGGCCAGAGGGCAAATTCTGGAGGAGTTATGGAAGGATCAGATGTACTTGCTTTCTCGTGTCTGCCACGAGCCCCTTGGAGGCCTGGCTCTCAGCAAGGGTCATTTGTCAGCAAAGGCCAAAGTACAACCAGGCATGATGACTTATGTGGATGGGAACACACTCTGTGACCTTGAGCAAGTGTCTTCTCCTTCTGGGCCCCGACTTCCCCATCATTAAAATGAAGGGGTTGGATAGGGTGGTCTCTATGGCCCTTCAAGCTCCTACACAGGATGGTAATGTGACTCTTAATTGGAAAGGGGTTTGACACTGATTTTCCAAAAATGTGGTGTTTCAAAAATGTGGTCATTCTGGTCCTCTGATTGTCTGATACTGAATCCTGGACCCTAGTAAAACAGTGGAAAGCGGTGTGGGGAGGGCCTGGCCAGGGCCTGCTTCTACGTAAGTGTGCTGGTTCCTATGGCTTCTACTGCCCGTGTCTGGCTGGACTGGCCCAGCTGGACATCTCCAAAGCAATCCATGCTCACAGTCCAGGTGAGGGGCGGGTGAATGAAGCAGGTGTTTCCCAAGCCCCGGGCTCTGGCCCAGGTAGCTCACAATATAAAAGAGGAAAGGAAAGAAAACAGGAAATCCTGCCCACTCCATGCACCTAATTGTTCAGGAAGAATTCCTTCTAGGCAGGCCTCAGAAGTCAGCAACAGCTGCTGAGTTGCAAAGCTGACTGCTGCAGGCTCTGGGAGGCTGGGAGGCCCCTGCCCCCATCGCAGGCTGTTTGGACCTTTCCCATTCTTCGAAGCTCAGTTCAAATACCATCTCCTCCCCTCTTCCAGTCCCCAAGATACTGTGTCTGTCTTATAGCGTGGATCACATTCTGCTTTGTGTTGGAGCTTTTTCCTTTCACATATAGATGAAAAATAACATGCATTTTCTAAGAAAAAATGTCAGGTTGTAGGAGCCCAAGTCCCACAACCCCTCACTCCCACTGTCCTGAATGAGCCACTGTTAGGAGGACTTTTTGTAGCTTTCCAGAAGGCTTGTGTTGTCCAAGCTGTTGAAAATGCAGGAAAGCGAGATGCTTTGGACAGAGCGCTGGCTCCGGAAGCTAAACGTTTGGGTTTGTGTCTCAGCCATTTACTGCTCAGATCAGCTTGGGTGAATTATCTCCTCTGTGACTGTCAGTCCTGTGTTCTGTACAATGGGGTGACAGTTCTGCTCCTGCCATCTCACAGGGTTGTGGTAAGGACCAAAGAAAGAAATGAAAGAGCGTTGGAAACCGCAGTGGGTGCCCTATGTATTTCCATGCTTGTCTCTGTGACTTGACTGGAAGCACGTCGAGAACAGAAACATGGCACACCTGGGTCAGTCCCCATTGCCCCTAGTCCTGATGACTTGTCCAGAGCAGGCAAGTGGGGGGAAGTGAATGCTGCCCGGGGGACGTGGAGCTGATTCCCAGGGGTGTGCCACACGTGGAGGGGCCGATGCTTTGTTGCTGCCCTGGTTCTGGGCACACAGTTCCCTGACCTTCCTTTAGAAAAGTTACTTGGCTATCAAAATGCTGCTCCACTTTGAAAATTCTGCAACTACTGCTCCCACCCTCTACCCCCCTCAGCTCCTATTTTCTCAGATTCTGGCCCCAACTAATGCTTTCAGAGTTCCCTGTGCATACGTGTGTGTGTGTGTATGTGTGTGTGTGTGTGTGTGTGTGTGTGTGTGTGTAGAGAAAGAGAGAGAGAGAGAGAGAGAGAGAGAGAGAGAGAGAGAGAGAGAGAGAAGGAGGAACTGCCCAGTAAAATTCATTTTCTCAACAGACCGGGTGTAAACTGGTGGGAACTTACAGCTGGGACTCCTCAACTATCATTTAGTCCAGTCACTCCTCTTCAACCTTTAACAGACGGGGAAACTGAGAGAAACTGAGATCCAGAAAAGGGAAGGAACTTGCCCAGGAATTGACTGGCTCTAACAGCCAAGTAAAGGGCGGAAGCTGCAAGCCTCTGGGCTGAGAGCGTTCAAGTTAAGGGAAGTATCCTGGGAAGGTGGGTGGGGTCCTGGAAGAGATGAACATGACCAGAGGGGGTGGGCAATCTGGAGAAGCCGTTGGGACCAGCTGCAAAATTCCCCTGGAAAGTGGAAATAGAAGAAATCCGAGGGTTGTGGTTTAGCAAGTTATAACGAGTCTTGCTGAGCAAGGGGAGAGGGGAGAGAGGAAGAGAGAAATCGAGGGGGCCAGAAAAGCAGAAAAAAGGGAAGAAGGCAGGCTAAGACAGGTGAAAGCAGGACATTTATAGTGCTAGGGTGACATTTATAGTCAGTAAGTGCTGGATGTGGCATATCAGTAGTCTTGTCTCGTGCGGGACATCCAGTCACCTTGTAAGTTCCCAGCAGCACTGTGCAGCCTGGGCTGGCTGCTGGAGCAGGAGCGCACCCGCGCTGCAGCCGTAATCTGATTTTAGGTATACAGTCACAGTGCAAGGCGAGCTCAGCCCATTTTACAGGTGACAGTGACATAATGTGGCAATGAAAATAACAACTAGCACAGGAATAATAGAAATAAGTAAAGATGTACTGAGAGCCAATAGTTGTACTGATTAAGGGTCCTAGAGCCAAAGTGTCTGCATGCAAATCCCAGTTGCACTCTTCATTGTGCTGTGTGATCTTGGACAACTTGCTTAACTTCTCTGGGCCTCAGTGTCCTTATCTGTAAAATGAGGATAATAATAGTGTCTTCTTGAAAAGAGTTGGAAGGATCAAATGAGTTGACTCAGGGACAGCCTTTGAACAAGGCCTGGCACAGTTGATGCTCAATAAATGACAGCTATTACTCTCACCATCGCTACATGCTGGGCACTGTTCTCAACATTTTACTCGTATTTATGGCCTGTAATGATCATTCAGAAGGTAACTGAGGCCTAGATGTAAAGGGAACATATCTAGTCTGTTGGCTTTTATATTCGTCTTAGGTGAAGATTTCCCCCCAAAACTGAATCCAATGTGGAACCTCAATAGATAAAACAAAACAAGGAGCATGGCTCTGATTTCAGCAAAGTTGGGTAGGGATGGGGCCTGGAGCCACCAGGCTCGGCTGTCCCTTATTCTCCCCTCCCCCAACATCCCCAAGGCGGGCCTTGAGGCTGCCCCCCCGCCCCCCTCCCCCCGCCCCGGCCACTGTGAGGCACCGTCTGCAAGCCTATCCTCATAGTGTGTCTAACGTTTTTATGCTCAGGTGAAGGAATTGAGTCTGGAAGGGCAAGTACCATGCCCAAGGTTACCGAGCAAGTAAAAGGCAGAGTGGGGTCCAGGTGGCACCACCAGGCGGAGGACAATAACTGGTCCTTGGTTAAACTAGAACACACAGCACCCAGGCTTGGAAAGAGAACAGCTAGGAAAGGAGGGCGAGCAGGAGGGAGGGACAGCTGACCCAGAGGCCCTGCCCACAGGCCCTGAGTGTCACCAGCCCCTTTGGACCCTTCTGTCCTGCTGGGACCACCTCAAACTTCAAGAGAATAAGACAAGGCCTGTCCTCATGCCACCTCTGTCTGCACAGGGCTTGGGGTTATCTTTTGACAAGGAATGTAGTCCCCTGTCTCTGACCTGGGTTAAATCCGCTTTGAGATGGGCCCCAGTGAGCATTTCCACAGGGCTTTTCCTTCTCCAGGTTCCTGGACGGCAGTCTGGCTTCCAAGCCATTGTTGCTGAGGAAGTGCAGGGGCCTGGCCTGGTGCTCTGCCCCTTTCACAGCTCTGGTCGGTGCCCCTATGTGCTCAAGGCATGCCACTGTTTATCTTAGAATCTGTGCCTCGCCACCTTTTGTTTCCAGACTGACTTTGGCCTGGGTTACCTAAGGACACCCCTTGGAGGAGAAATGACAGGAGTTTTCCCCCAGAGAACTTTGGGACTTCTCTAGAAGCCCTTGTTCGGATCTGATCACTTGAGCCATTCAGGCCCCATGAGAGAGAACTCTGGGAGACAGACTGTCCAGGGCAGGGCAAGGTAGGGACAAATAGTGGAGGGCAAAGTCCAGGTGCCTGGATGGGCCTCAGACCTCCAACTGTACCACGGAGGGATGGAGCAGATGTCCCCTGGGAACCCTCCATCTGCAGGCTGGGCTGCCCTGGAGGCCGGGCCACTGGGGGCTCTCTTGGGACTGGCCTGGAATCCCGGGGGAACATACCAAGTGACTGATGCAAAGAAAGCCTGCCCACTGCCGTATCTCTCTGGCCCTCCTTGCTAGTCACCAGTCGGTGGAGATACAAGGGGCAGATTACTGCCCCCCAAGCTGCAAACTGCCCCTCTGACACAAAAGCAGCTTTTGTTCATGGCAAGGCCAGCGGCTCAAATGGACAGAGCCCTGGACCCCTGGGCCAGACTGCAGGGTACATGCTATACCCACACAGGTGATGGCAAGAGGAGGAGAGGCTTCCGCCAGTTCTGACTGGGGTGCAGGTGTGTGTACTGAGGCCAGGGGGTGGGGGTAAGGGGCGGCTGTGGGTCGATGCTGTAACTGCTTCCCAGATAAAGGCAGAATCAGTGGCGATCAGAGCTGAGCAGGGACAAGAGGCAAGAACATGATGCAAGGACAAGAAGGAAGCGGTCAGGCAGGACGAAGGGCTAAGGTGGGCACGTTGGCCGTGACAAGCACGTCTTTTCCAAGCTTTTGTTATCTATCCAGGTCCATAATGGCTTAGGGAGGTAGGTGTTATGGTCTCCATGTAAGAAGTGAGGAAACGGAAGCCCAGAGAAGTGCTGTTTGGCATCTAAGTGTGGAAATGGGTGCTCAAAGCCAAGGCTGCTTCGACGGTTAGGGGCCCCTTCCTTGGAGCTCAGAGAATCCACATGCATGGACATTGTTGCTGTGCACCCAGCAGCCCTCCGAAGACGTGGCTGCAAGGGCCCAGGACTTCCCATTTTCCCATGGCCCAGAAGAGGCTGGTGACTGGCCATAGCCGTACACAGCCAGGTCAATGCTCAGCTTCCAGAGCTTTCTGCCTTCGGTTGGAAAGGTGTAGACCCCACAGCTGTTCTGTCTGCAGCTGCTCATTCCCACTTACAATGTGTCCTCACATCCATCATCTCAAGGTTTGCAGGGCAGAAAAAAGATTTCCATTTTCTAAGTGAAGAAACTGAGGGTCAATAACTTTCCAAATGTTGCACAGCTTTCTTTCTCTCTCTCTCTCTCTCTCTCTCTCTCTCTTACTGAGTGGTGGAACCAGAACTTGAGACCAGAACTGAGCCCAAATCCCCTCTACTTTTTCACCAAGAGCACTTGGCCAGCAAGGGAAGGACAGAGCAAGTTTACTGAAGCATAACGTTCAAGGCCAAAAGAAGCAAACCCCAGCTCCCGAGGGTGACATTTAAGTCCTTCGCTCTTTTCCATACAACCCCCTGCATTGCAGATACACTCATGGGGCCTTTGAGGGGACAAGACAAGCCAGTTAGCTCCGTTCTCCAGAACGGACCCCAGAGTGGACCCCAGAGCCCGTGACTTTCGTGGGCCCTTCTCTCTCTTTCCCTCACCACCTGTGGTTGCGTGTCATTCTGGGTCATTGAGTCATCTTTACATTCCTCCACTCCAGTGGCATTGGGGAAAGAAAACCCTAAATCTCTCAACCTCCACTTGGTTTGGTCAAGGCTGCTTCTGGTCACTCGCTCACTCACTCACTCACTCTTCACTCAGTCCTTTAATAGATATTCCCTAAGTGCAGCTCTGTGGCAAACTGCTTCCTGAACAATGGATACGCCATCAGTAATAAAACAGTCCCCGCCCTGAAAGAATTCAAACTCTGATTGGGTAGGAAGACATATAGGTAACTAAACTCAATATGGAATCATTGCTGATGTAACAGCTGTGGGAGCCCCCCAGAAAGGGAGTGGCTTATGCTGTTCATAGGAGGGCCTACAAGGGTATGTAGGACTTTGCCAGGTGCAGGAGATTGGGTGAATAGCTTAGCCTCTTTGTGCCTCAGTTTCCTCATCTGTAAAACGGGAGAGTAATAGTACCTCCAGGGTTTCTGGAAGAAGTCTATAATTTCAAACGTGCAAAGAGCTTAGAACATTGCCAGACACACTGAAGGCACCATGTAAGTGTTTGTGAAATAGGTCTGAGGAAATAAGGATGAGCATTTCTGTGAGAGAGAAGAACATATGTAACACATTCGGAAGGTAATAAAGTTAAGTTAATGAAGTCTCAGGAATGCAGGCTGATTTGGCTGGGTGACCTTGTGCAGCACTTTGAATGTCAACCTTAGAAGTGTGGACTTGTCCCTGTACATGGATGGACAGCCATTTCTGAAGCTAGATCTTGTCCATGGAGGGTGCCAGAGGACTCCTGTGTGAAGTGCTAGGTCCCAGAGATTGCCACAAGCCAGAAGCAGTCAGTCACCACATTCGAATGGAGGTCACCAGCCCTATGCATCGATCTGGGGAAGGGTGAGTTGGGGGAGAGGCGCTACATCTCAGTCCTCAAGGAGCCGCTCACCTCATTAGAATAAGGCTTGCTTCTGCCAAGAACCTACTCAATCATCTTGGTGCAAAGAGGTGGGGATGCTTGGGTAAGAGATTCTTTTGCTTTCTGAGAGGCAGTATGTATAATGGTCACTAGCCAAGGCCGACAGGCTGTCTGGGTTTCCATCCCAGTGTCACTTCCAAACCTTCGACCATGGGCAAATGGCTTAACTCCTCTGCTACAGTTTTCCCACTAAAAATGAGAACAATGGTAATAATTCGGTCTCCTCATAGAGTTGTCTCAATGATTAAATCACACATGGAAAGTGCTTAGAATGCTGGCTCATGCACCATGGGCTTCAGAAATGTTAACTCTTCTCAGGGACTAAGGGCCTGCCGTGTGCCACGTATCTGGTACCCCTGGGGTAAAAGGCAGAGGCCTAAAGGAGAAAAAAACACTAATTTTTATATGAAAGCAACATGGGTGTATCCTAGAGTTAATTGGCAAGTTCAAGTAGATGTTTAAGATAAAGGTAGCGACTCCAAAGACATTTCCTGCTTGGAGCCGAAGCTTCAGGGTTCATCTTCAGTCCCCAGGGTTTCTCCACATTTGTCCCCCTTGGCCCTTCGGGATACTTGGGCACAAAAGTTCCAGGCACACAGACACATGTGAGCTCATGGGACTTGACGGTGGCGTAAGGATGATGACTGCCATGATATGGGTGAAAGGAGAGCCTTGGGGTTCAAATTCTGCCATCGCTACTTACTAGCTGTGTGAACTTAGCAAATTACACTAGATTTGTCATCCCTCAGTTTCTCCATCTGTAAAATGGGGATGATGATAATGATGGTGATGATGACAGTATCTGCTTTAGAGGGTTGTGGTAAGAACCATGCTGGGCATAGAGTTAGCACTCAATACACATTAGCTTTTATTAAATCCCTTCTCACATTTCTTCCTACAACAACATTGTCAGGTGGGTGTCATCCTGTCCTTTTATGAAGAAGGAAATTGAAGCTGTAAAAGGTGAGATCAGATTTTCTAACAGAGGACACTCCTGCAGTGGGGACGGGGTAGAAATAAATGCCCTGTGGGGTCCTTTCCAGTTCCCAGGTTCTGTGATTCAAGTTCAGCTTTGGAGCGCTTTCACATCACCGTTCTGGCTGGGGCCGAGGCAGCAGAACTCAGGAAGTAGGGGAGGGACTGGCCAGGGAGGGAGATGCCTTAGCAGGGTAGGAAATGGCTGCTGCCGCCCTTCCTTCTAGGCTGCTGCCGCCCAGGGCTGTCCCGCACTCCATCCCCACCAGAGAGCAAAAGGGAAACTCCTGTGTTTGGAGGAAGCTGACTGGGGCCTCCTTTTCCTCAGAGGTTAGGTAACTTGCCCCTGTGGCAGGAGCAGTGCAGGGGCTGCTGGAAACAGAAGTCAAAGGCGTGGCAGCACCAAGCTGGGCACAGAGAGGGGCCTCCCAATGGCTGTTCATCCTGGCGGAGCTGGTCCGGAGTGGGGATTGCTGAGAGGTCAGAGGGCTGATTTATGATCATATGAAGAAAGCCAAAAAGAATTCCATGAAGCAGCCTGGCCTAGTAGAAGGAGGAGTACACAGGAGGTCTGTCTTGATTCTGAAATGGACTCACTATGTGACCTTGGGCAAGTCCTGTACCCCATGTGAAGAATGCATTCAATAAATATTTCGTGAACACCTACTGTGTGCCAGCACTGGCCTGTGGAAAAGGATAAATGGCATGGCAATCACTATGTTAATCTCTCATTCCCTACCAGCCCTGACATTGGGTCTATGAAAAGTGGGTGCAAATCTGCAGATAAGCCCACCTCAATTCACAAACTCCTCTTTCTTTTCCTAGCCTGTCCCTCCCAAATGAGGTTGCTTAGCCCTAGTCTTGTGGCACAAGGTATGGAGAGGGTGGAGGGAGGGGCTGTGAACTTCACCTGCGCATTCCCTTATCATGATTCCCATTGTGTCATGGGATTATTATCCTCACATTACAGATGAGGAAACAGGCTCAGAGAGGAAATACGGCCCAGGCTGTGCCCAGTTAGTGCAGAGCCACTATTAGAATCTTGCCCCCGCTTACTGGCCACCACTAGAAGTGGGGTGCAAATGAACAGGTCTGAGAGCCAGCAGCTTTCTGTGTTCCTTGCATTGTAAACAAAGGCAGATCAGGTAAGGCAAGTTTGCTTGCTGTGGGTGGAGGTTAGGGGTAAGGGAATTGAAGATATATAACTTAGGGTCTTGGATCCGGGCTGTTTTTGTAGACCCCCAGGGCCGATCTCTGAGAACAAAAGTGAATCTTTCTTTACAGAGACTGTACTCTGAGCCGGGCACCACGCTCAGCCCCTTTGGGTCCTCAAAACAGTCCTGCAACGTGGACATAATTAATGCCCCCCCCCCCCCCCGTTTAGATGGTCGCTGCGTCTTTGCATTCTTGGGCCTCAGTGTTGCGTCTATAACATGAGTCTATAAGGCACGCTTCTGCTCAGAAGGTCCAGGGGTTCTTGGTACTAGAAGCATTTCAGGTGTTCTTGTTGGAAGTCAGGCTCCCGTTGCTCTGGTTAGATGGAAAATGGGGGTGGGGGGTGGGGGTGAGGTGGCAGTGGGTGGTGAGGAGTGAGTGTCAGCCTGCCAAGATTGTGGGAGCCACGGTTCCCCTCCGCATTGGACCTATGCACAAGGTCTTCTGCCATTTCACGTGGTGGGTGAGATTTGGGGTAGACAGGTGGCGGAGGGGCTGCCCTGGGGACTAAGAAGACCCTCACTCTCGCACTGAGGTGGGAGGGCAGGAAAGAGTGGGATTAGTAGTAAAACACCTCTCAAATAGGGGCGGGGTGGAAAGGGTCGGAAGGTGACTCCAACCGGAGAGGGGGCCGATGGCAACGGGGAATCAGGGTATCGCAGCTAAATGACTTGAGGCCAGCATAGGATATAGAGAAAGGGGGGTTCCTGCCCTAGGTGGGGGCGTGGAACTTTCTAGTCGCTATGAGGGGCGGGGCCAGTCGACAGTGGCTCTCTCAGCCCCTCCCTCCCTCGATGTTTCCCGGGCTGTGGGCTCAGTTCGGGTGCAACCACCCGAGGCGCCAGCGATCCGGCGAGCCGGCTCGCTGCCTGCCTGCGCGCTCCGGAGCCGCGGCCAACGCATGGCCCAGGCGCGGGGCTGGGGGCCGGCCCAGCGGCTTCCGAAGCCCCGGACGTGGACGCCGAGGACGCTGTGGGGTGTGAAGGGCACCCGGGGCGACCCGCTGCGCTGGAAACCAGGTGAACAGAGCTGGGCGGACCTGCGGGAGGTCAGGGCTCTGCTGCACTTGGCCGAGAGCCTTGGCGCTGCCGTCCCGGAGGCTCCGCCAAGCTCCCGGCCCGCTCGTCCTTGGTTCCAGTCCCGTTTTCATCTATTAGTCCTACGTCCGTTTGTCTAAACCCCACCCCTGGCTGGCAGTCCCCCTTTTCAGACCTTCCACCCCAGCGCGCCTGCTTTCTTCTAATTCTTCGCCCACTCTTGCTCTGTCTCAAGGTGCCCCGTCCTTTTATCCCAACTGTCCGTCTGGTTTCGTCCCTCCCCACCTCTCTACCTCTGCCTTCAGCCTCCGCTCAAAAAGAACGTTATTTTAGTTACCAACACACAGTAGGCGCTTAATAAACAGTATGCTCTTTTCCCTTTATTCCTATTCATTGTTTCTCTGCCTCTGGTGTCGCACTTCCACCCTCCTGTCTGTCTTCCTGTCCCACTGTACATCTGACCCTCGGCCTGTATTTTTACTATTTATTCCATTGTCTGCCCTTCTAGCTCTCTTTTTGTCTCCGTATCCTTAGGTCTCACTACCTATTCAGTAGCTCCCTACACCCCCCCCACCATCCCTCCAAGGGCCCTTTACTGCCTAACTCTATTCCCCAGTTGCATGACACAGCTGAGCCCCCCCCCCCAAGCACATTTTCAGTCAGTTCGAAATGACTAAAAGCTCCATCCCGGGGCCTGTTTTCACTCCAGTGGGTCTCAGAGTTCCTGGCACTTTGTCTTTTGAAAAATTGAAAAAAATATATATTTCTTTGAGCACTTAAAAACTTTTCCATGCTCTGCCCATTCGTTTTCCCCAGTAAATTCTCCCTTGCTCCCACCCAAATGGCAGGGAGGAAATAGCAAACTGGATTGGGTTTCTCGACATAGATTTGTCATGGAACATGCACACACTGAAGGACAGGGCCTGCAGAGATGCTCAGATCAGACCCTCTGGCTGTACATATGTGGACATCGAGGCCCAGAGAGAGCAAGACTCTCAGCAAGGTCACACAGCATCTCTGTGCTAGAAGCAGGGTAGAAGCCAGAGTTGCAGTGTCCTGCCCCTGATCCAGGAGCCTTGGTGGGAGTTGGACCCAGGATTCACTTCCCTGGTGTTTCCTAGGGGTCTGTTGATTCAGAGACATCAGGTGTCCAACCTGGGAGCCTTGCTGCCCCCCTCTCTCCCAGTCCTCCGGACCTCACCTGACTGCTCACCTGTCTGAGTTGGGCATTCTCCCTCTGGGGTTGCTGTTGCCTCCCCCACTGGCACAGGAGCTCCACGAAGATAGGGACCCCAGCTGTCAGGCCCATCTGCTGTGTTCTCTGCCCCAGCCATGTGCGGGTGCCCAGGTGCCCATGTTGACTGACAGGTTGATACATACGAGGTCTGACAATTAAGTTCTCGAACAATGTTGCTAAACTTTTTTGATATCAGAGGGATTATTCATTATGAATTTGTACCAACTGGACAAACAGTTAACCAAGTTTACTATTTAGATGTGCTGAAAATGCTGTGTGAAAAAGTTAGATGAAAACAACCTGAATTTTTCGCCAACAATTCATGGTTCTTGTATCACGACAATGCACCAGCTCTCAGGGCACTGTCTGTGAGGGAGTTTTTAGCCAGTAAACAAATAACTGGATTGGAACACCCTCCCTACTCACCTGATCTGGCCCCCAATGACTTCTTTCTTTACCTGAAAATAAAGGAAATATTGAAAGGAAGACATGCTGATGACACTCAGGACATCAAGGGTAATATGACGACAGCTCTGATGGCCATTCCAGAAAAAGAGTCCCAAAATTGCTTTGAAAGGTAGAGTAGGTGCTGGTGTCAGTGCATAGCTTCCCAAGGGGAGTACTTCAAAGGTGACCCTAGTGAGATTCAGCAATGAGGTATGTAGCACTTTTTCTAGGATGAGTTCGTGAACTTAATTGTCTCACCTCATATGCATAGGGAAGCCCCAGCCTGGGTGAGGGTCAGATCAGAGCTTTTATTTATTTAGAGAGAGAGAGAGCGCGAGAGAGTGAGAGAGAGGGAAAATTGGAAGGTGGTGGTGGAGGAGACCTGTACTTGGAGAAGAGCCCATTGAGTAAGGATAGGGACTCCTGGGCCAGGAAGAGCCCAGACCCTTTGTAGAGTAGCCCTCGGGCCTCACAACACATCCTAGGCTCTCTCTGATGTCATCCTGAGGCCTCTGAGGGCTGTCCTTCGGGGAAAGGAGCCAGGGTGGGTAGGTGTCCAGGGGACCGCTCTGTCTGCTTGAATTGAGTTTGCCAAGCTCTAGAGACCCATAATCACAGGGTTGGATTGTGCTAGGCTCTGTGCAGAGCCTGTAAAAGCTACTCCCTCCACCCCCGCCCGAGGAGCCCTCCAACTTCATCGGCACTGGATCTGGTTGCACATGCGGTCAGGCTGATTGATGGTGGGGCCTGTGGGTGGGAAGGAAGAGCTCCCTCTTTCCTCCTTTTCTATCTCCTCCTCACCCTCCCAGGTTTTGTCTTGGGAGCTCCTTCCCCAGAGGGAGGGCCATGTAGAAGGTTCCCAGGCAAGGGAGCAGGATACTGAGCTCTGCTCAAGGGCTCTGGGTACCCACTGTTGTGGGGTGAGCTGAGGGCAGTGCTGGAGGCAGAGGCCAGATCTCCAGCCTTCTAGGCTGGCTGGGCCTCGGCAACCCCCTTCCTTTTTCTCTTTCCTCTGCTCTTTCTGGCCTGGAGCCCAGCTACTCCCCATCCTCAGAAGTCCCTCACACCCCACCACCCCCCTCCTCTGCAGAAGCCCCATTAATGCTGGCTTTCTGGGAGCCCCACCCACACGGGAACACACAGAGAAGCTCACGGAAGCAGAGAATGCACTGGAAAGAAGGGACTCGAGAAACTAGGGCTCAGCCCTGCTTTTCCAGATGAGGAAACAGCCTAGCCAGGAAGGAGCAAGCTTAAAGGTTTAAAGTAAACCAGGCACAGGGGACTGTGGGGGAGGGAGAGGAGGGAAGGTTCCTCTGGGCTCAGCTGCTTGTATGTGCACACGGGGAGGATGCGAGGGGGCTTGTGTTGGAGGTGGGCTTGCCTTTACTCATCTGCCCTCAGCACGCTGTGACCTTCCTGTGAAGGACAGGAATGGGTGGGGTGCCGAGGGTGGACATCCTGCTCTGGGTGTCTGTGCCGCAGTCACCAAGTGCTCTGCCCAGGGTGACCTCACCTATTCATTTGGGCCAAAGGCAGGCAGACCTCCCTGAGGGAGCGGGGGTTGGGGGCTCACCTGCCTACAGCAGAAAACCTCTTGGCCCTTTGAGATGGGCCAGTAAAGCCCGGCCAGGGGCCCACCTCATTGTCATGGCCTGGTGGGTCTATTATGTGGATGTGAGGGGGCCAGCCTTCATCAGGCTGACACTTTGGTGTTTGTTGGGGAAAAGGGGACAGGCTTTTGGGTGTCTGGGGAAGAGCCAGGGATAGGAACAGAGTAGCCCTGGGTTCTTTGCCTCCAGCTGTCGAGTACAAGTGCCTGGAGACCTCATGAGCCAGCCCAGCGCTTTCTTCTCCATGGCTCCCGGAGGCAGGTGGGAGGGAATGAAGGTCTGTGTGTTGTAGCTTGAGGGGGAGCCCAGAGAGGTAGGTGATCCCTGAAACTCCCCTGGCCTGTGCCTGACTCCCCCTCACAGGCAGCTCAGGACTTCCAGCCCAGCACAGGGCTCCCCGTTCCAGCGTTTCTGGCATATGGGGTGAGCACAGCCACAGTGGTCCCCTGGGCTGTGAGCTGAACTCCTCCCAGGACCTAGCTGTCTGTGCCCCACCCCCACTCAGCAATGCTCAGTGAGGTGCCTGTGTGCCCCTCACCTTTGCAAGCCCCTCTCACCACCGCTTCCTCACCTCCCCACGTCTGGCCCTCCTCTGGCTACCCCTCTTAGTGCAAACCCCTGCCATGGCCACAGCTCCTCAGGATTGTTTTATGAGCTGTAACTAAGTATCCCACGTTGTGGGAGCCTGCTCAATAGCCCCCTTTCATGAGGCTGGGTGGGGGCCCCAAAGCACCAGGGAGCAGGCGCTTACCCTCACAGGCCTGGCTGGTGGGCTTTCGATGAGGCATGCAGGAATGTGTGTGAGGGCACCCACGGTCATGTGCTGGACCTGCCTGTCCGGGTGTAATTCATTTTCCCCTCACGCTTCGACTCCCCTTTCTTTCCCCCCAGCTGAGTTTCCTGGAATTATTTGCTGCTGCTCCTTTAGCGCCATAGAAAAGGGTCATAGACGAGTCTGTCTGGTTCCTTCCTGGCGTTACCCGCAGCCATTCCAGAGTGGGCTTATGGGTCTGCTTACAACAGCCTGAAGAACCCCCATTCCTAGGTGGGGGCAGGAGGAGGGAAGTGTAGGGACTGCTGTAAATCCTCAGATAAGCACTTATTGGGACCCAGGTGTTGTGGAGTGAGGCTCAGGGTAACAGCGTACGTATGGAGTTTCTCTCTGCCCTGGAAAAAAGCTTAGCTCTGCAACGTGGTTAGTGCGGTCCTGCTCCTGTCACCGCCCTTGACAATCTACCCTCACATCCGTTGTCTCTACTCCACCTGCTACAGATTGTGCTCTAACCTCATTTGACAGGTGAAGAAAGCGATGATTGGCTCACACAGTGACTTGCCCTGGGTAATACAGCCATAACGTGGTAGAGCTGAGACTGGCGCCCAGCTGCCCCACTTCCCGATCCAGGGCTCATTCCACCATTGCTCGGGGCCTCTGTCGCCACGTGTAATAGAAGCACTTTCTATGTGCCAGCCATCATTCTAAGTGTGACTTAGCCCAGTGGATCTGTTCAACAGCCATCCAAGGTCAGGGCTGTGATCATCATCCACACTTGACAGATGAGGAAACTGAGGCACAGAAAGTTGGAGAGTAATTTGCCCAAGGTCACACAGCTAGTTAGTGGTAAAGTTGGACTTTGTACCCAGGCCGTCTGGCTCCAGAAGCTACTGTCCTGCCTTTTGCACGATGCAGCTGGGCTGTGGTCGTGGTAAAGTGAGGGAAGCCCGTGCCTCGGTGCATGCACGCACCCCAAGGCCTTTTACCTGCCCTCAGCCAGCCCTCATGCACTTAGGTTTTCCTGCCTGCTGGCTGAGTAGGCAGCCAGGACAGCAGCGGCAGCACTATAGGACACAGGTAAGACTGGGGCTTGTGGGAAAAGTGACGCCAAGGAACAGTGCCCAGAAAGGAGCCTGTGAAAAGGTACCACCTCCTCATCCGATCCAGGCACCATCACTGAATATCTGTTCTATGCAAGACGTCAGCTTACATGAGGGCTGGGGGTGGCTTGGGGAGCAAGAGAGAGTGGTGCGATTGAAAAGATGAGCTACGGTATCTTTGTCCTTCTGAAGAGGCTGAGCTCTTCTCGCCTTTCTGAAGCTCATGGGGTAAGGGAAGGAGATCAAACAAGACGCAAAGAAATAGCCCAGACATCACTTGGGCCATTTCAAATGTCACAATGCACATGGCAAATATTAGGATTATAGGTTTCCCTGACTATTGTATTCACTCAGTCATTCAACAGATGTTTTTATTGAGTACCTTACTCCATGCCAGGCACTGTGGAGCTCTTGTTCTAGTTATTTATGGTAATTGCTCTTTTTCTTTCAGTTTTTGTACTTTTTTAGTAGTTTTTGTACTCTTTTTGTAGTGTTTGTGCTTTCTGCAGTTTTCCCTGTTGTAGTTTTCTGGGTTGTCTCGTTTTGTTTTAAGAGCTGAGTATCTCAGAGCCCATCGTATCTAATTCACTTAAAGGTATCTACAAAAAGACAAGTTGGGTTTGCTTATCATTGATATGATTGTAGTTTCTTCACGGTTGTGCCTTGAAAATCATTTGACGTTCATTCAGCCATCAGCAAACATCACTTGAGAAATTGCTGTAGGAACTGTGCTTGGTGCCGTGGGGTGGAAGGAATCAGCTCTGACATGATTTCCTGCCCTTAGGGAAGCTCTAGGATCATTGCAGGACCCACCCTTTTATGTCCTTCTAGAATTTTCCAGAAGCAAGATAAGTTTGGCTCCAACTGAGAGCCTTAGGGATGCTTACCGATGTAACAGCCCAGCTTCAGGAAGGAGGTCATCTCCCTCCCCACCCATCAGAAGGGTTCCTGACACTGGGTAGGATTTTGTACCCAGGTGTGAGTTCTGGCGTACAGGCCTCATCCACATCCAAGACCCACAGGGACATGGCTCACATTGAACCAAGTGCCACCTGCAGTCTTGCCATTGAAAGGAATGAGCGGTGCCTTGTTTCATCTTTTCTCCTCTGATACTCAGCAGGGCCAGCAGGGAAGGAAGGTGGGAGAATTCTAGTTTGGTCTAGTGGGTTGAAGGCCAGACAGGAGGGGGGCACGTGGGGCTACATTTCTGGTTCTGCCACTTCCATTGCCTCGGGTGACCTTAAGAAAGTTGCTATTCTAAGAATCACTCATTTTTGCTCTCATCTGTGTTGGATACTCTGGCAAACAAGTTAGATGAAAGCAATCCCTGCTTTCTAGGAACCTCCGCTTCCCTTCTCCATCTATTAGGTAGGGAGAAAGTAACCGGTGTGCAGATACTGTCCCTGCCATGGATTTCCTGGGTAAACTTGAGTGAGTCATCTCTTCTCGGTTTCTGTACTTGTAAATGTGGAGGATGGGTGGCTGGACGCATGGGCTCATGGGTCCTGCCATCCCAGGCTAATAGAGTCCCCAGTGCAACAGAGAAATTAAGGTTGTGAACTTGTGTTGAACCCTTGTGAGGAAAGGCGAGAGAGAAATAAAATCTTAACACTGTTTCTTACTGAATTTAAACGGGCTTTCTGGTGGTACATGATGTCACAACTCTTGGGAGCTCTCCTGCCATGATCAATGGAGATGCCCCCAAGTTTTCCATGCATTTCGCTGCAGAAGAATTTGGACTTGAGGCAGAGTTGGGAGTAGTGGGGAAGTTGCAGGATGCTGGGAATGGCAACCTCCTGCTCAAATATCTAATGTTTCGGTTCTCTCTTGGTTGCCTCTACTAACCCGAGATCTCACCAGAGTTGTATATCCCGGTAAATTATCCTCAGCAAGCCACTGAACCTTCCCGTGCACGTGGCACGTGTACTCAAACCCCCCACACGGTGCCAGACACATTCAGCGCTCAATAAATATTAGTCTGTGTCCCTGGCCAACTCGCTCCTTCACTCTGGGTCCCTGGCTCTTGGCTTTCGCCTTCTCTCCCCCCACCCCCAGCAGTGTGACCTGAGGGGAGAGGCAGCGGCGCAGCGATTGGAGGAACTAGAAGGCAAGAGCCCCGCCCAGCACAATTTGTGCGACTTTCTGGGGAGTCCGGTGGGCCGGACTGCTTCCTCATTGGTCGAGGGACCTATATGTGGGCGGGGTGTCCCTACAGCCAGCTCGCCGTCTCTCCCTCCCCACCTGCGCCAAGAGTGGCCTCCGGTTGACAACAGCTAAGCAGCCGCGGCAGCTGTTGCTCTGGCTGGCACCGTTACCCCCACCCGACCCCGGGCTCCGCGCGTGCCCCGGACGGAGCAGTCCCGCCTGCGCTCGCCTCTTGCCCGCTGGCAGCTGTGTCGGGGTCTCGAACCCCATGCGGTGAACGCGGCCTCCAGGTAGGAGTTGGGGTGACAGCAGGGGGAGACCCGGACCCACGCGGGGGGGAGCGAGCTAAGCCACTTTAGCCACCGTGATTTGGGGTCGGAGTCGCCTAAGCTAGGGGCATCCGTGAGCTCGCCGGGGGGCCGTGCTTCTCCCAGGAAAGCCCCGCAAGTGAGGTGGCGGAAAGCAGCTGCCCGCGCGTTATCCCCGGGCCTGTCTGGAGTCGGGAGCCGTAGCTCTGGGGCTTAGGAGGGGGGCCTGAGCTGGGCGGGGGCGGCGTGGCTGTGGGCTCTGTGGCTGGGTCACGCCGCTTCTCCTGCCCTCTCCTTTCTCTGTTTTTGAGGGCATTTCCAGGAAGCCCTTGGTCGGGCCGTGTGGGCTTTCCCTCAGCCACTGCCTTCCCTTCTGAGAAACGCCCCGGACTTTCCTGGTATTAGGGTAGCTGTGGGGATCAAGCGAAAACCTTTGGATAAGTTGTATCTTTCAGGGCTCAGTTTCCCCATGAAGTCCAAAATGGTTTTGGATTGGAGAACTTCTGAGGCTTTTAGTGGACATTTTTGGGATTTCCAAATTGAGTAGTCTGGGGTTCTCTCCATTTCTCTTCTCCCAAGACTCTGAATTATGACTCAGGAAACCGAGGTTCAGCCACTAATTCATGTGACTTTAGGAGAGGCATGCGACTTCTGTGAACCCCAGTGTTTTCAACTGCAATTCAGGTGGTGGGCTGGATTTCAGTATCTAAAAGGCCAGTCTCTTCCGCCCTGATATTTGGTGACTTGGTGCATGGATCCCTGCTGCTCCTGGCTGGCAGGTAAAGGGTTTTCTCTGAGACGTGTGGGACCAGAGGAGCTACACAGATGGAGAGCATTGTGGTGATTACGCTGCTAAGCCAGCTGGAAAAGTAGTGGTGGTGGGGAGGGCTGGGGCCAATGCAGAACCCTGGGTCCCAGAGGTTGGGCTGGAGGGCCCTGGCTTGTCTCCATCCAGAGGAGAGGGTGATGAATCACACCCAGGGCTATTTTCAAACCCTGACTCCTACTGTGGGACCTGTTCCCACCCCCACTTTAGGGGTTGCTGTCCCCACCCACCATCTGTCTTACTGCTCTCTGAATTTTCCCTTCACTTTCATCCTCCTGGAATGGAGGAGAGGCAGTTCTTGTCTGAGGATAAGAGGGCAGGCAGCCCAAGGGCGCAAAGAAGGTGGGGGTTGCAGGTGGTTTCTGAGTGGTTGATGGAGCAAGTGGGAAGAATGTGGCAGGGAGGAGGATGGGGGCGGGGGCCTCTTACTCTAAAGCTACAGCTACCATAGCGCTGGTCCTCCTGGGCTGGCCCTCGTTGCTGGGCTTTAGCTTTTGTGCAACTCTGTTCTGGATTTGGGGTTTGGGATTTCTGTTCCCTGGACCTCTGTAGGTAGGGCTAGAGAGTGCCGCATGGATGGAATTCACTAAGTCTCCCCTGTTGGCTCGCCTGCTCTCTTCCCCTCACGCGACTCTTAGAGAAGTATGTGAAACCTCTCTGAGCATCTGCGGCTCCCGTCCCGTCCCCCGGCATGGAGAGACGCACCTGGAGAGAAGCTGCTGTTGGGAAGTGACATCTGTAGGTGTTTAGAGCAAGAAGAGGGGCCAAAGGTGTGCAGAGGGGCTGTGTACCCTGCGTGAGTGTTGGGGCGCGGCTTCCTTATTAAAGCACCTTCTGAGTCTGAGCAGAGGAGCAAAGAAAGTGGCACATAGAGCCCCGAACTTTGACACTTTCTGTCTTGTTAGAGTTTTAAAATTCCATTCTTAGGGCTACGGATTGGAGAGGGAGCAGAGGACCCCTGGCGCCAGGCATAACAGCAGCGACACAAAAACAAGAAGGTCCCAAAGGGAAGAGAAGATAGCGTCTCTGATCGGGATGCTGTCACAGCTGTCAATGCTCTTCTGCCAGGAGACTTCTGGAGCTCCCTGTTGCAGCCAGGGAAAGTTCAGGTTCAGTGCTGGCAGGCTTACCAAAGGCAGGCTGTGCCCCCACCTTTGAGCGGAAGGTGGGGTGAGGAGCCTCTGGCTAGAAGAAGGAGTTGCCTCTAGCTTGAATAGAACAGGGAGAACTTTTTCCTCGGGTTCTCAGTTTGGGGAGGATCAAGTGTCACAGCCCTGAGCCTCTGCGAGGCTGTTGTCAGGTAAAATACAGGTAGGGGATCTGAAATCTGTGAGGCCTGTAGGATGAGAAGCGTGAGCTACTCCACCCCACAGCCCTAAGCAGAGTAGTTGAACAGAGGGCTGGGTACACAGTTGTCAGTGTGAAGTGTTTAAGTCTCTATTCATCTGTGACTTGGGGTCTTGGTTTGTGTGGGAGGGCGGGGTGTGTGTGTGTTGGTCCTGGTGAGCTTGAATTAGTGGACTAGAGGCAACGGTCTGAAGTGCTGTGTTTGTGTTGAGTCTCTTCTTGCCCAGCCCTCCACCTTGGGAACGGGCATGCTGCTGGTTGCTGTACCTGTTTCCCCAACTGGCAGGGACTGTAGAACTGGATGTTAAGTTCCTCAGGGGCTCAGGGTGGCATTCGGCAAAGAACAGGGGGTTGGGAAGGAGCCGGACACAGGGAAGTTTAAATCCAGGCTCTGCCTCTCCTGTGCCCTTGGCCTCTCAGACTCTCCGTTTTCCCCTACCTTTTTCACTTCCCCGGATTAAGCGAGGGGATCCATGGCCAAGTGCTTCGTAAACTACCAATTGCCACACAAATGGTTAAGTGCATGTTCAGTGCTCGGTCTTGTGGTGGACACAGAGTGTGACCCCACCTTCAGCGACTCTACCATCTAGTTTGGAAGTTAGTGGCGTAAATAATACATGACACACCAAGTCTTTACCTTAGCGAGGGCTTTTAAAAACGAATTACTGTGAAGAATCTCAAACACACAAAAGTAGAGATGGTTAGTGTAATAAGCCCCCATGTGCTCCTCACCCAACTCCAACAACCAGTAGGCAATGGGCACTCAATCCTTCCCTAGTTACACCTTCATCTTGTTATTTTGAAATGAGTCCCAGAGACCTCAATTTATCTAGAAATAATTCAATATATAGCTCTAAATGATAGGGACTCATAAAAAATAGCCACGGTGCTACTATCACACCTAAAATAGTCCCTTAATATCACCAGACATCCTGGCACTGTTCAGATTTCCAGTGGTTAAAGAGGACATTTTGCCCTGAGAGGCCTGACCAGGGAGCAAGTGCTTTTGATTAAGGGGAAGATGAATGACAGAGGCAGTGACCTGAACCTTGGAAGAGAGGCTCAGGGAAGGTCCCAGTCGAAGCTTGAGGCCACTTGTGGAAACCCTATGCCCTGGTTCCCTAGAGGTAAAGGGGAGTTCTAACTCTCCCACTGGCCTCTCCAGTTCTAGGGCCACCCAGGAGCCTGGGGTGGGCAGGCCTGGGAGAGTTCCTGGGAGGCTGCTATCCTCCTGCCCCTCCCCTGGCCCTGGCCCTGGCCCCTGAGGCCAGTTTGGAGCAAAACAGGATGCATTCAGGATGAGCGTCTTTCCCAACTTGTCATCTAATCGCAGGGCCCCGCTTGGAGCTTCCTCTCTCATTCACGATAAAAACCCTCACTGTCTCGCTTTTCCCTCCAGCTCCAGTGAGGGTGTGCTGACTTCCTCCATATCCGGGCCAGCCCTCCCACCCTCATCCAGGCTTCTTCCCACCGCCCCAGAACAGGCTGTGAGAGGGAGGGAAAGACCCCACAAGTGATCGCCCTGCCTGCAGCCTCCTACCCTTGGGCTGTCCTTGGGAAAGAAGTGGCTCCTTTCCAACAAGCCTGGGGTCCTGCCACTGCTTGGTTAATGATTGAGCCACATAATAACCACCTTGGAAAGTCACCTCTTGGTGGTGGCCATTAACTAACTCCCTGTCCACTTCAGGCCTTAAAGGGACCCCATCCTGAACCTTCACCTTACCCCAAGGGGACATTAACATTCAGTCATGGGAACTTCTGGGGCCAATTAAACTCCTGCCCCTCTGTCTTCACGTCGGCAAACAGAAGCAGTTATTCACATTGCTTCAAGGGCACACGTTGAACTTAGGGGGTGAGGGGGCTGAGGTGACAGGGATTCAGATGGCCAGTGGGGTGAGGGTCTTTGTAGGCATCAGAGCCAGATGGGGTAGGGGTGTTTCCAGGAGCAGTTGACCCCGTGATCTCAATCTGAAAGTCTAAAACAGCAAGAAAGGCCCACCCAAAGGGTGTGCCATTCCTTGGGGTGGGATGGAGCTGTGTGTGTCTTTTCAGCACAGCTGTGGATCCGTCCACCCCAGGCCAGGATGTGACTGCCAGTTACACTACCTGTGTGTATGGCTGAAAGAGGAGGCCTTCCTCAGAGAGCCTGTATCTTAACAAGCCGTGTGACTTGGGAAGGGTCAGGATAAGACCCAGGTCCAATTTAGAAAGCTCTAGACCACAAGCAGGTTTCTGCAGTTTCGGTGAGACAAGAAGGAACCAACATTTCGTGAACGCTGTGGGCCCTACTATAGTCAGGAAACCTGGCTTCTAGGTGGCCTCTCCATAGCCACCACTCCATGAGTGACTTTAGAGAAGACATTTGCTTTCTCTGGGCCTCAGTTTCCACATCTTTAAAAGGGGCAGGGCAGGTGTCACAGACTCAGTGGTCTCTCAGGTTCCCTTCCAGCTGTGAACGTATGCATTCCTAGTCAAAGCCTCTTTCTTATCCACAAGGTGAAGCTGAGCTGCCACCGCATTCTGCCAGACCCACTCACTAAGTGTTGTGAGCTGGCTCGTCAGTTTGGGCTGGCTGCATCCTGTACTGCCAGAGCTTGGGTTTTCCATTGAGCATGGGCTTTTGTGCAGTTTGCTGTCTAGCCCCTCCCCATGTTTGCATCTGTCCTAGCTGGCCACCATCTGACCCATTCAGCCACAAGTTAATGAGTGACCTGCTCCCCCTGGGTAGTACCAGCCCAAGGTGCTGCTGGGATCCCAGATCTCTGTGGGAACCAGCCAAGAGTGTAGGCAGCTCCAGTCACCTTTACGCTTTCTCCCATGATACCCTGGAGTTAGGAAGCAGACCTTGCTCAGCGGTCCAATGCTCCTGAAGCAGGGGTCTTCCAGCCAATTACTCATTCACTTCCTGTGCATCCATCTTCAGTACCTGAAGCAGTGCTGCAAGGCAGTTGCTTTCATCCATGGAATGCCCCAAAGTTTTTTTTTTACGTCGAGCTAAACTCTGTCTCCCTGTGACTTCTACCTCTGGGCCCCAGCTCTGTTTCCGGGGACCATCTGGACCCCGTCTGCTCTCTCTGACCTTCTGGGGTCTGAGGAGAAAACCTGAGTCCCTCTGTGTCTTCTCCGGGCCGAATAGCCTCAGCTTCTCCAGGTGTTGCTCCCGGGACCTGAGACCAGTTCCCTTCCCAGCCTCATTACTGTCCTCTGCACATGCTACTGCTTGCGGCACTTGGGGTGGGAAATGGCTGTGTAGAAGGTCCTCACTCTCCTGTTTACTTCTGTCCTGAGCTTTTCCAGAGGAGCCCCCCCCCCCATATCTTTTTCTGGTGATTCCAGCAGGTCGATTCGGAACCCCAGAATCCTGGGTCCAAGCCCCTCACACAGCTCTCTCTGATTTGTTCGGCATTCAGGCCCAGCCAGCTCCCATGACTGGGGAGCCCTTAGAGGGTAGGGCCACCTTCTTGTGCCCCCACAGCAGAGGGCAATTGTAAGAGGAGGCGCTCACCTTGGTGAGTTGGCGGCAGTGTTGTATGTGGGGGCTGCCATGTATCCTGCTTTCCTGCCGCTTGCTTTCCTCTCGAGTTGTGGGGGTGGGGGAGGGGATATTTTAAGGAGCACTGAAGCCGGAAATGAATATGAGCCATGCCCACAGTGGCGCTTAGAAGGGTGAATCAGACAGGGAGGAACACCAACTCAGCCGTTCCTCTTCCAGCCGTCAGTGGCGATGACAACCATGCGTCGTCCCATTGCTTTCAAGTTTCCAAGGCACTTTCGCTTCCGTGATGCCACTCTGTTCTCAGAGCTGCCGGGTAAGATAGATAGTGTGCTGCCTCCACGGTGGTCCTTGGGGACCTCCACCTGAGACCCGGGCAGGAGAAGGGCAGGACCATTCAGAACCCAGGTCTCCTGATGCTCGGCCCTCCCTGTTTCCCCCAAACCACAGCTGGCAGCTCAGGCAGCTGGGGCTGACTCGGCAGCTTCCCCACCACAGAGCAACCTCTGCCCAGGCTGCAACTCGGTTCCCATGGTTGAGGGAACGACCTCCTGCGGAGGTGGCTGAGGATTTCCTGTCCTTTATCTGGGCTGGCCAAAGGCTGGCCTGTCTGAGGTGTGAAATAGGTGCTTGGAGCCAGCTTTTCTGCTCCAGGCTGCGGTCAGGTCAGGCTGGGGGAGGGGCAGGGAGCTTGGGAAGCCCTTGGCCCCAGACGTCTGTCCTGAGTGGCCCCCACCTGAGCAGAGCCTTCGAGATGAGAAGAACAAAAAGGGGCATGTGGGAAGGGGCTGAACTGTACACACGGTGCCTGGGGCAAGAGAGTGTCAGGTGAAGAGCAGGGGAGTCTGGTATACACAGTGCTGGGTGACTTGGGGCAAATTACTTAACCCCTGTGAACCTCCATTTTTCAGCTATAACATGGAGATATGTACCTACCTCATGGGGTTGTTGGGTTTTAGAGCCAATAGTACAAACAGAATTCTTATTATATTGTTTAGTGGTACTTTCTGCCACCTTGTCACTGCTCTTTTTCACTGACTGGGGATGTGCAGTGCCCAAGCATGCCACCTCCTGGGTATTAAGTCTGCGCTTTTCTGTCACTTCAGCGTCCGCCTCCTCCAGAAAAGCTGTCCCTGGCTATGCCCACCTCCAGAGCTCCCGTCCTCTAGCCTCCATTACTGGCCTTTATGACACTGTTCCAGGCTGTAGTAACGACGAGAACACCGATGAGAATAGTGAACTCTTCTAGATTCTCCCGCACCCCCAGGTGGACAGAGGGACAGGAAAGAAAACTGGAAGGGCCAGGTATTGATGCTCTAAAGCACAGCTGCATTGGGGTGCGGGGGAGGGTTGCAAGAGGGAGTTGGGGGGTGGTTCTGACAGCAGGCCCATGTGATTAGCACCTTCCAGCACTGTGGGGTGCAGACGAGGGTGCGAGTGGCATTGGGGAAGAAGAGACGCTTTAATGAGCTGTCTTGACAACCAGGCTGCAGTTTTTAGAAGGTGTGGGTGGTTAGAGGCAGGCAGGAGGCCGCATCCACTCTGTGATTCCTCCAGCTGCTGTGGTCCATGCTGGAATTGGGCATGTGGCGGGGGGCGGGGGGGGCTTTTGTCCAGAAGCTCTAGCCTCAGGGCCCTTGAGTGCTGCAAGCTTCCTTCTATAGGGCTGTACCATCTGCCAGCTCCACTGCTTTTGAGCTCATTAGCTTTTATCTTGTCTGCAAACAAGCCCCAGAGGGTGCTACAAAGGGGAGTCCGTCTTAGCCTCTTCCTCCCTGGCAAGGATGGGCCTGGTAGCCGCTCTGGCCAAGTACTCCAGGAGAGTTCAGCTTTTATTCAGTTTTCAGACCTTGGTGCCAACGTGGGGCCTGGCACGGAGTAGGTGCTCAATCCTATTAGTTGACTAAAGTGCATAGCCACGGGGGACTGGATTCGGAGGGGAGGCCTAGGGAGGCTGACATGGTAACAGATCAACAGGAGGGCGGGGAACATTTTGGCGGGCTCCTGGCCCCATCCGTGTCCAACAGAAGCCCCGTGACCCTTCCATAGGCTCAGGTCCCCCTCCTTGTGCAGTAGGCCTGCTTTGGACAGGGCTATTGTGGGGACCAGATGATATGTGGGATGATCAGGTGCTTTGTCCACTATGGGAATTTACTTCAGACTAAGGGCTCATACTGGGAAAAGCCCGGCATATGTTTTTGTGTCTATGGCCTAGGCAATTTCTCGTCATTAATGAGGAGGATTCTCGCTTGGTGGTTCTGAGTCTGGAGCCAGACTGCCTGGCTTTGCACTTGATCCACCACTTCTTAGCTGCTGACCTTGGGCAAGTTCCTTGCTGTCACTGGGCCTCAGTTTTCTCATCTGCCAAATGGAGAGGTTATCAGAGCACTTGCCTCACAGGGTGGTTGTGAAGTCTATGATAGAAGCCACATAAATGTTTCCCCTTTGCCCCACCATGGCCTGAGCATGCATGTTGTCACCTCCTGCCCTCTCCTTTGTGCTCAGGTCACAGGGTCTGCTTGGCTGTCTGGTCGGCCAGCCACAGGGCTCAGGGGACAGCTTGTGTCCACTGGCTTCCAGAGGGAGAAGGGGCGCCAGCTGAGCAGGCTACTTCTCTCAAGCCCATTTCCTTTGTGTCAGAGACAGTTTTCTCTGGATCTCAGGGTGGGGACAGGCTCCTTCAAGGCATTTCCTGTCCCGGAGTTTATATTTGGCCTCAGAAAAAGGAAAAGGAAGCAGGCAAGGGGCGGGGGATGTAGAAGTGGTGGCACCGGGTCAGGGAGAGCGCCAAGACTTTGCAGGCCAAGAGAGGGAAGCAGGAGATGGCGCATGTCCTTTCTCTCCAGTCAGCTGGGATGTCCTTGCAGGAGCTTGGGATAGGAAAGTGAAGTGCTATTGAGGCCAGAGTGCCTCCACCCTCAGGGCGAGTTTATCTTCCCTTCTCACACCTGTGGGTTGTAGTTCCTGGCAGTGCTTTCTGCCCTGGAACAAGGTGTTCTGGCCGTGCGCTGAGTTGCAGGTGTGTGCTCACGTCTGCATCCTTGCTGTGGGGATACCAAAGGAGGGCGTGGGGTCAGAGGCCCACACACTGTTTAGTTGGGAAGCAGGACTTCCTGTGTAGGTGTTGCCAGAACATTCAGTAGCCCTTACCACATTGCACTGAGGATGCTGAGACCAGTGGGACCCAATGCAGTGGAGCTCTGATTGAATGAGGGAGACAGACTCGAGTGCTGCTGAGAAGGTAGTGGAAATGTGTAGGGGGCCGTTTAATTTAACTCAGCCATTGGGTGCTAGGGGGTGGTGAGAGGTCAGGGAAGGAAGTCTTCACGGGAGGGGATGTTTGGCCTCCATCCTGAGGCATAATAGGAGTTTGTAGCTTCAAGTCAGGCTGGGTTAAGTGCCAGGTAGAAAGCAGTCTAAGATATCTGTCATGGGCTGTGGGCAGTGGGGAGCCTGTTAGGTCGCAGACTAGGAAAGTGGCCAGGTCAGGACTGGGCTCTTGGAAGGAGAAGCTGGCAGGACGACCTGTTGAAAGGAGAGACTTGAGGCTGGGAACTTGGAGGACTGAAATAATCCAGGCATGAGAACCTGGAGCACGGCTGCGTGTGGGAAACCATGACCATTCAGTGGAAAAGTGGATAGAACTTGGTGACTAAATACATGAGTGGAGAGAGGACAGACCAGGATGACTGGAGATCTGCCTAGATGTTTGGTGTCTTTGGAGGCAGGAAATTAGGAGAGCCAGCTTGGGAGGGGAAGATGGCTTTGGTCTTGATCCTCACTGAGGACCCTAACTTGAGTCTCCCAGAAGAGAATGTGTAGCCACTGCCAGTCACCTCTACCTCTGCTCTGGATCTAGATTTTGGTGAATGGCCATTAGAAGACAGGGAAACTGAGGCTCAGGTAGAGGTAGGAGCTTGTCCAAGGTCACCTGACAAGTTCCTAGTGGAGCTAAGGCCAGAATGTGGTTCTCCTGACCTTCTATCCACTACTCTTCCATACCGCAGTGGAGACCAGTTCCCACTGGTTTAACATCTGCCCCAGACTGGTTAGGCTGTCATCTCTTGCCTCCAGACTGGGGACTGGAGGGAATGAAGTAGCATGTGGCTTATGAAAACACCTGTCTTTCCTTGTCACTATGACCTTGTCTGAGCACCTGGGACTGGGCTGGGGGCAGGATCCCCTGGGGGCAAGAAAGCTAATGGAGAGCGTGCAGCAGAACAGGTGGCAGCTTTGACCTTCGCTGTCACAGGGAAGCCCTGGGCCAGGCAGGAATGTCAGCTGCCTGCTTTGGCCCTGCTGTATCTAGTGCTAGCCTAGGTGACCACAGGCCTGGCCAACCCTGGACCCAGATTCTCAAGCAGCCCCAGGAGGCCAAGGATCTGTTTAGCCACCACACCCTTATGACCCTCCCTCACGTACAGCTGTGTACTGGAGCTCAGGCCACAGCTTCATGGGGGGAGGGGCACGGTTGGTGGTTCCTTGTGTAACTTCCATATTTATAAAAACTCCAAACTAGAACTGCCAGGTCTCCTTAGCTGACTCTGCAAGGGGTCTGCAGTGTCTAAAGACAAGGGATCTCCATTGAATATTGTGTCCATTCTTCGCCTCACCCCCCGGGACATCCCCAAGGTGGGGTGGAGCTGCCTGGAAGTGCCTGAGGCCCTCAGGTAAGGTCTCACACTTCAGGCCTGGAATCAGTGGGGGACTGTCCTGCTCATTGTAGGATGTTTAGCAGCATCCCTGGCATCTACTCAGTAGATGCTAGTCGCATCCCTCCCCCGTTGTGACAACCAAAAATGTCTCCACACATTGCCAAAGCTCCCCGAGGGGAGAGGGGCATAAATTGTCCCCGGCTGAAGAATCCCTGTGGCCCTGTGGCCTTGGATGCAGATGTTAAGGCCTGCCACTGGCCAGCAAGAAGATTCAGTGGCTTCATTCATTGTCACCCAGTCCCATAGCCTTGTACCCTCCTGGGCCATTTGCCTTTGTGCCTCAGTTGTGACAGGGAAACTCCAAAAGTGTTGCTCACATGGACCCAGGAGCTTGGCTTCTGAACAGATGTAGTAGGGGCCCCGCGTTCTGCCCGCTGACCTAACAAGCCGAAGGCCAGCCAGTGTCTAGTACTGCCAAGCCAGGCCGCTGGAAGCCCGGCGGCCCTTGCTGTGGTGCGCCTCCTGTGAGGTTTGGAATGTGGGGTGAGAGCTATTTTGGGCTTGTCTCCCTCCCTCTGCCTCCCTCCCCTGTAAGTATCTAGTCAGAGTTGTGATTCCAGCCAAGAGCAGCCAGAGCAGGGACACGAGTGTACCCGACCTCCCAGTGGATGGGATATTGCAGACCCCCCCGAATGTCCGCTCCCGGGTTGGGAGGGGAAGTCCTAGCCGTCCTGGAATCCCATGACAGCTCTTAGTATGGGCCCTTGTGAAGGCCCCTGTCCCTTGGTCCCACAGAGAGAGATGTGGCATAGCCAGGCAATCACCTGTTGCAGCATCTCTACCAGGGTCACTGCCAACCCAGAGAGCCCCTTTGTGCAAGTTCAAATGAAGCTCCACCACTGATGGATCCAAGACTTGAGGCTGGACGGGCCCACTTCTTTTGGTGTAGGCCACTTATGGGAGGGTGAGATGGGCTGGTCATAAGCACTTGCAGCCAAGTGAGGTGTAAGCCCTCTCCCAGAAGGCCAGCATCTCCTCAAGGAGGTCCGTCTCTAGGAATGGAGGCAGGCAAAGGAAACAGGCCTTGCATCAACCAAGACAAGTGGTCAGAGGAGCTATCTGTCAGGACGTAGCATTTCTCAGGGGCAGCAGCGGGGCCTAGAGTGGTAGGCGGCCCCTTTGCCTGTCTTGGGTACCAGCTGAGCCCACCTTGAGAACTTGGGTTGGTACATAGACAGCAGTATTGCAGGTGTTTGTCCACCGCCTTGGAATGCTTTCCGCCTGTGCTCACTGAAGGTGGGAGAGTCCATGCTGATACCAGATCTGTTTCAGGGACAGTCATCCTGCTGTGAGGGCCACGGATGAGATGCCTTTCCAGATAAGGCGCTAAGTACGGTAAAGGAACCCCACCCGTTGGTTGGGAGCTGCCTTAAGGAGCAGGTCAGCTGTTTGAATCAATTACTCCCACAAACACCCATAGACCTGCCCTCTGGTCCTACCACATGGATTCATATTTCTGCTAATTGCCCTCTCCTGCTCCTGCTCTCGGACCTGGAGGGAACGTGGGCCAGTGATTAGAACAGCCTGAGTTTGTCTCTGGCTAGAATCTTTCCAGAGACCTATGCTGTGGCTTTTCAGCAGGCCACATCTGTTTAGCTCAGTGGTTCTCTATCTTGGCTGCACTTTAGAATCACCTGGAGAGTTCTCAAAAACAAACAGAAGCAATCCTCTCCCTAGAGATTCTAATTTAATCGATCGTGACTGGGGCGCTGGCACTGGCATTTTTAAAAGCTCCCCGGATTCTAATGTCCAGCCTGAATCGAGAGGTTACGACTGTGGCCCTAGGAAAGACACTATGATCTGGGTCTTCATGACATCCACCCATTGCTTATGACGGCCCACTGAGTGACCGACCACAAGGCTTAAGGACTCAAGTTCCCCAATAGGGACGTGAAGAGAGTGGGTCTGGTGACAATGGCAGGGGGAGTCCTGGTTTCCCAAAGCTTAGCTGTCTAGTGCGTTGTCTTTTCCTCCTAGCTTTCTTTCTCACTTCTTCACAACTAGGACATGGTATCGGAACTGAGCCTAAAAGACTGCGAACACAGTTCAACTAGTGCTCACAAAAGCAGCCCTCTGTAATGACAACTTTCAGACAGACATTTGCAAAACCAGACAGTAACCAGGAAGGTCGGCTGGAACGGTTTTAGTCCTCACTGTGTAGATTTGGAAAGCAAAGCTCGGCAGATGAAGCAAGTTGCCTAAGATGACTTAGGCAGCAAGTAGGGAGCGGCGTGATTGGAGAAAGGTTTTTCTCCAGCTCAGTTATCACGGTTGGCCATGACTGCATTTCCTCCGTGGGGAATGTTGCTGCATTTCTCCTGGGTATGTGAACTCTACCCTCACGTACATAGAGCAGCTCAAGCACAGAAGCCCTGCTTTTGTCCTCATGCCATCCTTCTCTGAGTAGCAAAGTGCTCCATGCTAAGAGACCCCTGGGCCATGGCCTGTGTAAGTGTACGTGCGGACACCATCACTGACCTCGGAAACCGTCCACTGCTCAGCCAGTCCTTCCATGCTCCCTTCAGGAGACCTGTGAGTGTGGCCCTGGGACCTGATTTGACTCCAGAGCTCTCTACTATGCTCTCTCCCCCAAATCTATGGCTCAGATCTGCTGGGTCCCTCCCAAGGGCTAGAGTCTGGGCTTAAATCTCAGTGGAATCCAGCTTGTGCCAGCTGAGTGCTATCTCTGACCTGTCCTGGCATATCACCCTGTTCTTGGCCAGAGCACAGCTTGTGGAATATGGCAGTGGAAACTGTTGGAATCTGCACATCTGGACAGAGGCAGGACCAGGGGCCACAGACATTCCTACATCACTCGCCTCAGCCTGCCCGGTGTCACTCTCCCGCCAGGCACATAAGGCAATCCTCATCAGGCCGCCTGGGCCCCAGCCCCAGGGGAGTTGATTCTTCTGGGGGTGGGTGGTCACTCCTGGCCCCAGCCTGGGCAGGCTGGGACGGGTGGGAGGGACGAAGGCAAAATGCCATTTTGCCGTAGCTTAGCCCTTAATCACTAAGACATATGTCCCAGACTGCTTCATCTGGGAGGTAGCCTCGGGGCCTCCCAGCTCTCCATGGGGTGGTGTGTTGTCCGGAGCCAATGTCCCTGACATCCTGTTGGGCAATAACCTATTACATTCTCCAGATTCCTGCCATGAGGGCTGCTGGGGATTCAGTCTGGAGCCCTGCCGTAAGCTCCTCCACTCTTTTGTCTTTTGGAGCTGTTGTGGCCTCCGAGACTTCTGCCTCCTAACCCACTTCCCTGAGCCATTTGGCTCCAATTGTGAAAGGGATTTGGATGTGGCCACTTACCAGACCCAGAAGGGGACGCTAGGTGGGCTTCTTTCTCCCATTTCCTTTTTTTCTTTTGGGAGGCTTTGGGCAGAGGGGGGAGGGGACTCGTCTGGTGAGTGCTTGGTAGTAGTGTCAGGGTCTTTGTGTCTCTCCAGTATTTTATTGAATGCTCTTAGTAGCTATTAGAAGTGGATTCCATCGCCCTTATTTTACAGAGGAGGAAACTGAGTCTTAGAGAGGTTAAACAACTTGCCCAAAGTCAGAGAGCGAGTGAGTGATGGCCCCAGGATTTGAACTCAGGCTTGTCACTCCACTAGACCAGAAAGGGCAGAAAGAAATGTTTGGGGACCTGGAGTTGATTCCTTTGAGTCTAAGCCCGTGTTTACCTGGCATCTGAGGGTGGATGGGCATAATGTGATGGAAAAGAGGGCTGGACATGGAATTTTGAGATCAGGGTCTCAGTCTCAGTTGTGAAACTTAATTGTGTGGCTTGGAAAAGTCCCCTGGGCCTCAGTATGCCCCTACTGTAGCGTTTTAAAAATACTCTTTTGGAGTGTCCTACCACAGACCAATTAAACCAGCCTCTGGGGATGGGGCCCTGGGGAATTGGTGGTGTACAAACTTCTTAGCTGATTGTAACGTGTTTCCAATGGTGAGAATCCTTGAGCTGAGTGATTTAGGCCAGCGCTTCTCAAACTTTCATTTGCATGCAAATCACCTGAGTATCAGGTTCAATGGTAGTTCAGATCAGTAGGCCTGGGACTCTGCGTGTCTAACAAGCTCCCAGGTGATGCTGCCGCTGCTGGTCCAGGGAGCACACTCGGAATAGCAGGGGTGATAGAGCCCTAGGTAGGAATGAAACAAAGTGGCACCCACCTGAGTGAGCTGGTCTCCTTCACGCCTAGCATTAGGGGAGCAGGCAGCCCGCCACTCTCCCATAGGCTATGTGGCTTGGGCACATGGTGCAAGGTACAGGACTTCATCACGGTGCTCTCCCAGCCCTCTCAGGCTTAGGAAGGAGCATGGGACTGATGGACAGGCAGGTGCCTTCTCTCGCCTTCCCTCTCCTCCTCTTTGTTCGTCCTGGGGTTCCCCTGCCTGGGGTGGCCATACCAGGCTCATGTGTCTTTAGCTCTCACTGTTCCCTTCTGTGCCCTCCTTTTGGCAGGTTCAATCTGGCCCCTCCTTTGGCACCTCCACGTTGCCTTAATGATAGGAAAGCAGAGCTGGCTGTTGGGAAGAGCTCTGAGGATGGGGAAGGGCCTTCTCCCAGGTGTGTGGCAGGAGTAGGAGACTGGGGTGTGGTCATAGCAGCCAGCTGAGCTGCCCTGCCAGCGAAACCATGTCCCTCAAATGCTCCCTGGGTGGGCGTGAAGGCTCCTTAAGGGTATGCAAGTGTATGAGCCCATGCCAAGCCATGTGGATCGTGGACATAAGGAAATGGCTACAGATGCTGGGGCGGCACACTCCCAGAAATGCACAGGTGTGCATCCCCGCCCCATCCCTGTCTGCCCCCAAAGCCCTCCTGGGCTCCCGTGGCTGCAGAGCCTTCCATTGTCCCTGTCAAATCCTCATTAGTGTGTGACCCTTAAGGAGCCTATTACTTTTTCTGACCAACTTCCACGTTCCCACATACTTTCCTTCCTCCTCTACCCACACAGCATGTCTGAAATACTGATTTGTCCTTTAAGTTACCAGTTCCGGCTGCCAGGATCTCATCCTGAATTTCTCTGTGGGAGAGTACTGGGAAGAGAGAGCACTTCCCGTCTTGGAAAAACCCCACCAGTCTCCTTGGAGTGGCCTGGTCACATGTGCTGAGAAAATGAAGGAAATGGGGCCCAGACTGTGTGACAAAGCAGCTCTGCTGAGCCAGCAGCTGCCCTGCCCCCATGCTAGGCCGCAGGGTCCCAGCCCCACTGCTCCCAGGCACCACCTGGGTAGGGAACAAATAGCTGCCTGGGCAGTCCCAGGGCTTCGCTGCTGGTACTCAGCTTACGCTGGGCCAAGAGGGCCTCCTCTGTGCTTCAGTCCAACTTCGTGTCTCCACTGAGGCTGGCAGGGATGCCCTGCTGGCAGGCACTCCCAGAGCAGAGGCGGGAGGCTGACCCAGCCGTCGCCCTCCAAGACGCCCACAGGTCAGCAGTGTGTCAGCATGACAGGCAGCACTGGGTAATGCTGCAAATAGGCCAGCCACTGAGGAGAGCTGGGGCCATCCTGGGAGCTTCCCAGGGCAAGGGAGCTGGGAACTTGATGAGTGGTAGGGGAGGAAGAGCCCTGGGGCAGCCACCATGTCCGAAGGGTAGGAACCCTGAGCGGGAGTCAGACTGGCCCCAGCACTGCTACCCTGTCAACTGTGAGATCATCAACTGTGACACCATAGACCAGCCCTTCCTTTCTGAGCCGGTTTGGAGATCCGTGAAACGGGGAAAGTAAAGCCTTCTTCAGAGCTTGTTGTGTGCATTAAATGCGATTTGGTTGTCAAAGTGCTGGAGAATGTTAGGTATGATGAGGGTGAAAGAGAACCATAATTGCTGAACATTTCGTGTCCCTAGCTGGCCTAGTCAGTCTACACAGATCACAGAAGGCGATGGCTCCCCGAGGAACAGGGGTGAAGACACAGTTGTGCGTTTCCTCCCCAGCAGCACTCCTTGACCCCAGAGGGTCCTGGCAGTTGCTGCTGTTGGTGGGTTCTGTTCTTGGGCAGGGGCGGGAGAGTGGCAGAGGCTTGGGATAGGCAAGGACTGAGGCTCCAGAAAGGGGGCTCAGTATGGACGGGAAGTGGGTCTTGGGGAGCTGAGGGTAAGTCCTACCTGGCTGGAGCATGAAGGCAATACACCAGCCCTCTGAGCTTCTCTTGCCATTTCCGGATGATGAGAACTAGAGGTGCCTGCCTGTTGGACGTGACACCGCATGCACCCATCACCCCGCTAACCCCACTTCTCCACCTTATTCTCCCCCTGTTCTGTTTTAGAAGCTGAGGCCAAAAAAGCATGCGAGTGGCTCCGAGCAACAGGATTCTCTCAGTATGCTCAGCTTTTTGAGGGTAAGGCTTCTCTTCCCCCGCCCCCAAACTTTCCTCATCCCTCCGTGTTTTTTCACCTGTACGATGGGGCACACCAGATTCTCTGACTGCCCTGTTTGTAGTTCCACCTACATCACTGTCCCTACTAGCTGGCTCTCATCAGCTCTCACAAGCTCTGGCGTCTCCCAGGTGTTAAAATACCTGGTCTTGACCACAACCACTGCTTCGTACCGCTTCTGCAGGCGCCAGTTGCATGGATGTGGCCCTGCCCTCACCTCCCCTCCCCCATGGCCTCATTTCTCCGCCGGCCTTCTTCATCTTCCTTTTTCTTTAGCATCGTTCCTACTTGCTTGTCTCCACTTGCCCTCTTGTGCCCACATCCCCACTACACTTCTCTCAAAAGCGTTCAGTGTACTTGGCCGCTCACTTCAGCTTCTAGAGACCCTCCCTCTGACTGTCTCTCCGGCCGCTGCTCTCAGCCTCCTTAGTTGAGTGCCATTCCTCTAAATGATAGCCAAACATTGAGGTGTCCCAGGGCTATATGCTGGCCCCTCTGCTCTCTCAACATTTCTTTCCCAGGAGATGCTTGTCCAGGCACCGTCTATATTCTGGTGACTCCCAAATGTCTGTCTGTCCAGGTTTATCTATTCAACTGCCAATTAAGTATCTCAACTCAGATGTCAGTTGGCTCTAAATCTGAACCCCTGATGGCATCACCACCCATGCAAGCCCCACATCCGGAAATCATCCTCAATTCCTCTTTTCCTTTGCCCCTGTAGCTAACCTTTCAGCAGGTTCCTTCTCCCTCCAGACTATATCTTGAATCGATCCACTTCCTACCACCTTCACTGCCACATCAATGTGACGTGCGTCACCCCTCGGCTGGCCTACAGTACCACCTCCTTGCTGTGAATGCACAGAAGCTGGAGCACCTCACTGTGTCCCTCCTGTGCTCTGACTGTGGCCCTTCTCCGCTGGCTTCCGTCACACTTAGAAAGATGGCCCTTTACTCCTCTCCCCTGTGCTCACCATGCCCCAGGCTCCTTTCCATCATGAGCTCACTCCGGGCCCTTTCCATCTTCAGAAGCTTCATGTGACTGCTGCCACGAACTCTTTCCAGGTTCTTTGCACCGTGGGCCCCTTTTCATTCTTCAGGAGTCAGCCCAGAGGTCACTGCCCCCAAAGGCCTCTGCTGACCGCCTCCCTATGAGGAGCCCCCGCCCAGCCTCTCTTTACCCCATCACCTTGGCTGATGTCTTTTGTAGCATTTATTCCTGCATTCTCTTGTTTGTGTCACATATTGTTTATTGTCTGTTATCCCCAGGAGAGTGAAAAGTCCAGAAGGCTGGGACCATTTCTGTTTCATTCACTGTTGTGTCCCATGTCTGGCACAAAGGAGGTGCTCAATGAACATTAGCAAATGAATAAATCGGCTCTTTTTACCAATAAGGCAGAGAGGTGTGAGAATTCCTGGCTGCTCTCTTCTCCTCCCCTGCTCCTTACTCTCTCCCCTCCCCTCCTGAAATCCCAGGGACTGGGCCCCCCTGCTCTGGGTAGCAGTGGGAAGTGTTTCTTCTGTCCTCACTCTTTCTCTGCTCCCCCAGCTCACCTTGCACCAGAGAGGAGGTTCCCTGTCTGAGCAGCCCAGATTTCAAAAGGGACTGGGAGGGGGGCATGTTGGCTCTATGCAGCCACCGAGGGCCTCAGGTCTGCAGTTGCCCATGGATCTGCTTCAGTGACTTATGGGGCCTCTCATCCACCTTTCCCCTGACGGCCTACTTGAGCTCCCTGGGCCCTTCTTTCCTCCAGGCTTCCTCTGCTCTGTTTCTCCTGGCCTGCCTCCCTGCTTCCCCAGCTTCCCCCTTCCAGCCCAAGGGCCGCTGGCAGAGATTCTGACCTACCGCCCTCAACTCATCTTGCCTTCTCTGCCACACAGAAGGTTCGTTTCCCCTGGATCTTGGCTCTGTGAAGAAGGACCACGGTTTTCTGGACGAGGACTCTTTGGGGGCCCTTTGCAGGTAGGGGGGCTGAGGGCCAGGTCTGGGAGGTCGGGGCCTGGCTTGGGGCTTCCTTGTGGAAAACAAGCAATCCCGTTCGCCCTAACAGAGGAGAGGCCCCGCCTGTTAACAAAGCTCATCTACGGCAGTCACTCCACTCACTGTCTTCTGGGTCTGTGACACCCTCAGCCACCCAGGCACTCGAGCTGGAAAGCTAGGATCTGGCCTTGGTTCTTTTCTCCCTTCAGTTAGATCCCCCAGACCATCCTCTGATCTGTTCCCTCTCTACTTACACCAGCTTGGCCCTTGTTTGCGGCCAAATCATGACTTCTTGGATCCATTACTGCCTCCTAACTAGCCTTCCTGCCTTCCATCTCTGCATCCTCCTCCTCGTCCTGGGCCAGCCTCCCAACGGCCACTAGAGTCAGTTTCCAGGCGGGCACGCCTCCGCTTAAACTGTGTTAGTGCCTGAAGGGAAAAATGCAAAGTGTTTTTAGTGTGACAGCTGAGGCCCTTCGCAGTCTGGTTTTGACTGACCTTATCTGCCTCAGTCCCTGGTCTCATACTCACACTGGTGTGTTTATTGGCTGTTTCCCCGTCTACCTTGTCCCAGGCTCCTCTGGAAGCCTGGCACATGAGTCCCTGTATCTGTCTCCCTCAGCATCCCATTTCTGTCTTCCAGGAAGCCTTCTCTGACTATACCCCCCTCTGGTCATGGAACTGCCTTGTCCCAGCCTCTGTGTGCCTGCTGTGCATTCTGTCCTGCTGTGTGGTGGTTTGCTTCCTGTCCCATCTCTGGAGTGGTTGCTTTCTACATGTAAAAGCTCTCAGAGTCCAGCGGCCACAATCTCCCCAATATCATGTCTGGCACTGAAACCTTCCTGAACACTGGGGCTTGGGAGAAGTTTCGATGGCTGCGCGTGTGAAGTAGTGGATGACACCTTTGGAGTGTCTTGGTAGGCTATGCCCTGCAGGCTTTGGGGGTTAGCATGCTTGGGTGAACACTGCCTCATTTTCTTGCAGGAGGCTGATGACCTTGAACAATTGTGCCTCGATGAAACTGGAGGTTCATTTTCAATGCAAACAGGTGAGGCATGGCAACAGTGGGGAACCCAAGACATGCACAAACCACTTGGAAAGTAGCTCCAGTGTCCTGGGAGTCTGGGGCATCCAGAGCAGTGCCTTGTTCCAGACTGGGAATGGGGTGTAGGGGGCTGTATGATGCCTCTGGGTTTTGGCCTGATCTAGTTGCTGAAGTGTGATAAGTACCCTGGCCCGTGGCCTCACGCGCCCACCTCAGCCCACCTCTCCCTCCTGGGTTTGCTAACAACTTGACCTAGAGATGGCCCCTCCTCAGGGAAATCCATCTGCCTCTCCTCCCTGCTCTGTGATGGCAAAAATTCCTTGAGTAGGGGGTAGAGACAGAATAATGTGATAGAAAAATCATGGCCTGCATGGTTTTAGAAGTTAGGGTCCTCAACCCCAACCACATAAAGTCCTTTCCCTCTGAGCCTCATTATCCTCGTTTCTATAATGAATGGTGTGGCGGGGGCGGGGGGGGTATTAATAGCCTCCAAAGTTCTTTCTGACTCTCCCAATCTGGGATTGCGGAAGCCACAAGGACTGTCGGTCTTCATGTAGCCCTGGAATGTGAACCTGATTACCCCATCCCTCCCCGGGGTCAGGCTTTGTGGGTTTCCTCTGGGGCTTTCTCCCCCAGAGGCCTGCAGCTCAGTGCATCAGCCAAGTTGCCAGAAACCTGGCCTGAGAAGCAGAAAACCCCGGGGACCTGGTCACAGCTCTGCCACTGACTGCTCAGTGACCTTGGGCAAGCCTCTTGCCCTCTCTGGACCTCAGTTTTTCCACCTTGCAAATTAGAAAATGACAAAATCTAAAATCTCCTGCTGCCAGCTCTGGCATGCTGTGATGCTGATCTAAGACTATAGTCTAGACTTGGGAGGCTGCTGAGGACAGGAGGTCCAGACGCCTGGACTCTAGCCTGGCTCTGCCACTCACTTCCTGTCTGACATTGTATGACCTTGGGCAAGTAGCATCTCACTTGTGGGTCAGGGTTTCCCTATCTGTAAATGGGGAGGGATTAGATGAATCAGATGACTGTTACCATCCATCTGGGCTTCTTCCTCCGACACTCCCAGAGCCAGCTCCCTCCTCTAGGACATGTGCTCAACCAGAAAGCAGGGTTCTTTGCCTCCAAGCCCCACAAGAGTTTGGAGGCAGAGAGTGGAGCACAAGCGAGGGCTGTGGGTGGACTTCTCTGACCCATCCGTGTGGCATCCTTCCCAGAATGACGACTCTGACGAGGAGGAGCAGTGTACCATCAGCAACCCCTGGGCCTTGCAGCGAGAAAGTCAGCACTGGTCTCGCATGGGCTCCTCTGACCTGCTGGCTCCGCCGAGCCCTGGACTGCCAGTGACCTCCAGTTGTGAGAGCGTCCTCACTGAGCTTAGTGCCATCTCCCTGCCAGCCATCACAGTGAGCCTACCACCCGAGCCAGCGGACCTGCCCTTGCTAAGCCATACCCTCAGCCCATGTGACCGGTCCCTCCTCAGACCCACCCAGGGCCCAGAGGGTCCCCAGGACAAAGCCAAGAAGCACCGTTCCCGTAGTTTCCTCAAGCACCTTGAGTCTCTGAGGCGGAAGGAAAAGGGTGGCAGCCGGCAAGCGGAGCCGGAGCATAGCCCAGCCAGTTCGGAGAAGGCCACCAAAGCCTCATCTTTCCGCAGCCGCCGTTCCTTCTTCTCAGCTGGATTCTACAGGGCCAAGAACCGGGCAGACACCTCAGCCAGTGGTGGTGGCACTGAGACTCGGCGGGCCTGGGAAGCCTGGCCTGTGGCCACATTCCGGCATCCTCCACGGGCACACAGGGGTGACTGTCTGGTGCATGTGCCCAGGGACCACAAACCAGGCACATTCCCTCGCTCCCTGTCCATTGAGAGCCTGTGTCCTCAGGATGGACACCGTCTGGCCGATTGGCAACCAGGTAGGCGCTGGGGCTGCGAAGGGCGCCGGGGCTCCTGTGGCTCCACAGGCAGCCATGCCAGCACCTATGACAACATGCCCGAGCTGTACTCAGCTGAGCCTGTACTGGCTCAGGCCGAGGCCGAAGAGGAGGAGGAGGCTGGGGGCAGCTATGCTCACCTAGACGACATCCTGCAGCACGTCTGGGGCCTGCAGCAAAGGGTAGAGCTTTGGTCTCAGGCCATGTACCCAGACCTGGGGCCTGGAGATAAGGAAGAGGAAGAAGAGGAGGAAGAAGAGGAGGAAGCTGCTTCATCAGTAGAAATAGCCACAATTGAGGTCGAAAGTCAGTCTGAGGCTCCAGCCCACAGAGAGTCCTCAGCCCCGGACCAGGCTCATGTCCAGGCAGTGAGCCCAGCCAAAGCTGAGCCCCAGGGACACGCTGAGGTCACGGCCCCGGGCCTGGCCCAGGGTAATGAGCAAGAGGCGACTTCAGGCGGGGAACCCACCTCTGCGTCCAGCCTGTCTGTGGAAGAAGGACAGTCCATTTCTGACACCGTGGCCTCCTCCAGCGAACTGGACAGTAGCGGGAACTCCATGAACGAGGCTGAGGCCGCAGGGTCCCTGGCTGGACTGCAGGCATCAGCACCCCGCGAACGACGAGATTCAGGCGTTGGGGCCTCACTTACCAGACCCTGCAGGTGGGAGTTCAGGGTAGGGGTGGGGGCAGGGGCTCTGTTGTCTCTGTCATTTCTCCTCCCCCCTTTCTTCCCCTCTCCGCCCTCCCTCCATCTTTGGCCCCCACCCCAAGCCAGTTTCTTCGTTATGAGGCCCAGGAGCAGGTTCTTGGAGGACTGGGTGGTTGACTGTAGGCAGCCCGTCACAGGAGGGAAATAGCACGAGTGCAGGACTCAACAATCCAGAATGTTAGGTTCTGGACCTGCCTCTGCTGTGGCCTTGAGGAAATCCCAGCTCCTCTTTGGGCCTTACTTTCCCCATGTGTCAATTGAGGGCATTAGAGGAAATTGTCTCTGAGCCCAGCTTTGCCATTCTGGGTTTCTCAGAGCAGCCCTTCCACTGCAGTCCTGGAAGGGTAGGGGCTGCTCCTACTCGCTGGCACTAGATGGGCCTGAAGTCTGTGCCACCTGCCTCCCTGACAGCATCTGGGCCACTGGAAAGCCCTGGAAGCTGAGAGGCTGTTTTCTCCCCCTTGAGCCCAGCAATAATGGGGACAGTGAGCCCATCTCCCTGCATTTTCTTTCTTTTGGGAGTAAAGCGGGACCAGGAGAACAGGACCCTTTCTAAGGTTGACCCAAACCTGCTCCTCTGGCCTTCTCCACCACTCCCCGCTCCTCAGGAAGCTCCGTTGGCACAGTTTCCAGAATTCCCACCGGCCCAGCCTCAACTCCGAGTCCCTGGAGATCAACCGGCAGTTTGCCAGCCAGATCCACCTGCTGCACAAGGGCTCCCTGCTGCGGCTCACGGCCTTCATGGAGAAGTACACTGTGCCCCACAAACAGGGCTGGGGCTGGTGAGTGTGCTTGCGCCCCTCCCTGTGCCGGCTCCAGGAACCGGGGAGCGTCAGCCCCAGACGGCGGACACAGATGGGCGGAGCCCACAGGAGGCTGGAGGGGTGTGGCCTGAGAGGCCAGCGTGGCTCTGGGTGGCTTGCGTATGTCTGCAGGGGCTGTACATGGCATGCATGGGAGTATGTATGCTGCATGTGATGAGGAGTGGCGCTGGTGCTGGGGGACCCAAGGTCCTTTTCCACCCTCACCTCCATGCTGCACCAGCAAGCCTGTCCTAAAATGCAGCTTTGGTGCTCACTCTCCTGATAAGCACCCTTCCCTTCCGTGGCTCCCATTGCCAAAGTACGAGGCCCGGTTTTCTTGCATCATGATCCTTTCATATACAGGCCAGTGGACCAGTCGCCCTTCCCTGAATGTGCCATGCTCTTTTTCCTGCTTCTTTGCCTTTGTCCATGCTGTTCTTTTGGCCTGGAAGGCCTTTCCCCATTTCTCTGCTGGGACAATACCTACTTATCCTTCAAGAGCCTGCTGAATTTTCCCCTCCTGTCTGAAGCCTTTCCTGAGATCCTGGGAAGAGCTCCCCTCCCTCATGGGTCTTCCACTAAGTTCCTGGTCACATGTATTGTCACTGCCTCTTGACACAATTATGTCCTTAACCAGACGGAGAGTTCCCTGTGTTCCAGTGACTCCCTACCCAGAGCAGGTGTTTAGTGAATGTTGGCTTTGAGGATATGGTGTGTTTCGTACCCCTGCTCACCCCTGCCTGAGCCCCCCAAGAGTGCCGACAGAGTCTCCCAGCTGTGTTTTGGCCTATCCCACACCCCTTCCTGATTCCTTATCACTCCTCTAAACAGGTCAGTGCCCAAGTTCATGAAAAGGAACAAGACCCCAGACTACCGGGGCCAGCACGTGTTTGGGGTGCCGCCCCTCATCCACGTGCAGCGCACAGGCCAACCACTGCCCCAGAGCATTCAGCAAGCCATGCGTTACTTACGTAGCCAATGCCTGGACCAGGTGAGCCCTCCCGGGGTGCCTGCGGAGAGATGGCCCTGGGGAGGAACTCCAACGCTGAGAAACTGGGGTGGGGAGCCGCTCTGCTCTGCTCCTTCCCCTTGGGTCAGGCTGGCCCACCAGAGATCTTCCCTAGCCTCAGGACTCCCAGCGCAGGCCTGGCCTCACGGTCTCCTCCCTCCATGTCTCCGTCCCTCCCTGACCTGGCCAGGTGGGCATCTTTCGCAAGTCTGGGGTGAAGTCTAGGATCCAGAACCTGCGCCAAATGAACGAGACCTCCCCTGACAATGTCTGCTATGAGGGCCAGTCGGCCTACGATGTGGCTGACCTGCTGAAGCAGTACTTCCGAGACCTGCCTGAGCCAATCTTCACTAGCAAGCTCACCACCACTTTCCTGCAGATCTACCAGCGTGAGTTGCCTTTACCTGCTCCTCACAACCTGCCCCGTTCTCAGCCGCCCCAGGTCCTAGGGTTTGTGGATGCTAAACACGGTGCAGGCAAATGGAGCCACACCCAAGTGTTCATTGGTAGAGTTACTATGTAGAGTTGGGAGAAACCATGTTTGAGTCCCCCAAATCCACTCTATGGAAGGATGTACTGAGGCTCCGAGGAAAGCCAGGCCCTTACCTAAGGTTCCACTGCGCATGTGAGCACAGCTTGATCTAGCACTCAGAGACCTCCCTCAGCCCACCTTTGCCCTTCTGTCTCCCTGGCTTCCTTTGGGACCCGTTTCTTCTGTGTTCCTGCAAGCAGGAGGCTTGCTGCCTGCCGGAGGCTCTAGGGGAATAAGGAAGCCCTTCTGCCATTCCTTCCCCACAGTCCTCCCCAAGGATCAGTGGTTGGCAGCAGCGCAAGCTGCCACATTGCTGCTCCCCGATGAGAACCGAGAGGTGCTGCAGACCCTCCTCTATTTCCTAAGTGACATTGCCTCTGCCGAGGAAAACCAGATGACAGCCGGCAACCTGGCAGTGTGCCTGGCGCCCTCCATCTTCCACCTCAACGTCTCCAAGAAGGATAGCCCCTCACCCAGGTGAAACAGGGTAACAGGGTAGCGTGTGACTGGGCCAGGCAGGGATGGTTTGGCCTCCCACCCCTCGACCCCCAAACAACCACCCCCCTTGGACTTTTGGCCCTTGATGGCTGGCCCTGCAGTTATCAGGTATCACCACAAGGGGTCAGCCTGAGTCCTCAGGGGCCAAGGGAATGGTTGGATGCTGTGAAGCCCAGCCTTTTGAAGGACAGCAGGTTGTTTTGTGTTCAGGACTGGCAAGCTGACTTCTGGGGAGCCTATCAGCCATCTTGTCTCATGCCCTTGTGCCATCCTCTCCTCTTGGCCCCTCCCTCCAGGATCAAGAGCAAACGCAGCCTGGTTGGCCGGCCAGGCCCTAGGGACCTGAGTGACAACATGGCTGCTACCCAGGGCTTATCACATATGATCAGTGACTGCAAGAAACTTTTCCAGGTGAGTAACTCCAGGCCATGGTGCCTACTTTGCAGACCTTAGGGAACCCTCAGGCCTGACCTTTGTACCCCAAGTCAGGAATAGGACCCAACTTGACACATACATCTCAACTTCCTACTTCCAACTGTTCCCGGCCAGTTTTCTCCTGTACCCCACCTCAGTAGCCAGGCATGTCTACCTGCTTAACGTGAACTTGCCACACCCCATGGGCTCTGGGACTGAGGGTCTGCCCCAGCCAGGTGTGTATGTGTGCCGTGCCAGGTGCCCCAGGATATGGTCGTGCAACTGTGTGGCTCCTACAGCGCCGCCGAGCTCAGCCCTCCTGGCCCAGCCCTGGCTGAGCTGCGGCAGGCCCAAGCTGCTGGAGTGAGCCTGAGTCTCTACATGGAGGAGAGCGTGCAGGAGCTGCTGCGCGATGCTGCTGAGCGCTTCAAGGGCTGGATGACTGTGCCGGGGCCCCAGCACACGGAGCTGGCATGCAGGAAGGTGACTGCTGCACTGCCCGTGCTTGCCACGGGTCTGGGAGAGGGCATAGTACAGGCAGGGGGTCAGGGATCCCAAAGGAAGGAGCTGCCCATCCACTGTTGCTTTGTGTCAGCCTGATACTTGGAGAATGTCAGCCAGCAGAGCAAGAGCCAAATGAGACCAAGGATCTCTCTTGGGCATCATCTGCCACAATTACCTTCTCAGAGCCCCACTCCAGACATGTCACTGCTTTTAGAGCCTCACATCCCGTCGCTCCCTGCAACACGGTCATGCTGTGTTTCCGCCCCTGCTGTCCCGCTACCTGACTGACCTGCCCCAAGCACTACATTCCCCAGGCCCGTCCTCCATTCAGAGCCTGCTGTCATGCTGCCGGCTAGAGGTGACTTCTTTCTGTCCTTGTCTTGGCGCTAGCCGTGTCCTTCCTTGGATTCTTATTACGAGTAAGACTGTACCCCCTGAGGTTTGCCATGTATAAACCGGCCACAGCGAAACCTCCCTTATAGGGTCGGGGTGAGAAGCCAGCACAGCGCCTGGGACATACAAAAGGACCATCAGCATCTTCTCTTCCTGTTCACTTCCAGAAATTCCAAGCACTGTGCCTATTTCCTGGTAGAACATAGGAGGCCCCAGACAATATGTGTCTGTCATCTGCTTGTGCTCTTGAGCAGGCGCAGAAGCAGACATCTGCAAGGAGAGAGAGTCCAGGGGACACAGGGTTAGCCTTCCTTCCTCAGGGGCTGGAGGGTGAGTGGGCGTTCTCCAGCCCTGACGCTGCCTCCTGTCCCCACTGCCATGGTTTGCAGGCACCAGATGGGCACCCCCTGCGTGTGTGGAAGGCGTCCACGGAGGTGGCAGCCCCTCCAGCTGTGGTGCTACACCGTATTCTGCGGGAGAGGGCCCTCTGGGACGAGGACCTGCTGCGGGCCCAGGTGCTAGAGGCCCTGATGCCGGGTGTGGAGCTGTACCACTATGTCACCGACAGCATGGCACCCCATCCGTGCCGTGACTTCGTGGTGCTTCGGTGAGGGGCTCCAGCTGTCACCCTTCTGTGCCTAGGGGACTGGGGAGGGGGTGGGAGGCAGCATCAGAAACCTGAATGTGGTGTGTGTCCCCTCCGCACAGGATGTGGCGCTCTGACCTGCCCCGCGGGGGTTGCCTGCTTGTGTCCCAGTCCCTGGACCCTGAGCAGCCCGTTCCAGAGTCGGGGGTCCGGGCCCTGATGCTCACTTCCCAGTACCTCATGGAGCCTTGCGGCCTGGGCCGCTCCCGGCTCACCCACATCTGCCGTGCTGACCTCAGGTACCAGGCCCCTGCACCCTGGCACCCTCCGTGGGGGCAAGTCCTTTCTTCCTTTCCCTGGGAAGGGCTCCTGGGAAGAAGCCACAGCTCATGCCAGCCTTCTTCTCCTCCCCAGGGGCCGTTCTCCTGACTGGTACAACAAAGTCTTCGGGCACCTGTGTGCCATGGAAGTGGCAAAGATCCGGGACTCTTTCCCCACCTTGTGGGCAGCTGGTCCTGAGACAAAGTTGTGAACTTCAGTCTCGTTCCAGGGTGTCACCACCCAGCCCCTTTGGCACCAGAGGAGTAAGGGAGAATGAGAGCAGAGCAGCCCCTGGATGCTGCTGCCAGGGGCAGAGCCAGGCCCGTGCACCCCTGCTGCCTGTCCCTCTTACCGCCTGAACCTCCTCTACACATGCACGGGAGGAAAAGAGAATTTCGGTGTCCCGTCTCCACTCCACCCCCTCCCCCACTCCCATTTTAGGAGCAAGATCACTGCTACCCTCCAGGCCCCCCAAACTGTGGGGGAAGGAGAGAGAGCGGTGTGTGCTCCCAGCTCAGTGCCCTTCTCAGACTCCGAGCCATCCTGTTTGCTGCTAGGGTCCCTCTGAGGTTGGACAGGAGGTTCTGGTCCTGCCTTTGGGCCCAACATTGGCCCTACACTGGCTTTTCCGGAGAAATTGGACTGGAGTGGATAGACACAGGGGCAGAGCCCAGGGCAGTCCCAACCACCATGAGCTGTTTTATTTGTGTAAATATGATGCTGCTTTTTATAAGGCTGATTTAAAGACTGGGCACTGATGAGCCCCTAGTAAGTGACATGATGAGTTGGGATAACTTGGGACATGAGAGGAGGCGGGGACCTTTCTTTCTCAGGTCTCAAGAGACCAATGAACCAGTCTCCCCTGGCTTTGGCCGCACACTTGATCTGCACACTTGATCAGCCTTTGGCCACGTGTGGAGAGTAAACAGGCTTGCTCCCACCACACAGGCCAAGCAGAAGCAGATGATGATGAGGAGACACATGTCTGTGTCCGTTTCCCTTCTACTTTCCGTCCCTGCTGTAGCAGGCCAGCACCACAACCCCTTCCTCAAGCAGAGAGCCCGGCTCAGACGGCCAGCCGGCCGGTCAGCTGGGTGTGGATCCAAACCTGGTCTAGCCCATGCATCGGCCATCTTGGTTCCTATGGAAGTTCAATTCCATTCAAATGCTAATTCATACTTCTTTCTGTTGACCAAATAAACTGGACCGTGGGATGGGTCCTAGTCAACATTGTAATTTTTAAGCCTATTTTATTTGTACCTATAAATACTGTACAGTCCAAATATGTATATGTATTTGTGTATATATAGATAGATATACATACACACATCTATATACACACAGATATGTCCTATCATGAGTGTAGTGTAATCTGTGGGTGGGAGTGGGGTGGCGGGCAGGGCACTTAACATGAGACGGGGGAGGTGGTGAGCAGAAGCCACGTGACCCCATCGGCAGAACAATAAAGCGCTCATTGCTAGAGATGCTGTGTGGCTGTCTTTGCTGAGGTAATGGGCTAAGGACTGGGTGTGGGTTACGACATAGGCTCGGTGTTGGGGTCCAGAGGTTGTGAGCATTACTGGCCCAGGACTCGGAAGTCACAGGAGGAACGGGGCAAGGCCTCAGCTCTTTGGGAGGTGATCTGGTGGTGGGGAGGGTGGGATTCCAAGAAGCCAGGGCTTGGGCAGAAGCTGCAGACCCCATCGCCTGACTTGGCCAGGGTCCCCCGTCTGAGCGGCCCACAAGCATGACCTCAGGCATCCTGAACACAGCCGTAGGGGAGCTGCCCCTGGCTACACTGCCCTTTCTTGCCCTGCTACAATACACATAGCCCAAGCTGAAGGACAAAGAGTGGAGACCTAACCCCAGGAGGCTTGCAGAAGCTGTTGCACCCATAAGTCAGCTTATGAAAAGTCTGCGTGCTCTATGGCAGCTCCTGTGGCCTGCAAAAACCAGGCGACTCAAGGGGCCCCCTGATTTTGACTTCCTGGTGGAAGGGGGTTGCCTCCCCCTGTTACTGTAGCCAGAAAATTCCCAACCTCTGAGGGGCAGCTAGAGAGAGTACAGGCTTTGCAATCGAGTCTGTGTTTGCATTTTTTCAGTGCTGTCGAGTAGCGTGGAGCATAGCAGTCAGGGGTACCTCGTCACAAGTAAGTGTGCTCTCCCACCCAGCCTAAACAGGCTGGGGTGTCTGTTAAGTCCCACTTCCCTGTCACATTGTTCTAGTCTCTTCTGGGTTCAGCCATCCCTACACGGCTTTGGCCTTTCCTCATTGCTGCTGCCTGGGGGTCTCGGCTTGTAGCCCTGGAGAGGAGCAAGGTGAGCAGAGGGCCTGTCAGCCCCTTGCCTTTGGGAAAACAGTGGAGGCATCCCACGTGTGTGTGTGGCAGTGAGGGGAGATGGCTCAAATAGCACTGGTGTTAGGCATGGCAGTGTGAAGCTTGGGCCAGCAGTTTTTGAGGCAAGCAGCCACGGGGCCTTCTGGCTGATGGCACAGAGGATGGGGTTGAGCAAGCTGTTAGTGGGTGGTATGAAAATGACCACCCAGGTGATGGTTGCTAGGAGACAGATAAAGACGTATGAGGGGGGCTCTTGGAAGGCCAGAGGATCCCTTCAGCCCTTCGGCTCTGGACTCGGCTGCTCCAGGCCAGCTGCCCTGTGTGGTTCCCCTGTATCTGGCATTCTGGGAGACGTGGTCCAAACAGGGGAGCTTCTGTGAGCCTTAGTGTCAGCCCCCTGCATAAAGCAGAGGCTCCCATAAAGCCTGCCTCTCTGCCTGGCCCACCGTGCAGTCCATGAATGCACCGCCATGGCCAGTGGACATGGGATTGAGGCCCAGCCCTCACTCCCACAAACATGGTGGGCAGGTCCCATGGCCACTTCTAGCCCCAGTCATACCTCCACCCACCCTGAGTTGGCCTTTTCCTTTCGCTGGTGTCGGAGAACTCTCATCCTCAAATTCCCAACCCCGTCACCTCTTCTTTCTCCTCTTATGCTCCCACTGACCTGGTACCTCAAAGAAATTGTGCTGTGGTGAATCCCACATGGGAACTGAACAATCTATCTGCAAGTTTTGATCTGTTATTTTCTAGTCTCCAGTGCCCTGTTGCAACAGGTAGACAGAGCCAGGTTCAGATCTAGCTGCATCGTTGCCTGGTTGTGTGACCTTTCTGATTCCTTTTTCCTCACAGAAGATAATAAGTCTTTGTATCTTGCAAGGTTGTCATCAAGGTTAAATCAGCCAGTGAATGTGAATGTCGCTGTGCAGTGGCTAGCAGATAGCGGACACGAGTAAATGGTAGTCTCCTCCTCCCTACCAGTCAGGCTCTGTGGAAGGGCTTGGGTGAGTGGTTGGGTGCATGGGTATTATTTCCTGCTTGGTTCCCAGATCCCCGCAGCTTCAGCTCCCACCATTCTGGACACACCTACCTCCTTACCAGACAAAACATCCCAGTGAACTCTTTGCATCTTAACTACTGATTGATTGGCTTTCATTCCACTCCTCCTTGAAAATGTGGTTCCATGGCCATATCTTCCTTCTTGAGCCCTCCTTCCTCTAGGCAAGGAGATCTCTTCCCACTTCTTTGACCACAGCTCCTGGCCTTTCCTTGCCCCTCCCACTCTCTCCTCTGTCTTCCCCACCCAACCTCAAGCATTCCTCCAAGTTCTTCCTTATCCTTCTCCTCCTTGCCTCGTTGACATCCATTATTTCAGTTTATACCCTCGTCATTACCCAGGGCCCCTATCCTTGAACTCAGACCATTATTTCCTACTTCGTGAGTGGACCTTCCTACCTAGAGGCCTCACGTGCATGTCAAACTCAACAGGCCATAGTCACACTCATCATCTTCCCACACACACTGTTTCCTGCTGCCTGTTTTGTCTCTGTTGGTGGCACTCTTATCATCCTGGCTGTCCAGTTCAGTTCCCCAAATCAAGCATAACCCCTCCCTCCATCTGAACTTCCTCCATAACCCATGCATCCATCCACCCATCCATCCGTGCATCCATCCATCCATCCACCCAGCCACTCATTCATTCTGCCATTCAATAAGTAGTTATAGACTCTACTACATGCCAGACTGTTGAGGCACAGAGAATACGGCGTGAACAAAACCAACAAGGTTCCCACCTGCCTTCAGCACACATTCTGATAGGTGGGTGAGTGGAAGGAAGTAGGCGGTAGACAAATACACAAGCTAACCAGCTATGATGAGGGTGATGCAGGCAATAAAGCAGGATGAGGTGGTAGTAACTGGGCAGTTACTTTGATAGGGTGCTCAGGGAGAGCCTCTCTGGGGAGGTGACATTGAAGCCAAGACCTGAGGGAGGAGAAGGAACGAACCACACACAGATCTAGGGTGAAGAGTTCTCAGCAGAGGAAATAGCAAGTACAACAGCCCTGGTGTGTGGACAAAGTTGGTGTTTTCCAGGATGAGCAGCTGGTCAGAGTTGCTGGGGTGTAGGAAGCCAGGCGACAGTGGGAAGAGATGGGGTTATAGGGGCTAGGTCACGTGGGCCTGAAAGGGAACTAAGTGTGTCCTGTCTATCCTACCTTCACAGCGTCTCCTGTATCCCACCCCAGTGTCCAGGGCACCCCAGGTCATATTGCATTCCTTTTCACCTGTAAGGGAACGGTCTCTCACGTCCTTTCCTCCTGCCTATTTCCACCTATGCCTGGTACCAGGCGAATCTTTCTAAAGCCAAGTATCATCGTATGTTTTTCTGGCTCAAAAATGGTCAATGCCTCTACCTCCTCTACAGTTGACTTCCAAACTGGCAGTCAGGACCCCACAATGCAGCCTCATCCTGTCCCCCAAGTTTCTCTTCTCTTTTACCTCCCTTCTCCAGCCATGTCCCAGGTACGCTCCTTTAGTTGCCTCTGCTAGGAGTGGATATAGGACTGTCTGGGACACAAAGGACCCAGCTTCAAGTGTCACCTCTGCCAGTTTTTAGGTGTAGGGCTGTGGGCAAGTTATTTAACCATTTGGGGCCCCAGTTTTCCCATTTATAAAATGACGCTCAGAGAGATGTGTGGATTCCTTAGCAATGTAGGTTGATTATCACAAAATGCTGTCACCTTGAAACCTCACCAGTCTTGCAACACTCAACTCCAATATGTCTATGATGAGGTCATCCCTGAAGTTTCCAGCAAGGTTTGCTCTTTCCCCCCTCTGAGTCATCATTGCCATTTGCATCTGCCCTCCTTCTAGGGTTGTTTGGGCACCAGTCATATTATCAGTCTCCCCATTAGCCTGGGAGCATCCCGTGGGGTTCAACTCTGAGTGCTTCACAGTGCCCTGTTCTGGTAGGTAGGGAGGGAGGCCTAGTGAAAGACATCTGGAGACACACAGAGGAGGATTCAAGTCCTGGCTCTGCCACTTCTTAGCAGTGTGACCTTGAGCAAACCACTTTGCTCTCTGAGCCTCAGTTCTGTCATCTGTAAAATGGGTACAAGAATGCCTGTCTTGCTAGGGTGTTGAGAGGAGCCCTTGTACCCAGCACAGTGCCCAATAGAGTCATGGGTACAAAGGGAGTGATTCATCAATGTTTCCAGGCGTAACACAGATGCTGTATTTTCATCAACATCCAGACCAGACCATCTACCACCAAAAAGATTATGACTCATTGAAGGCTCAGATAATGGTTAGGATTTTTCAGCAATAAAGTATTTTAAGTGAGGTATACATATTGCTTTTTTCGAGACATAACGCCATTGCACACTTTATAGACTACAGTGTAGTGTAGACATAACTTTTATATGCATTGGGAAACCAAAAATTTTGTGTGACTAACTTGCAATATTTGCTTTATTACAGTGGTTTAGTACCAAATCTACAATATTTCCAAGGTGTCCCTGTATTGTGTTGGCTTGTTCATGCCAAGTCATTGCTCTATAAGGTCCCTCTCCACTGGGCTCGCCCCCCTTTATCCTCTCTAGCTGTTCACGGCCTTCCAGACTCAGCCAGCCTTTCCTAACCAACCAACCCCTTTTTGAGTGGACTTTTGTCACATAAAACTAAACTCAAATATGCAAACCAGTCTCCTTGCCTAGGCCATGACATCAAGGACAGGGACCAGGTGAGAGTCATCTCTGTGGCCCCATGTCCAGCACAGGGTCTGGTCTAGAAGAGCCAGTGTGCAGGGAGCTCAGGGAGTGTGTGTTGAATTCAGTTAAATATTTGTGTGTGAAAGCAGGGAGGTAAGAGGGTATGTGTGATGGGAGGAGACACTGGAGCTTGAAGGAACCGGGGGAAGGGTAGGTGAGGACAGCATCAAACTGTTCCACTGCCCAGGAGGGAACTCGTGGGTAAGGAGCTCCTACTGTATACGAGGCACCATGCCATGCATTTTCCCACACAGGATATCCTTTCAACCTCCAAAGTCCCCTGTGATGTGCTAGCATCCCCTTTTACAGGATGGAGATCTGAGAGTGTGAGAGGCAATGAGACTTGCCCTGGGGTACAGAGCAAGTAAGCAGCTGAACTGGGACTTCTGCCCAGACTCCCAAGCCTGCCGTCTTTCCACTGTAGCCCTATGCAAAGGAAGAGGACACTGCTACCTCCCACTGGTGGCTTCCGTGTGTGCGGGGAGGAGGGGGACAGTGGGGAGGAAATCGGAAGTGGTAGGTGTAAGACCTGTTGAACAAAGCAGGAAATGCGTTTGAGGAAAGCTGGCTGAAGAGAAGTGACACCAGGAGGGAGGGAAGAGAGGCAGGGATACAGGCATTCATAGTGGTGTAGACACTGCTGTCCTCTGCTTCCAGCACACCCCCACAGCTTGCTGGGAGTTGGCCTGCCTCCAGGATTCTGGCTGTGGTAAGGAAGGGCCCTCGGGTGGCCCTGGGATGCCGTGGTCTCTAAGACAGGAAGATGGTGGTGCCTCAAGCTGAGGGAGAGGGCCTAGGATTGAGTAGAGAGCAGGGCCACATCTGGGCTTTCATGGGCTCCTTTCGCCTTCATGGGTACTTCCTTCATAAACAATATTAAAATATGTATTTTTATGAGTGCATTGGTATAAAGACAACTATTATGCAGGCTGGACTAATAACTTTACACTCCTTGCTATTATGTGCATTTTCTTTCTTCTGATGTTAGAATAAATTAAAATAAAAATATTTTCGTGGACCCTCAGTGCTGGGCCTACTATGCCTAACAGTAAGTTGGCCCTGGCAGAGGTCAGCACAGTCTAGAAAACAGTGAAAACATTGCTGCCCCGGGGGGAGAGGTACTGACTGAGGCCTGGACAGTTGGACACCTGTCTGTACACTTCGGGTGTACCCTTGTTGGGGTGCACACACATGTTCTCTTCGCCTAGCTCAGTCCAGCCATGCTTCCTTGGGCAGAGAGGTAAGCAGGTTCCTCTCAAGGCCTCCACTTGGCTCTTATGGCCTCTTGTGGACAAGCTCCTTGCTTGTTGCCAGCCTCCTTTCCTCTGAGGGGAGGGGAAGAGCTGGGCCCGGCCTGAGCTGGCCTACTTCCAACCAGCCCCCTGGGGGCAGCTGAATCAGTGGCTCCAGCTTGTGCATGGACTGGGACATGTTGTCCAGGCCACCGAAAAAGGCCAACATAAACAAGTATACTGCTTGTGGAGGCCAAGGAAATGGCCACGTCCTGACCTGTGACAGCTTTATGAGGAGGTAAAGCCAAGGACATGGGGGAAAATGAGATGGAGGGTGAGGGGGCAGGGTACTAAGAAGGGCCCAGGGAAAGGAAGAGGACCCACGGAAATGAAAAACCAACCCCTTCCCAATGTGGTTGACACATCTCACCCACCTGGTTTCTCATTGGATACTCAGAAAACCCTAACAGTAGGTACAATTGTTATCTCCATTTTAGAGGTGCAGAAACTGAGGCTCAGAAAGGTGAAGGAAGGTACTTGCCCAACTATACTCAGCTAGGCAGCTAGATTGGAACAAATTGGATGGATGTGACTCAGTGTTGGGTGGGTGGGGCGTAAGTCAGTCAGGTGGCAGTGGAGAGGTAGTGGGTGAGTGAGGCACGAGAGCATTTTCTTGTGGTTTCCCTTGTCTGGGGAGCCAGTCAGTCTCTGCACTGCCTGCAATAAAATACACTGGGCAGAAGACAAGGAGGGCTATAGGGAACCGAGTCCATCAGCTCTGAAGGAGGGCCCCTCGCAGCCAGCTCAGCATAGGTGTCTGGGTCCACATAGATGGGTGGGCATGTAGCAGACAGAATTCTTCAGCAGGTGCCTAGGTGGCATGTAAGTGGACAGGACTGAGTGTCCTTCAGGGGCTCTGTACTGTGCCGGACACTGCAGGGGGACACAATGCTTAAGAGTCACCTGTCACAGTCCCACAGCACTTTACACCCCACCAAGCATTGCTCTGTCCTTTGGCTCCCGCGGGCCCCACAAATACTGCACGGGATTGGCAGAACAAAAATTCTCTCTGCTCTGGGCAGTAGAAAACACACTGCTCTGAGAATCAGGTGTGTGGGGTCTCTTCTCAGCTCTGCTGCTTCTCAACTATGTGACCTTGAGCAAGACCTCTAAACCCAGGTCTTCCTCCAAGCCCACCACGTAAAGGGGAGGCACGGTCTAGGGAGCTGCACCAGGCTCAGTGCTCCACACCCCCCACCAGTCCCATGAAACGTCTCACACACACACACACACACACACACACACACACACACACACACACACACACACACACCAGATTCTTTGCTCCCTGGCTGGAGCAAATGTGGGGAACACGGAGGACAGAATCAAGAACTTTCGGAAAATACAAGGATCTCAGCCCCAGGAAGGCGCCCAGGAGCAGCAGGATGAGGTTATTGGTGTCCAGCATCCCGACAGGGGGGGAAGCTCAGCAAGGGGCTGCAGCACATGGGTGCTGCCCAGGCAGGAGGCCAGAGGCAGGGCTTCCACTTTGCCTGTTCTCCCCCCCTCCCCATTTCCCTCATTGTGGTCAGCCTCCAGGAAAGTTTCCCAGAGTTGCCCCCACAATGGGGCCAAGACGTTGGTGAATAGTTGAGGTGAACCCTCCTTCTGAGGGTGGGCCTTGCCAGGCCCTCAGCCTCACGTTGTCCCTGTTTGTGCAAACACAAGGGGTGACACAGCTACCGCTGACTGAACCGGTTCACTGTTTCACTGCTCACAAGGGTAGTCAGGCTGTGTGGCCTAGGTGAAAAGGTAGAGAGTGCCACTCAGGGAAGGGACAAGTGTAGGATTCCAGGTCACTGAGAACAGACAACACACTTGCCAGGTTCAAGGGCTATAGTGCTTACTTATAGCAAGACAGGACAAAGACGATACACCATCTCCGGCCCCTATGGTGTGTCAGTCCCCCATGGCCAGCACATCTGTTCCCCAGCCAACTCCCCACATGACTGCAGGCACCCTACTCGGTGCTGTAGTGGAAGGACCCCACCCCCTCCCCTGTAGGGTCTGAAATACAGAAAGCTGGAGGCATTCCATTGCTGTGCAAGCTTAAGCAGAACAAAGCTCACATGAAGCCAAAGAACAAGGAGAGACAGTCCCTCACAAGGCCATAAGGCCAGCACAAGTTCCAAGTCCATGACCCTGTGGGGGTGGGGGGAGAGTGGGAGGGGGAAGACTGCAGGACACTGCCCTTCCCATCACTCACAGAGCTTTTCCTGACTGCCCTCCATCATCCTCCCATCCCTAAAAGGAAAGAAACCACTCAGACATTCTGGCAAAAAGTCCTGAAAGAGCTGGGGAGAGCCCCCTCAAATGACAGAGCAGAGTTGGGGGCAAGGGCAGGGCTGGGCAGGGCTGAGCAGGGGCTTACCTGGGCAGTGGGTGTGCTAAAGGGCCCAGGAGGGCTGGCTTGAGTGGTAAAGCAAGCCCTGAAGAGTGACTGATTTAAAAGCGAAATATATGGTAAACTCCTAGTTAGCTGTGAAAGGCACAGACCTCTTTCTCTGGTGACTCCTTCTGTAGAAGATACATGTTTCTAAAGGTTCCTTTTGCCTTGTCCTACCCCCTCCTTATAAGAACAGCTTCTCCAAAGGGGCCAGCCAGCTCACCAAGGCCCGGGGTTGCCAGGGAGTAGGTGACAGAGTGGCGATGGTTCTGTGCAGCACAAACACTTGCTGGACACACAACTCATTGTCCTGGTCCTTCGATCAAAAGTGGAGACTAAAGTCTTGGTGATCTTTGTTAAGGAAGGACTTGGTAAGATCTGGGGCGGGGAGAGGTGACAGATGTCTCTCCAGGCCTGACCAGTGATCCCTAGGATCACAGACAAGTGTAACTCTAGGACACAGGGTCATTTACAACTCGGGGCTGAATATGCCCCCTTCCCGCCCCACCCAGGGCCGATGGCCACTGGCCAGCAGGCATGGGCTCCAAAGAAAATGCCAAGGCCACCTAAAACCCAAGTTTCCTCTGAGTTGGCTGCCTCTTCTACCAACATCTATTGGTTCTTTGGTAAATGGCCCGATATGTCCTCCCCAGCTGAAAAGCTGAGCACTCCCAACTTTCTTTAGCTCTCAAGGCCTCAGCGCCATCTTTTCTTCCTAACCACCCACCCCAGGTTCCTTCCAGGAAACCTGGCACTCACCACTTTCTCATTTGAGACAGCCTTTGAAAGCCTTGGGAGTGATGGAGTGAACTGAGGTGTCAAAATTTATAGATGATGTAATACAGAATTGTACACCTGAAATCTATGTAATTTTACTAACAATTGTCACCCCAATAAATTTAATAAAATTAAAAAAAAAAAAAGGAAGCTGTGAGCAGAGAAAGGGGCTGGGGTGCCTCACTGTGTCCCATGCTGTCATGCCCCTCTTCATTCTGGCTGGTGCCCAGGTAAGAGAATCTTCAACATGGGGCTGTGAGTCCAACAGGGCAGGGACTGTGCCCACCTGATACAGGATCTGGCACTTCCTGGGTGCCCAGTGTTTGTTCGATGAACAGACACTAGGGCAAATTGGTAGGTACATATGAGGTGATCAAATACTGGTTACTCCTCCCCGGTAAAATGTTGATACTTCAAAGGGTCCCCTGGTAACCCCAAGGATGACCCTGCAGTGGTGGAAACTCCAGGTCTGAGGCTGGTTCAAAGAGCCACTCTTTTGGAACAAGTGGGGCTGGAGGCACCCCTTCAGTTGCACTCCAGCCCCCAAGCTCATATATTCAACAAGTATTTTATGCCAGGTTCTGGGCAGAATACCAGGGTTCTGCCCTCAAGGAAGCCCATCCAATCCCTAATGTGGGCCTTCCTTCCAGGTTTCTTTCTTTTCTCCACTTCCTAAGTCTGAGCCTCAGAGGGAAACAGACCCAGAGAGGAGAGGTACGTCATCCATCACCAGGGTGCAGGTAGACCAGGTGCCAGGGCACACCAGCGCCCCCCTATGGACATGGGTGAATATTCAGGCCTTTCTTCCCAGTTCACCTCCGTGGAGGCAGAACCTGACACTGAGTCATGCTTGCTGCCTGAGGGCCAAATGGGGTCCAGCTGACCTGGGGATGGCCCACCTGAGCTTTTTAGCAGACATTTTTAAGTCAAATTAGTGAGTACTGCTGAATTAGTAGGCTGGATTGGCCCAACGTACTGCTGTGTGTGGGTTGCAGCTTCACTGGATGCCCATAAGCCAAGAACGATTTGCCATTCATACTGAAGTGGCATAGAGCAGCTTATATAATGTGCAGCTGTTCAATTGCAAGTCCATTAGCTTGACACATAGAACTTGGGGCATTCTGAGGGCTTCTTGACAAAAGTGTCCATATACTTGCTTTTACTCTCATTGCCTCTTTCTTTCCATCCGTCTCTTTGTTAAACTCTCTCCATTTCTTTCTTTGCTGGTCTTTCTGTCCCTTCTCTCCAACCAGCATTCACTGAGAACTGGCATGCCCCGTGCTGGGCTCTGGACCCAGAGTTGAATAAGGCCCAAACCCTGCCTATAAGGAGCTCAAAATCCCATGTGGGCAGCAAATATGAAAATTGTTTCAATACATGCTAACTGACAAGTCAGAGATAGGCACAGCCTGGAGAGTGACGGATGATGGGCAGTGGGTGGGGGAAGCCAGGTAGGCTTCCTGGAGGAGGCACAGTCTAAAAGTCTTGAAAAGTAAGTAGGAATTATACAGGCAATGGGAAGGGCCAAGAAAGGGAACAGCATGAGTAAAGAGAAGAGTGCTGGATGTGCATTTAGCTGCCCAGTTTGAGAGAGTCACACATGCCACATCAGGCCAGTGTTTCCCAAACTTGGTTCTGCTGAGTACTATGTCCCATGAGAAAGATGGGGTAAAGGAGGTGCATGTTAGCAATAAGGATACCTGTGGGGACAGTCCCAGAGACCGGACAGAGTGAGAAGGGAGATGCAAATAGGAACTCTTCTCCCCATGCATCAGCCTCACTTCCTCATCCTGGCCAAGTGTGGAGTCAAGGTCACAGGTTGAAACACCCTGACAGGCTATTTCTGTGGGCAATGCTGATGGGCACCTTTCCCACATGGACGCAGAACAAGGCCCCTGGGCCTACAGGTAGCTGGACCTATAGGTGCCTGGGCTGGTCCAAATGTTCATAAAAGGAAACACATAGTCGGTGACCCTTGTGTACTCACAGACGCACACCCACACATGAGGCTGCATGACATTTTGCTACGGGTGTTTTGATGCATCCATTTGGAAACCAGGAACATTTTGTTCTGCTGCTTTAATGGGGTGGATTGGACACAAGGAAATTTTACAAGGCCTGAAATTAAGCCATTAACCTTTCAGCTTAAAAATAAAAAGACTATTATGAAGTGTTGTCTGGAAAGGACATGGTCACCTCACCACTTGACCTGACTGGTGGAGGAGTGAGGGAGGTCGGAGGAGCCCGTTCATTACCTGACAATAAAAATGCGCTGCTGTGATGTGGTGACACAGCCATCTGGGTACAGCATGTGCAATGGCTCCAGCACAGTGGTCCTCAGAATGTTCTGGTAACATGTGCTGATTGTGGTCGTGCATGGAGATGCAGGGCATATGCCCACACTGTGGCACAGATAAGCCAGGCACAAAGACACACAGGAGTGTCTACACATCTCCTGTCCCCTTCTCATTAATTGGTTGTGCATGGGGTGTCCAGGTGACCCAGCCTCTGCTGGCACCGGGCTGTGAGGTGGTCATACCACAGGCTCACACTCACAGGGTCAGGGCAGAGACACGCAGGCACTTCCAGCCCTTCAAAATGTGGGCACTGGATGAACCGCTTGTCCAGGACCTGGGGGAGCTGAAGGAGCATCAGCCACCCGGGCTTGGGCCCAGCTACTGACCACCTTCTGCAGCCCTGCCTGGGCCTGAGTCACATACGTGGTAAGCCCCACCAATCGGGTCGACAGGGCATGTGTGTGCAGGTGCGTGTTGGGAGAGTGGGGTGGGGTGAGACAGGGCCCTGTACCACGCCAGTCACATCCAGCTGCACAGCCAGCTTGGCCTCTGAGTGGGAGAGGAAGGGCTGTGGAAGGAAGGGTCTTGTGTGAAGACATTTGAGCTCCAGGAAGAAGAGTTCATCTGCCCAGCTGACCCGGCCCAGCCTGCCGGAGTGAAGGGAGAACACATGCCCCTCGCCCTGTGCTGGGAGTGTTTTGCTTAGAAGGCCTGGCCTGGGGAGCCGTTTGGGCCAACACATCACTTCAGCCTGGAGACCACCGCCTTCCTGTCTGCTGCCTCTGCATAGCCCCCGCTGACCAGCACCAGGCCCCCTCCGTCTCCCAGACAGGCTGCCTTCCTCCCCTCACGGGGCAAGATGAGGACATTCCCAGGGCCCTGCTAGGGGCACAGAGAGCAGCCCCATACTGCAGGTTTAGGTACACATGGAAATGTGCGTCTATATAAAGACATTCATTCGTCCAGTCAGCAAATATGTGCCTTGAGACCTTGGGGTCCCCTGGTAGCATGGTTACTATCCCTCACCATACTTCATGTTGTGGGGGCAGAGCCCCAGAAAGAAGTTTCCAGGCTCGCGGCCTCACATAGACAGGTGCTGGCTCAGGTAGTAAATGGCCATCAACTGTGATTGCATGGCCATCAGCTGTGGCTAGTTGGCCGTCAGCTGTAACCAGTGAGCCATTGGCCACTAATATAACTGCTGTGGCTACACTAGCAGAGGAGAAGGGAGAAGAGAGAAGGAGAAAAATGGCGGCTAGCGGGAAGATGGCGGCTGGGCTGGCAAGCGTGGATGGCGGTTTGCGGACAGTGTGGATCCAGCCTCCAGTGAGAGTATAGTGCCGCCAGAGAGAATATAGTGGTATGACTCCCCTACCTATGGCTCCGTGGGTGTTCCTTTTCGGCCTCACCATATCCTGCATTCTTATGAGGGGAGAGGGAGCAGAGACCCCACAGGCCGCCCCGCACGACAATGTTTACTTGGTGATTCAAAATTTGGAAAAGGCTTTCTCAGCCATTTTATCTTTTCCTCTTTGTACAGCCTGTTTGAGGTAGACCTAGTGTGGGGACAGAGCCCCAGAAAGTAGTTTACAGGCTCTCGGCCTCTAGCCAATTAGCCGCTAATATAACTGCTGTGGCTATGCTAGAAGGGAGAGAGAGGAGAAAGAATGGGGGCTAGCAAGAAGATGGCGGCTGGGCTGGCAAGTGTGGATGGCGGTTTGCGGACAGTGTGGATCCAGCCTCCAGTGAGAGTATAGTGCCGCCAGAGAGAATATAGTGGTACGACTCCCCTACCTATGGCTCCATGGGTGTTCCTTTTTGGCCTCACCATATCCTGCGTTCTTGTATGGGGAGCGGGAGCAGAGACCCCGCAGGCCTCCCTGCATGACAAATGGCGCAGTGAGCAGGGTCTCCCACATGACACCTAGTGACTTGACTGTTACAAATGGGGAAACTGAAGCTCAAATACCAGAATGGACTCAAGGTCAGAGTCAGTGGCTAAAGCAGTACTAGAGCCCAGGTCCCCTGACTGCTGGTTCTGTGTGGACGCCACGGCACCAGGCCGCCTTTTCCAGGTAGTCTTCTACACCCTGTCATGGGCGGATGTCTCAGTGTCTGAATACCCCTCACCAACTGTTGTCTTTTTCTAACGTCTGAGCCCAGTCCCTGCAGCTGTCATGTGCAGTCCAGCCCCACTGGTCCTGTCACCATAGAGCACCTGAGGTTTCAGAGGATATCTTCCCAGTGAGGCCATGTGTTTTCCCTGAAGGCACAGAGGGAAGAAGCGGTGGGGAGGCAAGTGGGGTGATCCTGAAGCGATCTCAGTGCCAGGGCAAGGAAGAGAAACTGTGTGCCCCCCTTTAGCTGGCATTCCAGGGGTCTTGCTAAGACCCTCCTGAGAACACTCTTATTCAGAGGGAGAGCAATCCCCGTGGAACTTGGCAGTCCGCACCCCAGATGGTCTGGTGTGAGGACTCCAGAATGCTGGCTTCTCAGGAAAGATCGAGGCTCAGTCCACCCGGATGGAACGAGCTGCCCCACACAGTCTCACAGCTCCATGTGCCGTCCTGAATGTCCCCACTCTACAAAGTGAGCAGGACTTTCCCCAAGAAGGATATGACTACACAGTCTCATTTAGTGACCTCCAGGCCATCCTTCCCTGAACGAGACTAGAGGCCTGCACTCTATACTTCCAGGTAACCTAGTTTGAACCTGCCTGCTAGGCCTTCGGAGGCTGGGCTCCCTCGCCTCTCCCTTGAAGCTCACTTCTTACGGAGAGCCTTCCTTAACGAACTCCATTTTCTTCTCGCCCCTTCCCGCAGCTTCATCCTTTCCCCTTCTCTTCCCTGCTCTTTACCTCAGGGGGCGGGGGGGGGGGGTAGCTGACCCCTAAGGACTACATCACCTGGTTTCTCTCGCCCTCTGGCTTCTCATTGGATTCAGTCAATGAGAGACACCTGCAGGGGGTGGGCGGGGAGTAGAGCGGTCAAGATATTTGTTCTCCTCTTCTCTCATGTGGCAGCAGGTTCTTTTGACAAAACCACCCCTCCTGTTGGTGGCCACCCTTCCATGACTCAAATTCTCTGGGACAGCAAGTAGACCAGACTCACACACCCATCTACCTGATTACTGGGTACCGCCTTTCTGGGGGTGTGGCCTATAGAAACCACACCCTCGCTGTTCCCCTGGGGCTGGGGGCAGGACAGCAGAAATGCCCTGAGCAGGCAGTTACTGGAAAAAGCTTGGAAGAGGGCTAGGAACTCGCGGGCGATGTTCTTAGGAGTACACATTATTAGGAATGCTGTTATTAGGAGTGCAAGCACAGGGGGAAGGGAATCTCTAGGAACTTGACTTATTTCTGAGGGCCTGTGGGGACAGAGCCCCAGAGAGCAGTTTCCAGGCTCTCGACTTCACATAGAAAGGTGCTGGCTCAGGTAGTAAATGGCCATCAACTGTGATTGAATGGCCGTCAGCTGTAACCAGTGAGCCATTGGCCACTAATATAACTGCTGTGGCTATGCTAGCAGCGAATGGGGGCTAGCAAGAGGATGGTGGCTGAGCTAGCAGGAGCAGATTGCAGTTGGCACGGCGGATTGCAGCTAGCAAGTGAGGTTGGTTGGTAGAGAGAGGTGGATGGCAGGTTGTGGATAGTGTGGTTCCTGCTTCCTGTATCTCCAACCCAGTCGCCAGCGAGACTATAGTGGTATGACTCCCCTATCTATGGTTCTGTCAGTGTTCCTTTATGGCCTAGCCACATCCTGCGTTCTTGTGTGGGGAGCAGGAGCTGAGACCCCGCAGGCCGCCCTGCACGACAGGTCTCTTAACTGGCTGGGGTAGGCTAAGCTCTCCCTTCTTCCCTTTCTCCTTCACCCTCCTCCCTCCCTAATCCTTTGCTCTTTTTACACAGTCACTGTTGTGCGGGGCGGCCTGCGGGGTCTCAGCTCCCGCTCCCCACATAAGAACGCAGGACATGGTGAGGCCAAAAAGGAACACCCACGGAGCCATAGGTAGGGGAGTCATACCACTACATTCTCGCTGGTGGCATCTGCCTGTCTGCAATCCGCTCTTGCTAGCTCAGCCACCATCTTCTTGCTAGCCCCCATTTTCTGCTAGCGTAGCCACAGCAGTTATATTAGTGGCCAATGGCTCACTGGTTATAGCTGACGGCCAAGTAGCCACAGCTGATGGCCATGCAATCACAGTTGATGGCCATTTACTACCTGAGCCAGCACCTTTCTATGTGAGGCCGAGAGCCTGGAAACTGCTCTCTGGGGCTCTGTCCCGACAGTCACACATGCACACACTCACATGGTCTCTCTCTCTCTCTCTCTCTCTCACACACACACACACACACACACACACACACACACACACACACACACACACTCAGCAGCCCTGTCTGAATTGCTCTGAAAGCCCAACTTTCTTCTTTGTCCTTCCCCATGTACTCGAAGATGCCTCCCCAGCCTGGGAGAGGAACGTGGGATCCAAGCCTAGCTAGGACCCTGAAGTCTTAGCTGAGCCCCAGGACCCTGTCAGCTTTGTCCCCTCAAGAGTCAGGAAGCAGTTACCCTCCAAGAGGGAGGAAGAGGTATCAGAAGCCTTTCCTGCTGTCAGGTGCCAGGCACTCACCCTGTCTGCCCCAGGCCTCAGCAGGCAGGGCAGTCAGTCAAACAGCTGGCCCCTCCCCTCACCACCCCATCTGTACCTCACTAGGGGAGTTGGAGGTGGGAGATCGTTTTTTCCATCCAACAAATATTTTTGAGTGTCTATTATGTGCTAGGTGCAGGGGATACAGTAATGAACAATAGAGATATGGCCATTCCGCCTTGTGAAGTTTACAGTACAGGGTGAGACAGATTGCAAATTTGTGACCAATCATTAATTACAGTGATTTGTGATGAGCTGTATGATGGGAAAGTAAAGGGCATAATGAGAGCATCCATGGGGAAATTAACCTGTTTTGGAAGGTAAATAGGTTCTGGTGCGTATTCCAATGTGCGTGGTGGGGTTTCCACACCAACAAGCAATTCTTGGGACACCACCTGGTAATTCTTTAAGTCAACTCAGTTCTGACAATATCTACCTGGAGATAGCATCAGATCCCACAGGTTAAGGGCTCATTCTCACAAGCTCAACACCTCCCTTCAGATGCCAGCTGCAAGTCCAGGTTGTCACTTGTGCTTCTGATAACTGGCTATAAATCTGAGGCCCCACCACCTCCTCCTCGGGTTCCATTAATTTGCTAGAGCAGCTCCCAGAACTCAGAGAAACATTTCACTTACCAGATCACCAGGTAATTATTAAGGGATAAAGTCAGGAACAGCCAGATGGAAGAGATGCATAGGGCCAGGTATGTGGGAAGGGCTGAGGATCATCCACGCCCTCTCCAGACACCATTCTCCCAGCACCTCTGCATGTTCACCAATCTGGAAGTTCTCCAAAGCCTGTCCTTTTAGGTTTGTATGGAGGCTTTATTACATAGGCATGATTGGGACATCATTGGCCTTTGGCCAATCTGTTCAACCTCTAGACCAGGGGTGTCCAAACTGCAGCCCACAGGCCAACTGCGGTCCATGATCCATTGTTAACTGGCCTGCAGCAAATTCCAAAAATATATTTAGTTTATTTAAATAAAGCAGGTGAGGCAATAGTACTTTACCTCGAGTGAGTGGCCCGGCTGTTTGTGTATTTTACCGCATATGGCCCTTGGTGAAAAACATTGAGAAAAGTTTGGACACCCCTGCGGTAGACCCTCTCCCCTCCCGGAATGTCAGGGTGGTGGTACTGAAAGTCTCAAACCTCTAATCATATGGTTGGTTCCTCTGGTGACAAGCCCCCATTCTTACAGGATGTATCAGCTTTTCCAAAAGTTGCCTGATTAACATAACAAAAGACACCTTTATTACCCTCATCACTTAGGAATTTCCAAGAGCTCTGTGCCAGAAAAGGGGACAAAGACTAAACATATATTTCTTATAAATCAAAGCATCACAAAGGCTCAGGGAAGCTTTCCTGAGGAAGTGACAATTAAACTGAGATCTGAAGAATGAATAGGATTTTATTAGGCAAAGGTGGTGGTGGTGGACGGAGAAGTGTGTTTCAAGTAGTAGAAACAGCATGGGTAAAGGCCCTGAGGCTGGAAACATTTGGGAGGGTTTGAGAAGTCCAGTGTGGTTAGGGTGTAGTATGCAAGAGCAGAAGAGAGTGGTACGGGTTGACATTTGACAAGGGAGAAGGCAAGCAGACGTCAGAGCTTGCGGAAGCCATAGTGAAGACTGGACTTGATTCTAAGGGCAATAGGAAGCCATTGGAGGGTTTTGTGCATGGAACTAGCGTGGTTTGATTTGCGTCTTAGGTCATTCTGGTTTCTGTGGGAAGGATGCATTGAAAGAAGGCAAGCATCAACTCAGAGAGACCGATAAGGAAGGTTTATCAGGCAGAGTCCAGTTAAGAAAACAGAACCCACTCTATGTGTTCCAAACAGAAGGAATTTACCATGGGGACTGGGTTACACAGCAGACAAAAGAGCTAAGAAGCCACACGAGGGAAAGGAGAGGCAGCCCAAGGTTTAGGAGCAGCAGGAGGCCATTGTCACCCAGAGGATGGAGAAACAATGGGAAAAGGTTGTGTTACTGGTAAAAGCTGAGTCAATCCAGTGGCAGCCAGAACGACAGAGGGTTGCCTAGTGAGAAATGGAATGCAGAGGAGACAAAGCTGCTGCCAGAGCCACCACCCAAGGCAGAACCAGAGGTAGAGAGAGAGAGACCTGCTTCCTCTTGCCCTCAAGTCTTCCATCAGTGCTGGTATTGCCATTCAGGTAAGGAATGCTGGTGGCCTTAGCTAGGTGGACAAAGTCATTGCAACTCCCTACAACCAAACATCAGGACATTTCTAGTGACCTGTCTCCCAGGGATGAGCCTCCCTAAATGTCTGGTGGTCAGAGAGGGAGTGACAGGATTAGGGTGCAGACTGCCAAGAAGCCTCCACTCATAGGCTGTCACATTCCCATGCGACCAAATCCTAGAGCAGAGGTTTCACATTCTCAGGCTACTACTGCTTCCTCCTCACCAAATCCCCAAAGTACTAATTGTACTTTTGGACCTCAGGAAAATGCCAGAATTCTCAGTCCTCTCTAGGAGAGTCTGTACTATGACTCTGCTAACCTGATCTTCCTAGAACACAGCTCTGGCTCATGATGTTGCAGAAAAATGACAAGGACCGAGAAACTCAAGCGGCACACAGAGACCAGGGAGAACACAGCTTTATTACGCCGGCTGGCTCAGCAGGATCCTTCCCAAAAGACTGAGCCCCCAGCAAGGTTTTGAGCAGGTTTTTATGGGTTGGGAACTTCCTTGAGTTGGGGAAGGGGTAGGTGTCATCTGGTGATTGGCTCAAGGTGTGGCTTGGAGGGGGTTATGCGGAAGTGGGCTGGGGCTTAGGCTGGGGACTTCTCTCTCCACTGGGGCCACCATTTTAGCTCAGTTCCATGAGGCAGGGAACAATTTTAAGGTCAGTTTCCCCATCAATGACACTACTTGACTCAAGAACCATCAATGGTTACCTACAGGAGAATGTCCAAATTTAGCCAGTGGGCATCCTTGATTATCTATGATCTGGCCCCAACCCACCTTCCCAACTTGATCTTTCCCGCTTGTATTAAATAGTAGTAGTGATTTCTTTTTATTGAGATGTCTACTTTGAGCTGGATAATAGTTTAAGAGCTCTATATGTGTTACCTCATCAAATCCTCATACCATCCCTACACAAAGGTCCTATGACTATCCCCATTTGGCAGATGAAGAAACCGAGGCCCAGAAAAGTAAGCTCAATTTTCCATGGTTATATAGCTATTAAGGGCCAGAGTTGTAGCCTCCACCCCTAACTGATGCTTTTACTCAGTGTTCTACCCACCATGCCATGCATCTTTGGACTGCCTTTTTGGGTTCCTTTTCCTTGTTTCCTGCTGACTCATCTGGAGTCTTAGTGTCTGAAGTTCTCAGTAGAAGATACATATCTATGCAGGAGTTTCCCAGGGAATGGGCTAGTGAGGGAAGGAAGGAAGAAGGGAGGGAAGGAGGAGAAAACTTCCATCTAACTTCACCTATCGTGTTTCCCTGAAAATAAGACCTAGCCATACCATCAGCTCTAATGTGTCTTTTGGAGCAAAAATTAATATGAGATCCGGTCTTATTTTACTATAAGACTGGGTCATAATATAATATAATATAATACCAGGTCTTATATTAATTTTTGCTCCAAAAGACGCATTAGAGCTGATTATCTGGCTAGGTCTTATTTTCGGGGAAACACAGTATGTGCCAGGCACTGTGCTAAGCACCAAAGGAAGCACGCATTAATGGAAAGAACAAAGACTTTAGAGTTAGACATTCATTCATACATAATTTTATCCATTTATTTAACAAACATTTATTATGTGTCAGGCATTGTGTTACATACTAGGGATACAATAGTCAAAAACCACTGTCTCTGACCTCATGAAACTGTAGTCTACTGGGAGAGATACATAGAGCAAACCATTCCCCAAATTGACCTTGAATTATTAAGTGTGATCCATGCTCTGGAAAAAAGGAGAAAGAGGATTTGAGAATGTATGTATAGCAAGGGGAGACCAATTCAGCTTGGAAGGACAGAGGGAAGTGTCAAGGAAATCCTTTATGGGAAAAAGATCCTAAAATGAGACCTAAAGGATGAGAATGAGTTAGCCAAATCCAGAATGAAGGGCACGGTGTTCCAAATACAGAGACTACTACAAGCTCAGGCCTCAGGATAGGGAAGGGATTAGAATTCTTAAAGAATTGAAAGGAGACGAATGACTCCAGCAAAGAGATGGAGCTATCCTGCAGGTTTGTTGCTTCCTAATCCCCTCCAGGTACCCAAGGGCCAGGGACTGTGGGCTCCATTTGAAAGGAGGAGTGAGACCCTGGGTTGGAAACCAGCTGCTCGGTTCCCATGGGAACAGTAGTAGCCTGTCAAGCTTCCCAGACTGGAGCCCAGCTCTGCCTTTTATCAAGCAACTGATCATGGTATAGGAATGCTTAGTGGGGCATTCTTTAACCTGGAAGGGACCTAAGCCAGCCTGGCTATCTCCACCTTGTTCTTAAATATAAATATCTGCTGCTGCTGCTTTTTTTTTTTTTTTTTTTTTTAAGATTTTATTGGGGAAAGGGAACAGGACTTTATTGGGGAACTGTGTGTACTTCCAGGACTTTTTCTCCAAGTCAAGTTGTTGTCCTTTCAATCTTAGTTGTGGAGGGCGCAGCTCAGCTCCAGGTCCAGTTGCTGTTTTCTAGTTGCAGGGGGCACAGCCCACCATCCCTTGTGGGAGTCGAACCGGCAACCTTGTGATTGAGAGGACACACTCCAACCAACTGAGCCATCTGGGAGCTCAGCGGCAGCTCAGCTCAAGGTGCCGTGTTCAATCTTAGTTGCTGGGGGCAGAGCCCACCATCCCTTGTGGGAATCAAGGAGTTGAACCAGCAACCTTGTGGTTGAGAGCCCACTGGCCCATGTGGGAATCGAACCGGCAGCCTTCGGAGTTAGGAGCATGGAGCTCTAACCGCCTGAGCCACCGGGCCAGCCCTACTTTCTGCTTCTTGTGTTCCCTTCCCCCAAATATTTGCTGAGTGCCCCCTCTGTGCCAAGCCTCTGCTGGGTGCTGAGGATATGGAGATGAATTTGACAGTCAAGTTTCTCCCTCAGTGAGTAGAGAAACCATTACCTTTATCATCAGGAATCTAACCTCAGCATCTCACTTTCCTCTTTCCTGCTGCAGTCCAGGATGATGTCATCTCAGTGTCCTTCACACCAGCCCTCCCTCAGTTTCCTGACATCAGTTTGGTAGGCTGTGGTAGGAGTGTCAGGAATCAGGTTGAACTGCTAATGTTCTCTACTCACCAGGACCAAGGATTTCTAATTGCCTTCTGGCTTTTCTGTTTCCACAGCACTGAAAACTCACCAGAAAAGTATTTATGTGAGCCTGGGCTAGTGACAGGGGCATAGTGAAGTGAGGCTCACCGGAAGCTTATGTGGTAAGAGTCACAGGAGAGACGCTGAGTAGACAGGGAAAGGCCCCAATCTCCCACTGCCACCCCAATCTCCCCAAGCCATGCCAATTTCTAGCTATCTCATAGGAGGCTGTGTCAGGCATTCCTCCTGAGGAGCACAGGAAAAGAGCAGTTAAAGTGATAAAGAGTGAAGGCTGGGAGCCAGGCAGCCTGGGGTTGAGTCTTTGCCAGCTGTGGGATTGTGATAGGCACCGCCAACGTTCATCAATATCAGGGCCTCTGCATTTCCAGTACACAGAGGATTATATGTCCCCAGTCTTTTGAAGTCATGAGACGTGGCCATGTGACTAATTCTGGCCAGAGAGGTGAGGGCAGAAGTAACGGGGGTCACATCTGGACCTAAGTATTTAATTGCAGGTCCTCAACTCTCCACCTTTCTCTTCCACAGTTTTGGTCATGGTGGAAGCCCATGGTGAGATGGTGGTGCCATTGTCGTAAGATGGTGGCTGCTCCCCCAGCCTGGGACATAGAACTCTCCTGCTGACCCATGAAAGATATAGAAGATGAGTGAGAGTAAACTCGCTGAGATTTAGGTGCTGTTTATTATCATAGCATAACCTGGCCTGTGCTGCCTAAAACAGGAATCACCAGCAAGTTACTTAACCTCTCTGTACCTCAGTTTCCTTATTTTTGTAAACCTGGGGTCATAAAAATCCCAACCTTGTATGGATATAAGGAATTAATGGGTCAAAACATAAGGGGCTCAGAACAGTTAGGAGCATATAATAATGTATTCATTCAATGTTAGATTTATTACTACTATCTCCCACCTGGAAAATCTTCTCATACTTGATTGGATTAAGCAGCGATAGACAGACAGACAGACAGACAGACACACACACACACACACACACACACACACACAGAAACAGACACTTAAGGATGAGGGAGACTTTAGCATCTTCTGATTTTGTGCTGGGGACTTCTGTGCAGCATCCCTGCTGAGTGCTACATAATTGTCTATGTTTCTGAATGTCCTAGCAGTGGTTGCAAAAGCAGAGCTGGAACCTGTTCACAGATACCTTCCTTCTTCCTGCCCCATGTGCATCTATAGTAGCGGTGGCACTCAGACCTTGGATTCTTGCCTCCTTGTCTGGTGTGCATCTGGTGAGATTGGTACCATGCAGGGCACCAGTTTCTGCTGTCACTGATAATAGTCATGGAGGGGAGGAACCAGGCGACTTTCCTCTTGAGCTGCTTGGAAATCCTATCACCCCTGCACCCCTACACAGTCCTTTACCACATACTCCCATTGGTCTCCCCTCAAATACACCTCCCTGAAATTGCTTCCTGGGCTCAGAACCCCTCTGACCATTTCCCTCGGTTGCTCCATCTCCTTTCTTCCTCTTATGTGTTTTCTGAAAGGGGCTCTCTGTTGTCTTCCTCCATCAATCCACTGTGTGTATTCTTCCCAGACTCATGAAAATTGGCTCTTTGCCTCTCCATTATCTGTGCTTCCTACAATGGTCACAGTCCCCCAACTTCCAGGAAGGATCGTATGTAGCAGAGGCTGGGGGCAAACGAAGCTCACTTGTCAACAGATCAAAACAGATTTGCACCTTATGGGCCCTTGTGGTGACACAAATGAAGTACCATCTGAGAGATGTGGCGAGGCTGGACTCCAGCTGTCACTCGCACCTGTCACCCAGTGTCTCACTGCCACCAGTGTCGCACCCAGTTTGGGATATGGTATTGCCTTCTGTTAAATTGCAACAAACCCAGGAGAGCTACAGAAAAATGAAGACTTCTGAGGTGGCTTCATGTGGCTGGTTGTCTGCATTGGAAGAAGAGCTGCTGAGGGAAAGAAAGGAGCAAATTTTGAGCATAGATCCTTACGCTCCCACCCCAGGTACCACCCAGACCTCATCTACAACTTCTGCTTGTGACAATACCTCCGAGGTCTGAAGTCAGAGACCATGTCTCCTGGAGTCTCTATTTCTAAATCAAAACAGACTGGGACCTCAGAAGATTCAGAAAAGCAATTGTAGTATTCGGAGGACACCTCGTCCCACTTGGAAGAAGAGGACTAACAAGATGGTATGGGCTGAAACTATAGCAAGAGAGGTCCATGGTAGAGGGGGAACTGCTGGTCAGATAGAAAGAAAAATTCCTGGCAATAAAACTTCTTCCCATTTGTGCGGTGGCTTACAGTTTGTAGAGCTCTTTCATGTTTACATTCTCCTTTGAGCATCCCACAACATTGTGAAGTGGATACTAATTACCTCTATTTTACAGAATTGGCAAATGAGGCTCAGAGAGGTTAAGTAATGGGCCCGAGATCACACAGCTACTAAGTAGTGCAGGAGAGACTTGACTCCATGTCTCCTGCCCCGGGGTAATAATTATGGGTGATTCTGTGTCAGTTGGATTAACCCTGGCACAGATTCCAGGTCTCAGAGATGCCACCAAGTGAGTTGGAGGCCCCAGAGGGTCCTCCAGCCCAATCATGATGCCTTCCTTCTCCATAGGGAGGATCTGGAAAAGATGAACCCTGGTCCTTGTGGATAATTAATCTTTATTTCTCTCTGCTGGGCTCCGAGCTATCAGCAGCCACTGTTTAAACAAGGGTGTTTTCCCGAATGATCTCTGAACTGGACGATAAGGCACCCACGTCTCTGCTCGAATGGGATACTGTTGGACTAGAAGACCTGTCTCCATTCTCCTCCCAAGGGCTGGTCCCAATAGCTTACCTATCACTTGCTAGGTGATAGTCACCTCAATGAGAATGCATAGGGGACAAAGGTCAGCCTAGTACAACCCCTATCTTGAAGCAGGAAAGCCAGAATCAGCTGAACAGAGACTCTGATAGTTTATAGCTCCTCTCTATGTCTTCATGGCAACAGGGCACCCTCTCTGTTTGCTCAATATCTCAACCAGCCCTTTTTGTGCTAGGAAGAATCCACTGTATGTACTTGAGCACCAACTTGGGGTACAAGAGTACCAGGTTCTAGTCCCCTCTCAGCTGTGAACTCACTGTGTGACCTTGAGTGCTCTCTCTCTCTCTATCTCTATCTCTTTCTCTCTCTCCCCTCCCTCTCCGTCTCCCTCTCCCTCTCCCTCTCCCTCTCCCTTCTTCCCTCCTTCCCTCCCTCCCATTGTTAAGGGCCTTCCCATTTAACAGGTCCAAAGCCTCTGATCAGATGATCAAATGTCAACAGTTGGTGTGCACATCTGAAATTTAAAATTCACTATGGGGAAGAAATTGACTGACAGGAAAGAGAATAATGCATTAATTAGAAATATACAATTGTACTCAGATGTACTTAGGGATATTTAGTTGAGATGGAACTCAACTGAAGAGCTATGGGGTGCCCAGCCCAGTGGTTTTGCTCTCTTCCCTACCTCTCCAGTTTGAGTTTGTCCCCTCCTCTAAGTCCATACTGCCACCCCCAGGGCACCATCATCTTCCACCAGTCACCTGGAATACCAGAGCTCCCCCTAACTTTCCCTGAGTTCACTCTTGTCCTTCAACACCCTGACATACCCTTCAGGGGCTCCCATTGATCTTTAGATAAATCCCAAACTCCTCACCATGGCCCACAAAGCCACGTGTGCTCACGCCTGCCTTCTTCCCCAGCCTCAACCTTCCACTTCCTGTGTAGATGGCAGCACTCCTGTCTCACAAACGACTTGTGCGCATGTCCAGACTCTGGCGCACCCTGCTTCCTCTGCCTGAAACATCTTCCTTCTTCCTACTTCATCACTTGGAAAACTCCTCATCCTCCGAGCCTCAGCTTACACAACATCTGGGAGCCAGTCTGGGTTGAGGGTTCCTTTTATGGGCGCCCACTACTCCGAGGTATCTCTTTGTCACAAAGCTGATCACACTGACTGACTAGCATTTATCTGATTACATTCTAGACTCCCTCACTCGACTGGGAGCTCCTTGAGGACCGGGACCACGTCTTTTTTTCTTGTACGGCATCTTATAGGTGCTTGACAATTGTGTGTCGAATGAACACCCTGGAAACCGCCTGATACCTTGTACACAGTAAGCCAGTGTTTATTGTCTTGACTCCCTATCCAGGAAAGAGGCAGGAGAGGGGGATGGCAAAGAAACTGGGTAGGACAGGGGAAGAGCTGGAGGTCATGGAGCAGAGTGTCAGCTGGAAGGTGAAGTTTCTGCTGGGAAGAACTAGGTGAGGTGAGCAAAGGGGAAGCCTATCCTGGCTGCAGGGGTGGGTGGGGGTGGGCTGCATGTCATGACATGAAGATGTGAAGGAAAAACAGCAGCATTAGCCTTTCTGATGGACCAGGCACTTCTATGTTAATGCACTGTCCTTGCCACACTGTAGATTGGCAGGGAGCTGTGGTGTTTTGCAGTCTGGGTGGCCGGCAAAGGGCTATTTGGGCTGTGAGACCCCATTCATTCCATAAATATTTACTGAGCACCCACAATGTGCCAGGAACTGTTCTAGACATGGAGGAGTGCAGCAGTGAGACAAAAACATGCAAAAATCCCTTTCCTCATGGAGCTCACATTCTAGTGAAGGGAGACAGGCAATCAATGAAATAAATAAAATTTGTAGACTATTAGGCAATTATCAATCTATGGAGAAAAATTAAGATGGGAAGGGAACTAAGAAGTTGCCAGAAGGGCGTATGCTTCAATGATAAGTAGGGAGGTCATGGGCCTGCAGGCCTCTCCTGCACAGGGCATTGTAGAGAGAAGGGGCTCCCCACCAGGTCTGCAAGTGGAGGCTGCAATCAGGAGCCAGTGACTTAATGAGCACCAGAGAGATGGGCGGGGCCTGGAATTTCACTGCACCTGCAATCCCATCTCTTCCCATTTCCCACTCCAGCCCCCACCCACACCACACAGACACACAGTGCATCAGCCCTCAGTCCAGAACAGCTTCTTGGTGGTTACTGGGTCAGGCCACACCCTCCTTCCTGTCAGCTGCGACTGGCAGTCTGGTGGTGTGACTAACAAGTGATTGACCAATGCAGACCGCATCTGCTGTTTCAGGTCCCTGCACCTCTCAGGGTAGCAGGAATGAGTGTGAGAGAGACACTGGCACTGATGTATCCACAGGGTGCTCCAGACACTGTGTGTGCGTGTTGGACTTGGAATTCCACGAACATCCTCACTGACTCTGGGCAGTTTGTGTTCCCTCTCTGAGCCTTAGTTTCCCCATTGGAAATATAAAGCCCCTACCCTACCTCCTTTACAGGAAACTTAAGGATGAAAACTATGTATAAAGGCCCCAGTGGATGCCACCCTAGTACAGTCTTTTTGGAGATGCGGAAACAACCTAGCTCCACTAGCTGTCCCCATGTGTCTGGCCCTTGGATGAACCTCTGGATGCTTTCACTTAATTGGTGATCGGATGGGTCTGTATCTGTCATACAGAAGTTCTGATGACCCAGGGCAAGGAGGGAAAGGATACTGCCTCATCAGCTGGTAACGGAGAGGTGCCTGGGGTAGTGGTAGGCCAGGGGCACAGGGACATGGGGGGTGGTCAGTAAAGTTATTGAAATCTTGTATTATAGGTAGGCCCTGGGCATTTAAGAAGCATTCATCATACCTGGCACTGCACTAAACACATGGGGAGAGATAGGGAATCTTGCAGAGGAAGTATGCCAAGTAGGGCTTTAGAATCACCCTCGGTGTGGAGAAAGAGGTGGATGGAGGCAAGGCCACATAGGAGAATTTACTGTGGTCTAGGGAAGGGATGCTGGTGTCTGAGACAAGGGCAGAGTCCATGAGAATGGAGAAGAGGGCATGGGTGGGGAAAATATCATGGGAGTGACTGCAACCTCAGTTGACAAATGGTGGATTAAAGGGGATGAGGAGAAAGCAGAAAGTTCAAAGGGGCTTTAAAGTTTGCTGCTGCTAAGCTCCATCTCCCCCATTCCTAGACTTGCGCAATTGGATTGGGAATGAGGGGTGGGACTAATTACACATTACATTTAGTGCTATATTTTACCTTATCAATTTCAACTCCTCATTCCAGCCTGTAGAGAACTCTGAAGCTTGCTTCGCTGTCATCCTAAGTACCTGCTGGCCCTCCAGTTTCATGTAACTTGCAAATTCTCCAGAGCCAGGCATCCGCGCTCTGCCACTTAACTAGCTGTGTGATCTTGGGCAAGCCACTTAACTTCTCTAAAACCACAGTTCCCTCATCAGTGTTATCGGGATAATAATTGTATTTACCCTATAGGGTTGATGTGAGGGTTAAGTGAGTTAATGCATGAAAAGGGCTCAGCTCCTGCCGCATTGTAAACACTTGATAAATACTATTATCATTATTGTTGAATGCATTTTTACTTAGTACTTATTGGGCCTGGCTGTGCCAGATGCCGTGGGGAGCAAAGAAGAATTAGGCCAGGTTTCTGGAAGAGAAATGTATACTTACTGGCCAGAATCCAACAGTCTCAGGGCTATAATAGAGAGAGGCTCAGAGTTCTGAGGGAGCAAGGGAGAGAAGAGGAAGTAATTGAATCCGGCGAGGTGGGGTAAGGGTGGGCATGGCTATTTGGAACAAGTTGGCAGTCTGACCAAAAGGCAGTCCACTTGGTGGTGCCTTGAATGTGGTCTGGCAGGAAATTCTGTGGCAAAGGGGATTCTGTGACAAATTCTGTCCCAAATTCTGTAAATTGGGAACTAGAGAAAATCAAGCAGCTAGCGCTGGAAGTTTAATCTGAGAGAATGAAGAGAGGCATATTTAAACTCCTGCTGCTAAGGCCTCTAGAGTAGCTCAAGATCCAGTCCCAGCCTGCATGAGGCCACATCATCCTAAAATTCTGTCGCTTCAAGTCCTCGATTTCTTTCCCTACTGCTCTGTACATGAAACCTCTGCTAATTGAGCTGGTCTGAGTGGATTATATCTGCTTTTTTTAATGGTCTAAGTGAAGCTTTTAAAACACACACACACAAAACAACAGCTTTATTGAGATGTAATTCACATACCATACAATTCATCTGTTTAAATTATACAATTCAATGGTTTTTAGTATATTGCAACCATTACCACAGTTGACTTTAGAACATTTTCGTCACATTGAAAAGAAATTGGGTACCTATATTAGCAGTCATTTCCCCTTCCGCCATCTCTCTGACTCCTGGCAACCACTAATCAACTTTCTGTGTCTGTGGATTTGCCTATTTATGGACATTTCATATACTTGGGATCATACAACACATGGTCTTGTGTGACTAGCTTCTTTCACTTAATGTACTGTTTTCAAGGTGCATCCATGTTGTAACATGCGTTAGTACTTCATTTCTTTTTATTGTGGAACAAATTTTTACTTTATGGGTATATCACATTTAATTTATCTATTCATTAGTTGATAGGGTTGGTTTTCACAGCCAGAAGTTGTGGTGACTTCTCTTCCGGCCATGGAACCCTGGGCTGGGGAGCCTAGTGTGGGGGGCTGGGACCCCTCGCTCCTCAGGGGGAAACCTCCACAGCCAAGATATCCTTTCCGATTTTTAACCACCACACATGGGTGTGGAACTAGCCCGTTCCGCATCTCTGCCCCTCCTACCAGCCTCCACGTATCCTTCGTTATAGGACTTCTGTTCAGCTAGACTTCAGATGGTTCTCAATAATGGTTGTTCTGTAGTTGTAATTTTGAGGTGGTTGTGGGAGGAAGCCAGCACAGTGTTTACGTACTCCACCATCTTGACCAGAAACCGGTTTTCATTTGTTTTGGGTATATATCTAGGATTGGAATTGCCAGGTCATATGGTAATTCTATGTTTAGCCACGTGAAGAACTGCCAAACTCTTTTCCAAAGTGCTGCACCATTTTACATTCCCTCCAGCAGTGTATGAGGGTTCTGATTTCTCCACACTCTCCTCAATGCTTGTTATTATCTGACTTTTTTATTATAACCATCCTAGTAGATGTGAAGTGGTAGCTCATTGTGGTTTTGATATCCATTCCCTTGTTGACTAGTGATCTTAAGAAACTTTTCATGTGCTTATTGGCCATTTGTGTGTCTTCTTTGGAGAGATGTCTATTCAAGTACTTTACCCATTTTTAAAATTAGGTTGTCTCTTTATTATTAAATTTTGAGAGTTGTTTATACTTAGTAGATACAAGTCCCCTGTGATTTGCAAATATTTCTCCCATCCTGGAGATTGTTTTCCCATGTTTTTGATAGTGTCCTTTAAAGCATAGAAGCTTTTCATTTTGACAAAGTCGAATTTATCTATTTTTAATTGTGTTTCTGGTGTTTCGGTGTCATACATGAGAATCCATTGCCAAATCCGGGGTCATGCAGATTTACCCCCATGTTTTCTTCTAAGAGTTTTATAGCTTTAGTTCTTACATTTAGGTCTTTGATCCATTTTGAGTTAATTTTGCATATGGTATGAGGTAAATGTTCAATTTCATTCTTTTGCATGTGGCTTTCCAGTTGTCATGGTACCATTTGTTGAAAATAGTATTTTTCCTCATTAAATGATCTTGGCACCTTTGTAGAAATCCACTTGACCACAGAGAGTCATATCTGGACTCTCAGTTCTAGTCCATTAATCTATATGTCTATCCTTATGCCATTTACCACATGGTCTTGATTACTATAGCTTTATAGTAAGTTTTGAAATCAGAAAGTGTGGGTCCTCTAACTTTGTTCTTTTTCAAGACTATTTTGGCTGTTCTGGATCCCTTGCATTTCCATATGAATGTTAGAATCAGCTTGTCAATTTTTGCAAACAAGGCAGCAGGGATTTCGATAGGAATGTATGTAGATCTTCTTTAACTTCTTTCAACAAAGTTTTGTAGTTTTCAGAGTATGTACCATGTTTCCCTGAAAATAAGACCTAACCGGAAAATAAGCCCTAGCATGATTTTTCAGGATGACATCCCCTGCACATAAGCCCTAATGCATCTTTTGGAGCAAAAATTAATATAAGACTCAGTCTTATTTTGGGGGAAACATGGCATGTTTTACAGTTTTTTTTGCTAAATTTATTACTACATATTTCATTCTTCTTTATACTATTGTGAATGAAATTGTTTTCTTAATTTCATTTTCCGATTGTTCATTGCAAGTATATATAAATACATTTCTTTTTTGGTTTATTGATCCTATACCCTGCAACCTTACTGAACTTTTTTATTAGTTCTGATAGGTATTTAGTGGATTTCTTAGGATTTTCTATGTATAAGATATTGTCATCTGTAGATAAAGATGGTTCTACTTCTTTTTTCCAATATAGGTGCCTTTTATTGCTTTCTTGTGCCTAATTGCCCAAGGTAGAACCTATAGTACGATGTTGAAAAGAAAGGGCAACAACTGACATCCTTGTGTTGGCTCCTGATCTTATGGATTTCAGTTGTAGGCATTTCTTAGATGCCTTTTATATAGTTGACAAAGTTCCTTTCTATTCCTAGTTTGCTGAGCGTTTATATCGAGAAAGTGTTTTGGACTTTGTCAATGCTTTCTGTGTCTTTTGAAATGACTGTGATTTTTGTTTCTTATTCTATTGATATATTAATTGATTTTCATATGCTAAACCATCCTTGCTTTTCTGTGATAAATCTCACTTGGTTATGGTATATAAATTATTTATATGTTGTTGAATTTGGTTTGCTAATGCTTTGTTTTATGGCCTAGCAAATGTTCTATCCTGGAGAATGTGCCAATGCTCTTGGGAAGAATGTATATTCTGCTGTTGTTGAGTGGAATGTTCTATAGATTTCCGTTTTCTAGTGTTTTGTTGAGTTTTGCCTCTATATTCATATAAGATATTAGTCTGTAGTTTGCTTTCTTGTGATGTCTTTGTCTGGTTTTGATATCAGGGTAAGACAGGCTTCAAAGAATGAGTGGGGACATATTGTTTCTTCTACGTTTTTTAAGAGTTTGTAATGAATTGGTATCAATTCTTTCTTTTTTAAGTTTGTAGCATTCACAGCTATAAAATTCCCTCTGAGCATTGCTTCATTTTATTTGTGACCTTTGGCATGTTGTATTTCTATTTTCATTTATCTCAAAGTATTTTCTAATTTGCCCTGTGGTTTTTATTTTACTAGCTTGTTGTTTAAAGTCTGTTGTGTACTTTCCATATATTTGGAATTTTCCAGTTCTCCTTCTGTTATTGATTTCTACTTCTATTTGATTGTGCTCAGAGAATATCCTTTGTATGATTTCAATCTTTTTGAATTTACTGAGACTTGCTTTCTGGCCTAACATATGGTCTATTGCAGAGAATGCTTCATCTGTCCTTGAAAAAAACCTGTGCATTCTGCTGTCGTTCAGTAGAAGATTCTGTATATGTGTATTAGCTCTCGTGGTTTATAGTATTATTCAAGTCCTCTCTCTCATTATTGATCTTCCATCTGGTTGTTCTCTTCATTATTAAAAGTGGTATATTGGAGTCTCCAACTATTACTGTAGAATTTTTTATTCCTCCCTTTATGTCAATGTTTTCTTCATACACCAAGGGTGCCAAAAAATGTATACACATTTTAAGAAAGGGAAAAAAACTGTATTAAAATTATAATACTCAATGTATACTGATAACAAAAGATGAATACAAGTCATGTGTATACATATTTTTGGTACCTCCAGTATTTGGGTATCTGTTGTTGGATGCACATATGTTCATAGTTGTTATATCTTATTGACTATCTGAATAGAACAATAACAAGTAAAAAGATTGAATCAGTAATCAAAAACCCCCCAAGGGAAAAAAGCTCATGACCAAATGGCTTCACTGATTAATTCTGCCAAACATCTAAAAATAAACTGACACCAATTCTTCCCAAAGTCTTCTCAAAGAAGACGAAAAAACATTTCCTAACTCATTCTGTGAGGCCAGCATTACCCTGTTACTAAAGATAGACAAATAAATCACTTTAAAAGAAAACTGCAGATCAACATCATTTCTAAGTATAGATGCAAAAATTCTCAACACAATACAAGAAAACCAAATTCAGCAACATATTAAAAGTATTATATACCAAGACCAAGGGTGGTTTATCCCAGGAATGAAAAGATCTTTCAATATATAAAAATCAATCAATGTAATACATCATATTAATAGAATGAAGGAAAAATCCACATGATTATCTCAATTGATGCTGAAAGATAATTTGACAAAATCCAACCTCTTTTCATGGCTAAAAACAAAACAAAACAAAACACCTTAACAAACTAGGAATAGAAGGGAGTTTCCTCAACATGATAAAGAGCAGTAATGAAAACCCCACAACTAATGTCATACTCAATAATGGGAGATTTCAAAAGTTACTCAAAGCTATAGTAATCACAACAATGTGGTACTGGTATAGGTACAGACATGTAGAAGAATAGAATAAAATTGAAATTCCAGAAACAAACCCATGCATGTACGGCCAATTGTGATAAGAGTACAAAGACCACTCAATGAAAAAAAAATAGTCTTCAAAAACTGGTGTTAGGACAGGTAGATATCTAAATGCAAAAGAATGAAGTTGGACTTTACCTGACACCATATGCATAAATTAACTAAAAATTAGATCCAAAAGATAAATAGGCACTAAAACTATAAAACTCTTAGAAGAAAACTTTGAGGTAAAGATTTACGACCTTGGATTTGGCAATGGATTTTTAGATATAATACTAAAAGTACAAGCAATAAAAGAAAAAGATAAGTTGGACTTCATCAAAATATATAACTTTAGTACAGTGAAGGACACTGTCAAGAGAGCGAAATTACAGCCCACGGAGTAGGAGAACATACTTGCAAATCATATATCTGATAATACTCTAGTATCCAGAATATACAAGGGACTCTTACACTCAAGGAAAAGAGTAACAGTCCAATAAAATGTGGGCAAAAGCTTGAAAAGAAATTTCTGAAAGAAGATATACAAATAGTCAATAAGTACACAAAAAGATAGTCAATGTCATTAGCCAGTAGGGACATGCAAATAAAAACCACAATGTGATATTATTTCATTTCTAATAGGTTGGCCATAATTTAACAAGTGTTGGAGAGGATGTGGAGAAATTGCAATCCTCATACATTGCTGGTAGAATGTAAACTGATGGAAAATAATTTTGTGGTTCCTCAATAAATTAAACATAGAGTTACCATATGACCCAGAAATTCCACCCCAGGTATATACTCCAAAGAATTGAAAACATGTGTTCAAACAAAAACTTGTACATGAATATTTATAGCAGCACTATTCATAATAGCAGAAAGATGATGAATGGATAATGAAAGTGTGGTGCATCCATACAATGAATATTACCCAACCACGAAAAGAAATGAGGTACTGACTGATACATGCTATGACATGGATGAACCTTGAAAACCTTATGCTAAGTGAAAGAAGCCATACACAAAAGGCCATATATTGTCTGATGTCATTCATATGAAATATTCGGGAATAGGTAGATCCATGCAGACAGAAAGTAGATTAGTGGTTGCCCGGGGCTCAGGGGAGAGCGGAATGGTACAGATCTTCCATCTGGTAAGATGAAAATGTTCTGAAAGTAGATAGTGGTAATGCTTGCACAAAATTATGAATGTACTAATTGCCAATGAATTGTACACTTAATGATGGTTAAAATGGGAAATTTATGTTATGTGTATTTTATCTTAATTTTTTTTAAAAAGAAAAGAAAGAAAAGCTTCAGGAAAACAAAAAACTGTATAAGAAAGGGAAATGGGGGCATAATAAAGTAGTTAGCTGTGAAAGGAACACAGTGTACATAGTCGCAATAATTAATGCAACCATTGTTTATTTTCAGCTTTTTGAATCAATGTGTAGAGAAAGCATGGAAGATTTAATTATGCGTATGGAGCAGAATGCAAACGTCATTAATCCTGACAATGCAAAATTTAAAATACAGGTGATAGAAAATGGAGAGTGGGAAGGAGAAAAGAGCAGTAGGGAAAAGCAGGACCATTGATATCCTTACCTCACAGAATGGAGAGTCAAGATACTGTCTAGAATTGATAGAACAAGAAACACAGGTACAAGTATATTGCGTAAAGTAACCCAGAAAAGCAAGGGAGAAATTTGAGCCCTCATATATTGCCGGTGGGCATGTAAATTGGTGTAACCACCATGGAAAGACAGGAGTACAATATAGAAAGATAACATGTATATTGCAAAGATACGAACAGGAGAGGTTGTGTCTTAAGTTGATAGATCAAGAAGTAGCAGCTTATGTACCATATGAAAGGGAACAAATTACCAGGAGAAATAGATCAAAGGGGAGAGGGTCTGGCATATGAAAGGATGGGGCAACCCTTCTGCTCTTTGATTTTTAACCATGTATATGTATAATATTTTTTTTCAAAAATACTTTTTAATCTCTGTAATTATAACCATGTCCACTCCTGGCCTTAAATCCATCCAAGGCCCTCAATGATACAGGCTAAATTATTACTTCTTTACATGTCACTCAAAGTGCTTCAAAATCTGGCCCCGACCTACATTACCAGCGCCATAACTGACTGCCCTTTTCCTTAAAGTATCTGAGACTCTAGCCACACCAGTTTATTTGTGGCATCTTGGGTGCCATTTTTTCATGTTTCCATGCTTTTGCACATTTTGTTGTCTATGCTTGGCTTTCTCCTCTTCCTCCTTTTGCTCCTCCTCCCCCTCCTCTCCCTAATGAACCACACTCTGCAAATGTCACCACCTCCCAGAAGCCTTCCCTATCACCCCACAGGAGAGTTTTGTCGTCTTTCCTCTGTGTTCTCTCAGCATTTTGTACATCTCTCTGCTATGGCACAGATCACACGGGGTTTCAATTGATGTGTCTGCTTCCCCCGCTGGATTGTGGGCTCCTTGATGGCAGTGACCAGCTTTTATTCATGTTTGTATTCCCAGGGCTTAGTCCATGCCTTCTTGAATCAAATACATTTTTAAAGGACATTTGAAAAAAATAAAATTTACTAAGAAACCAGGGAAAAACAAGAAAGTCTCAGAAAGCTAGTACAAGTGATTATATTATAACATCACCATAACTATGAAGAAAGAGATGTTGATAGTTTGGTAGTTCCTCAAAATTTTAAACACAGAGTTACAATATGAGCCATAAGGTCCACTCCTAGGTATATACCCAAGAGAAATGAAAACATATGTCTACCCAAAAACTGGTACATGAAGAGTCATAGGAGCATTATTCATAATAGCCCCAAATGGAAATAACCCAAATGTCCATCAGCTGAAGAACAGATAAACAAAATGTGGTCCATCCATACAATGAAATATATTTTGGCCATAAAAAATAATGAAGTACTCGTAATTGCTACAACATGGATGAACCTTAAAATCATGCTAGTGAAGCCAGACACAAAAGGCCACATATTGTATGACTTCATTTTTATGAAATGCTCAGAGTAGGCAAATCTGTAGAGACAGAAAGTAGATTAATGGTTACTTAGGGCTGGAGGTAAGGTGGGGGTGAATGGGAGTGACCACCACTGGGTACAAAGTTTCCTTTTGGGGCGATCAAATGTTCTAAAATTAGATAGTGATCATGGTCACACAACATTGGAAATATGCTTAAAAATTATATTGTACACTTTAAAAGGGTAAACTTTATGGTAGTTAAATTATATCTCACTAAAGCTGTTTAAATAAAAGAAAGAAATCTAGAAAAAACCCTGGAAGGAAATGCACCAAAAGGTTGACAAGTGGTTGTTAACTTTGAGTTGTGGGATTTTGTGAGGGTGATTGTTATTCTTCTGTTCTACTGTACAATGCCTTCTATGATGACAATGTATTATTAAAAACAGACACTTCATCTTTTAAAATATCAAGGAGAACGGGAGACAGGAGAATAAGTGTGTTCTGAGTACCTACCATGTGCTAGGTAGGCTACTCCCCACAGCATTCCTGTCAGGTTGTTAGTCTAAGTGGTTGGAGAAGGTTCTGGATCGCTTTCTGTCTCTCCCATGTCTTGCAATATCATATGTATCTGCTGACTGACTGACCATGGAGTCTCAGGGGTACAAGTTTCCTAAAGGTTATCTAGTCCAGGTCTAATCCTAAACAGATTTCTTCTCCGAGCAATGGGCTACTACCCCCAAGTAGGACATCCTGCCTCAACATACCCACAATTTCCCACTGAAGTTTGTTCTCAAGACTCCCTTAAATATAGCTGCAAAAGCAGCATTTTCTAGGCACTGTAGTTTACTTGCCTGATCCGCATGCTAAGAGGTCATTTCAATCTCCTGTATTGTGACCTCTTCCCTCCTGCCTCAACCCATAAATCTGATGAGCCTGTTCTATGCACACACCACCCCCTCTTACTCTTTTTGGTGGGTCGATCTTTCGTGTCCAGAAAAGATCTTGTTAATCTCCTACGCCTCCTCTCCCTCCCTGAGCCTCTTTCGTAGTCTGCCCTCCAGGTGGAAAGCAGGCAGCCTGAGCCTGGGCCTTCTCTGTGACTCCCTGAACCAGACTGTTGTGAGGAGTGCACGCTCCCGTGTGTTCACTGCAAGTAAATTCAGGCTGAGGTTAGAGCCTCTGGTCCTGCTGATGGAGTCTTCTTTCTCCACAGCCTGACCAAGGATCCTAGCCTTTGTCTGCCTGCCTGTGCTATGGCTTCGCTGGCTTTTGAATCAGCCTAGGTCTTAGGGTTGCCATCTGCCATCGGGTGTCATTCCAGAGGTAACACCTCCTGGTTATCTTCCCTTCTCTCTCTCTCTCTCTCTCTCTCTCAAAACTGCAACTACACAACAATGCCAATAGCCACTATATGCTAAGCATATAGTATGAGCCAGGGGATTTACATACATTAGTTCAACCAATCTGCACAGCACCTTGATAGGTAATCGTTATATTCTTGGCACATAGTAGGCACTTATTAAAGAATGAATGGTTTCTCTTCAGTTCATCACAGGGGAAACAGAAGCTCTGGAAAGTTACACAACTCATAAGAGACAGAGACAGAATTGAAACCAGCCTATTTGACCTCAGAGTCCAGACTCCCAACGGACAGTCATATCAGGATGCTTCTAACACCACTGGGGCACCTTGAATCCCACCCACAGGCCTGTCTGAGGGGGAAGCCGAGTGTCGTGGTTAGAAATACTGGTTCTGAAGACAGCCAGTGAGCAGGCACCACCACTTCCTGGCTGTGTGAGTGTGGGCAAGTTTCTTAACCGCAGCTTCCTCATTGGCAAATGGGGGTAATAATAGTAACAACTCAGAGGGTGCGGCCCCTTTAATGAGGTAATGTACATAAAGGGCTTAGCATGGAGCTTGGTACATGGTAATCACTCAGTAAATGTTTGTGATGATGATGATGGTGCCTGAGACAAGCACAACATGACAGCCCCTTCTAGCATCTTCTCTGCACCTTGTTCCTCATCCCATTCACTCCACCCCTTTATCCATTGTACTGGGCCGAATAGTGGCCACCAAAAATATATGCCCACGCCCTAACACCTGGAACCTGTGAATGTTATCTTATTTGGAAACAGGATCTATTTTTACAGATGTGATTAAGTTAATTATCCTGAGATCGGGAGATCATCCTGGGTTATCTGACGAATGTTCTTATAAAAGAGAGGCAGAGAGAGATTTGAGTACCAGTATTTACGTATTGTTAACTTTATACCATATTATTGAAGTTATGGAATATCAAAAGGAAGAGTAAATATCACTGAAGGACTTTACCCCCTCCTCCGGGGAAGGAGTACAATGTGCTTTGGGTTGTACGCAGGAGACTTGTATCATGTTGGTCAAATTCTGACCTTATTCTTTTTTTTTATTTGGAGATTAAGTATGGCTTAAGAAGTTGTATATGATGGTGATGGAAGAAAAACTGACTCTGGGTGGTGAACACACAATGGGATTTATAGATGATGTAATAGAGAATTATACACCTGAAATCTATGTAATTTTACTAACAATTGTCACCCCAATTAACTGGGGGGAAAAAAGAAGTTGTATATGGATATCAAGTTGACAAAGGATGGACTTGTGACACCTAATTTTATGTGTCAGCTTGACTGGGCCATGGGGCGCCCAGACACTTGGTTAAACATTACTCTAGGAGTGTCTATGAGGGTGTTTTTGGATGAGATTAACATTTAAATTTGTAGACTGAGTACAGCAGATTGCTCTCCATCACGTGGGTGGGTCTCATTCAATCAGTTGAAGGCCCAAATAGAATAAAGGGCTGATTCTCCAAGGTTGCTTGATCTTACCCCAAGTAAGAGAACATTTTCCAGCCTAACAACCTTAACACTAGAAATCACCTCTTCCTGCCTGAAGGTGTTTGAACTGGGACATCAGCCTTTCCTGGTTTTACAGCAGCCTCCTAACCCCCAGACTTGAACTGGGCACTGGCTCTGCAGATTTTGGACATGCCAGGCTCCATAATTGCATAAGCCAACCCTATTTTCCAAGGTTGTCAACTCCAAGCCAGGGCCTTGTTAGAATCCTAGTGGTGCGGGCCAGGGAGGGGTGTCTTGAACTACCTTGGACCCCCATGAGCTCTTCCTTTTAAGTCCCAGTAGGTACTCTTCGCACCAAGGACTACTGAGACACAGTCTCAGGTGAGTGGCTGACTTGGGGAAGGAGCAGGGCAAAAGTGAGACGGCTCCATTTCCTCTAAGGCCACCAGGGTAGAGAAAGGCAAAATGGCGGAGGGAAGCTACAGACAAGAGTAAGGCTCAGGTCGGTGGGTCCTCTGCTCAGTGGTGCTCACTGGCCTGGGGCTGTTAGCTGACTGGGCATGACATGGAGCAAGAGGGAATAACCCATCTCTCTGAACTCCTTAAGACTCAGATTCCAGCACTTGCCACACTCCAAGGTGACACCCAGCAGTGTCTGTGAACTGAACTGAGATGTGTCGGTTTCTGGGACATTCTGGGTATTCTAGTGGTAGCAATCTCTGATGGACTCTTCCTCTGTGGCCCTGGATTCTTGACTTTTTCTGTGCCCATTGTCCGTACAAGTCTCCCAGTTGGCCACAGCCTCCTTGTGTGACGGAACCTGGGGGACTGCGCATCTGGGCTGGGCAAAGTAGAGAAGGACAGCCCTGAGACAAGGAGGGAGAAGAAGGAGGAACAATGCAGAGCTGGTCCCTCGTGCTCTGTGGGGCATATGGTCTTCACTGTGGCCCATACCATGTCACGCTGTCAGAGACTAAGTCACAGTCATCCTGGGTCCCCTCCCGGGATAAAGGCAGTGCTGGCCCGTAGGAGATGGAGGTACCTGCATCAAACCTTGGGGTTTTACTAGACACGAGACATTACTTAGGAGACTTGACTGCTAAGAATGCCAGTCATCTGTATCTAAAATGACTTTTGAATGAGAGAATGGATACAAAATACCTGGAAAGTAGTAGGTGCTGAATAAATGGCAGCTGTCACCACTGTCACCATCATTATCACCATCACCATTAGCGTTTACTGCACACCTCCTGTATGCCCATTGCTATGCTTGCCCTCGATGTGGGAGATGAAGGAGAAGTAGTGAGTGGTTCCTGCCCCCAGGTTAGTCTGTAGTGGGAGAACGGAAATGTACACAAATAATGAAAATCCCAGTGACAACCACAAGCAGTAGAGTCAGGATATGGAGCTCAAAGGAGGAAGGCTGCCCAGAGGAGGCGGGTGCTAAGGTAAGCCTGGACACATTAGATTTGCAGTGCTTGGAGGGACGTTGGGGAGGATAAGGCAGGGTGTTCCTGCCTTAGCTCAGCCCAGGTTGGACACCTGAAGCTGGCAGTGTCTCCTATGTCCTGTTGGACTGTCGGGGACCAGGCTCAGTGCTGGGTCACCATTTGGAATACAAATACTAGACCAGCCACTAGAGGTCGACAGAGATTGATGAATACAGAGGCGAAGAGGGAAAGGTTTCCTTGGGGACTCTACCCTTGATTCAACAACCTGCCTATTGCCTCATTTCTTCACGTCTGAAATCCCACCTCCTCTGTCCCCTGTCTTTAGAGCCCTAATACCCTAGCTCAGAAGCCCCCCAAGCTTCCCACCTTCCCCACCCCTGCTCAGGACACCAATACAAGGAGGAAAATTCCCCCCACACACACCCCTGCCCCCACCCCTCATGGCTGAGATTGGGGCTGCCAGAGGCTCTGCTTTGTGTCCCAGAGAAGGGCTGTGAAGGGAAAACAAATCAGGTGAGGAAGATCTCTGTTCCTCTGAGGGTTGGCTTCCCCGTGAGGAAGATGCTGGGTAGTTTGTCAGTTGAGTTTTCCCTCCCACCGCTGCTTGGGCAGCACCTGGGGATGTGGAGGTCTAGCAAGGGTGGGGTGGGAGAGGCTCGCTGGGGAGACTAAAGGCTTAGAAAGGAACTGGTCCCTCATTGGGAGGTGCACTGAGCCCAGGTGCTGGGGCCTTCCTTACTGAAGGTGAAAAGGAGTCTCCAAAGCAAGCTGGGCTAAGTTGTGAGTCAGAAGGGGATGCACATCAGAGATCCAGGCTGGGAGGCGGAGTGCCGGGGTGCCAGACTTCTGCCACGGTTATCTGGCCAACTGGGTCCAGCCCCTTACCTGCCCTCAGGATGCCCCCAGGGGCTCCTCGCCTCTCCATCAGTAGGCCTGGGTTTATTAGTTGAGAAAGCGCAGAGCCTGGCCCTTTAGCCTTCCTAGTAGGGTGGGAGGTAGGAAGCTAGCTCATAGGCTGGTGAGGGTCCGAGTTAGCAGGATGGAGAGCTGAGGAAGCAGCTGCCCCTTCGTTCTGCTCCTGAGGTTGTCCAAATGTTTGCTCTCTTAGGGGTGTTCCTCCAGGGGAACTTGATTCCCTGTGTTTATGGGGCCTGACATGTCCAGAGTGTTCACTAACAAGGCAGGAATAGGACTGGGCAAAGATGCCATTTCTGCAGCCAGCACCCTCCTGCCCCAGGTCTCCTGGCCCTCTGAGATGGGGTGCCAGGATGGGGTCAGTGACAGGTGGGGACAGCTGTTGCTCCCCTCCCCCAAATTCCTGAGCCCGACAGTGATGGATGGCCCAGCCCCTCTGTGCACATTCCCCAGGTAACTGGAGTGAGGAAGCAACAGGTGTGTTGGGCTGAGTGCTGCGGGATTTCCTCCAGCAGCCTGCCCTACGCTGAGCTGGAGAGCAGAGAACAGGAGGGACAGCGAGAGGAAGCTGAGCCCAGAGCACTGACATACAGGAAGGCAGGGGTGTCCAAAGATGAAGCCTCTAAGGAGCCCAGGGTCCCGACTACAGTTCAGAGACTTGTGCCACCTGCTATGCCACACTGAGCCATGCTTTGCCCCTCAGATGCCCTGTTCTACACTCATTTCAGGGGCAGAGGGCAGGCCGTTTGCCTGTAGGGGGTGTGAGGGCTTGGGACAGATTTTGTGGAGTCCAGAGTTGGGCAATTTGGTACAAGGAGGGGATAAAGAGAGAGGGAGGGAGGGGACAGGGCCATCTCAGGAAGAGAGGGGCTCCTCCTATTCCTGGTGTCATCCTGCCAACAGCCTGAGCCAGGGCCAGGCTGACACCTGGAAGATCAAAGTGATTTCAGTGCAAACACCCATAAACCAGACGTGAAGCTGGGGCAGGGACCAGACAGGGGCTGGGGGCTGAGAGTCTGGTTGAACCTTGGGTCTTTGGGAACACCCCCTCCTTCCCCAGCCAATGGGACTTGTCCTGGCAGCAGTGAAACTAGACGTGCAGGGCGTACCCCCCTGGGGCTGAATCTGACCTAGCCCTGGGGTGTGGTGCAGCCAGGGGAGGGGAGAAGGAAGAGTGGGAGGGCTCGGGCCCCACCCTAGGCTTGCCCTGAGCCTGACCCAGAGATAGAGTGACTTGAAAAGCAAAATATTCATGGGGAAGGGGGATAGCCGGGGCCCAACACAGACCCCAGCTGGTCTCAGTCAGCTAGGGGCTGGTGAGGGCAGAGGGAAGAACAGGAGCGAAGGGGGTGATGGGAATAAGCCAGCTGGGCAAGAGAGGGCTTTGCCGGATGAGGTTGGCGGGCAGCGAGTGCAGCCAGATTGAGCCTGGAGCCTCAGTTTCTGCATCTGTAAAACAGGCCTATCAATATCAACTTTCAGGGCTGTTGTGAGAATTACAAAATGGTAATAGAGCACCAAAGGTGACAATATAGCACCCAGCTACAATGCTTGGCACACCAGTAAGTTTTCAAGAAGTTCTCCCTCACCGTGTAGGGAATGGGTTTGTGTACCTGTGAGGCGGGCGCAGGCAGAGGCGATGGGTCTTCTAGGGGACAGACAGGAGACCTACGGCAGGCGGACATGACTGCAGCTAGGAGACAGGGCTGCTTGGTTGGCACTGCCCTGGGCCTCAAGGATGTCAGCATAGAGTCATGAGTAGAAGCTCATATTGTATAGCCAAATGGCCCAGGTTTGAATCCTGACTCTCCCACTCCATGGCTGTGTGGCCTTAGGTGAGTTAGTTCACATCTCTCATTTCAGAGTGCAGGGCAGGCAAGGAGAGATCAAGGACAAGGGTCCCAGTCATCGAAGGTGTGTGTGTATGTTCATGCATGTGTGTGTGACAGTGACACAAAAACAATGTGGGGGGCTAGACTCTGTGTTCCACGAGGGTAGGAACCAGACCTGCCACCTGGTGCTGCATAAGTGGGTGGGTGACAAAGACCGAGAGTTCGTGTATGAATATGTACGTGTGCGAGCACAGCAGACGGGCTGGGAAGTGTGCATGTGGCACACAAAGCAGGGGTGAACGGGCAAGAACGGGTGTGACCGGGAATGAGGGTGTCTCTGTAGGAGGCTCTGTGGAGGAATAATAGTTTCCATTTAGTAAGCACCGTGGTGGGCCAGGCGTGATGCTAACCCTTCATGTGTGTTATCTCATTCATCCCTCACCACAGCTCGGAAGCAGGCATGGTCTCCAGGTTACAGGCGAGCTAACTGAAGCACACAGAGGTGACGTGACTTGCTCAAGGAAACACATGGGACAAGCAGGGAATCTGCCTCGGAAGTTTATCCCCCTGCTTTCCATGGGTGTGAGGAGCTGAGCCCGGAGCGTGATGCCTGAGGTCTCTGGCAGCGGCCACTTGGTCTTCTGCACCCCTGGGCCCGGGAGGCCCCACATATTAATTTCTGGCTGCTTGGAGCTCCTCAAAGGCAAGGTTCGGGGGGGCTCCTCTGTGTGTCACCAGGGCAGGCCCAGGTCAGAGGCTAGCACAGGGTCGGCGCCCAGGAAACATGGGTAGATTGAAACCAGGGCGAGGAGAAGTATATCGGCTTGGATGAGAGAGGGCCCACCTCCCCCCCAGATCCTGACTTCCTCTCAGGCTCCCTTGGGGAGTAATTTTTCCCTCTCTCAGGGGCCTGAATCACTACATCTGAGGTCCTGCAAGGGTGGGGACCCAGAGTCACCAGCCCTGGCTATGGCAGGGAGTAGTCCCAGCCCTGCTACTGAGGCCCCTGTAGGTGGGGTACACACGTCGAGGCAGCAAGTCTGTGCTTTTAACCAGGAATGAATTAAGTCAGCAAGTAAGCCAGAAGGGGCTGGAAATGTGGCAAGTCAGGATGGTAGAGGGGGATGGGCATGGGCTTTGGAGACACATAACCCTGGGGTCAAATCCTACTTCCATTGTTGATCAGCTAGGTGACCTCAGATGAGTCACTTCTCCTCCATGAGCCTCAGTTTCCCCTTTATATAAAATGGGGATAGTGGAACTTGTCTCAAAGGATTGTGAAAGGAAGTGCATCTAACAGTTCTTGGCACGGAGTAGGCTCCCAGTAAGTGGCAGACTGCCTTTCATACTCAGGTTTTGATGTCCCGCCATGCATTGGGGGGTCCTAGTCTCCAAGCTGGTGTATCAGGATGCCCTTGCACCTTCTTCTCATCTCTCCTTGCTCATGCTCGATAAGGGGTCCAGTTGGGAGCTGAGAGACCCCAGACAGCTCCTCCTCTTCCCTGTCTACCCAGATCCCTCTCCCTCTGGAAGCCCTGTCCCTGAAAGTGGGAGGGGCCCAGCTTCTCCTTTGTTAGTTCCTCCCAAAAGAAGTCCACTCTACAGCCAGAGAGATCATGAGAGAATCCAGTGAGAAACTCAGTGGCTCAGCCTCCCACTCAAGAGAGACAAAGGCATGAAACTGTGTAAATGGTAGAGCACTTGGGGAATGTTCCTCAATCATCTCCATCAAGAAACAGCAAGGAGACTTTAAATCCTTGGCAGTCCCAAAGCCAACCCCAAGCCCAGAGCTTCCTCCTGTGCTTTCCCTTCCTCCCCATACTGGGCCGCGGTTCTTGCCAAGGCCTCCACGCCTGTCCCAGGTCTTGTGTTCAAGCGCGTGTGCCAGGGTTGTGTGTGCCACGCTCCTGTTCAGTGACAGCACCGTTTGTCTCAGGCGCCCGCAGTGCTGTAAAAGACCAGTAGGGGGAGACATTAGCACGTGAGTGTGTCTCCTGGGGTCCGACCAAGGAGAGCGGGTCGGACCGGGAGGGTCTGAGCTATGGGATGGAGCCAAAGTTATAAGCAAGGAAGCGAGGAGGGGCGGGGAGAATTGGCCAGGGCTGGGAGACAAAGACCCAGATGGCGAGGTCGGGAAGGGCTGGAGTCCGGTGTCTCCGGGCCGAGACGCCCGCTTTTGCTTTTCTCAGAAGGCGCCTGCCCTGCGCCTTTTCCTCTTTGCCCTCGAGGTGTCTTTCTTTATCAAGGTGTCCTCTTATCCCCGCTGGCCTATCCCAAGGCCTTGCCTGCGCCTTCAGACAGGACAAGAACTCTAAATCTGGGCTCCTGGGGTCCCATAAGGCTCTCTCCCAAATCTGAAATTCCGAAGGAGGCCTGGTCTCTAGGGGCTAAAAACTCAGCTCCCTCCCCACCGGGACCGTATTTAACGCCTGTGTCTCCATCACCCACCGCTATCTGTTTGTACGTTCGTGGGGCTCCAGGTCCATGTGCAAGCGGACACTGCATTGCGAGGGCAGAAGGTGGAAAGGCCACCAGGGCCCTACGTGAGACGGGCCCAGGAGCAAACAAGCTATCCTTACCACAGAGCTGAGCACAGAGCAGGACTTCAGGGCTCGTGTGTGCAAAAAGAGAGTGGAAGTACTACTTTCCCGGGATACTTGCGACGGGGCCTGTGTGGCCCACGACCGTGGGCCAGAGTGTGGACCCGGCGTGCGGGGAGAACAGGCCGACAGCTCTAGAGGAGCGCCAACTTCCCACGGGGTGAGCGCTCTGGGAACAGGACTAGGCGGGACCCAACCCTAACCGCACGAGCCGCACATTCAGATTGGTGCCATCGAGAGCGCGGCGTCCTTAAGAGCTCCCTGACGCCCCGCCCCCTTCCTGTTCTGGGGGCGTGGTACGGGGCAAGGACCCCGTGACGGAGCTTGCTATTGGCTAAGAGCAGTAGGGTTGGCCTTGCGTTCGCCTGAGCAGGGGAGTAGACAGCTCAGCGGCGGCGGAGGGAGTCTATGCGCGCTGAACAGCAGTGGAAGGTGTGTGAGGCTCGCACTGGCCGCAGACCCTCGGGCGCAATCGCCGGAGAGCTAGGACGCGGGGACCGGGCTGCCGGGCCACCCGGCCAAGGCTTCAGAGGCGCAAACTGATGGGACTGGCTCGCTCGGCCGCTTCTCCCCGCTCTTCTAAGTACGCTGAGCGGGGCCCGCGCTGAAGTAGAAGCTGTCGGGGGGCGCGCAGCCCGGAGTCCCAGTGTGGCCTGGAAGAACGGAACCCGTGCCAGGGCGACCCAGGCGGGAGCCCCCGGACCGTGCTCAGGTTTTAGGGAGATTCCGACTTCTTCCGAGGGGCGCCGATCCTGGGACGGTCGAGGCGTCGGGGCGGCTACCGAGTCCCCAGCGGGGAGACCCCGTCGCGTAAAGGGCGCGCAGTCCCCAACAGTCTCGGGGAGTAAAGCGGAATCCGGCAGGAGCACCCGGGGGCGCAGAGCCCCCGTCGTGCCCGGTGCGGCGGAAAGGCCAAGGGAGCGAGCCCTCGGAGGCCGCAGCCCATGCCCGGGTTGGGGGCGGCTGCCCAGTGAGTCCTCCTGGCCGGCCGGGAGGAGAAGAGCGACTCAGAAGCCGGCGGGAGGGGAGCACTTCAAGGCCGGCGGTCGCGGAGGATGGGCGCTTGAGCGGCTCGGAGCGCAGCGCGGCACGGGAAGACGAGGAGAGCTTTGCTGAGGAGGCGCCAGGGGATCCCGAACTGCAGCCTGCCCCCGGGAAGATGGCCCGGCCTGGGCAGCGTTGGCTCGGCAAGTGGCTTGTGGCGGTGGTCGTGTTGGCGCTGTGCCGGCTTGCCACGCCGCTGGCCAAGAACCTGGAGCCCGTGTCCTGGAGCTCCCTCAACCCCAAGTGAGTAACTTACCCGCTCAGGTCCTTGGGGGTGGGAGGTACTCCTTCGGGGTGAGGCCGCGCGCCCCCGAGTGCGAGTAGGGAGGTGTTCGGAAGAGGAGCGGCACCCCATTTTGTCGCTGGCTTTTTCGAGTGTTTTCCTGCGGGCGGGCGGGGCAGGGTGCGGCGGGGTGGGGTGGGGGCACTTGGCTGGGTTGTGACCCCGCGGCTTGCCGGCCCTCTCCTTCGCGTCCCAGATCAAGTAGAGCTAGATGGTCGCGCCAGGCGGAGCTGGGAGTCCCGGCGCTCGGGAGCGCACCCGAGAGCTGGCTGGGGGGAGGACGCAGCCCCTTCTGGGGCCCCTGGGAACGTGGCGGTTTTCGCCCAGAGCCTCTTGAGGGGCGAGCTTGACCTGGGCGGGGGGTGAGGCTGGAACACAGGTTCCTCGTTTGTTTAGCTTTGAAGGGACCGCGGCGCGGGACCCCGCGTTTGGAGCGGGTGGCAGCGTCCGTATCCCCATTCGGGCTTCTCCCATTTTCATTTCTCTTTCTTCCTGTTTGCCTCCCTAGCTTTTCGCTTTGGCGTTTCTTCTAGCCCCCCTTTTCTCCCTGCCGGGCCTTGGAAGGGCGGGCGCTGCTCCCAGCTCACAAAGGCGGCGGGTGGAGAGGGGCGGAGTGGGAGAGGGGTTTGTGGAAGGGAGATTCGATCCAGCGCCCGTCGGGGGTCCTATGGAGCCGGCGGCAGAGATTCGAGGGCGCCAGGGCGGAGAGTGGCGGCCCAGCCGCGGAGGGAGGTGGGTGGGGAGTGGAGGATTCCTGCCCAGGCGTCCGCTGGCCCTCACACTATGTCCCTCAGATTGGGGAGCTGTGCTTAGCTTTCCCCAAGGGGTTAGGGAGGCAGCTATGTAGAGGAGATCCTTCCCCTTCACCCCCCCAGCAACTCACACACCTTTCAGGGCGGTGGCTCACTGGTTTCTGGGCTGTTAGTGGGGAGTAGCTGGGGCTGTGTGACCTCTGGACCCTTTTCTCTTTTGGCATCCAGGACTCGGGTTGGATCCCAGGGTCAAAATTGTCCTTCCTTCTTGTTTTCTGGAGGTCCCAGCAGTGTGCAGACACCCCACTTAGTGGGAAACTGGGGGATTTGGCCTGCTCTGTCTGCTCTCCGAGTCCAGTATCTGGAATCTCTTCCTGTCCACTCTCCTGGGCTCCCCGCTAACTTCCCAGGGCCAGTGCACCTCTCGGCCCTGGAGTGGGAGAAGGTGGCTTCTTTAGTTCTCTTCTCCTTGGGTTAAGGTAGGGTCCTATTTACTGTTCGGTGGGGGTGGCCAAACCAGGGTCGGGATAGAGGGCTCCGCTTCTGTACAAGGAAGGGGATTGGCAAGAATTTCTCCCCGACCCAGAAGCCAAACTGGGCGCAGTGCTTTTCTAACAGCAGGGACTCAAAATGGTCTGGGGGCCCTAGGCTGCTGAGCCCAGGGGGGAAGGTTGTGAAGTGCCTAGTTCCCCCGTGAGAGTGGAGGCTGGAAACGCTCCCTCTTGAGCCAGGAGAGCTGAAAGCCGCCTGGGGTAGCCCATCATAGGGGCTCATGGGAGTGACCTAATTGCTCTCTGGGGTCTCTAACCAGAGATAGCATGCAGCTCCACAGCTGGAAGGGAGCCCTCCTGCAGAGTTGAGGGGTGGGGGCAGCTGGGAGAAACAAGATCTCTCTGAGCTTCCCCCCTTTTGTTTTTTGAGCGTTTAGTGCTCTGGACCAGTATGCAGGTTTTTTAGGTCTGACCACCCCCCACCTCTGCATCCACTTCAAGCTGAGGGCAGGCAACCTCTGGGTAGGGGGTGATGGCTGAGAACTCAATAGGACCTGCACAAATTCCATCCCATAATTGAACAGATCCTGGGAATTATTGGGGACTGGTGCTGGTGCTACTGCACGGTCCTCCCCCCCCCCCCCAGTTCCATCCACTCTCAGGGGTCTGGAAAGCAGCCGCGGGGGTGGGGGGGGGCGGCAGGAGGGCAGGAGGGCAGGAGGGAGGCACTGCCCTCTGCTCCACTGGAGCTCTGGGGGCTGCCTCTGCCACCGCACCCAACCCTCAGGATGCCACAGCCTTTCCAATAAACAGTCTCGCTCTGCCGGGCTCCCTCTTTGCCTCCGGCCGGCCGAGTTCTCCCTCTCAGGTCCGTGTCGTTTGGCTGTGTCGCCCTCTGAGCCAGGCTCACCTCCCCGCTCCAGCCAGGCTCGCCTGCTCTGTCTCACACTCCCTCTCACTCTCACTCACTCTCTGCCTCTTTTTCTCAAGTCCTTTTGTCTCTCGCACATGCCCATGCTCTCCCTCACAGGCTCATTTTCTCTCTTCCCTCCCCTCTTCCTCCCGGCTTTTGGTCTCTCTCCTCAGCCCTGTCAGGAGCTGGCAACCCCCCTCCCCAATCTCCCAGCGCTTATAAACCCTGCTTAATTGCTTCCTCCTTGGGAAAAAAAATCAAAATAAAGAAGTGCCGGGGCTGGGGGTACGTTTCCAGGTTCCGGGGCACACCCCAGCCCTACCGGGAGCGGGGCGCTGGGAGGGCCAGCCCAAGGTTCCCAGCCTGTTTCCCAACTGGCGCTGGGGCCTCCCGGTGCGGTGGTCCCCGGGTGCAAGAGCGTCTGCCTCCTTGGCCCCTCTTGTCAGCTTTGTCAGACGAGTGCAGGGCGGGGAGCGGGCTTTGGTCCCACTGGAGGATGGGGGGAAGCAGAGTGCGTGCATGCTTGGGTCGGGGGATGTGATGGAAGGTCCCAGGCCACCCCCTCCCCCAGCCTCTTCCCCTGAGAGCTTGGGGCAGCCGGCAGGCCTCACACTTGAGCCCTCAGCCAAGTCCAGCTGCTGCAGTTCAGTCTCTCAGTCCTGTTCTGACCCCTTCTTGCCCCCCACTCAGGTTCCCCCACCTCCAGGGGGTGGGGGTGTGCCTGAGATCACATTACACCTTCCCTACAAGCGGGTGGGGGTGGGGGCTTCAGCGTGGCGTCCAGGACCCTTGCCTCCATCCAGCATGGGTGGGGGCAGCTGCAGACCCCAACCCAGGCTTGCCTGCCACAAGCCAAAGTGTTGTCCCCAGCCCCCTCACAGCTGTTCCAGCTCACAGTCCTGGGGAGGCCAGCTCAGGGGGCCCCTTTCCGGGGCGGCTAGGGACCTGACCTCCTCCACTCTGTGGCTGATTGGCCACAGGTGGGGGCCTGAGCGTGATGGGAACCCAGCAGCTCCTAGAGTTCCCTGTTCCTCTGCCTCACCCCCATCCCAGGCAGCCAAGCCAGAGCAAGAAGGGCCTGTGAGGCTGGGGTGGAGGCTGAATCAAGGGTTCCCTTTCTCCCCTCAGGCTCTCCACTGCCTCACAGCTCAGTGGATGATGACGGGGCAGGCCCTGGATACCACTGTGCACCACGGTTTTCTGCCCTTGGGACTGTGGAAAGGGTGGGCCAGCCAGGAGGCTGCTGGTTGCCATAGGAACACCAGGTTTGGGAGAGGGTCCACCCTGTGATTATTAGGGGTGCTGAGGCCGGGGGATACTCAGCAGCCACATTACATTTGGGGTTCCTTGCCCTGTGCCCTACAGCAGCCCCTCCTGGCTGTGTTGGTATGGTAATCGTTTCGGGTGGGGGTGCCAGCAGCCAGCACTGGAAGCTTCTTTCTTCCAAAAGGTACTGTGCTTGGTGTACTAGCAGTCAGGCAGCGCCTTGCTATTCACAAAGCGACCTCATGTGTGAACTCACTGGATGTTCCCAACAGCCCTGGCAAGGTTGGAATCGCCCCCCTTTCCCAGATGAAGCAGTGACTTGTCTAAAGTCAGTCAGCCCATGGGGGGAGAGCTGTGCTGTGCTGTTTTGTCCCGCCAGGAAGCCTGCTGCCTCAGAGTCTAGGAGACACAGGAATTCAAGGTGGTCTGTGGGAAGAGGTGCTGGCTCCCTGCCCCTGGGTTCCCCTCTCACCTCACAGGTGTGCGTGCATCTGTCCTGTGACTCAGGCCCTGCCTGCCTGGGATGAGCAGTGCTGACTTCCTCACTTGACGTTGCTAGGCCTACCTGTGCGGCAGGCTGCTCGCTACCTGGTACTGTCCCTGCCGACCTTCGTCTCTGGGCTAGTGATGTCCCTCTTGGGGACCCCACGGAAAGCAGACAATGAGGAGGGGAGTGTTATAGCCCCGGTGGGTCCTAGCATTGGCCAGGTGTCACAGACGGGAGGACCTAGTCCAGTGTAGGTGGGAAGGGTGACTTCCTCTTGGACTCTCCTGGCTTCCCTGCCTCCAACAGTGCTGTGTGTGTGCCAGGACCCAGCTGCTGTTCCTGCCCACCCACGCCTGGGCGGGCACTGCTGGGACACGCCAGGCCTGCTCCTGCTGCCTCCGGGGCTGGGTGGAGCTGGGGCAGTGAAAGAGGAGCCTTTAATTTGGGGACTCCCCACCCTTGCTGGGATGAGAGCAGACTTGAGCTCTGGCTTAGGGTCTATCCTCCACTGGTCCAGCCACCCTGGGGGTGCAGGCACAGTGGTGCTGGGCTCACCCAATCAAGGCTGTGGCTAGAGTCTTCTACCAACTTGGGACTAGTATGGCCTGGGACCAGGGTCTCCCTTTGGCCACTCCGACAACAAGTTCCTAGAGCTTGGGGGAAGCGTGAGAAGAAAGGAAGTGTAGACCTGGTCAAATGTGGGCAGCTCTCTGGGCATGACCCCCACCCTGCAGGCTCTCCCTGCTGGAGATTGTGCATGTATGGGTGGAGAGGGGCTCAGCTGGACGAAGAAGCAGGGGGCACTTGGCTTCTGACCAGTTCAGGGCCTTGGAGGCTACTGCCCAGACCTTCAGGCTTGTCCTATCCCAGGACTCTTTGTGACAGTCATGGTGGTACTTCTAAGCTCAGTGGGAAGGCTGAGGGAGACACTGGGTGAGGGTGCATGGAAAAGGCAGGCCCCAAGGCAGGCGTTGGACTGCTCAGGCTGCCTCCCCCGAGTCTTTTGACTCCCTGGGGTGGCTCGCTGGGGTCCCCAGGCAATACCAGGCTAAGGAGGGAAGGCCTCAGGGGTTACCATGGCGACCTGCTTCAGGCTTCCTGCTGGGCCATGTCAATCCCCTTAGTTTCCAGAAAAGGGCTTTGTCTGGGGGTGACCCCAGGCAGGAAAGCTTGGCTTGATAATGGGGGCAGTATTAGTTTTTGAAAAGTGGGGGATCAAGAGTTTAAGTTGGGGGCAATGTCTTCCTCCTCCTCGCCTGCCACTATCTTAACCTGGTGAGTGCGAGGCAGACCTGCAGCGTCCCCTGTATGACTAGTGGCCTCGCGCTCACTGGCTGCATACCCACCCCTCGTGGCCCCTTGCCACTTTCTTGGGCTTCTTACAGGCCAAGAAGCAGTTTTTCCAGTGGAGGGGAAGGCACTGAGAAGGCGCCATTATGGGGGTCAGGGTCAAGGAAGGCAGGCCTCGGCAGGCTCCTCTCTCTTCTGACTTTAGGGGAAGGTGAGTTTCCCTCTGCCAGCTGCTATGCAAATGAACTGATGAATATTTATGTGTCTGTTCACTGAGGTTGATGAGATTCTGAGGGGTGGTGGGGGCAATAGTCCTCTCCTTCCCCCATCCCCACCCACCATGTAGACCTCTGTTTCCTCCATGTCTCTGGGTTCCAGGTAGAATCCCAAGTAGCTTAAAGCCCTGTGTTCCAGTTCCAGGGCTCCAGAGCCTGAGTGGCAATGGGAGACTGTGCTCAGGGCAGAAGGACACCCTGGTGAGTAAGCCAGGGCCAGGTGGTTAGAAATCTGAGCTGGCCTATACCCCCTTGTATGCCCTCTATGTGTCTGCTGTCACCTCCAGAGACGGTCCTGTTGAGGTGCAGCTGTACAAAGACTTAGGTCACCTTAGACCATGAGGGGTTAACATCCTGGGTGAGTTTAGGGTCCTTGGGTTGGCTCTAAGCACCGCTCTTCAATGGAAACATCTATCTGATTATTCATTCCCTCACATGAGGAGCCTGGATGCAGTGGCTCATGAAGCTTACTTCTGGTTCTAAGATGTTAGAAGTTGTCTAATCCTTTGATCTGGATGGACCCAGTGTGAGGATTGGAAGGTAGAAAATGCCTTGGAATTATACAGGCTTTGCTGAAACTTCTGGGCTTTTTATGGTACATGGGGAGGGGACATTGCCTCTTAGATGTTCATGTGGGCCTCCATCCTATGTCTGCTTCCTTTCCAGCCCTCCGGGCTGTGGTCAAGTTAGGCAGCAAAGGATCTCACTGTGGCTGTTAACCTCTTGCACAGTAGGGTGATAAGCCCCAGCTTTGGGGAATCTCACTCGACATGAAAAGAGGGCTGCCTTTCCTCATGGCTGTCCTTTACTTGGTCTAGTTCCCCAACTTGCCTCCTTCGGGGCTGTCATTTCCCTCCCTTGGATGAGGACACTGAGCTCCCAGTAGGCCCTCGTACCTAGTAGTTCCCACTGTGGGAGGGTCTCTCCAGAAGTGGAGCCACGCTCTTCCACTCTCGGCTTTGTTCTCTTGAAGCACTGTCTTCAGCCCTTCATTGTCCTTTCTGCTACAAGGTCTGTCCCCAGTGGGAGGAAACCCACAGCGCGGGTTGTGACCCTCGAGGCCTTTCAGCCTGGCCCTGGCTGAGCTTATCCACCTCTTCTGAGTCTACCAATTGCCAGGCCTGTCACTGGAGTTTGGCTGGAGTTTGTGTCCCAGCCACTGCTGTCCACTCTTGCTGTGTGTCATCTTCTCATTCCTCACCCAGGACCCACTTTCATCCCACTCTTTCTGTTGAGCCATCTCTGACCATTCTGTCACATGAACTGCTTCCTCTCACTGCCTCCAGGCCTTGCTGTTTTAAACATGCTCCTGCGCATAACCTACAGCTATCCTGGTGCTGTCTATTGCTAGAGCGTGGACCACTCACTGTTCTGACCCACCCCAGGCAGATGGGGCTGCATCTTTTCTTCCTATTTCCAAGACTGGGCTCATGCGTACTTGGTATCAGTATCTGGTCTCCTGCCTCTTGGCAGACTAGACGATTTCTAAGCAGGAATCAAACATGTTGAGTGCCTACTGTGTGCTAGGTGTTCTGCATGTGCCACTGCGTCTCCGCTGTACATGCAGGGGTGGGGAGGGCTCTTATCACCCCCCAGTTTATACGGGAGGAAGTGGAAGCTCAGGGAGACCAGGCAGCTTATCCAAGGTCACAGACCTAGTAAGGGCCCTGTGTGACTCCAAAGTCTTTCTGCTTTCTCCTACATGGTACTGCCTTGCTCCCAGCTCCAGCCCTTCCAGGCTCAGATGTGGTTGGCCAAGAGAGCACCACTTTCTTACTGTGTGCCTAGGCAAGGACACCGTGATATGAATAGATGGCCTTGGGCAGCTGCCCTCCACCTGCTCTTCCGCAGTGCCTGGCCTTCTCGCATGGAAGACAACCCCAGCTCAGAAGGCATTTGTCCATCCCTTCTCACGAGCTGGAGCAGAGGCAGTGTGGCGGTGGGGGGATTAGAACACAGATGACGGAGGTTTCTGGGGCAATATGTTATATGATCTATTGTCTCTACTTTGGCCCCTTCTCCCCATTCTGTTCTTAAGAGTGAGACTGGTCAGCCTTGGGGATTCAGGCTGTTGCATGGAGGGGCTGAGAAAGGTCCCGGTAGGACACCGGACAGTGGGAGAGGAGAGTGGGCAGAGATGTGTGGAGCAGCAGCTAGCCAGAGACTGTGCCCATTACTCCTGGGCTCTAGGCGATGCTTGTTCCTATCTCCTCCTCCATGTCTGAGATTAGCCGGGATGGGGGAGAAGGCATGGGTCCCAGGCAGGTTGAGCTCCCCTAGCCATTGGCTGGGAGCTGCGGAGGTGGTGGCTAAGGCATGTGTGGGCTTGTGTGTGTGTATGTGTCCGCGCGTGCGCGCATACACGCATGTGTACAGAGGAGGTAGTAGCAATGGCCGTGAAGGAATGTGAATGTGATGGCGGTGGGAGGAGGACAGGGCTTCCACCTCCAGGCAGCACAGGCCTGACACCTTGGTACCCAGCCCATCGCCACGTCAGCCCCCTGCGGAAATGCCACATTAGGACAAAGGGCTCCCCCAGCTAGGCAGTGCCCCACCCTGCTGAGCAGTCAAAGCCTGGCAGCCTTGCCCAGGGGCCACCCCTTCCACACCCTGCTGGCAGTGTGCTTCTGTCTCCCCACCCCCAACTCAAAGATAGAGGAAGGATGGAATTCCTGTTTTTGCCATCTCCACTCTGGAGGCCCAGCCTGGCCCTCATTGTCTGGTCCCCTGGCTGCGGGCATGGCCTGGGAGCCCAGCTCTGAGGCTGACCCTCACTTCACTTCTGGGCAGGTTCCTGAGTGGGAAGGGCCTGGTCATCTACCCAAAGATTGGAGACAAGCTGGACATCATCTGTCCCCGAGCAGAAGCAGGGCGGCCCTACGAGTACTACAAGCTGTACCTGGTGCGGCCTGAGCAGGCAGCTGCCTGCAGCACCGTGCTTGACCCCAATGTGCTGGTCACCTGCAATAGGCCCGAGCAGGAAATCCGCTTCACCATCAAGTTCCAGGAGTTCAGCCCCAACTACATGGGCCTGGAGTTCAAGAAGCACCACGATTACTACATTACCTGTGAGTCCCTGCCCGTTACGTGCTTGTCTCCTAGCCTGTAGCTGAGGCGGCAGCTTCGAAGTACTGCAAGGAGACCACACACAGCCAAGGCTCTGCCTGATCCACTCCCCTCCCAGCCTGGCCTTGCAGTTCTGCCCTGACATTCACCGGGGGGGGGGGGGGCGGGGGGGGGCTGCCACAGCTTGCCTTGGCTCTGGGAGTTGGGTGGGAGAGGACCCCAATGTGTGATGCTCCCTCTCTTTATTTTCTTTGCCCACCTAAGATCTAATCTTGGGGACGGCAGTTAGCAGAGACCTTTGGGAGCAGCCAGCTGTTTGGCCTTTGTCTTCCTGGGACTCTGTGGTCCCAAGAGGGGAAGGGGCTTCTTGGCCTACATCACACAGGGAGTCAGTGAGAGGATTGGGGTTCCAAGCCAGTTCTCCTGACCCCCAGTCTAGGATTCCTTCTAGTCTCTGTAGGTTCTGATTGTTCTGCCTCAGCAACATCGCCCAATGAGAAGACACATGTGATGTCCACTCAGAAAGAAGGGCCAGGGCCTGGTCATGACAGAGAGAAGCGGCATCTTTGGGGGAGGGGCTAGTTGCTGGCCCTGCTGGCTACTCTGTTCCCATGGGAAGGAGAGAAGTAGGTGGGGGCTTCTTGCCACTCCCCGCCTCCCAGTTCTGTCCTGATGAGCTAAGGCAGCAGTAGGGGTTCTGGGTAATGTGGGAAGGCCTTTCTCTCCCTCTGACTGCTCTGGCCTCTTGCTGCAGCTACATCCAATGGGAGCCTGGAGGGACTGGAGAATCGGGAGGGAGGTGTGTGCCGCACGCGCACCATGAAGATTGTCATGAAGGTCGGGCAAGGTGAGTGCCCAGCCTGAGGGCGCCCCCAGTTAGGCCTTTCAACAGATGTCCCTGACTGGGTGTGGGTGTATTGGGAGCAGAGGAGGGGGCGACAGGGTTACAGTATCTCTATATCGGCCCGGTATATAAGCCATTCTTGGCCCAGACTAGATGACTGAGGCACCGATGCTGGTGGGGTCCCTCCCCCTCACCTGTCGTCTCCCACACGCAGACCCCAATGCTGTGACACCTGAACAGCTGACTACCAGCCGGCCCAGCAAGGAGGCAGACAATACTATCAAGATGGCTACGCAGGCCCCTGGCGGTCGGGGCTCTCTGGGTGACTCCGACGGCAAGCATGGTGAGTGTATGGGGCTTCTGTCTGAAAAAAGGCGGGACGGGGCCCAGCCTGAGATCCGCCATGCGTCCCTGAGACCCCTGGCTGACTATTCCTTCCCTCTCCCTTCCCCAGACACTGTGAACCAGGAAGAGAAGAGTGGCCCAGGTGGGAGCGGAGGCAGCAGTGGGGACCCAGACAGCTTCTTCAACTCCAAGGTGGCGTTGTTCGCGGCTGTTGGTGCTGGCTGCGTCATCTTCCTGCTTATCATCATCTTCCTGACGGTTCTGCTACTAAAGCTGCGAAAGCGGCACCGCAAGCACACGCAGCAGCGGGCACCCGCCCTCTCACTCAGTACCCTGGCCAGTCCCAAGGGGGGCAGTGGTACAGCGGGCACCGAGCCCAGCGACATCATCATCCCCTTACGGACTACAGAGAATAACTACTGCCCCCACTATGAGAAGGTGAGTGGGGACTACGGGCACCCCGTCTACATCGTCCAGGAGATGCCACCCCAGAGCCCAGCGAACATCTACTACAAGGTCTGAGAGCCCGGCGCGGCCTCGGGCCTGAGGGACATCGGCCGGGACCGCACCTCTCCTTTCTCCCCACGCCCCTCCCCTTGCCAGTTGTGCCCACCTTTGTATTTAGTTTTGTAGTTTCTTGGCTTTTATAATCCCCCTTTTGCCCTGCCCCTGGGCTTCGTAGGGGGTGCTTGTGCCCCCAGCCCCCATGCTCTTGTGCCTTCCCCCTCTGGCCAGGCCTCTGGGCTCTGCGGGGGCGCCCCTTCTTGGAGGGCAGGGTTGGACGCTGATGGACAGTGGGCAGGGAGGTGTCGCCCTGGCCCTGCCCCCCGTGTCTCCTTCCCCCTTCCCAGGACTGCTTGTCCGCTATCATCACTGTTTTTAATGTTTTTGTGTTCATTTTTTAGCTGTCCACTCATTTTCATCTGTTTTTTGAAGAAAAATGGAAAAGGCAGCCCCTCCCCAGGCTTTCTGAGCCCAGCTGAGCCCAGTATAAGGGGCTGGGGGCAGGATGTGGCCAGCCGGGAAGCATAGGATGGCATTTCTTTTATAAACTCCTTGGTATTTGGCGGAGGGGAGGGCAGGCCTGGGTTGTTCTTGCCCATGAGGGAAGACGAGAGTGCCATTGGGCAAGGTGTCTCACCCTCCCCTCCTGACCCTCCTGCTACAGAGCTGATCTTGGCAGTGGGGTAGTGGCTGCCACCCTTCCACCAAAAAAAAAAAAAAAAACCCCTTCCTTCTGGGATTCTTGGGCATCTCCTGCCTCCCTCACTCTCACGGTAATTAACGTCTTAATTGGCTGTTGCCTGGGGAACAGGAGAGCTGCTGCAGGCAGATGACCTCATGGGGGGTGGAGGGAGGTAAGTGCCCAGGTGGCTATTTGCCCTGCAGAGCTGGGAGCTCCCCCCTCCCCCTCCACCCTGTTCTCTCCTCACCTTTGGCCCCCTTTGGCCTGGTGGGGAGACAGAGGCCCAGGGCAGAGACCTAAGCGGGTATAAGGCCAGGTGGCCTCCTTCTCTTCTGGGCTCCAGCACAGGTGGGTGCCCCACAACCCAGCTCTCGCTCCCCCCCCCAGTCTTGGGCTGGGGCCTGGAAAGAGGAAGAGGCCGTGCACTTTGACCCCGGCTCCTTGCCAGCACGGCTGCTAACAGACTGCCACTTGAGTGTGCCTTGCAGGCGCTCCCACAGTGGTCATGGAAGGAGCTGGGCCTTACACCATCCACCTTCACGCTGCCGCCTGGCCAGCTGCCTACCCCAGTGCCAGGTGGAAGAGGGAAGCAGAACAGCCAGCCCTTCCAGGTGGCAGTCGGAAGGGTTTTTTGTTTTTGTTTCTGTTGCCATTTGTGTAAATACTAGTCTTTTTTGGAAAAAAATAATGTAAAGATGTTTTGTATAAACTCTGAATTATTTTCTTGTTGCTTTTTTCTTAGAAAAAATGAGAACTAAAAAAAAAAAAAATTAACCACAAGGAGAAATGGGTGTAAAATGGTGTCGTGATGTTGGGGATTGAAGTGTGGGTGTATGAGTGAGTGTGTGTGTGTGTGTGTGTGTGTGTGTGTGTGTGTGTGAGAGAGAGAGAGAGAGAGAGAGAGAGAGAGAGAGAGAGAGAGAGAGAGAGAAATTTCCTGTGTCCCACACACAGTGAGCTGGGCAGGTATGGGAAGAGGGTGGCGGTCCTAATGCAGCAAGGTGTTTCAAGTGCCCTATGCCCCTCCTGCTCTCCTGCCAAGTTTCTCTGTCCTCTTGTTCTGCTGGAGCCTGCAGCCATTCCCCCTTCTCCATCCTGACACCTCTGTAGCATAGCTCATGGGCATCTGCCCGGTCTGGCAGTAGACTCAACTAGACAGGGTGAATGGGGCGCGGGGAGGTTCCCATGGGGCCCTGGGTGTGCCCATGGTACTGCCACCACCTGGCTGGGGCTAGATCTGGGACCTGCTGGCAGGCCCAGCCCTGCCCTGCCTCAGGACGCCCGGAGGTGGATAGAAATAACTTCCTAAGAGCTCGCTGTCAGCTGCAGCCCACTGGGTCCTGGGGCTGCTGCAGGCTGCCCAGTTCACTTCTTACCCAGAAGAATCTTCCATCTCCTGTCTTCAGAGACCTCACCAAGGCATACTTCGGGGCTCTGGCTGGCAGCTGAAGTCCCTGAGCTAGAGCAGCCCCAAGCACCGGGTCTCCTTCCCACAGACTGGTGCTCTGAGAGTGTGGTGAGGGCCGCGAAGAGGGTTTGGCCTCAGCTGCACAGCAGAGGTGCAGACTGGCAGGGCCTGGGCCTTCCCGTTCCGGCCTAGAACAGCCTGCAGGTCTTGTGGGGGGGCCTCCCTGTGGAGATGGCTAAGGCAGATGTCAGGAGAGGGGGACAAGTGAGATCCCATCAGCTAAAAATGGGTAAGAAGGCACTAGAGGAAAGGAGGAGGAGGAAGGAAGGGGAGGGTTAGTGATCCAGAGCAGGAAGCCCCAGTGAGCCAGCCAAGGAGCAGCCTGGGCTGTGAGCGAAGTGGAAGCGCTTGGAGAGCCAGGGACCTGCAGGGCGGGGCGGGCGTGGGGGAGGCTGGGGTGCTCCGGGAGCCAGCCAGGGCAGAGGCTGTTTATTTGGTTTCTCATTAACCAAAGGAAGTGCCTGGATCAGATGGGGCCTGTGTTGCTTGACTGCCTGCCCAGAGTGGGGCCCGGCCTGGGCCGGGGGTCTCCAGCCAGGGCTGCTTCAGGCCACACTGATGTCTCTAACTGATGTGGGGCCTGACCCGGCTTGGGTGAGCCCTTCCCACACTTCTCCATCGGAGTGTCCTTGGGTGGTCCCCAGCCCAGCCCAGGATACCAGCAGCCCTCACCCTCCTGGTGGTGCTGGTGGGGGATGGAGTTCCCGGGGGCCCCTGAGGAGTAGCTGTCGTGCTGTGGAGTCATGTGTGGCAGTGTCTCCAAAAGCCCAGGCTGGAGACTAGCTGTCCCCACTGGCCCTGGCCTGGGTGCCATGGCTGGTTCTGGTTAGAGCCCAGTGCCCGCCCCGTGCTGGCCACACAGTGGTGCTCAGTCACCCCTTGTGGCATCACGTCCTTCACCTGGACAGTCCCTGCCCTTTTAAACAATCATTTAACACATATTACCTGATTGAGTTGCCCAAGGTACCCTGTGACGGTGGAAGGTGGGCAATTATTTGCCTCATATTTGAGATGAGGAAACTGAGACCCTACAAGCAACAGCCAGTAAGTTGTCCAGGAACACACATCAAGTGAATGGGAGCACTAGCATTCAAGGCCAAGCTCAGAAGTTCCTTGAGGGTGATTCTCCTTCGGCCCAACCCCCTGCTCCTTGCCCTGTGTTGGGTGAGACTGAGCAAGCATACTTCCTCAGGCATCTTGAAGAACAGGAGCCCTCCCCCATTCCCTTCCCATCTGTGTGGCTCAGGGAGGGACCAAGCTTAGCTAGCTGGAGGCAGGAGGTGTGAGCCTCCTGTGGTAGGGCCCCAGACCGGCCCCACCCTCAGCTCTCCTTCCTGTCCCAGCTGAGCCCAAGCCCCGGTGAGTCAGGGACAGAGGATGCTTCCCAGGTGAGGGTGGGGCTGCCTGGCTTCTTCCACAAGCTGAGCCCAGGTCCTCAGGAAAGCCAAGCTGGACAGGTGCTAACCAGGCCTCAGTTTCCCTGAAGGAATAGGCCTTGTGGCGCTGGAAGGCCAAGACTCTTGTCACTTATGACACTGGCCCATTTAAGCTCCCAGGAGGCCTCCCTGAGGCACCAGAGACGTGGATGGCTTGGTACCTTCCAGGCAGGGGCATGAAGGTGGGCCAAAGAACCCAAGGAGAAAGACCCAGGCCCGACTGGGACCATCCTAGGTTGGGCCCTGCTGAGCAAGCAACCCTTTGGCCACCTGGCATCAATCACTGTCGGAAATCCGGCCTGCCTGCCTGCCTGGCCTCCTGTCCTGCCCGGGCACGTCACAGCCCCACTGACACCCCAGCTGAGTCAGCCCCAGCCTGCCTGGGGACCCTCCTGGCCCATCTGCTGTTGGCCTCCCGTACAGCTGGCCATTGGATCTGGGGGGCTGGGGCCCCAGCTGGTGCTTGTTAGGTTGGCTCCCCCTTTGGGAGGCTGCTGAGGGGGAGACCAGCCCCCACCCAAGACAGGGGTCACAGAGCCCAAACTGAAAGCAATTTAAGGGCACGGGGGAGACAGTAATTATAGGTTCTGTTTCCAATGGTTAATTATCCAGCTGGCAAAGGGAAAGGAAAGAGGGAAAGCTGGGGGTGGGGGGAATAAGGAATGTGTGAAGGGATATGGAGGGCGGGAGAATTTGCACGGGGCCCTTTGATACAGGAGAAAGAGCCCCCAGCTGTGCTCTAGGTCAGGAGGCTGTGGACCTGTCCCAGCTCTAACACAGCTCTCTTTTTGACCAGGGGCAGGCAGGTCCCTGCCTCTTTGGGCCTCAATTTCCCTGTTTGGGTGACGAGGAGTGAGATTAGATGTCTTCATTTATTCAGAAAATACTTACTGAGTACCTAGTATATGCCAGTCAGTGCTCTGGGCAGTGGGGTACAGTGACGGACAGGATAGACAAGGTCCTGTTCTCAGGGACCTCACATTCTAGAAAGAAAGGCCTTTAAATGTGTTGCTAGGTCTTGGGAATGTGAGGGGCAGACGGAGGATACACAGATTAAAAACTTGGGTTCTAAACTTAGCCATTCATTCATTCATTCATTCATTCATTCATTCATCCATCCGCTTTTTAAACAAATGCTGACCGCCTAGCATGTAGTAAGCACCAATAAATTGTAGCTGCCATTTCTCTGGTGAGGGCACCCTTCTTGCTTTGAGAGTGGTCCCCAAGGCCTGGCTGTTTCCTCATCACTGACCAAAGCTAGCCTTTTGCAAAATTCCAAAACCTCTTCATCAGAAGTTATCCTGACTCTCCAACGGCAGCCCCCCTCCCCAGCCCTCAGCCCCCAACCTGCAACCGAGGTACCTGGCTGGGGTGGGCAAATTTATCCAGGATAAGTACTTCCCAAAGTTAGAGCCAAAGAGCTGTGTGTCCTCAGGCCTTGCCTACCATTGAGGGCCCATGGACTAGTCTCTCCCAGTCTTCCCAGAGGCAGTGGGTGAGGAGCTGGCTTCTCAGAGATGAGCTTCCGCCTTTCTCCTGCCAGAGCCCTAGGAAGAGGCTCCAGGTGGCTTCCTTGGTTCCAGAGTCCCACGGGAAGCCAGGGAGATCCTGGAGTCTGCCCTGCAGCATGGACTCCATGTTGCCTGGATTCTGCTGGGCAGAGCCGTTGCTATCACGGGACTGGCTGGTGGCCTCTCTGGCTACCCTCATGCCTGTTCAGTCAAACCTGAGAGGTGAGAGGCCAGGAAATGGTAGACTTAGGACTTTCCTGAGAGCTCTTTTCCAGAGCAAACCCCTCATGGGGAAACTGAGGCCCAGACCCTAGAAGGGACTTACTCAAGGACAGACTTGGAGTGCTGGCAGAGCCAGGCCTCAGAACTACCGTGTTTCCCCAAAAATAAGACCTAGGCGGACAGTCAGCTCTAATGCATCTTTTGGACCAAAAATTAATATAAGACTCGGTCTTATTTTACTGTAATATAAGACCAGGTCTTATATAATATAATATAACATAAGACCGGGTCTTATATTAATTTTTGCTCCAAAAGACGCATTACAGCTGACCGCCTAGGTCTTATTTTCGGGGAAACACGGTAGCTACCTTGCCTCACAGGCCACAGCTGTTTTACACACTGTTGCTTTGTTCTCCCAGAATCCCCAGGAGTTTGTGTGTGTGAGTGAACCAAACAAACCTATATATACACAGTATTTATATTGACAAACTATGTAAGTTTACACAAGGCAATTACCAAAACGACACATTATAACCCTGAGGAAAACACGGTCCGGGGACGTTCATTTCAGCCTGGTCGGAGCAGACCTTAAAATTCACTAACAGTTGGCCCGCCTCTCTGGTGGCACCTCACACATGGGTACAACAGTTTCGAGGCTTCTGTAGGGGCCAGAATCGGGCATCTGGAGGCTGAGCAGGGCGATAGAGGTGAGGTCATGCGGTTCACCCTGCCCCAGGAGCCCAGTGTGGCAGTCCAGCGTCCTGCGCACACCTCCAGGGCTGTCCTCCCTCCCCTTTCCCCCCAGACAGCCAGGCCTTGCTGGCCAGCCTCTTAGCTGTCCTTGCCCTGTCTTCAGCCCCCTGCACACACTAATAGCCATGGCAGTAACATGCTTTCACATGCAAATTGCTATGGAATTCTCAGCCCCTGCCGGTGCCCCAGCCCCCAAGGCCTCCCCCTGGGCAGATTCAGAGAAGAGAATGGAATCTTTCAAGCTGTTAGGGCGTTTAGAGACCTTCTAGTCCAGCCCCCTTGTTGGATGGATGGGAAAACTGAGGCCCAAAGAGGGGAAGAAGGAACTGCCCACAGTCCCAGAGAGAGTTCCCTGGGACTGGCCCTCACCCAGGTTTTCTGACTTCCAGCCCATTGCCTCTTCAAGCCACCACAGCTTCCCAATCCCCCTGCCCCACCCCCATCCAGGGTTGTTTGCTATGGACTCAGGGACCCCCTCCCTCTGGCACTGCCGCTCGTCCCAGGCACCCCTCAGCGGGGCCTGGGAGTGTGGAATCCACAGAAGAAAAGGCCAGAGGTGGCCATGCCTTAGGGGCACTTCCCAGGGAAGGGGGCCATTCTCTTTTGAAACAGGCGACAGGCAGGATTTGCTCACTTCTCTCTGTGGACCAGTCCCCAACCCCCCCCCCCCCCCCCCGATCCGGGCCAAAGCACTCTGGCCCCCACAGCAGGCGTGCCACACCATGCCAAGCCTTGTGCTGGGCCCTGGCTCCACCAGATCTTCCCCGCTTTGTGTATCATAACTCTGCTGGAATTGCCGCCAGCAAAGCCTGGGCCTTAGGAGGCCCCGAGAACCCAGGTCCCAGTTGGGTATGGAAAAATCTCCCTTCCCTTCAGTTCAGATCGAAATTTTCTGAAATGAACTTTACAAGGAAACAAAAATAAACACCAAAGGGAAAAAGGAACCAGTTTACAGAGCACAGGTGTCTGCTCCCAGCTCAGCCGAGGCCTTGCCACAGATGGGCCCAAGCTAGAAACTTCTGGGTTATGTTTCAGTTTTGCCTCTGAAACAGCTCCTGACCAACCCCAACACCAGCACCCTGATTCAAGCTGCTTTCATCTCCTGCCTGGTTCCCCTACTTCCACCATGTCTCCCATCTCTTGCAAAACGGCAGCCAATGCGATCTTTCCTAAAGTCAACCCTGGTTTTGTCAATCTCTGTGTACCTTTCCAACTTGTCAATCTCCCCTCAACTCCTCAGCATGTCTGTCAGGGCACTGGGTGATCTGGCCCCTGCCCATCCCTTAAGCTTCACACCTCTGCCCCTCCGTAGCACACTCAGCTTACACCCCAACAACACAAACCTACCCACAGAGCTTAGCACAGACGCGAAGTCAATAAACCTTGTCAAATTGAATGGGCGTGGCTCAGCTGGGACAGTCATCGCAGCGTCCTGCTCCTGCCTTCCAGGTGCTTACATTACTGTCCAGCCAATCGGGAGAGTCTTATTATATTACCTGACAATAACAGTGAACATTTATTGAGGACTTATTGTAGGACACATACCATGCTCAGCGCTTCACACGCCTTTCTCCGTTGACACCTTATGTCCCAAGGGTCTTAGGGAGGTCCTTATCTGAGGTAGGAGCATGATCAGCCCTGATTTACAGATGATGAAATGGAGGCCCATAGCTCGGAAGCTGCAGAGCCGGGCTTTGAATGCCAGAAGCCTGAATCCAGAGTCCCAATGCCCTCTTTGCCACGCCCGCAAAGTGACATGGTGGTACCAGCGTGGGGAGAGAGTGAGGCTGGGCCCAGCGCCTGCCCCCTCATGTCAGTCCTGTGGCTTCAGACGCCACCTTCTGTGGTAGTTAAAGAACCCAGACTCTGGAGTCAGGCTTTCCTACTGTCTAGCTATGAATTCTTGAACAAGTTACTTAAACCCCTCTATGCTTGTTTTTTGCTCCGTAAGACAGGGCTGAGAGTAGCAGCCATCTCATGAGACTGCAGTCAGGAGTAAGGAAATGCACACATGACAAGCCCTGAGAGCAGTGTCCTGTCATTTACTAGCCTTTGAATCCAGAGGCAGCCTTTGGTTCCTGTCATCCAGCCGTAGGAAGCCAGGTCCACTCAGCAACCAGAGATGCTTCGGCCTCAGCCTCAGCCTGGGTCGCTGTGGTCCCAATGAGAGTCCGGTAGTGGTGGGCTGCAAGCTCCTCTGGCCCCAGCCCCAGGGCGTGGCCGGCGGGCGCTTGGCTCCTGAAGACACAAGGGGAGAAACCCGCAGTCCACTGTGCCCCCACAGGAGCTTCGAGTCATTTGAGGCCCGACTCTACCACTAATACTTGAACAAGTCATCTCTCGAGGCCGGGGTTTCTTCTGCATCTGTTTGGAATGGAATGATATAAAGCCAAAGTGATTTATGAAAAGCAAGTGTATATCGATGTAAGGAACCACCACTGTCCTTCAGAACAGGTGTTGCTTCGGCAGTGAACCTGCCACTCAGGAAAGAGTTGATGAATACGTGACTAGTATATATTCTGTGTGAGTGTCTCTGCCACACAGAATCTCTGCCTGTCCCAGCCAGACTCCAGCAGCCAGAGGTCCAGTGCCGAAGCAAGGACACTCACCCTGGCAGTGAGTGGTCTCGAGTGCTTCTGGGAGTCAACTGTTAGCCTGACCCTGAGATTCACAGACGATTTTGTTCGCATCTTCAGCAGGTCACTGGAGCTTCCAGGTACCGTAGGAAAGATGCTGCTGCAGTAAATGGCTTGTTTCTATTCTTGTTAGGCTGGTGAAGTTTAAGGTGCTGTATCATTTCCAGAGGCCACTTAGATAATAATATATATCAAAAGCCCAAAAAGGTGCAGACCTTCTGACCTAGCAATTTCAATGCAGATGAAGATCCTGTTTAAGGGATTTTTATCACGTTATAAAAAAAATTGGAGAAAACCTCACAAACCACTTTGTCTGAGAAACTTTCGCAATGTATACACACACACACACACACACACACACACACAACTCTAGTAAGTATGAAAATGTGTTGCGGTAGCATACATGAGCCGTCATCTCCTTTGAGATGGTTCTCTGGATGACAATGACCAAGCTGTTCACCTCTCAGTAACTCAGTTTCTTCCTCTGTCAAATGGGGCTGCTGATACCAATGGCGTTGAGTTGTTAAGAAGAGGCTGTGAGATAATACTTGTCGAGTCCTTGGCACAGGGCCTGGCACGTCATCACCACTCAATCAATGTTATTATAATGATGACTATCTCAACGTGAGATAGTTGCACGACTGCCTCTGTCATTAGACCATGGTATCTTCAAGGCTGAGGACTATGCTATCTATTTTTTCTCTCACTGAATCTAGGGCCCAGTACCAATCTTGGCACATAGTAGGTGCTGAGTGAGTTTGGTGAAAGAGACATTTGGTCTAACGCCTTTGACATGGAGAAGAGGCAGCTGAGGCCCAAGAGAGGGCAAGAGTGGGGTCTAGAACTCGTGTCTTCTGTCCTCAAATTGGAGCCCTTGGGGATTCGGGGGTAAGGGTGGGGATTGGGGGCAACCTTCTAGATTCCTTGAGCTGAACTGCCTTGCTTTGGGTCTGGGATCTTTGTGATTGGGGGTCTCGAGGGCTGGGGCAGTTGTGCTGACCCTTTCCCCATTTTTGCCCTCATTCCCTCCATCTCGGGCTCTAGTCTGGTCCAGCCAAACAGGAAGATTCATTAACCGTCTAAATATACAGAGCCCAGGGGCCATGTGCAGCCTGCAACAGAGCTGGAGTCCCAGCAGGGCCAGAGCCTGAGGCAGCAGTGCTGGAGAGGGCTGGCTGGGAGGGGGCCTGGTGAAGGGGAAGCCCCGGGAACAGCTCATGTGATGATTGATGGGGAGGTGAGTGAAGCCAGGCCAGTGCCAGGCCCTTGGAACCCCTAGTCTCTAGTCCCGTTCATAGTCACCTATCCCTGCATGCCATTCCCACCCCCAGGTCCAGTTCTGGTCCCCAGGCCAGCTTTGGGACCACCTCTCTCTCCACACTCCCGAACCCCTCAGTCCAGGGCCCTGAGCCTCAGAAACATGGAGCCTAAGAGGTGGGCGACCAGGAGTGGGGGTGGGTTTCCCCAGGCTCCTGCCTGCTTATTATTGTAAGGGCTATTTCTCTAATCAAAACTCCCCAATTACCCAAGGGCCCCTCTGATTAATATTCCATGATAACAGGAACAGGTCACATCTGGCTGCAGGAGCTGGAATTCGACACTCCAGGAGCCCCATGATTGGTCTGCAGGAAGAATAATAAACTTCCTTTCTCCTGCCCCCCTTTCCCTTCCTTCCCATTCAGAGGCTCCCCTTTTCTTCCACCTCCCCTTCCCCAGCCCCTGGCTGTCCCTCTCTACTCCCACCCAAGCTCCCTGCTTTGCCCTTTGCCCTCCATGGAGGTGGAAGCCACCTCTCCAGTCTTGGTCAGCCCCCTGGCCGTTATTGGCCCTTGTTAGCTAAGCAGGCTCTTTGGCCAGGGGGCATTTTATGCTGGGGTGCAGAGGGCTGAGCAGGGTGGGCAATTTCTGAGTGATTGTGGGTGCTCTGAATGGAAGAGCTCATCAAATCCTCATTACCGTCCTCGGACGACGAGTGGGTGTCATCACTGTTTATTGACCAGCGCTTGGTGCCTCTGAGAAGCCTTGGGACCTGCCCGGCGTCACACGGGCTTTATGACAGAACTGGGGTTTCAATCTCAGAGCTTTCTGCTTCCAAGGCTACCTTTCTGCCTCCACCCCCCGCCCGGCATCCCACCCTCATCTGCTGAGAACGGTTTCAGTCCCTGAATGCTTGGATTGGGTAAAGATGGGACCCATTGATACGGTAGAGACTCAGTGCCTGTGACACCAAACCCTCAGGTTTCCATTTGATTAGAGATGGGTTTGTAGGCAAGAGTGAAAGGGGACCTTTTAGTGGAATCCCACAGGCCAGAGAAGAGAAAAGGTTTGCCCACATTCATGCGGGAGGTTAGTGGTAAATACGTGTATGACTCGGGTGCGTGGTCTGAGTGAGAGCTTTCCCATCACACCTGCATGCGAGGGACTGCCACATGCCACCCTCCTCTGACTTGACTCACGCACACCCCAGACAGTGCACAGCTGCTTGTGTTTGTTCGCTCTTCACCAGGGAGCCTGGGCAGAAAGTGGTCTGTGCTTGGAGTGGGGGTCGGGGCAGCAGGGAAGGGGTTGTGGTCACTGCTGGTGGCCAGAAAGGATTTACCTTCAGCCAGTCCTACCCAGGGTGCATGGCCCTCTGGCAGCTGCTCCCTCCTTTCCCACCATGATTCTCAGCAGCCAGGAGAAGGGCCAGTCCCTTGGGTGTCAGGAGCACACCTTCCCCTGTTGCCCCTCCCCCCTCACAGCGATGGGGCACAGGCTTTCTCAGCGCCTGAAGAGCAGCAGAGCAGTTTGGTTTTGCTGAGGAGGGGCAGGGCAGCAGAGTGTGGCCCCGCCCCTCACGGCCCCACCTGGCACTTTCCTCTGCCTTTCACCTGGCTCCTACCTCCCTGGGTGAGCTTTGGAAACGCCCTGAAGTCACTTCCCTCGTTCATAGCTGAGTAAACTGAGGGCCCTGAATGAGAAGACTGACCCAGGCTTTGACTCAGTGGTCCCTGGCTCCAGTGACTCCTCCCATCCCCCACCTCCTGACTGGGGCGGTCCTGGCCAGAGGGCTAAAACGTGGGGCTGCTCAGTTCTCATGCTCTGACCCTTGGTGAGGTCTGACACCCACTGTACTCTGTAGGGAGCCATGAGGCTTCTGGGGCACAACTACGTCAAGGTTAATGGAGGCCCAGACAGGCCTTGTGAGGCCTAGAGTCCTGCCAGGAGAGCAGAGGCCCAGGCCTCTCCGATCCCCATGTCTCTGCTTTGTCCCTGTCCCTGTTCTTCTTGCCCTGGCCTTGCAGCCTCTCACTGAAAGGCCTGCCTCTGCCTCCCCTCTGGGCCCATCCTCCCCTCAGGTTGACCCTGTAATTCATCTCCTACACACTGAAGCTGGGTTGGATCCAGGTGAGGTACTTAGCTTCTCTAGCCTCAGCTTCCTCCTCTGTAAAGTGGGGATAAAAATCAGACCTACCGTGTTTCCCTGAAACTAAGACCTACCCCGAAAATGAGCCCCAGTAAAGATCGTCAGCCAGACGGATGCATTTAGTACATTATGACGATGTTCCAGAAGAAGATGACATGACTGTATTTGAATAAACGTAGATTGTTGTGCATGAAAAAATAACATCCCCTGAAAATACTCCCTAATGCGTCTTCTGGAGCAAACATTAATATAAGACCTGGTCTTATTTTCGGGGAAACACGGTGTCTGTCTTGTGCGGCGGTGAGGATGAACTCAGAGTGTGAGGCAAAGCACTTGGAACCGTGCCTGGAGTAGAGGGAGCACTCACTCTTATCATCTCATCTGCTAACAATGAAAAAGGCTGCCACCAAGTGGGTGGTTACTCGGAGCCGGGCACTGTTCTACTACTTCCTAGGTGATAGCTGATTTAGTCACCACAACAGTTTTATGGTAAGTATTACTGCTATCATTCCCATTTCTCAGATGAACCTACTGAGGCACAGTGATATTATGCAACTTATTCATGTTGCTAGTAATCTGCTGAGCAAGCATTTGAACCCACATAGTTTGACTCCAGAGTTTGGCCCCTTACCACTCAGCCATTTGGTCTCCCTAGAAATAGTCAATGACTCCCCAGTATCTATAGGAGAAAGCCTAAATTCCTTAAGCCGCCACTCAAGGTTCTCCCTACCCCTTCCTCCTCACACTACAAATCATCTTGACAACTGAATGACTGCTTCCAGAGCACCAAGGGTGCTTGCCTGCTTCCAAACTGTGGCTTAGGCACTTTCCTCCATTAGAACGAGCCTCTTCCCTCCTTCCCCAAGTCCCTGCACACACATGCACACAAACCCCTCTTCGCCAGGTGTTTATTTTTAACCCATTTCCAAAGCTGATGGGTTCAAGTAAGCACGTGAAGAGGCGGAGTTTGTGTGTGGGGAGTTGGGTTTGAGGAGAGGTTTAGAGGGACACTTCAGATCTTACCATCCTCAGGAAGCTATATGGAGCCTTAGAGGTACCTGGCCAGGGGTCCTTGGCCATCTCAGCTCCTAGGAATGTTCCTTTTGAATTATTCCTCTCCACTCCTCTCTTCCCCCTGCCCTCAATACCAAGGCTTTGAAATATCTTGTGTACCAAACTCTCTGCATTTAAAAACAATAAAGCAGGGTTAGCAGGGAAGGCTGAGCTTCTAGAAAATCACATACCACGTTTGGCAGTTCAATGACTCGATGGGACTTCTGGGCAAACTGGATGCCGGGGCTGGACCCCCTGCATATAAGTATAGAAAGATCAGTCTTTTTCTCTCCGCTGTTGATATGGTTTTATTGTCATGCTCTAGGACTGATTGCAACAGACAATTGATCCTACTGCCTGATCATTGTCAGAAAGCAGGACTTAAGGTCAACTACCCGAGAACCCAAATCATCAGCATTGGCAGACAGCCTCTAGCATTCAATTGGTTTCTCTCCAACAATTTAATACAGCAGGTCATATCATTCAGTTACCTGGGGGTGCAATTTGCAACTAATTCATCTTGGAGGGTTCACCAGGAAGCTATAGAGCCTAAATTAGATGTTCTAGGGGTGTTTTATTGAGAGGTTTTAAATGGCCACAGTGGCAATTGGTAATGCCTGCTTTGAAAGTGTTCCAGACAAATGACTACAGACCTGGCTCCATGGTGGATAACTTTGCACTTTGGAGGGGATTCAGACTGTTTTCAGAGGAACACTGCTGTCACCCAGCAAGGGGTGGGGTACCCCTCCAGGCCTCTCTGTGAGAATCGCTCCTAGACCCTTTTGATCCAGCTAAGCCCTCCCCTCTGCCTAGCTCTCTGGCCAGGTGAGCTCTGCAATGAATTTGTGACTCACAACTGGGACACTCTGGATTCTTCCTCCAGGTAACTCAGTCTTGAAGGCCCTGATCCCCCAGCCTTATCAATAGCTCACTTGCGAGAACTAATATTTATAGCAGACCGGCTGCACACTGTCCAGCTTATCTCTTGGAGTCTCGTAGTATTCTTAGCTTAAGGCAGCTCATCAGAGATCTGAGCATTTGGAGCACAGTGCTGTGGCCTTTCTGGAGGCAGGAGAGTACAGTGCTTATGAATGGGGTTTTGATAACAGACCTGACTCTCAGTTTTCTCACCTGTAAAGTGGGGATAATAACAGTGCTCCCTCCTGAGCTTATCTGGGGGCATTCAATGCCTGCCGTGTGGTAAATTGTGACTATTACTATTTATTGTTATTCTTGGAGAATTGCCTCAGGTCGTTGCAGCAGGTGGCTTCAGGGATGCTGTTGAGGACACTGGATGGTCGCTTCTCCCAGGGTTCTCTTTGTGAAGGGCCAAGGGAAAGATGTGATTTCTTTTCTGGCTGGGGAAAGCCGTACTTCTCTGTCATACTTGGTTTATTTTTATGTTTCAGATGCCATGAAGCTTATAACTGATGATGTCCCCCTCTTTTATGTGGCTACCAGGGGAGCTGAGAGCCAAATGCACACTCCAGTGACTGTATAGCACTTTAGAGAAGGCATTTTGAGTGTGTCACTCTTACTTCTGGCGTCATTGTTTTCGTAACCTTATTTTTCTTTATCTTGATTTCTCTGTAGTACATATTTTATCATTTTATATGTTATGGCATGTGTTCAGTTGTGCCAAATTCTTTGATGACTAACTTGTGATATAAATGACTGTTATAAGAGCCACTATCATTTAGTGAATGTTTACTGTCACCGGTGCTTCCCAAGAACTAGCTTATTAGTCTCACAACAACCCTATGAGAAAGGGACCATTATTATCCACTGTCTTTTACAGATGAGAGAATGAGGTTCAGAAAGGCTAAGTTACTCACGCCAGGTCACACAGCTTAGGAAGGAACGTGTGCTGTCTGAGTCCAGAGCTGTCTCCTTACTCTGTTGTGTGCTTCTGCTAGATAGATGAAAGGTAGGTACACACACAGGTATGTTGGGGATATGAGTGTATAAATGACAGATTAGATAAATAGATATACACACCTATGATAGGCATAGATGGCAGACAGACAGTGAGATGAAAGATATGATTGGGTTTTCCGTAAGATAACCAGGGTTGCCTCATCGAAGTGATAGAATTCTAGCCCACGGCAAAAAGAACTTGATGTCTTATCCTGAGCAATCCTACTGTAGGGAAATGTTCATTCTCCCTCAGGGTTTTTCAAAATTGAGATACCCGTGGCTGTTCATTAATATCTTTGTGGATCCCTGTTCATTCGTGCATGTATCTATGGTGCAACTACTATGTGGATGGGCACTGGGGCACACAGGTAACCAAGAAACGATGGGTCCCCACCTCAAGGGGCTTCTGACTCACTGAGGGGGACCTACATGAAGACTAGAGGTCCTGATACAGATGCTGGAACCTAGGCGTCCTCAGGGGATCCGGGAGGCACAGAGGCAACCAGGGCTGGGGAGCAGGAGGTCAATGAGAGTCCGGACATGCTTTAAGTCATCATGTCATTGAGAAATGCTTCCAAGAGAGGGAGGTGAGCAAAGGGGAGAGGATGATTAAGAATTTGCTTGGCGGCAGAGGTGCCAGAGGGCAGATGGAATCATGTGGGCAAAGGCACAGAGGCGGGGAAGACCAGGGTACCTGGGAGAACTTGCACATTATCTGTTGTGGTTGGAGGGCAGGGGGTGTACTTGGGTGGCCTAAGATATGCAGCCGGAGAGGCAAGGAGGCCAAATCATGAAGGGCCAAGAGGTTTGGAGTTCATCACATGGTTGGAGACAGGGCAGGGACCTGGTCAGGGTGGAGGCAAGGAGAACAGCGAGGAGGCAGTTGCCACCACCCCATTCTGAGCTGCTAGCATACGCGTCATTCCTTTACCACGTATCTATTGAACACCTATTAAGCAGCAGGCACTGTTGAAGGCCCTGAAGATACTGCAATACACAACATGGATAAAGCTCCCAGCCCTCAGAGACACGATAAATAGGCATAGTACATAAGGGAAATATCTATTATGTTAGGAGGTGATAAGAACATGGAAAAAGAGAAAATCGAGCCCAGAAAGGACAATCGGGATTGTGAGGTGGGGCTGGCTAGAGACCTTATCCAGAAGGTGATGGTTTAAGCAAAAATATGAAAACAAAGCAGACTCAATATGGGGACTCTGCGTTGCTGACAGTCTCTTGCTCAGGGAGGCGGGCAGCTTCTCTGAGCTCCAGTAAGAATGAAACTGGGCCTCTGCCATGCACCACTGGGCATGAACCCAGCATTTGGCAGAGCTGGAAGAAGCCCGTGAGCAACAATCAGCTCAGCCCTGTGGGAGGACAAGCGACTTACCCAAAGGCACAGAGTGAGTGAGTCAGAGACACCAGCACGGGGGTCCAGAACTTCTGCCTCCCAAAGGCTGAGCTGGGAGCCTGTTCTGACCCATGTGAGTTTGTGAATAGTTATGGCCTGCCCTGGCTTTTCCCCCCTACTGTGGTTTTCTTGGGGGGCCTAGAGTCCACTGCTAAAAATTACAATGATAGCGACCATTTAGCAATCTTCCAAGAGATTTCCATTCGCCATCTCATTGAGTCTCTCAACAACCCTACAAAGTATCATTATTACCCCTGTTTTTATTGGTGATGAAACTGAAGCACTGAGACGTGAAGTGACTTGTCCAAGGTAAGAAGCGGGGGAGCTGGCTGATTTGCACAGTTTTGTTCGCGAGTCTGTATTTAGCCACTAGGTTATATGTGTGAGATGAGTGTGTGTGCATGATGGTTGTATGTGTGCGTGTGGTTGAACGTGTGTGGAGAAGGGTTGCTGGCTGACGCTCACTTGCTCTTTCGAGATCTGTCTGGTAGGCCCCTGTGGGAGCTGGGGGCTACCTGCGGCTCAGAGTAGCTGTGACCTAGAGCAACACGCATAGCAAGTACATGCATAGATCCCACGGTAGACGTAAAACGCTTTGCACATGGTTCTCCAAGTGTGGTCTCAGAAGCAGCAGCAGCAGCAGCAGCTGGGAACTCGTCAGAAATGCACATTCCTGGGCCCCAACCCTGTGCTACTGAATCAGAGACTGGGCTGGGGCCCAGCGATCTGTGTTTTAACAAGCCCTCCAGGTGATTGTGATGCCTGCTCAAGTGTAAGCGTTTGCTACAGAAGGGAGGGGCCCAAAGTGTGCTCAGGTGCTTTACAGTTTCCAAACGGCCTTCTCATGCACAACCTCCTCCGATCCTCTCAGCAACTGGGATCCCGCCCATTTCCTAGATGAATAAACTGGCATCCAGGGCGGTAAGATCATACAGCGGCCAGTCCCTGATAGATGCCAAGCATGGCGGTTTCCCCAGTGCCTATTTTGGATTCTCCCACTCCTGCCTCCTGGCCTGGTCCAGGATTCTCCCTGCCCACAGAGGCCTCTCCGAGGAAAGAGATGGGGAGAGAGAGGATGGCCATCCTAGGCTTCCGGCCCCCTCCACCCCCTCCACCTCCTTTCAATAACACCAGTGGAACAAGTTCTGTCTTCAGGTGAGTTCCCCTGGCAAGGGAGGAGGGTGATGTCCATGGAAGCAGAAGGGGCTCCAGATACCCAACAGCTGTGTTCTAAGAGATACTTAGAGGTCGGTCCAGGGTCAGCAGAAGGTTCGTGCCTAGAGTCCTCTCTCCATCTACTCTGCTGGATAGCTGGGCTCCATTGCGCTTGGAGCAGGAGATAGGACCCCACCCCGGTGTAGGGTGAAAGGTAAGGCCTACAGCTGACTCCTACCTGGGCCCATCTCCCATTCCGACCACACGCCTGCTGTGGGAGCCCTGGCAGGGAAGTGAGGGGCTTATCTAGCCTGCCATAGTGGCTGGGAGTGACAGGAAGGGACAGGGAGAAAGGAGTGTCTGGGTCCGTGGAAGTAAGGCATATACACAGCCAAGAGACCATAAAAAGTAGTCATAGGCCCAGAGCGTGTTGGCCCGGTCATTGTCAGCCTGGGATTTATGCAATTGAGCGGGGGGATCTGCTGATATATTTTCAAGGGTCACGAGTTCTTTGAGAATTGAACTTTTATGTTCTTATTTTGATGGTAATCTAAACATAATTTTTCTTACACGTATAAAAACAGCTATAATTCACAAGTGGAAGACGTTTCTATAGCCTATGTTCAATTCTGAAGATGTTTATCAAGTGGAGGACATGCAGATCTGGGGGTGGGAGTTGCAGTTGTCCAAAGACATCTTCTCAGGGGCTGGTTCTGCCGGAATTTTTGTCCTAGAAAGGGAATATCTGTGTATTCCCCCGCAAGGTTGAGAAGAACTGATCTAGCCCAGCTCCGTGTTTTAGTTGAGGACACTGAGGCCCGCAGAGGGCCAGATACTTACTCAAAGCCTTCCAGCAAGTCAGGAGCAGACCTGAGACTGGAGGGCTAGGCTAACACAGCCTGGCCCTGAGTTCTTCCTGCCACGCTCTTCAGGGGCCATGACTCAGGCCAGGGCAAGAGCAGTCGCGGTGGCTGAATTGTGTGCCATTATGGATTTGTCTGTCCTCTTTCTGTTCCTTGTGACTGCATGGACCCACTTAGATCTTATTAAGAGATCCAGCCAGCCAGAGGGTGAGTGGGGGGCACTCAAAGCTTCCTGCCATGGTGACTGCCTGTTGTCATTTTGTGAGAGTTACATGGATGGGCGAGGTTAAGCCCCAGTCTCTGCCCTGCTCCTGTACTGACTGGAGAGGCAAGTGTTAAAATAATGATAACGCCTCACAAGTCTCCAAAGCAGGCTTGTCCGTCCACAGTGACAATGGACCTATTGAACATTTACTGTATGCCAAGCACTTTACATGTAAGATGCCAAGATGGCATTGAGGAAGGTGTGGCTCGATTTTGTAGATGGGCAACATGACGCGCGGGGAGGTTAAGTAAACTGCTTCTAGGTGGCAGAGCCAGGCAGACTGATTTCTGAGCATACTTTCTTAACACTCCTGTCTCATGTGATCTTTGCCCTGGAAACGAGCCTGGATGAGTTATTTCCCCCCATTTCACAGAAGAGGAAACTGGCTTATAGAGGGGATGCGGCGGGATCACAGGGTACGAAGCTAGGAGTATTCTGTTTGCTTCCTGATGTGGCGGCTGCTAAGTAGCCCTCCACTGCCCCATGGAAGACATGAGACTGTGAGATCTTTAAGGGCTTGCTAGCACGTCAGAAACAAACTTGTCAAACACTGGTGACAACTGCAAATTAGTTGAAATTATAAATTGGTTGAAAATAAGTATTTCCAGTCAATGGTTTTCCATGTAATAGTAATTTCCAGGCACCGAGGGGGAAGTTTTTTGCAGCATTTAAGCATGTTTGCTTGTTTTCTGGATTTTTCCATTTTTATTTTGGGGGAGGATAATTTGCTAATTCATTTTCAATTCATTCTGCCTGCTCTGATTGTTCAGCAATGTTTTCACAAACTGAAATCTTACCTCTGGTTCTAAGTAAATTGCCCTCAAAAGCAAATAAGTTGAAACTGCAATGTTTCCATCTGCTGGTTTCAGCCTCCATACATTTGTGCAATGTAGGATGAATACACAGCCTTTAAATGCAGAACAATCTGCTTTTCAAGTGCTTTGACTTTACATTTCGCAAAGGAATGTTTTTGCCTTAAGCCCGTGTTCTCACCAATTTCAGTGTGCTCCCCTTTCTGATGTAAGCAGCTTTTGCTTGGCACCTTTTTAGCTGTGCCGCGGTAGTCATTTGTTCCGATTGGGAATGCCACCTGCTGTCAGAATTGAAGTGCCGTGTGGTTTCCAGGACAGGGACAGGCTTAGACTGAGCTTTGTTGGTGTAATGGTGCTTGAAAGGATCAGTGAGGAAAATGCCGGTGGGCATACGTCTACATGCACAGCACACCAGGTGGGGTGTGAGGTGATGGAGGCATCTGAAGCCATTGGGAAGAACCAGGGTACATGGTTGGTTCATTGCAGCCCGTGTACTTGCAGCCTCAGTGTTGGTTATGTGGTCTGAGCCTTGGTGCTCCCAACACTAGTTGTCCCTCGAAAGCTGGTTTGGGCCCTTCTCCCAGCTGGCAGCCGTGTGGATTCCAGGCCCAGAGTAGTTACCCTACTGGCCCTGCATGTGTCCATCCACCCACTAAAGTGAAACAATGCCCCAGATGCAGCTGACCAGGGAGAATAGGAATTTAAATGAATTAGAGACAACACCCTACAAGTAAAAAATAAACTCCTTCCCTTAATGTGAACGATGCTTAAAGGTGTCAAAAAATGTGTTAAAACATCTCATGATACGTCAAAATGACCAATACTGGACCAGTGACTAGGATGGGAATTTTTCTCTACTTTATCATTTAGAACCAACTTATTTTTCATCATTTCACTTGGACCCAGGCCAGATGGGTTGGAACAGAGATTCTCATCCCTTTCCCCCTAAAAGCGCCTAGAGCACCTGTGCATCCATGGTTGAATTGAACGCAGCCGGGCCTTCTACCTCCTTTTCCATACATGTATCTACCTTAAACTAGATCCTCTGGCCTCGGAATCCAGAGAAGAGATGGCTGTGGACCAATTAAGGTCAAATCAACCCTATAGCCATTATGGATTCAAAGTAAATTTCTGCCTTTTATGCGTTTTCCTGTATTTTCTAAATTTCCTACAATTACCATGTATTACTGTTATAATTAGCAAACATAAATCCCACAATGAAAGCACATACTCTAAATGCAGCACCAAACCATGTACCTGCCACTGTGATGGGCACTTTAGGCCTGGGGCTGTGGGTCCCCCCCCACCGGGCTGTCTGGTTCTACTTGTGGCTTACTCTCAGCTAATGACTGGCCCCCTCTCCTCCCTCCCCTTTTCACACTGGCTGCATCTGCCAAGAGAGCCAGGGAAGGAGGTGCGCGGCTCAGTGTCCGTCACCAGGCGAGTGATTAGTCTAAAGGGACAGATAGTAAATTGAGACTAGGTTGGCATAAGACAGCAACATTTAAGACAGGAGGACATATTTTCTGAATGCCAGCTATGTGCCAGTTGTGGGGGGTGCTCAAGAAGGCAGAATTGTACCCTTTGAGAGGCAGAGTGATGCACTGGCATGAGCTTAGGCACCTGAATCAAAAAGGATGAGTTCCAACTCTGGCTCCACCATTTAGTGTCACCTGTGACTTTGAACCTCAATCCTTAAGCTCCTGGAGACTCAGTCTCCTCATCTGTGAGATGTGGGCACTGATGGTTATAGCATCACCGTAAGTATGTATCAAGGGCTCACTAAGTATCAGACACTTACGTGTACTTGACATGCACAATCTCATTGCATCTTCGTTAACAAGCCTGCAAGGTGTGTACTCTTATCCCCATTTGACACGTGGGAAGACTGAGGCTGAGAGGAGTTAGGGCCCAGCATCCTATAGCAAGCAAACAGTGTGGTCAGAATCTAAGTCAGACAGGCTGACTCCTGAGTTTTTGCTCTTTATCACTCTGTTTTACTGCCTCACATCAGTGAGCTAGTGTCATGAGTCAATGGGGCAGGAAAGTATTTGCGCCTCAAACATGAAAGATCTCTCTTGGCAAGTATCTCTTCTCCTGCTTCCTGCTTCCTTGACCCTCAGGCAGGCCTAGAGACCTCCTTCTCCTTGCTCCCTCCCCCAGCCCAGGGCAGACCTCTTCTGCCCCTTCCCCACGGTCTGTCTGGGCCACTCTGTCTCCCCCACCCTGGCAAAGCATTAAAAATTGAAAGCTCCTTTGAAGAGAAAACAGTTTAATAAAAGCTCCATCCATTTTTCATGAGAGGATCAGGAGAAGGATGGTGAAGAGAGGAGAGGCAGGATGGGGGAGACAAACGGGTGGGTGGGCAGTGAGGGGCTTGGGAGATCCCAGGAAGGACTGCCTACCTCTTTCCCGTAGCTCTGATGGCCCCAGCGCCCTCTTCTTTTCTGACTTCCTCTTAGCAGGATCCACACCGGCCTGTCGATGCTTGGAAGTATGGCTTCCTCTTGAGGGAAACTCCAGCTTTCTCTTTGGGGAAGGCCTCAGAGGATTTGGTTTGCACTCCCTCAGAGGAAGGTGAGCACTAGAGGACCTCTGGCCTGGGGAGTCCTCCACAAGTGAGGAGCTTCCCAAATTGGGCAAGTGGAAGCCTGTCACTCGAGCCCTGGTCACATGTTGGGTACCCAGAACACCAGGCTGGGCACTGGGCAGGGGGTTGAGTTTTGGAAAGAAGTCCAACAGAGAGCATGGGTCCTGGGGGCCGAGGGAATTCAGTGCAGATCCTGGCTCGTGTTCTTTGGACCCTAGAACTTCTTCCAACCACAAGAGACACAATTACATTTACTGTTGTGCCCAACTTCCACCTTTTCTTATCTGTCTCACCCTAACAAAGACAGATCCAGCCAGGGAAGAGACCTCACTGACTGGCTCTGGCAGCAGAGGCGTGTACCTAGGTCTAATTGAATGTGTTTCAATCTCTGGCACAAATCTGTGTGTGTGCATGGGCATCTACATGTGCCTGTGTGTGTGTGTAGTGGCATATTCATGAGTATGCATGACCAGAGCTGTCTGTATGCATGTGTGCGCGTGAGTGCGTGAACAAGGACGTGGGCTGGTGACCATGTATGAGTACAGCAGGTCCTCAAATAATGTTGTTTCATTCAACATCGATGAGATGCTGTAGGAACTTAGCTCTTGTTTATATCAGTTAGCCTGTGGTAAAATTGGTTTCATTATACGTTGTTTTGCTTAAAGTGGCAGAACCTCTCGACAATGTTAAGTGAGGACTGACTGTACTTGTTCCTACTACTCCTGCTTCTGAACAGAAATGAGCCCTCTCTGAGCATGTGTCAGAGGACAGGTGGGATGGCTACGGTGGGTGAGAGAGTAATAGGAGGAGTGGAAAAGAAGACGGGCCCTGTGGCCTTGAAAACAGGCAGGCCGGATGTGCCAGCATAGCCCCAAGGCTGATCCCTGTGGGCCATGTAAACCGAGAAGGAGTTTGCTTCCTTAGTGTCCCAAACTGAGCAGGGCAGGAAGAGGGTGTGTGTGTTTGTGTGTGTGTGTGTGTGTGTGTGTGTGTGTACTTCATCAGCATGGTCAAGAGGGGCTTCAGGAGGCGTTCCTGGAGTGATGGTTGGGGAGGAGACTCACAGGTTCATTATAGTGCCTCTTTGGTTTGGGGGTCCAGCTTTCCATCCGAATTTTGGCAGAGCTTCCTCCCCACCTCTCTCCAGCCCCAGGGTACAGCCTCCAGGTAGCTGGAGTCGGGAGTGAGGTCTTGGTTCCAGGACAGGATTTGGGACCAGTGTGGGGTAGCTGGATGGACCTTCCTCTGGGTTTGCTCCAAGTATGTGTCCAGCTAGCTGTTCTTCCATCCGTTCATCTCTCTGGGCATTTTATCAGGATACCAAACAGGCAGATATGTCCCTGCCCTCTACGACCACCGAGCCTAATACATTCTTGGCTGTTCGTTTCCACTACTTCACATATCCTGCGTCCTCCATGGTTCTGTCTGCCAGGTGCCAGCCCTGGTGCCAGCCATTCACCTCACAGCTCAACAGGCCAGGAAACCGGGAGACACAGGTCCAGACTTCCATTCTCTGTGTGCCCTGCGCCAAGTCACTCTCCCTGTCAGGTCCTCCATTTGCCCACTGTACCAGGACTGGTTGCCCTAAGATGGGCTCCTGCTTCAGTGACTGTTGTGGCCTCCAGATACATGCTAAGATCTAGGACTGACAATTCCTAGGGACTTTTTTCCTTGGTCAGTGACTCTGGGTGGCCTTAGGCATTTGATGCCATCTCGTTTAGCTCAGTTTCCTCAACTGTAAGAAGGGCATAATAAAACTGCCTTGCTCATAAGATCTTTGGGGGCATGAACTGTGCATGCTCATGTATACAAAAGTCCTGGCACAGAGCCTGTGGGCCTAGAGCAGCATGAAGCCTTTGGGCTGTGGTTGGTGGTGGCATCCCTGACAGTGTCCCCAGTGCCAGGGCTTAGCTGCTCTGCACATTGACGTATGTGTGTGAGTGAAGGTAGTAGATATGGGGACTGGTGGTAGAGGGTGATGGTCTGGGTCTTGAGGAAATCTAGCAAGGGAGCCATGGAGAGAGGCGACATCGGATACAGGCTCCATTCATCTTGGTCCCCTAAGCCCAATGTGGGGAGGTTCCTATAGGCCCCAGGGAAGAGCAGAGGGGTGGTTGCAGCACCCCACTACATTGTCCCCCTCCCAGCCATCCATTATGTGAATACTTAGAACTGGAGAACAGCTGCTGTCATTGACCTTGGTGAGTAAAGCATGGCAAGGCAGGGAAATGAAGGGATGCAGCAGGCGGCTGATGGTCATAGATTCAAGCCCCCTTTCCCCTCTTTCACCTTCAGAACTGCCCATCTCCCCTCCCCACCTCCACTCTCCTCAGAGGAAGGAGTAGCTCTCCTCCTTCCAAGTCCAACCAGCCCATCCCCCAGGGGACCACACTCTGATAATTTTCTCCCCTCGTTGGCTCCCTGCCCAGCCTCTCCTTGCAATGCTCCTTCCTGGTTTTCTTCAGACAGTGAGCTCTGGGTCCTCCTTTCTCTCTGCAGGTCTTTCTTGGGCTTCTCCATGGCTTCCCTTGGATCCCTTCTCTGCTCTTTCCAGTATCTCATGTTGGCAAGCTCATCTATTCCTGCGGCCTCAGCTCTGTCTGCAGGTAGAGGAAGAGTAGGCATGTGAGGCTGGACCAGGAAGGGGAGGCCTCTTCTTCAGTCGGGAGACATGAGGCTGAGGCCAGAGGCTGTGGTTTTCATTGGACACTGTATCTGAGTTTCCACTGTCCCACCTGCTCCTCTCTGTCACCTGTGACCTGCCTGCCTCCATTCTCCTTCCTTTTTACCCACCACCTAACATCTTCTGAGTGCTTACTACATTCTAAGAGCTTGGTCATGTGGAGGGCTCAGCAAGGAGGAGGTCAGTGGGGTTGGAGGTGAGCCAACAAGGGGGAGAATGGTAAAGGCCGAGTGGGAAGGGCAGGCAGCGCCATTGGGGCAGGGCTCGGCGGGCTTGGGGAGTATTCTAAGCTAGAAGAGCGGCCAGTGGGGGTTGGAAGCAAAAGAGTGACTTGATCTGATTTGCATTTTTCAAAGCCTCACTCTGGTGTCTGTTGAGCATAGATGGAGTGAGGAAAGGTCTGTTAGGGTGAGCCAGGCTGGGGGAGGGGGAGGTGCTGCAGAGCGGATGGATTGGGATATATTTTGGGGGTAGAGTGGCTGTACTTGTTGATGGATTGGATGTAGGAGGTGAGAAAAAGAAAGGATTCCAAGGTAAGTCCCAGATTTGGGGCTGGAGCAAGTGGGTGGTGAGTGATAGCATTTACTGAGCTGGGGAGAACTGGGATGAAGAAGGTATGGGGGTGACTCAAGAACTTGGCTTTGGCCATGTTAACTTCAAGATCCTATTAGACATGCAAGTGGAGGTGTCATGTAGGCAGTCGTCTAGAGCTCAGGGCAAGAGATATAAACATGGAAGAGATCAGTTTCTACCTCAGGCCTTTGAACTTGCTCTTCCTTCAGCCCAACACTCTGTCCACATTTAGGCCTCAGCTCAAACATCCCCTCAGTAGAAAGTCACCTTCCACCTCCCATCCCAGGCACGCTCTATCCCACGCCCCTGTTTTCTTTCCTTCCCAGCTCTCATCACTAGCTGAAGTGACCTTGTTCACCTGCTTGTTCTTACATGTTTCTGCACTACGCTACACTATAAGTTCCGTGAAGGCATGGTTGCTAGTTTTGGTTCACTGTTGTATCGCAGGGCCTGGAGCAGTGCCTGGCACTTACAGCTTAGAGGATGCTCACTAAATATTTGTGCACTTAATGAATAAGCACTGTACAGCGCATCAGCTCCCTTCATCCTGGCAACAACCCATGAGAGTGGTAGTTGTGACCCCGGTTTTCAGAGTAGGAAACTGAGGCTTAGGGAGCTTACTGAAAGTCCAAGGCCACACACTAGGAGGTGGTGTAACTGGGACTCAATCCCAGGTCTATTTGGCTCAAAGCCTGTGTGTCAACCATTCCCTCATACCAGAAAGAGCCTTCGAGAGAAGGCTACGATTGGAGTCTGCCTCTGCCACATCTTTGCTTTGACATCTTGGTTAAGTTCTTAGGCAGTCCTGCCCCCCAATTTCCTCCTCTCTAAGCTGGGCTTAATAATCACCCCTCACTTATAGGATTCTTCCAAGGATTATGTGTGGGAATGCCCGCCGCAAATCGCTTTGTCTTCTCTACCAGTCTGTACATACAGAAGGGATCAAGGACCTCTTAGGGCTTTAGTCTCCTTATCTGAATAATGGGCGGGGATTGGGGAGAATGATCTCTGAATGTCTTTCCAGTACTGACAGTCCAAGAATCCTTGTCTCCAACATCTGTAGAAATGCATTGACTTTCCATGTTCCAACTGTGTCCAATTGTGAACACAAGGGGCCTCAACTTTGACCATCAATGCTTCAGCTCTGTGGATGTGGGAGGCCTCTTTGAAGCTTGAGGGAGGTAAATTGAGGACAAATCAAAGGAAGTCCTTCCTCACGCCAACTTAATGAGCTTATGGCTTTCATTACACACAGGAGTGGTCCAGGCGGGAAACAGGAATGGCTTTGGATGGAATGATAAATGCCAGAGACATGGATGGCTCTGAGCAGAAGCTGGCAGGGCTGACCTCTAAGGTCAACGGGAGGGAAGTGGCCCCTTAGGGCCCAATCAGAGACCAGCCCTCGGCTTCCAGAGTGGTAGTTCTGGGTGGTGGGATTTGGGGGTGGGAGGTCCCTGAGACCATCTACCTGTACCGCCTCCACAAAACTCCCTGCTCAGCCTCTAGCTGAGTGGTGGGTAGAGAAGGGGTGGGAATTATAGGAGAGGCAGTAGGATGCAGACATTCCAGCTCCCAACCTCCACCCACCTTCCCGGGAAGGCTCAGGCTGGCTGTGCCAACACTCCCCAGCTGCTGTGAGAAACTCCTGCACATGATCTCCCTTTCCTTCTGCCTCACCCCACCTGCAAATGGTGACATCAGCTGGGAGGAAGGACTTTGTCCCGGTCCGGAGGAGATTGGTTGCATTGGGAAGTTGGTGAGATTTGGCCCCAATGCTCTCCTCTTGACCCTATCAAAGCCCTTCTATTTCTACAATTCCTCTCTTCCTTCTCCAAAAGCCAGTCCTGTAGGGTCTTGCTCTCAGCTGGCTGTCAAGTAAGGTGTTAGCTGATATCTAAGGTGTTAGCTGATATCTAAGGTGTTAGCTGACAACTAAGGTGTTAGTTGATAAGGCTTAACACCCCCCAAGGGGTATGTGCATTTTAATAGGGGATTGTTGAAAAGGACTGGCCTTCAAGACTCCAATGATATACGCTATATTGGTGGAATTTCAGGCAACGGTGTTGATTATGGGTAGAGGTGTGGGTAGTCCCCTCTAAATCATACCACTTAGGTAAGCACTTCTTTGTAAGGTCACACGCGCACACACACACACACCTCTATCACTCTTGCAAAAAGGTTCTGAGTTGTGTGTATGTAGGTATCCATTTTTATGATGTGTACTAATAATAACAGACACTTATATAACACTCTGACAAGCACTGTTCTAAGTACGTTACTATATTAACTTATTTCATCTGCACAACAGCCTTAGGAGGTGGGTACTGTTGTTATCCGATTTTACAGTTGCCGAATCAGAGGCTCAGAGAGGTGACATAATGTGCCACCAGCCATACAGATAGTAGGAGTTGGAGACAGGTTGTGCAGGTAGGCGGGATGGCTCTGCATCCATCCGTGCTCTGTCATGCCCACACCGACCACTTCTCACTTGGTACATGGTGGGATGCATTCACTGTAGTGTGGGCATATCCTAGGGTGTGAGGGGGTGTGCTTGTTTGCAGGTATGCACCCCACATATTTAAATGCTCAGCTAGAGGCCTCTTTGAATGGAGGGAGGTGCGGGTTGGCTACAGTGGGGTGTCTGCAGGCGCTGTGCAGGGTTGTGTATACGTATGTATGCTGAGCTCATCAGTCACATGACACAGTCCCAAGGCGCTCTCTGCCCCACACCCAGCCCCTACTTTCAAGTCCCCCTGTTGCTCTTTGGAATTTTCTCCATGAGGAGGCTGGGCTCCATCAGCGTCTACTCCTGAACCAGAAGAATCTGCCTCTGGTTGGCCAGGGCAGAAGATAAACCCAACACCCAAATGAGGGCAGATGAGAGAAATCAACTGGGAGTGAGTAAAGGGCATGTGTGTAGGGAGGGTGGCATGGGGTGAGACTTGGTAGGGTTTCTGCCAAGTAGGGATGGGACAATAGGGGCAACAGTGAAAACTGGTGTGTGTGTGTGTCTGTGTGTGAGTGAGTGTGTGTGTGTGTTCCTCCCTTTGGGGAAGGGGAATCTTGGAAATGAGGTTTGCAAAGATGTTAAAGACCCATAGGTCTTTTCCTGTGGACACTTGAGAACCACCAACTTGTTTTGCAGGTGGGAGAGACATGATTCGATGAACCTTTGAATAAAAGCTACCTGCATTGCATTGTGAGCAGGGTGGGGCGGAGGGGCCCAAGCCAGAGACTGTAGCAGCCTGGGCTAGGCATGGCTGTAGGGAAGCTGGGAATGGTGTGGGGTCCAGACTGTGGAGTTAATGTTGCTGCAGCCATGGGGATGGGGACTGGCAGGGAGGAGCCTGTGGCTCAGTGTTCGGGCTCTGGCATTGGCTGGGGAAAAACCAACAGTGGGTTTTGGAGTCTGGAGGTCAGGAGAGAAGTCTGAGCTGGGGACAAACATTTTTAAAAGTAGTTTACATCTTTGCTGCTGCTTTTTCTTATTACAAAAGCAATGGGTGCTTATTAAAGAAAATATGACAAATGTAGACAAGCAAAAAAAAAAAAAAAAGAAAAAAAGACAGCAGCAATTTGCAATTTCCCTGCCAGAGATAATGTGTTAATATTTTGGCATATTTCCTCCTTCTGGTGTTTTTGTCCTTGTACGTATTTACTGGTTTGGTTTTAATAACTGGTCTTTAAAGTATATTGTAAACATTTTGTGACACTAAATTGAATCTCCAACTTCTTTTTGGTACAAAGCATTCAGTACTATGGGTAAACTAGAATTTACATACTCAATCCCCTATTGTTGGACATTCAAGTTACATTTTAAATACCCCTATTATAATGTTGTTGTAGTGAGTATCTTTGTGGCCACCGAGACAGAGATTTGGAGTCTGCCAACCCTACCCCTCTTGGCCCCCTCCCCTCCCGGGCCCTTCAGCTGAGGTGGGGCAGTGATAGTCTGTTTGGAGCCATGCCAGGGACAGGCTGTGAGACCTTGGGCAATTCCCTTTCTCTGTTCGGGGCCTCAATCTCCCCACCTTTGCAGTGAAGTGGGACTCTGTGAAGTTCTGGGCTCTTCCTTGGCAATGTAAGCACTGTCCTCACGGAGTATTTTCTTGGCTTCCATTCTCTTTAGTGTCTTTCTCTGGCCCCATCTCCTTCCCTCCCTGGGCTCCCGATTTCCCTTTTTCATTTCCTCACTTCTGCCTGGCCTTCCTCTGGCCCGCTTCTCCTTGGCTGTCCTACTGAGTCAGACTGTCAGCGAGCCGTGGCCATTTCCCAGCTGGCCTGCTGGCCCAATTCCTCCGTGCCACCCTAGCCCTGCCTGGCAAGCGTAGGGAGCTCCATGGTACAGAACCCTGCCATGGACACCAGGGCCCTGGGGGCAGATGCTCCAGTGGCTACAGTGACCCTACGCTTTCTGGGCTACAGTGACCCTGCCTGTCAGGTAACTGGGTGGGCAGGCAAGACACCCCTGAAGTGGAAATGGAAGCCCTGGGAAAGGATTTCTTGAGCTCATCCCAAAGGGTCATCTTTCCTGAGAGAGGGTGGCACCATGCAGGGAAGAGCCACTGGATCAGAGTTTGTGGATCCAAGTTCAAGGCCATGATCTCTGGACAGCTTCCAGAGGTATGGGGACCGATTTTGTGAAATGGGTTGCAAGTGTGTGTGAGGGTTTCCACAGTCCAGTTCATTCATCAAGATACTCAAGAGCCACATGACTTCAGAGAAAAATTCAAAAGGCCTGTCCTGGAGGATTTCTGACCCTCCCCTTGTCTTCCGGCAGAATGTACCCCCCAACCCCCAACACAGACACACGCAAGTCCAAACACTGGGGATTTACTCCAGTGATGTCACATCCCTTGGTAGGTGATGTCAGTGTCACTTCCCACACATTGCTTTTGGGAGTCACTGTCCTTCTAGCCACCATCCAAAGTTTTCTGTGATGAGCAGAAGTTGCTCAGCCAAGAGGCCAGGATGGGGGCATGTGCATGAGAGGTAGCCAGGGCCGGAGCCTCTGCCTGAGGACGCGGGTGTATAGAATAGTGTAGAGCTAGATTGGAGAGGATTAGATAATTGACCTCATAATTGACCTAATTAGTGAGTGGCTGTGTGGAGAGCCCTTGGGGATGCTGTGCCTGCAGGTGGCACAAAGGCCAGGCAGAATCGCATAGAGGCTGTGAGATCCAAAGACTGGGCATTTGCCAGCAATGGTAGGGGGAGGGCATTGCAGGGAGAGAACCAGGATTTGGAGGCACCAAGCAGAGAGGAGCAGAGGTAATGTGGGTCATTGAACGGACAGGGAGAGGGGCAGGAAAGACCTTGAAAGCAGAGGGATAGCAACTATAGGGCCTATAGGGGAATGATCAATATATGGGGCCACCAAGCGGAGAGGAGCAGGGACTGAGGAGACCAATGGGGGTAGGGGACAAGGCCTGGGGATACAGGACAGAGGGTCAGACGATGGACAGGGAAGACCTTGAGGGCTGGAGAGGAAAAGGGAGTTATTGCAGGAACAGGAGCAGCAGCTGAAAGAAACTTGGGAGGGAAGGGCAGGGCCTGGGAGCCCTCTGGACATTGGTAGGCCAGAGATGGAAGCAAAGCAACTGACCCCAGTGCCCACATCCGGGCAGTGTGTGGGTGCACACACACACATGTGCACTTGTGTGCATGGTCACTCTAATCCCAGGGAGGAGAGGGGGTTGGATAGCACTGGGAATGAGGACTGGAACTTCTGGATTGCAAAGCAAGCTTTGAGAAGGACTTGGTCCTTGGGGCTTCTTCCCATTCTTTCAACAAATGGTCATTGTGTACCTACCAGATGCCAGAAAATGTTTTAGGAGCCAGGGTACATCAGCGATTAGATCTGACAAAGATTTCGTGTAGATTACATTCTAGTGATGGGAGAAACACAAATAATAAACGTAAATGAGTAAACCTCGCAGTGTGTTAGAACAATGGGGTAAGTGCTTTGGGGAGCAAAAGGACCAGATTACAGAGCATAGGGAGTGTCAGGGTGGGGTGAGCAGTGATCTGCAGTTTTCAATAGAGTGATCTTGGTGGGCCTCGCTGAGAGGGTGACAGGAAGCAGATGAGTAAAAACGTGAAGGAGGGGGAGTAAGCCATGTGTATATCTGGGGATGAGCCCTCCAGGTAAAAGGAGTACCGGGCGCAAAGGCCCTGAGACAGGAGAATGCCTGTTTGCTACAGGAGTGGTAAGAAGGCCTGTGTGGTAGGCGGGCAGTGAGCAAGGGAGAGAGAGTTCAGAGAGAAGTAACGGCAGGGTGGGCGGCGGGCATATGTTGTAGTGCCGTGGGGAGGGCCACGGAGAGGACGGTGGCTTTCTTTACTTTTTTTTTTAATTAAAGTTTATTGGGGTGACAATTGTTAGTGAAGTTACATAGATTTCAGGTGTACAATTCTGTAATACATCATCTATAAATCCCATTGTGTGTTCACCACCCAGAGTCAGTTCTCCTTCCATCACCATATATTCGATCCCCCTTACCCTCATCTCCCACCCCCACCCCGCCCCCTTACCCTCTGGTAACCACTAAACTATTGTCTGTGTCTATGAGTTTCTGTTTCTCATTTGTTTGTCTTGTTCTTTTGTTGTTTTTGGTTTATATACCACATATCAGTGAAATCCCATGGTTCTCTGCTTTTTCTGTCTGACTTATTTCGCTCAGCATTACTCTCTCAAGATCCATCCATGTTGTCACAAATGTTCCTATATCATCTTTTCTTACCACCGAATAGTATTCCATTGTGTATATATACCACAACTTCTTTATTCATTCATCTATCGAAGGACATTTTGGTTGTTCCCATGTCTTGGCCACCGTAAACAAAGCTGCAATGAACATTGGAGCACACGTGTCTTTATCTATACATGTTTTCAGATTTTTTGGGTAGATACCCAGGAGAGGGATTGCTGGGTCATATGGCAATTCTATTTGTAAATTTTTTTATTTTTTTTTTTTGAGGAACCTCCACACTGCCTTCCATAGCGGCTACACCAATCTGCATTCAGGACAGTGGCTTTCACTCTGAGTGAGATGGCATTCACTGCAAGGCTTGAGGCAGAGGAATGGCAGGATCTGACCGAGTCTTAAGAGACCACTCTGAGTGGTATGTGGAGACAAGGCTTTGGCGGGATCAAGGGAGGAAGGCAGAGAGCAGTGAGACATGAAGAAGGCTCTCCCTGGCTAGGGTTAGTCAGACTGGAGTGAAGGGTCCTGTCAAAGAAGGGAAGATGATTGCAAGCCCAGGAGTTCCCGCCCTTCGGGAACCTGGCGTATTGGATAGAGACATATGTCAAGGTGTGTTCTCTTGAAAGTTGCTGGTGCACAAGATTTGCTCCTTGGCACTTGGCAGGCAAGTCATGTATCGGTGAGATGGCTTCCCCAGTCCCGGTCCCTGATGTCCTGGCACTGTGGCTGAGGAGACCCACACATATACACGAAATGCCAGCTAAGGAAGGCTCTGTCCCCAGCCCTCATGTGTGCTGGGAGCAGAGGGGCAGTGGGAAAAAGGGCTTTGGGGATGTGGTTCAGGAGAACACAGGGAGACTTTCTGGAGGAGGTGGCTTTGGACCTACTGACCCACACATATGCACATATAGGAGCACACATTCAGATACAAACGCCCGTCACCAAAGTGGCCATCATAGCACGTGTACACAAGTTGACATGTACACGCATGCCTTCCAGAGTGTGCACACATGGGCACTAATGCATGGCTCACGCTACCATAGACACACGCAGCCTTTGCCACGGGCCACAGCCCACGCCCAGCCTCATCTTCCACCAGCCTGTGCCTCTCTCCGTCCCCACCCCAACCGGGCCATGTTCGTCAAACAGGCTACATCATCACGCTTCTGCCTGTGTTCCCTCTGCCTGCCGGCACGGATCCTCTTCTGGTCTCTGACCTCTTTCAATAATGGCTGGGCCCCAGCCGCAGCATAGAGCACACGGAACCGTCAGTACTTGTGTGTTCCTCTCTCTTCTCCCCTGCCCTGGGCCGCCCTGAGGACTTGTTTGTCTTCTTCACGGCTAGACCCGAAGATCACTGCCTGGAACATGCTACATTTCTAACCAATTGTTAAATGAATGCAGATCTCTAAGGAGTAGAGGGTCTGAGGTGGGTTGAGGAGAAGACAGACCCAAGGTAAGGTGGCCAGAGCAGACTGGGGTCCCTTCTCTGAAGCGGCAGCAGTGATCGCAACTCGGGGAGCTGGCCTCCCTCCCTCTCCAGGCCTGAAGGAATCGCTTGGGGCTGGGGGCGCGGTAGAAGGGAGGCAACAGGGAAAAGGAGCAGATTAATCTGGGGATTAATTGAAGGACTTGGCGGGCCGGCAGCACGCGTGCTTGGGGCAGCGACTCTAATGGCTTAATCAGATTACAGGCCTCAGCACATGCCCTGTCCCAGCAGTGCCCAGCTTGCTCCCGAGAGCATCCCCATTCCACAGCCTGTGGACCCACTCTGAATCCTAGCATCTGCAGCCTCCACTGTAGAGACCCCTGTCTGTCCAGTTTAGCCAGGTCCAGGCCCGATGAATGAGCTGCTTTGAAGGGCATAGGTTTGCAGTTGACACAAAAAGGGGTTCAAAGCAAAGTTCAACACTTTCTCAGTGGTGCAAACTCGGGTAAGTTATCTGCCATCTTTGAGCCTCAGTGTTCTCATTTGCGAAAGGGGGTAGTAACATCTCCCTTAAAGCACTCATGTGACAATTAAACGAGATGTAAGTAAAAGCACTTTGCAAGTTCCTTTCTGCTGGTGGAGTCAGTCAACCCTTTCCTCCCATTGGAAAAGTCCAGCTGAGGACAGAGGTGAAGAATACAGCAGGGGCAAGAATTAATAATTATAGCAAGAATAGTCAACAGCCATCCCAACAACCAACCCGTGCGTGGCACTTTAAAGTTGAGGAAGCACCTTTCTGTCCATGACCTTATTGAATACCTAGGACAGACCCAGGAGACAGCCACTGGGGAATTCATACCTCCCTGGGAAATACAAGGAAGAAAGCAAGGCCAGGAGGAGAGATGGTTTGCCTGCCAGTGGCCGGAGCTGTGCCCACAGAGGGAATCTTGCCCGCACAGATGCTGCTAGGATGGCCAGGTACCCAATAAGTTGGGGGCTTCCAGCCTGAGCTTTTGAACCAGACAGCCTAGGGGTGGGGGCACTCTGCTTTGTCACCCCTCTGCTGAGGCCCTGGGTTTGGTAAAGGTAAGAACCTCCAACCTGGGGGAGCCCCAGGGTTCTGAGACCCGGGGAGCCTCCACTCTGAGGGCCAGGGCTGGCAGAGGCACTGGGAATGTACTCCATGTAGGTCTCCCTGTGGGAAAGCCTATGGCTGTCCCGGGAGTGGCCAGGCCAACCAGGGCACTGACGGCGGTGCTGCTTTGGGAGCAAGTTGGCTTCCAGCCTCCCCTCTTCTCGCCCCCAGTAGTTTATTAGGAGTCATTTGTTAAGCTGTTCCAACTTGTCAGCAGCCACTTCAATGCCTCTGCCTCCTGCTTGCTTTTTGGGGGGGTCCAAAATTATCAGGAGCTGAGGGGCAGGCTACAGATGGAGGAGGTCGCCTGAGAAGCAGGGCTGTGGAGGAAGGGGTACGCAGGCCTCTCTCCACACTGAAGCCTTACCTCCACAGGGTACCATGTCTGAAGGGACGAGAGATGGGACCAGTAATCCCATGCTCTCACACCCCTGCCCCTTCCAGCTTGGCTCCAGTCTCAGGAAAAAGAGTGGTATCCAGGGAGAAATTGATGGCTGGGATGGGGGCAGGCAGTTGGGGTGGCCTCTGGTGGCTAGGGGTGGGGACTGGGCCTGGAGATGGCTGGGAGTGGGAGTTCACGCTGTTCGCTGGTGCCTGGCCCCAGGTAGGATGTAAGGAACTTCTGTGAGGAAGAAACTCGAGAGGGTCACATTCTGCCAGCCACTGAGCTCTAGGTTTCACTGGAATTCACTCATTTTACCCCCATAATCTTGTTACTTTACAGGTGGGGAAACTGGAGCTCAGAGAGGTAAAGTGACTTGCCTGAAGTCACACAGCTAAAAAGTGGAAGGGCTGAATTGAAACATAGATCTGGCCAAGGCCTTCAGAGTTCCTAGCACTGCTTTGAATTAAACAGAAACCAAAAGCTCAGTTGAGCAGGCGAGGGAGTAGCTTATCAGCTCGCCAGCTGGCCCTGGCCTGCGCCTTGGTTTCTTGCACCTATGAGAAGCGGGAGCAGGACTGGAGGATCCTGGACATTCCTGCCAGCTCTGATGGCCGAGGATTTCCCAGCTCTTGTCTTATACTCCTTGCCATGGCCACTCTGCCAGCCATTCAGGGCCGGGGACGGGAAGGCAAGCCTGAAGGAGCCGGAGCCACCCTGGGGTGAGGGAGGCATGTGGGGGATCGTTCCTGAGACAGCCAGGCCCCTAGTACCCGACCAGGTGCGGCTTTGAGCAAGACTTGGCAGGAGGAGACAGGTCTGAGGCGAGCTTTGGCTCTTAATCACTGCTTCCCTCCCTCCCGCACACCCTGCCACCCTCCCAGGAGCTGGGCGCCATGGGGGGCTGGGAATGGGAAGGGCCTGCCTGCCACATCCCCTGGCCCTGGCCCTGCCCCATGGACTCTGGGGGAAGCTCATTAGCTCGAGGGGCGCCCTGGCCCTCCCCTCACAGCTTGTCACACAATTAGCCACCCTCTCTGTACAAGTTGCTGTGTAATTATTGGGTCTTGGCGGGCTTGGGGCCATGTAATTAGCCTGCCCCAGCCTCCAACCAGCTCTCAGGGTCATTAGTGGTCCCACTGGGGGTGGGCGGGCAAAGCATCTGCATGACAATGCACCCAGGGCAGAGGGGCAGCTGGTGCCACTGTGTGGCCCAGCTCCTGGGCACATCTGCCCCTACCCTAAATGTGTGCTCTGAGGCACCTCTCACCTGGTGAATCAGTCATAGGTTACAGACCTTTCCCATCCTGTCTTTTCTGTGCATTTCTCCACAGCTCTTGAGGTAGGTACTCTGCTCATCCCCACTTCACAGATGAGGCAACTGAGGCCCAGAGAGGGGCCAGGAGTCCCATAAGAACCCTCAGCTCGCAGATGGTGGAGCCCGGAGGGGCACTGAGATCTGCCTCCCTCATTCACTTTCTCTGTGTGGTGAGCCTGGGAACAGACTCAGGGCAAGTGCTTGACGCTGAGCCAGAGGTTGCCCAGAGAAGCCCTGCTTACTCCCAGGGGTCTCTGGGGGGCCTCTTTCCCCAGCCCTGAAGCCCTCTGCCAGATTGCTCCTGGGCCACCCCAGCCTCATCCCTGACCCTCCTTCAGAAGTTCTGGAATGCTCTCCCACGCTGGCAAGATGGGCGACTTCCCTAAGTGTTTGGACTTCGAAGGGGAGAGCTGCCCAGAGCCGCATGGTACCTCTGACCATCCAAAAATGTCTCTTCCACCTGTAGCCAGTCATCTCCTTAGCATCACAGGGATATTCCTTCACCGGGGCACCAGCCCTCTCCCAATATGCTTCTCCTGCCTTGAAAGGTCTTTTACCATCTCCGACCCTAACCCACCATCTGGGAGCTGGGCCATGCTGCCCTACATGAGGACTCTCTGTCCGGCTGGTGGAGGGATGGGATGTGGCCAGGGCACCTGGATGCTTAAGCCACTGCCCATACTTTGCAGGGGTCTCAAGGTACATTTACCATGGGCCCTTGCCTGGTTAATAGTCCCTTACTCTGGCCATTTAGAGCTGTACGATCTTGAGTGGGTTCCCTAACCCCTCTGAGCTGCCCAGGACTTGTTATGAAGACCAGACACATAACACTGGCAAGTGCCTGGCTCTGCTAGTACAGGGCACCAAGCGAGACCGTGACTTCTCTTTCTAGTTCCCAGCAGCTATTGGCCTCTGAAGCCAATCCCATCTTCCATTTCTCCCAGGGCTGCGAACAAAGTCCCCACAGAGCCACAGTGTTCTGCACCTTGCCCCCCCCCGCCCCCCCGCCTACCCCGGACGACCCCCAGCCATCTTCCCGCTCCCCCTGAGCCCTTGCCCCATTTTGAAGGCTGCATTATCCTGGCAGTGGGGAAATTCGTTGTTCCCTTGAACCCCCCTGCCCCACCCTCCCTGCCCCCTTCCCAGGGCTGGTGACAAGTCTGTGGGACTTAATTGGCTGGCATGAAAGGCAGCCCTGACATTAATTGGCTACATTTGGCAGGCAGACCCCCAGCCTCCCCCTCCTCTCTCCAACCCCCACCGCCTCCCAGTAACCTTATCAATCCCACCACAGGGACCAAGAGTTTCGAGGCCCCTGCCAATTAGGCACTTTCTGCTCCTTTTTTCCCCCTGATGGGGTTTCCTTAGAATTTATGACACTCTATAGGGCCGGGGGTGAGGGGTGGGAAGCAGGGGATGGGAAGGCTTGGGGGAGGCCCATTCCTATGGAGGACAGGCTGGGGGAGGGGAGGGCGCGGATGGGAAAAGGACACTTGGGATTAGGCCCTGAAACTGGAGGGGAGGGATCTGTGATTCAGGATGTAGGGCCTGGGGGGAGAAGGGGAGGAGGGCTTTGGCCAGGCCAAGAAGACTGATTTCATAGGCACTGTGTGCACCCTTGGAGGAAGGTTTGAGAAAGTTTAAGGCAATCAAGAAACATGGCTGGAGGACAGAGATGGAAGGCTGAGACCTGGCTGTTCTTCCCAGCAATCCCTGCGCACCCTTGCGCCAAACACTGGCCCTAGCTGGGATGTGAAGGGATGGGGCAAGACCTAGGGTTCCCATCCCAAGCCAATGTCCATGAAGAAGCATCTGAGAGGCAGCTGAGCCACAGCACTTCAGACAGCCTGTCCCAGGCTTGGGCTGTTGTGCCAATGGCAGGCAGCTCAGTGCAGTCTTGGCCAATCTCACGCTGGTCAGAAGCTTTGATTGGCAGCCCAGGATCTCTGTACGACAAAACTAGGAGGACAAATGAATTGTTACTTCACAAATTCTGTGTGTTTGGGAGAATAATTCTTTCAAAGCCTGAAGAAGCTGATGAGAGAGACTCCTAATGATGCTAAGGCGTAGGAAGGTGCAGGGACCAGGGCCACCTCTCATCACCCTCTGAAACTATCCTTGTAGCAAACATTGCTGCCTGGAGGGCAATGGGAAACATTCAGCTGATTCAGGGTTCCCAAGTGCATCTTACATTGGCTTATGAGTCTCTTCTTTGTTCTTTAAAGACATGCCTACTTCCATTTTAGTTTTCCCCTCTCTTTCTGGATGCACATGAACCTTCTTCTTAGAGTCTTGGAATCACCTCTCCCAACATGGCAGTGTCCCCCAATCTTTTCCCTGGCTTCTCTGAACTCTGCGTTCCCGGTGCCCAGAGTCCATGGCCCAACCCAGCCCTCCCTCACGATGGGCACCAGCCCCGAGAGGACCGCTCACTTCCTGCTAGAGCACCCAGCACTGCCCCCTCCCCAGCCAGGTCCTTCTCGTGAGCCACGATTAGGTCTGGAGAAGCCCCTGGCCTCAGCCCCCCTCTGCACGCTGAGAGCCAGAGGGTCACCATGGGCCACTGAGGATGGGGCAGCCATTCCCCTTCTAGCACAGGGGCCTAAGGCCCGCAGCACTCTGGAAAGGGAATGCCCATCCCCAACTGCCACTGCTGCTCTGTTTTAACAAGGAATGACTGTCAACTAGGAGAAGAGGTGAAAATAGGTCCTGTGTCCCCAAGGTCTTCAGGTGACTCAGGACTCGTTCTGGGTTTTGCCTGATGGTCTCATTGGGCCCCGCATGCCTTGGCAGGACTGGGCAGTGGCCCTGAGGAATCTTGGCAGGATCCCTTCAGACACATCTTGAGCACAACTCATCTCTCACATATGCACCTTTGTCTTATTGAACAGATGTTTCCCTTTGCCCAAACTCATCTCTTTCTACTGAGGTGGTGCTATTACCACGACTATGACTAGTACTGGGTAATTATAATAACCACCATTTGGGCGAGTACACTATGTTCCAGGCAGTGCTCTGACACCTTACTCATAATAACTCATTTAGTTCTCACGGCAGCCCTATAAGGTGGGAGCTGTTATTATTCCCGTTTTACAGACAAAGAAATCAAGGCTGAGAAGGGAAAGGTGATTTGTCCTGGGTCCTACAGGTAAGAAGAGGTAGAATGGGGCTTCACCTCCAGGTCTGTGTGACTTGGAGCCCTGGGCCTCAGGCTCCTCATAGTATTGGTGGGTAGAGGCTGCTGGGGTGGATGTGTGCCCGTCGCAGCGTCCCTGGGGGGACACTTCCTTTGTTCCTTGATCCCATGACACTGATGCCTCTCCAGACCCTAGGGTCCTCTTTGTTTACGTGTGACATCTTGTATCCCATCTAAGACCCCTGAGTCCCCTTGGGTGACAACTTGGATTCCATCTAAGAACATTGAATCTCCTCTGCAAACCCTACAGGGGAAGGGTGGAGACAGCCAGCAGAACACACACTTGGCCACAACCTCAGGCCCCAAAGCTCAGGGACAGAGACTTCAGTGGCCACCAGGGTTGGGTTTTAAGATCTTTAGAGGCCTAAGCTCCGAACAGACTGCACAGCCCCTGCCCCCCACTGGCCATATATAATTAAAATTAAAAACAATACGAACCCATAAAATCCGTGTAAGGAAGTCCAACAAAGTTTTGATTTTTCCCAAGATACTACTTTGATGCTTGAAAAAATATATCAAATTCTTTAAAAAATTTTTGCTCTCTCTCTTGTGTGTGCACATGGACACGCGCACACTGCGGTGCATGCCTTTAGCGCGGCCGTCTGTGGGTCCAGGAATCCAGCACGATCGCCCTCACTGCTGTCTTCACCTGGCCAGTGAAGTACTGCATTGTCACCTCCTCCCCGATACTGCCTGTTTGCTGCACTTCTGGCTCCTTCGCCCTGCACTCCCCTCCCGGGTCTGTTTACCTCTGCTAACCTGCCGTCCTGGTGGTTGGGAAGGGTGGGTAATTAACAGTCAATCACTCCTCGAAGCCTTGCTACCCAAAGTGTGGTCAGTGGAGCAGCAGCCGCATCACCTGGGACCTTGTTAGAAATGCAGAATCCCAAGCCCCACCCCTTCAATCAGAATCCACAAGTTTTCAACTTCCCCAAGTGTCTGTGTGTACATTACAGTCGTTGCTCTAGGGCAGTGGTTCTCAAAGTGTGGTCCTCACACCAGCAGCATGAGCACCCCCAGAACTGGCTAGAAATGCAAATTCTCAGGGCCCACCCCAGTCCTACTGAATCGGAAACATGAGGGGTGGGGCCCAGCAATCTGTGTTTCAGTAAGTCCTCCACGTGATTCTGATAGACTTTGGAGTTTGAGAAGCACTGTCAGTCTAAGAAGCTGTCTCAGAAAAGTCTCAGACCCTTGGATTTCCCTTCCCCCACCAGGCAGGCTGCAGCATCGAAAGGGGATCCTGCACTGTCCTGATGATTATTTATCTGGAAAGGGCAGGGGGTGGGGGGCAGGAGGAGTGTCTGGGAAGCAGCTAGGTGTTCGGGAGATTTCACAAGGCTGTCATTTATTGAGCACGTACCATGTGCTAGGGATGGCCAGACACAATCCTAGATATTTCTTCATCTAATCTATAGACCATCCTGTGGGCTAAGTTACTCCACCACCTCCTTTAAAGATGAGGAATCTGAGGCTCAAAGAGGTCAAGTGAGAAATGGAGGGTTCCACCCAGATCTGTCAGGATCCAAGTCTAATGCCTTTTCCATAGAACCTCTGTTGCTCGGACTGCAGTTCTCTAGAAATACTAAGAGTGCTTACTATGTGCTCGACACTGTTCTAAGTGCTTTACCAATAAGTTGTTTAATTCCACACACCCCATTTTACGGATGAGGAAACTGAGGCACTGAGAGGTTAATTTACCTGTCTAAGGTCTCCCAACTAGTAAGTGGTAGAGCTGGGATTCCAACCCAGGCAGAGTGGCGCCAGACGCCTCACCTAAAAACCAAAGTTAATTTGCTGTCCCTTTAGAAGCCAAGTACAGGTCAGGCAATGGGAACAAAAGAGGGAGTCTGCTGGCCTTGACAGGTTTATTGAGGTGGTTTATGTTTGATTTCCCCAATTTCCAGCTCAGCTGTTTCACTCACAATCCCTCCCTCCCAGGCCCTTCCCTGCTCACTCCAGTGCTTCTCCCACTGCATTCTTTAGGCTCCTTAGGGTCCCTGTAGCAATCACCCCCAACTCAGGCTGGTCCTCTGGACTTCCTGCCCAGGATCCGCTTGGCCAGCCTGAGTCCCCCAACCAGCCAGAAAGACACAAAATGGGAATCAGGTAGGTCCTGGAGGCCCCAGGGGAAAGGCTTAGCTGACAGTCAGATGGATGCCTCCTCTTGGGTCCTTCCCATGCTTCCTTCTCCCCGGTGTTCTGGTTTCCCACCTCTTTCTCCACTGGACTCCTACCTTCCCAGGAGCAGCAGATTCCCAGCTTGGCTCTGGTCCTTGGTTGCCAGCTTCCAGTGCTGACAAGTGGGGAGATGGGCTGCTGGTCTTCATCAAAGGGCCACAGCCCTCCTCCCAGGGGTGACAATGAGATGCTCCTAGCTGACATCCCTGTAGTGATTGAGGGTTTACAAAGACTTCTCAGATGATTCTCTCAGTTAATCATCACAACCATCTGGTGGGGAAAGCATTCTTCCTCTGATTTTTCAGGTGAGGAGACTGAAGAGGTTCAGAGAGCAAAACAAGCAGACAGAACTTACGCAGGCCTGCTTACACTGTCTTATGCCAGTATGATGCTCTGACAATGCCACCAAAGACCTGACCTCAATTCTTTTCAGGAAATACTAGGGTCAATTTCTTGACAAATGAAATGGAGTGGCTGGTGCAGCTGAGGAGCCTGCAGGCAAAGGCAGCGGCATGCCAAGCTGTGTGCGGATCAGCCTCAGGGACCCAGGCAGTCCTACTGTCTGCTCTCTTCCATCTGGCTCTGCTGGGAAGGGGGCAGATAAGCTACTGTGGCCATACCTCCCAGAAGTCAATCTCATCTCTCTGATGGCCCGTTTCCTGACCCCTGGTCCTGCCACCTGTGGTGGCTGCTCCGACTATAAAAGGCTCTCTCAGGTGCCACCCAGTCCCTTGTCCTTCTCTCCCAAGTCTGATGTTACCCCATCACCACCTGCAGTGCTCTCCATGGGAACCTACTATATTGGAAATGAAGCTACCAGCCTCTGACTTTTCTCCAAAAAACACCTTCTCTTTACCCTAAGATCAGAACTGAAACCTGGTGTTTGGCCGCCTTTAGCAACTCTCTGCAATGGCTGCCCTGCTTTTATCTTTGCCCAGCTTGGCTTCTAGGGCAGTAGGGCGACCGGTGTAGTCCAAGTGTGCAATTGCTGTTTATGGCCCAAGGATCTTTCTGGCTACTTTCAATTCCCGGTCTTCTATAGAAAGCCATGCTGTTGACTAGAAACCCCTCTCCCCTTTCTCAGCCCCACTGGCCATCCGGTTTATTGGCTGGTCTGCAGTTCCCACACCAGCAGCCCCCCAGGCCTTTCTCTCCATCCCGGCCCCTGCTTTTTTCCCTACTGGCTTCAGCGTCCTCATGGAGCTCCCCTCAGCCTGACCGCCAGCCATCTGACAACCTCCATGACATAATCTACACATCCTCTCTATTGAAGCTCCCCACTCGCTTGGCCACATCTTGGCCTTGGGATTACTTGGGAAGGCTTCAGCTCAGAGATTTCCAGTTCTCAGCTCCTTTATCCCCTACCCCTCAGATGACTGGCTCCTTCATTCCTCCTGAACCTGGTCTTGGTTCCAGAGCTTGGCATTGGGCTAAGTAACCATTTGTTGGATACATGAAAAAAAAAATGAATTGCCTCCCCCCAAACTCGTGAGTATTTCAGTCCCTCATTTCCATCCCTTACCCCATTCTCCCAGCCCTCCATCCTCTTCAGGCATCCCTCACCTGCATCCTTTGTCTGCTCTAGACCGTGATGCCATCCATGACCTTTAAGACTTGAAGCAATTCAAGCTTTGCACACCTTCTGCTGGTTCTGCCTTCTGCTGTCCCCAGCCCTGGCCAGTTACTAGCTCTGAGCACTTACAAGTTTGCCAGCCTCAGCAGGAGGCCCTTGTAGATGCTGATGGTCCACAATCCTTTAATTCATCCCATGGGGACTGCTGTTCCCATCTTGTACTTTTCTTGCATTCCAGCCTCACAGCTACAACCCTCCTAATACTTGGCTTCTAGTTTTGCTAAGATAAAGGCTGTCCATCTCAGAATCTTTCTGTATGTCCCCCCTCCAGTCTCTGTCTCTCTTCCCTCCCTCCCTTCCTTGTGCCCCTCCCTCCCTCTCTCCCTCGCTTCCTCCCTCCTTCTCTTCCTCCTTTTTCCTAGGAAGACATGTCTACCCTCCTCTCCATACCTAACCCCTAAATCCATCAATTATTCCTGTTCTCTTGTATCTCCATCTCTCCCCCTCCTTTGAGTGCTATTTCCTCTTCAGCCTACAAGGATTTTCAGCTCTCCCCTATCCTTCAAAGAAACCCTCCCTTGACCCTGCCTCCCTCTTAAGCTATCGTCTTCTCTCTTGCCTTTCCTTCTCAGCCAAACTTCTTAGAAGCATCGTCTACTTGCACAGTCTCTGCTTCCTCACCTCCGACTCTCTCCTCATTCTACGGCATTATGTCCTCTCTCCCTGTCACCTGAAACTGCTCCTTTACAGGTGACCAATGACTCCCTTGTCACCAAATCTAGTGGCCTTTTCCCATTCCCAAATCTTGACCCGGTCACATGTCCCTTTCCGCTTGCCATTGTCTCTTCACTTGGCTTCGGGGACACCAGAGGGCTCCAGGTCTCTTCCATCTTGCAGCTTCTTCACTCCCTTCCCTTGTCATGCATGGGTCAGCTTTGCTGTAGCTGTTGCCTTTGGTCTTCTTCTCTCTATATGCTCTCTCCAGAGCAGTAATGTCCACTCTCCTGCTTTCAGCCATTCTGATATCCCATTATTTATCGCTTAGCCCTGATCATTCACTTACTTCGTTCTACACTCAGGTCCCAGTGTACCTCCTGGGCGTGTTCATTTTATGTCAGATATTTTATGTCTTCAACTCAATGCATCAAGCTAAACTCATCATCTTTCCTCCCCAAATTGTCCAGTTTCATAAATGGTACAACCATCGTCTCAGTTAATGCAGCCAGAAACCTGACACTCAGCCTCCTTCCCTTCACCCCACACATCCAATTCATCACCAAGTCGCATCACGCCTACTTCCTCAATATGTCTCCAGTTTGTCTAGCGCTATTTTCTGTTTTGCTTCATTTATCCATTCATTCAGCAGTTATTGAATTCTTTGTGACAGTCACTGTCCCAGACTCTGGGGAAGCCATGGTAAACAAGATGGTCAAGGTGTCTGCCCTCATGATGCTTACATTTGAGTGAGGGAAACAGATAGTGAAGAAACAAACAAATAAATGCATGAGGAGACACAAAGGGAGTAAATAGTGGCAGTGATAGAGAACAGGGGGACCTGTTTTAGATATGGTGCTCAGGGAAGGCCTTTCTAAGGAGATGATATACTATTTAAGACCTAAAGGATGAGAATGAGCCAGCAGTGTGGGGAGTGAACTTTCCAGGCACAGGGACAGCAACTGCAAAGATCCTGAGGCCAGGATGAACTCAAGTGTGCTAAAAAGCAGACAAGATGCCAGTGTGGCTGAAGTCAGTCAAGATGTGGTCAAAGAGGGAGGCAGGGACCACATCTTGGGAGGCATTGCAAGGCAGAGTAAGAAGCTTGCATTTTATTCCAAACACAATCCAAACCACTGCCAGGTTTTAACTTACGGAGAGACGTGGTCTGATATGCCTTTTGAAAAATAATTACTCTGGCCATTGAGAAGAGACTAGACCAGGGGTGTCCAAACTGCGGCCCGCAGGGCAACTGCGGCCCACGATCCATTGTTAATTGGCCCGCAGCAAATTCCAAAAATATATTTAGTTTACTTAAATAAACCAGGTGAGGCAATACGTACTTCACCTCGAGTGAGTGGCCCGGCTGTTTGTGTATTTTACCGCATACGGCCCTTGGTGAAAAACGTTGAGAAGAGTTTGGACACCCCTGGCCTAGACTGTAGGCGGGTAAGAAAGGAAGCAGGAGAGTGGAGGAGACCTGTGTAGTTGTCCATGACAGAGAGGACGGTGATGGTGGGACAGAAGGAGAGACATGGCTGGAGAAGATATGCTCGATGTAGAACAGAACGTGTTTATCGATTGAAAGTGGGCAGTGAGAGGAAGGACAGAATCAAGGAGAACTCCTGGGGTTTGGACCTGAGCAACTAGTAAATGGTGCCATTTACTGAGATGGGAAGACTGGGGGAGGAGCAGGCTTCAGGGGGAAGTCGGTCTTTTTCTTTGGACATATTGAATTTGGATTGTTCTGCTTTCCAGTGAAGCTATTGAGTAGGAGGCTGGTTAGATGAAGCTGGAAATCAGAGAGGGGTGGGATGAACACGGACATTTGACAGTTACAAACATATAAATGGCACTTGAAGTCATGGGAATGGAAGTGGTCACCTAGGGAGAGAGTGCCAACAGTAGAGGAGAGAGCCCAGGATGGGGCTCTGAGGAATTTCGGAATTTAGCGTTTGGATAGAGGAGGACAGAACAGAGGGGCCAGTGAGGTAGTGGAAAAGCAGGGGAGTGTGTTGTCACAGTGTTGAGTTGTCACAGGGTTGACAGAAGAGGCTTTTTACAGAGCAATGAGGTCGATCAACACTGGGAAAGTATGCTGAGAAGTTGGTCAATTGAGTCTCAGAGAGGTTAAGCATCTTTCTCAAGGTCCCAGTTGGTTAGTGGTAGAACGTGGGTTCAAACCCAGGCAGGCTAGCTCCAGAAGGCCTCTCTTAACCACTACACTGACCTGCCTCTCAGGATATCAGCTGGATTTGGCAATCTGGTATTTGTTGGCGACCTTGACAAGACTGATTTTAGTGGAGCAATGAGGGTAGAATCTAGAATGCAGTGTTTGACAGATGAATGGAAGGCAAAGAAGCAGAGATGGAGTGCAGATGGCTCTTTCGAGAAATTTCCCTGTGAAGGAAAGCATAGAAACAGGGCCATAGCTGGAGAGAGATGTGAACAAAGCAAAGTCTTTCCTTTAATTTTTTTTTCTTCCCCCCCCCCCCCCCCCCCCCCCGTCCCTCTCCTTCCCCTCGCCACACCTCCCCTCCCCTTTTCTTTTTTGGTAAGAAGGAAGATACTGAACTTGTATCTTTGTTAAAGGGGGTGACACCGTCAGAGAATAGAAGAAGCTACCCCCCAAAAGCATTGGGAAGGTGAGAAGGGTAGGCTCTTGAGTACAGTTTGAAGGGCTGGTCTGAGATAGGAGAAAGGCTTCATCCTTCATTGTGATGGGGGGAAGGGACAATGGGGCTATAGAATTTGTGGGGACAAAAGGAAGTTTCTGCCTGATGGCACTTGTTTTCTCAGTGCACATGAGGTTATCCGCGGTGAGGGCTGGGGATTGGGGAAGAAACAGAAGGACTGTTTCTTCCTTCTCATGGATGGCCCCTGAGCTATTGCAATAGTCCCCAGCTGGCCTCTCTGCTTCTACCTTTCCCTCCATCTTCCACTCGGAAGCTGGGTTACTCTTCCTAAAGATTAGAAATGTTAATCCCTGCTCCCAAACTTCAACGTCTTAAGACATGTCGTTTGCCTGAAAACCTTCATGGCCCACCTTGGCCTGTTGAAGCATTCTCTGGAGCTATCCACGTGGATACAACCTCTCTATCCAGTTGGATCTGATCACTTGCCATCCTTGTGGGTAACAGATCAACATGCCCAGCTCCTGGCCTTCCCAGAGCACAGCCTCTGCCATATTCACCCCTGTGCCCCTTCCATGCCAGCACAGTGCCTGGCATGGAAGTGTCCTATTGTGTGTTTATCTATGTAGTAGATGGATGTGTATTGAGCGTACACATGGGCCTGAAAAGTCAGGAGACCAGGTGTCTAATCTCTTTCCCTTTCTGCACCTCAGTTTCCATCTTTGTAACATGTGTGGATGGGTCCCGCCTCCACCATCAATGAATTTGCCTGACCTTTCTTGGAAGCCACTGACATTGCCAACCTGTAACCTAAGGTTATAAGCCTTCAACCTATGTGTCAGCCTCTGCCTGAGTCAGACCTTCCGGCATCTTTTGAACACTTGCTGTGTACTATACCAAGATCTTTGTGTGTTTTTTCTCTTTTAATCCTCACAACAATCCCGAGGTCAGATTTTACAGATAAGAAATGTGACTGTTTGCCGAGGTGAGGTCATCAGCCTCGTGTCATACTATGAAGTAATGGCAGAGCTTGGACTCTAATTCAGGCCCCTGTCCTGTTTTCACCACTCTGCTGGATGCTGACCTCTCACAGTGGACTCAACTTGGGCTGCACATTAGACTCACTGGGGTGGGAACTAAAAAAATTATTGATGGCTAGATCCTACCCCCAGAGGTCCTGACTCAATTGGTCTGGGGTATGGCCCAGTCCTTAGGGAGTTTTCAAAGCTCCCTAGGTGCAGTCAGGATTGAGACCACTGACCTAGAGGCCCAGTTCTCAGGTCTGAAGCTAATCCTGACGTGGGCCACCCCAGCACCACAGGGTTTGGGGGATAGTGGTGAGAGTGGAGCTTGGGATAGAGGCAAGACAAACGAGCAGGAGGTGGGAGACGTGGTGTGATGGCAAAGGTAGCGAGACTTTTTCCTATTATATAGGCCTTAGCACCTGGGGCCAGGAGAGAATCCTGGGCCAAACTTGTGTCCATTGTGACTTTCTTGCCACCCCTAGCCATACATGGGTCCAAACTATATGACTTGTCCAGCCTCTTCATCATGGTGTTGACACTCTGTCCAAAATCCCCTCCTCACCGAAACCTTGGATGCTATTTCCTGCACACTCAGGCCCTGGCTACAATGCTCCCACTCCGCTAAGACCAGATGGTCACCCATCCCCTGGCCTCTTGTCACTGGACCAGCCCCAACACTGAGCCTGACCAAGGTCAGGGTCCACACCCCACTGGACCAAGCTTCCTACTCTAGAATCAGACTCCTGGCCTCAGCTTCCCCAGGGTCTGGCTTCCTCCTTCCCCACCAATCCTGATGGCTGAGGTCACAGCATGCCTTGCACACAAGCCCACCCAAGTTATGACATAACGAGGTTAAGCAACCTCTCTTCAAAGGACCAGGGTACTCTTTTGAGGGCAATGCCAGGTTGGGGTAGTCCTGTGCCCCTACAAACTGGCTTCTGCGTGCCTGTGTGCCAGGGAGGGGTCCCCCTGAGGTGGAGAGGGCCTGGTCGGGGGAGGAAGGCTGTGAGCTGCCGGGTGGGCCAGGTGGGTGTGGAGGAATTCTCTGTCCAGCTGCACATCTTTATTCATAATGCTTGATTGTTCCTGGCTAGGGAGCTGATCGTGCTGTGTGTGTTGGGGGGTGGGGGGAGCCCCAGGCAGGCGGTGGGCTCACTCTGCTCCCTTCTTCTGTAACTGCAGTGGGAGTGGGGGTGGCCATGAGCCCGGGGCTCTCAGGCTGCTCACAGCTGGTCCCGATTTGCGGACAATGGGAACTCAGCTCACAGTGCATCCCATCTGAGCCCCAGCTCAGTCTGGGACTGCTTGAAGGCTTGCACAGGAATGCGGGGCGGAAAAGCTCAGAGGGCACACTGTAGAAGAGGCTGGAAGAAAAAGCTCTGCCAGAGAGGGGAGTGAAGAAGTGCGGGGGAGGGCAGTGGGAATGAGGCATGCCAGCTGACCTCACTGAGCTGGGCGGGGCCTTAGCAATGACCTCCACTTATGCATCCTGGAGCCCTTGCAGCCTCATTGCTGGGGCTGATACCCCTATGGACTAGGTTGGCCCAGGGCACATGGTGTACCTGGCAGATCTGGGGCTGGCAGCCAGGTCTGCAAACTGCAGGCCGTGCCCCTCCTGCTCCTAGAGCCGACGACTCCCTGTGCTGAAGCCCGAATCCCTGACCCCAGTGCCTGGGGCCAGCCTGAGCCCTGGGAACCCGCATGACCCCCACCCCCGCCAGGCCTGCCGGAGAGCACAGGGCGGAGCCCGGGTTGGCAAGGAACCCCAGTCCTGCCCCAGCTCCTTCTGAGCGGGACTCCCTCCACCTCCTCTGCCCTGCCAGGCACGGGGGCACCTGGGCTGCTCTGAGGGGATTTGGGTCTGGGCTGGGCCAGGTGGGGTGGGGAACGTGGGGAAATGGAGGTGGGGAGGGGTAATCATAATAGCCCAACATATTCTCATCACAAGAAAAAAATGTTAACTATGTGAGGTGATGGATGTTAACTAAATTATTGCAGTGATAGTTTCACAATTTATCGGTGTATAAATCATTATGTTGTACACCTAAGAAGACTAATATTGTGTTATATATCAATTATGTCTCAATAAAAAATAATAGCCCAGCATATTGAGCATCTAGTGTGTGTGGGGCACAGCGTGGAGCACTTGGCACACTTGAGGTCATGTTGCCCCCACAGGTACCCTGTGGAATAGGTATAGTCATGAAGCCCATTTTCCAGAGCAGGAAACCAAGGCTCAGAAAGGAGAGGTCACTTGCTCAAGGTCTCTTGGCCGGTGACCTGCGAGCAGAGATTCGAATCCAGGATTATCTGGCTCCCCAAAGAGCATTCTTCAGTGAGCTCCTTTTCTGAATGCTATGGGCTAAGAGACCCTTTGAAAAGACATCCAACCCATGCCTCTGAACTCAAGCAGGAGTGTAAATGCCAGCTCCAAAGGCACAGACTGAACTTAAATCTTCTGAAGACCTCTCTCTGGGTGGGGTGAAGTTCCACCGTGCCTGGAGGTGGCGTCCCCTGGCCTGGGGAGGGGAAGAGGGAGGTGCAGGTTACTTCATCTCACACAGGGGAAGGCTGAGTCCAGCCAGGGAGGGATGGAGCAGATGTCCCAAACCCCCAAACCTCAGTCCTCTCATCGTCCACCCAGGGCCCTGCTGAAGTGTTGTGAAAGGCGAGCTGGGCTCCTGCCTTGGGAGATGTGAGTTACTAAGAGACCAAGAATTCTGAGAGAGCGACTTAGTTCATTAGGGACACTCGAGACCTTTGTGGAAGCGCTGAGGCCTCTCTGCCCTGGGCAGCTTTGTCTGTTGTCTATTAAAGCAGCCTGGAATGGGGGTGGGGAGCACGGACCAAAAGTGGCTGGAGGGGAGGAGCCCTGCAGGCCCCCGGCCCCAGTGCAGTGTTACCTTGGCTCTGAGAACAGCTCAGCCAGGACTGAGCGAGAGGGCACTGGCCAGGGGCCGAGGTCTGCATAGGGTAGGGAGCTCCTGAGCAGAGGGGCCCTCTTGGTGCTCTGGGGCTCTGCTGGGATCTGCGGAGAGGGCTGCAGATTCTTTCCAGCAGCCTTGTGAAGTGGGCCTGAGGCGTCTCCTCATCAGACAAACGTGGAAACTGAGGCCCCGCGAGGGGATTATGCAAGGCCACAGAGCTGGACTGTAGTGGAAGCTGGGCTGTGCTTGGCCTTAGCCTGGCAGCCCTGGGCACCAGACGGAAGGCCAGTTTTCTGTGCTTATGTCTGACCTGGCTGGGCTGTGCCAGGGCAGGGTTGAGCAGTGGGAAGAGGGCCGCAGGATGCAAGGAGGGAGAGCCATGTGTGTTTGCGTGTCTTTCTGTGGGCGTGTGTGTGCCTGTGCGTTTCTGTGTTTCTGTGTGTGTCTCCCGGAGGCTGTTCGGCTTCCTCAGCAAAGCCTTCCCTGCCCCCTCCACTGCGTTTCTCTTTCTTCTTCTCCTTATTCCTCATTGTCGTCTTCTCTTTTTTAATGAGACTTAATTAGCGTCGAGTTCCTCCTCTGGCTCCCTCTCCGCCCCCTCCCCGCCCCTGCCCTCCCCTCCCTCCTCTCCCTCCTTCCCGAGGTACAGGCCAAGCGATCTGACAAATGCACTTGAGAACAAAGCGCCAGGCTAATTCGGGGCCTGCTCAGGAAGCAGGAGCTGAGCTGAGATAATGGGTCTGAAATAGCCCAGGATCATTATGCTTCCTCAGCCTGTGGCCAGGCGGGCGCAGGGGCAGGCGGGTGGCGGGTGGACGGGCGGGCGCCTGACGCCTTTTGCCTCCGTCCTGCCAGTGGGACCAGGCCCAGTCATGATCCCGTCCTTAAAAACCGTCCAGATGCCCCGGTGTTGAGGCATGCCTCTGCACCCAAGTCAGTCCCCTTCTGGCATTCCTAGGAGCCGCTGTCCCTTCCGCGGGCCTTCAGATGCTAGCAGACACAGTCCCGGGTCAGCTAGGGCCAGGCACTCGATAACAGTCACCCAACAGATTGATGGCAAAGGAGCATCAAGAACCCAAGGGACCAGGTCCTCTACCTCAGTTCTCCTTGCTTTGTCATAGTGTCCGAACCCCAGCTTGGTGGGACGGGAGTGGGAGAAGTAGTACAGAGCAGGGCTTGGGCCCCCAGTCAGAGCCCTCTAGGAACTCGGAGACTGAAGGGAGATGGAGGCCCCCAAGATGGCCAGAGGAGAAGGGGCAGCTGGGTCTGTTCCAGCATCCCAAGCAAGACAGGACATTGGCATTGTGCCCACCAGTGGGATGGGTCAGATGTCACTTGGATATCCTTTGCCTTGGCTCCCGCAGCTTGTGCAGAGCTTGAAGCCAGACTGACAGAGGAACAGTCAGGAGGATGGGTGAGGATGAGCCGGAATCACCCTTGGCGGGCCAACTGCCCCGGCCCACCTCCCTGCCCCTTACTCCATTGTCCTGATCCAGACATGGCCTGGGGCCCTGCAATGACAATGGTCATAGAGCTTTTCTCTCTGGCATTGTTGTCAAGTTCGCTGCCCTTCCGAGACCCAGTGCCCAGTGACCTGTGTATGAACATGTGTCCCTTTCACTTCATTCACCCACCCAGTATTCGTTTCTTAAGCTCCTCTCAGCACCAGGCTCAGTGCCAGGCCCTGGGGACTCAGAGGCAAATCAGACAGAGGCCCTGCTCTCAAGGGCCTTTAGTCTGGTGGGAGTGACAGACAAAACCAAGAGACACAGTGCAGTGTGATCTGTGTGGTGACTCTTGGAGTCCAAGAAGCCATGGAAGCTGAGAGGATGTCAGGGCGGGAGGCCAGGGAAGGCTTCACAGAGGAGGTGACATCTGAAGTAGGCTGGAAAGGTGAATAGTGCTCTGCCAGGGTAAAGATGGAGAGGGCTAGGGATGTGTTCCCTTCGAGGCACAAGGGAGCTGCTATGTGTAAGTGCTGAACAAATGTATTCTGAGGTTCTAACGATTATTTACAACCTTGGGATTCTTGGACTAGAAGGAGGCAGAGGAACGGGAACTGCCAGCCTGGGGAACAGGCCCCACTGCCCACCGCCCCTACCCCGGATAGTGACCTGACCTAACAGGACCAAGGGCTCTGTCCACAGACCCACAGCACTGACCACGTCGGAACCTCCACTCCTGTTCTCCAAACAGAGCCCCAGGCCTTACGCCTTTGGTTTTCATTTTGAACGTCATTTCTGAGCACATTGAGCCAGCCTGTCCTCAGCCCTGCATCCCCTCCCTAAGCACTAGAATCCCAGAGATGGCCTTGCCATCTGCACCTTTCCCTCGGAGGCCCTTTGCTCCTTTTTCATCTCTTGAGCTGTTCTAGGACGTGATATATAACCTTCTGGCTTGTCCTGCAGCCAGGTCTCTATAGGAGCCCAGTTCAGGCTTACTGAGCATGTTAGAAGGCTCAGGCTGTCTCCCACAGATACCATGTAGACTTTTACAGGTTGTGAACTGCACAAGGTACCTGGCGGAGGGTGTGAGTGGTGACTGACATCCAGCCTGCCTTCTGTTTACTAATCTTGCTGGCACTGGTGCAGGGTGTGTCTGCCTACAGGGGGTGCCCTTTTCTAATTAGCACAGAGATGCTGAATGAGTGGGAGGGGCCCTGGCTCCCCTCCCCTGTGTCCTATTCCCATGATGGGGGCCTGGGGGAAGGGGACTGGAGGTGATGAACTCTGCAAGGCCCTCCCAGCCGAGAAAAGTAGGTTTGTGGGCTGCAACAAGAATCTGGTGAGTGGAGCCAGCTCTGGGACAGAGGCTGTTCCGGGCTGTGCAAAGGGACTGTGTGTGAGGATTAGTGAGAGGAAATGAAAATTGGGGATGGCCCTCAGGGGAGTTGACTGCAGATGATGTCAGAGAGGGACCTGAACACCCTGCTACAGAGATTGAGGGGCGGGGGGCGGGGGACAGGGAGGTGTGGGAAGGAGGGGCTATCCCCACTGTCCCCAGCAGCCAAGCAGGCAGCCACTTTCCAGTCCCAGTCAGCCTACCTGCCTGTCTGTCCCTGAGCCGCCAGCTAGGTCTCCCGGTACTTCGGTTGCTGATGGGACACATTCCTGTAGAGGGGCTCCACAGACCCAGGCTGGGAAAGCAGGGTGGAGGGAGGCGTCAGGACAGGCTCTTCCGCCTGGTGACACATTTCACAGCTTGCAAAATATGCTCACTGTAGATTCTCTCAGCCACGTTGCAAGGTGGGCATTCTTATGCCCATGTTACAAGTGAGGAAACTGAGGCTCAGGGACATATGAAGTGACCTAGCTAAGGTCACTCAGCTGGGAAGTTGCAGAACCTGTATTTGAACTCCACTCTGCTGGGCTCCAAAGCCCAGGCTTTTCCCATCCCACCCGCTGCCACCATGGACAGTAGCCAAGGGCCCAGTGCTAACTATTAATGGTTTGTAAAACTCAAACATCCTGTTTTGGAATGATTAGCTCCACTTTCCAGATGAGGCAAACTGAGGTCACACACAACTAATAAGTGGTAGAGTTGTCAGTGATGGCCTTGGAGTGGGGCATGGAGGGGGGGAGTGTTTTGAGAGAAAGAAAGAATACAAGTGTGTATGCGCGTGTAGGTGCGTGCACGTGTGGGTGTCAGGCAAGGGGCCACAATGCATCGTGGACCACCCACGCCAGCTGCTGGGCAGAGGCACGGAGATGGGAGGACCCAGAGGGAAGTGGTTTTGGGATGGGTGGGGAAGGGAATGGGTAGAATGTGGGTCTGGTGGTGTGGCTAGAAAGTCGTGCCATGGAGAAGGACAGACTATCGAGATTTTTCCCTGAGTTCGAAAATAGCTCTTTCTTCTTTTATGGGGAGACTGAGCTTTCTGTCCAAGGCTCTGCCACTGCCTGTTCCCTGCGCTCTATGGAGGCTCTGCCTGCACCCAGGTCCCCAGCTGGAGCCCCTAGCCCTCTTTCCTAATTGTCCCACTAATTACAGTGGGACAGGCAGGGTGCCTACATACCCAGTTGCTTCTCACAGGTAATTCATCTCAGCTTCACTTCCAAGCCCCCACCCCCAGATATGCAGCCTTCCCAGCAGCCAGAGGCTAGCTCACCCCACCCATATCAGCAGCCAGCTGCAGCTCCTCATTTTCCGGGGAAGAGAGAACGAATAAAGGACAGTCTCTGCGTCGCAGCCCCCCCCCCCCATTCTTTCTTGCCACAGCCGCCCCATAAAACTGAGGGGAGAGATATAAAGGGAGCAAGTGTGAGAGGAGATGGAGTTTCCATCTGAGGAGGGGAGTGAAAGGTGGGGATGTGTGGCTGCGCCTGGGCAGAGATGGAAGCCCCTATTCACAACTACCTTAGCCTCTACACTAGCTCCCAAGGAAGGGCGAAGTGTAATGGAGGAGTGAACATGTCAAAGATGAAAGCCTGGTGTGGGCACCCAGCGTGTGGAATCCTGAAGGTGGCTTTTCTGCCTTCCCTTCCCTTCTGGCCCCTCCCAGAATCCAGCAGGAGGGTCAGGAGCCCAGGCCTCCAAGCCTTGCTCCATGCCAACCCAGAGTGACCTTGGTCTGCTCCTTTATTCTTTTCTCCAGGCCTCAGTCCCCCCAACTGTGGAGTGACTCCACCAGTCTCAGCTAGCACAGAGTATGCGGTTGGCTGTGCTCCTTGTCTCTCACCTCTGAGACCCGGCAGAGCCCTCAAGAGAAGGGGGGCGTCTCAGAGGGGTATGTGCCAGGTGCTCTGGGCTGGGCAGAGTCTGAATTCTGCAGGAGATATACCTTTTCCCATTCTGCCCAGGAGAAGGAGGTAGGCAACTCTTGGGCTATGAAACCCCCGTCCTCACATATGGGGCTCCCAGTATAACATTCATCCATTTTTTCAATCCAATAATTATTTATTGAGTAGGTGCTATGTGCCAGCCACTGCTGCAGGCACTGGCGAGGGAGCAATGAACAAAATGCAAGAGCCTCTGCTCTCATGGAGCTGACGTTATAGCAGGGAGAGAGACAGTAAGCAGGAGGCAGATTGGAATTTGGGAGGTGAGGGCAGGAATCAGGGCCAAGGCCAGTCGGGGCTGGGTCCAGAGTTTAAGGGTAGAGTGCAATGACCAGTCCCTGGTGTCTGGTCCTGGAATGAGAATACCCTCCTACCTGCCCACTGAGCTCAGCCTGCTTGGGATGGACCCACGATTCAGCTCTGTGAGGGCAGCCTGAGCTGGCCCTGGTGGAGGCCTACACCATCCTTCCCAGTGGCAGAGGGCCTGGGTTACTGGGCCCCCGCTGCCTAAGGGAGCATGGCAGAAACAGTGCTAGTTTGGGGTGAGATGACTGGGCTGTAATTCCCTTGTGCCATCTACTCCCTAGCAGACAGTGGGCGTAAGGTTAATCCCCACTTGCCTTGGTTACCAGGAAGGTGGCAAATGTGACATCAGAAAGATACTTGGGAAACTAAAGCTCTCACCAGATATTAGAGTTTATTCCTGTCCGTCTTTGCACTTTCCTGGGTTCTGGCTCAATGTGGGACCTAAGTGTTTGTTGACAAAGCCTTTGCATTAGAGAGCACCTTCCTGCTCCTTTGCCCGGCGCACCCACTTCCGGGAGCAGAGCTGGGGCGGGACAGTCCAGAGAGGTTGACCTTTGCTCAGCAGCTTTTACCCTGGCTCTAGGTCTGTCCTTGATGGGCCGTATGTCCAGGTGCAAGTCCTCTGACTTCTTGGAACTCAGGGCTCTCGTCTATGAAGCAGGCAGAAGAATACCCTGCTCTGCATCCCAGAGGTTTCTAGTAACGATCAGTTCAGACGCTATCAGAGCCATCGGCCAGTTGTAAAGGGGAGAGCGGGTGGCACCAACTCCCAGGCCCACAGGGCCGATGGGTGCTAGAACTGTTCCTCCCTCCCAGCAGCCCCGATATTTAATTGGGATGGTTATTCCCAGGACCTGACTCAGGAAGGGCCTGGCAGGGGGGGTAGGGGGCTTATTGTGCAGAGCCAGCCTAGTGCCACCAGTTCCCGCCCCTATTCCCACTCAACCTTGCCCCCAGCAGGAGTCTAACATTCTGAAAGCTGTCACTCATGCCTGTCCCGATGTCCCTGCTCATTCCAGGGAGGCATGAGGTGATGGTCATCTTCAGCCCTCGCAGAGCAAGAGAGGGAGGGAGAGAGAGAGAGAGACCAGAGAAGGTGCATAACCCAGAGACAACAGAGAAGAACTCCCAGCAACTGAGACACAGGACAGTGGGAGAAGGAGATATAGCTGGGAGGTCGGGTACCCCAATGGCTTGCCCTAGGCAACCTGGAGGCCTAGCCACCTTGGAGCACAGTCTTGCCCCCTGCCCTGGTATGTGAGAGCTAGGCCAGTTGGGTAAAAGAAGGTGGTGGGAGCTGGCATTGGTTCCAGGAGTGGGCCCTGTCGTCCTGCCATGCTGCTGGAGTGGGGGCCACAGAGATTACAAAGCCACTACCCTGAGTGCCAGGGACCTGCAGTGTGGCAACAAAGATGGCAGAGCATCTGCCTGGCTGGTGGGCTGAGGAGAAGTGACAGTTGCCCCATGGAGGCCCTTTCCAACATGCTTGGTGCTTCCGTGTCCCCAGCTCATCTTGCAGGCCCGCCCTCCACTACCACAGTGCTCAGATCTTGTCCTGGGAGGCAGGCAGGCACTACTCCATGGCACAGGGGTGGGACCTGCTCACAGCACTGTCGGTTTCCACACTGATAAACTGAGGCCACAGAGAGGTCCCAGCCACATCCTCCCCATTCTCTTAAACGCTTAAAAAGCATTTCTGCTTGAGACTCACAGCCACACCCGGCGCTTGCTTGCATCCTGGCAGCTTTGTCTGATGATAAGGATGCCAGTTTCTCCACCTTTGTTCTTGATCTCCCTTGAGGGACCCAAAGAAAAGATAAGTTGGCTCTACAGCAAAGACAAAGAAATGTGATATCACAACACTCATTGCAGAAGTGAGGCATTTGAAACTCAGAGAGCCTGGGTGACCTGTCCACAGTCACACGGCCAGTGGAGACACCGCCATGGTCCTCTCTGCGGCATGTTCCAAAGCACCTGCTGATTTTCTTGCTTGGGGTTTTTTTTTGTTTGTCTTTCTCATTTGGGGGAAGGAGAGGAGCATGGTAAAAGTAATACATATCACTATGAAACGTTTGAATACCACAGAATACTATTACCAAGAAAATACATATCACCTATAATCCCACTAACCAGGAAAATCACTCTGAACTTTTTGGTATCTTTCTTTCTAGTCATTTTTTTTTCTCTGCACACATACAGAGCATACTGGCCATTCTGCTTTTTTTTTTTTTTTTTTTTTTTTGAGTTGTGGTAAAAATCACATAACGTGAAATCTACCCTCTTAAAAATTTGTAGGTATGTGGTATTGTTAACTAGGCACAACGTTGTATCTCTAGAACTTTTCCAACTTGCATAACTGAAACTCTACAGACCCTCCCCCAAGCCCTGGCAACCACCATTCTACTTTCTGTTTCTGAATTGGGCTATTTTAGATACCTATTATAAATGGAATCATGCAGTGCTTGTCTTTCTGTGACTGATTTATTTCACTTAACACACTGTCCTCCAGGTTCATCCATATTCTTACAAACGGCAGGATTTCCTCCTTTTTTAAGGCAGAGTAACAATCCATTGTGTGTGTGTGTGGGGGCGTGTGTGTGTCACATTGTCTTTATCCAGTCATCTGTTCATGAAGACTTAGGCTGTTTCCATATCTTGGCTATTGTAGATAGTGCTACAGTGAACATGGGGGTACAGATATCTCTTCAAGATTCTGATTTCAATTCTGGATAAATACCCAGAAGTGGAATTGCTGGGTGACAATAAAATTTTTGAGATACCTCCATACTGTTTTCCACAGTGGCTGCACCAATCTGCAATCCCACCAACAGTGCACGAGGGTTCCCTTTTCTCCACATCTGTGCCAGCACTTGTTGTTTGTTGATTTATTGATGATGGCCATTCTGAGAGGTGTGAAGTAATATCTCACTGTGGTTTTGATTTGCATTTCCCTGATGATTAATAGGTTGAACATCTTTTCATGTACCTGTTGGCCATCTGTATGTCTTTTTTGGGCCATTGTGTTTGGTACAATGTATTCCCCATGTATCACTGAACCATAAGCATTTCTCCATACTGTTGACTATTCTTTACATCCCCCTTACTTCACCCTGCAGGCAGGGACCGGAGTTTGGAGAACCTCGAGGTCCTGCCAGGCTTCTGTTGGTGCCATGACCTGGCAGAGGTAGAGGTGGGAATAAATCCAGGAAAGCCCTGGAGCAATAATGGCTAAGAGTGTAAACTTTGGCAGTAGAACCTCAGGTTCAAGTCCAGATTTTGCCACTTCCGAGCTGCTTGGTTTTGGGCTGGTCAGTTCCTCTCTGAGCCCTGGCTTCTCCATCTGTAAAATGGGGATAATAGTGAAATCTATTTCATGGCCCTTTTGTGTACCCTCACTGAGCATGCCAGGACCTAAGCTACAGGAAGGCCCCTGTGAACATCAGCTATTATTATTGTGGGAATGTCAGGAGGCCTGAGTAAGTTCCTTCTCTTCTCTCTGGCCTCAGTTTCTTCGTCTGTTCTATGGGGGACTGGTGTGGATTGTCCCCTCTCAGCTCCTGTTGTCTTGAGGTCTCTGTGAGGTGGGAGGAAGGTGGATGTTAGCCATGGAGGAGCTGGGCACTTGTCCTCAGACCTCCTGTTCTTTGTCCTCAGCCCTCTCCTCCAGCAGACCCCACCCCCTGGTGCTGAGGCCCACACAGGCTCTCACGTGGCCCTGGCTTGGTGGGGCGTCTGGCCAGAGTTGGGCTAGGCTGGCCTGCACTACTGCGGAAGGCCCTTCTGTGGGCCTGCGTTGCATCCATCAACACCCTGGAGAATGTAAGCATTTGATTTTGGTGCCTTTTGGGAGAGTCACAGGGAGGAGGAGGTTAGTGTCCCAGAGGCTGGACTGCGCAGAACTGGGCTCACCTTGATCGGCTCAGAAGCGGCTACTCCATTTGGCTTTATAAAGACAGAGACAGCATCTAATATGGGGTTCCTGCCAGTTCTTGAGACTGGCTGTCTTCCTGCCTGCAGGAGGACCTCGGTCATGGGAGGGCCCTCTGAAAATATTGAATCCAATTCTTTACACTGTACAGATGGAGACACTGAGGCCAGGATGTGAGAAAGTATTGGTCCACACTACTTATCTCTCCCATGTTCCTGGGTAGGGTGTGAAGATCAGCTCTGTTTCAGCTTCTCTGGAGATTATGGGTGAGCAGAACCAGACAATTTGTGGGATACAGGTTAGATAAGCAGACGAACTTCCCAGCAAGGTGCTAAACCCATCTAATCTTAGTGTCACGGCAGAAAGGCACCATGACAGGTCATTGTAAGCCAAAGGTCGGAAAACTATTTTTAGCCATATAAACTGCATAGCTTGTGGCCTCAGTGGGGAACGCAACCCCTACACCCTCTTCCAGCAGCACCCACACACACACACATACACACCTGCAAAAACCACTGGAGCCGAGCTCACAGAGGAGTGGCTGGCTTGAGGCCCAATGAGGAGGCAGCGATTTGCCCTTTTTGGTGTGCCTCCCAGGACACACACTGCCTTCAGTCAGTCGTCTTTGCCCTGCTCCCTGCCAACATGCAAGCTCTCTGGGGACTCCATCTTAGTTTCCTCAGCATCTCTACTCACCTCCTACATATGTCACATCAGGGGCTCAGCTCTATGCGGACCAAGGGGTACCAGACCAGGAGTAGGGGCTGGGCATGGGCACAGCAGCTGGCAGAGCCATGACCCAGGGCCCTGAGAGCTGTGGCCGTCTGCCTCCTGACCTACGCACAGTAGCAGTGACCTGGGGCCTTTCTCATCGTTCTTAGGCCACAGGATGCCCTGGAAGGGGACAGATCAGTCCCTTCTGAAGTCCAAGCAGGTGACAGCGGGAACTGTTGACATTTAAAGCCAAGGCTGGGTGGGGGTGGGGTCACAGGCCCAGTCAGGAAGCTCTTCACTTCTCACCCCACTTCATTCAGCTGCCATTTTTGATAATTCCTGCTGGGAGGCCAAGAGTGGCTGGCCCCTCTTTCTGCATGATAACAGAGAAGAAGGAGGAGACACGGTTCATGCATTGAGCACCTGTTATGTGCCAGGCATTAGGCCAGGTGTTCCTCCTACATGATTTTATGTATTCCTCAAACAACCCCATGAGACAGGCATGATTGTCCCCATTTTACAGCTGAAATAACCAAAACCCAGAGAGGTTGTGCTACTTCCCTGAAGGTGTACAGCAAACAAGAGGCTGGGCTGGGATGGAGCCTAGTTAGGTTGGCTTCACCCGAAAGCTGGTGCTCTTTCCATCGCTCCTACGAGCCTCTCAGAGAGACTTAAAAAGCTGCTGGACATTGGGGTAGGGCTGGGAAAAGAGAGAGCCCAGGTGGGGCACCCCTGTCTGGGCCCCTGGAGCACTGGGCTCCCTTTGCCCCTCCTCGCCCTTCTCTCTCTCAGCTCTCAGACCTGGTAAGCGGCGTGGAGGACAGGGCCTGGGAAGGGCCGAAAGGGACTGGGGGACAGGAGAAGTGGGGCTGGAAGATGCAAAGAGCTGCCCCCAGCTCCAGGAACTCCCTGCTTGGCCCCCTGCCAGTGAGGCGGCTCCAGAGAGACCTTCTGGGAATAGAAAGAAATTCATTAGCGGATGTGCAAGTCCCAAACCGATTAGCGATTTATACTCTGGGCTCAAACAGCAGGTGGCTTAGGTTTATTATCTGACTTAGCCCAAAGGCCACCCAGTTCCACCCCTCCCTCCTTCTTTTTCTTCTTCTTGCAATCCTCAGGAATGTATCCTCAGCCTGACTTGTCCTCAGCCCTTTCTCTAATCCCCTCAGCATAGGCCAGTTCCCAGGAGGGAATATGCTGGGGATGGCAGTGGTGGGGACTGACAGGTGGCAGGGTGCTGGGATTACCTCCTGAACGGCAGGTTTCTAATCTGAACTTTGTCCACTCAAGGACCAAAGAGGACTTCATTTCCATTTTGGGGCAGGAAAGAGAGGGGCATACTGCAGCAGGAAAGATGAAGGATAGATATCAGGGGGAACTTCCAGAGTGCTTGAGCTTTGATTCCTGGGCTGGGATAAATGCACCGCTTGGCTGTGGGAAAGGGGCTGGGATGGAAATGACACAGGCTGGGCCTGTAGCCAATGGGAAGTTCCCCACAGAAGATGCCACTTAAAAGTGTTATTAAACCCTCAGGACTTTTAAAGCAGAGAACAAGGTAACTATGAACACCCTTTAAAGCGATATTGAGAGGTCCCAAGGGAGCTCTGTGTCTTTTTCACTCCCCTCTGCCTTGAGATGGAGTCATATGCCCCCCCATTCCCGCAACCCCACCCCCCCACTGTGTCTATGGTCATGGCCGCCATCCCCTTCTCTATCCTCCAGCCTAGCCTCCCCCCGTATCCTGGGCTCTGAGCCAAGGGACCAGCATCAATTTCTGAGTTTCTCTGTAGTGAAGACAGAGGGTGGGCTTGGGTCTATCTGTCTCAGCTGGGCTCTAACCCCTGGGTGGCTTCTGGGGAGAAAGAGGCTGTGGTGGCCTTGAGCTCACACCGCTAATCAGCAGCCTTAATGCTGGACTGGGAACATACCTAGGTGCCATTAGGAAATGGGGTGAATTGACTCCCCCATATCCCAGGAGCCCCACCCCTACCCGCAATGCTGAGCTCTGGGCTTAGAGATACAGGTGGCAAACTCCCTGAGCCAGCCCTTGCCCAGCTCTGAATGTTACTTCCCCATCTGCCTTGGACTTCCAGGTCAGGGCTGGAGACTACAGAGTCTGCCTGGACTGCTGCTTCTGTGGGATTCCACCTTCAGGAAGTTCTTCCTTGTGTCTGACCTTAAGCCTTCATGCTGCAACTAACTTTTTTTCCCGGTCCTGTCCAGAGAATCACAAGGAGAAAATTTCTTGTTTAAGATCACACTGTGAGTAGAGCTTAGAACACTAGGGAGCATCGGCTGGACCAGGAAGCCTGAAGGGGCTCAGAGTCTGCTGTAGTGGGACCTGAGGGCTGGACCCTCCCTCCTGGTGCATGTGAGGTTCCTGCCCCAGTCCCATGAAAAGAGGCATCACGGAGCAATGGGAAAGGGCTCGGTGCAGCTTCTTTCTAGCCCTGTGACCTTGAATGAAGCCAGTCTTAGAGCCCTGGTCATTGCCTCCTGGTTCAGGGTCTTGTTACCGACCGTCTCTCCTGGTACCATTAGTCCTGCCTGTTTGTCAATTATTCAGCCACAGTCTGGGAGCGGGGTGGGCACTGACAGGAATGTGACGGAAGTGGCCAGGCCCTACCCTTCAGAGGCTCCCAGCCTAGCAGCCCTTCTTGGCCTCACCTCCTCTTGATAAACAACCTGGGCTGGGGGTGGGGAGTGGGGGTGCTTCCAACCTAGCTGAGTTGAGTAATTAAAATCTCTCCTTTTCCCCTGACAGATGACCTCCAAGGTCCGTTCCAGCCCTCTGATTCTATGATTCCGGCTGGGGGTATCCAATTAACCCTTGTTATGCTTGGCTGGGCTTCGTAAGCTCTGGAGTGGGAAGGGGTGGGGATGCACACACTAGGATGCCCCGCCCCATTCCTCCCCTCCCCCTCCTCCATGCCAGGGCGGTGCTTACAAAGCCTGGGTCCTAGAGTCAGAGTGTCTGAGCAAGGACAGGGCTACTGGTACAAGTGGCTCTGGGCACTGACTCTCTAGCCTGGGCTTAAGGGCTAAGTGTAGATCAGCTATGGGTTGGAATGGTGTCTGCCTGGCCCTTGGTCCAGGCCCAGGCAGCATGTGTTCCCAAAGGAAGGCCTTGAAGCGCTGGGCTGGGATAGGAAGAGGTGGGGGCTTTGGAAGCAACACCACTGGCCAGTAAATAGGCCATTCAGAAGCCTAGCATGTTGGGTCGTGTGTCCCCCACCCAGTACCAGGGCAAAGCAGCCTCCTCCTGGGGGTACATTCTGCCCGTTCTCCAAGGCTGTGAGCTTTGGGTGAGGTTTGGACTCCACGCAGGATGGTGGTGGAGCCATAGATGTGGCGATTGTCAGCGCTGATGTGGGCCTTAGAGACTGCCATAAACAGGTACCTTATGGGCCACTTAAGACCCTCAAAGTGTTTTCTTTGGCTCAAACACTGCCTACATTAAAAAGGAATTAGTTGCCATCATTTAAAATTCAGGAGATTTTTACATACAAACCCAGATTTATAACTTCTAAAAAATGCTGAGATCTAGTAACACCAGGCTCTATGTTCACAAGGCGATAGCTGTTGCTGAGTGGCGGCTGTCCCCTCAGCCACGGCATGTACTCTGCCACGTATGTCCCCACCTGCCCGAGCTGGTGAGATTCAGGTCCAGAGAGAAAGGAGGCCTCTTGCCCAAGGTCACCCAGCCAGAGTGGGGGACCGAGCCAACATTAAGCCCCAGGCCTTCTGCCTGCTGGCCAGCCCCGGCCCTTTCCCCTGCACTCTTCTCCCTAGAGCTCTGCAGAGGCCACAAGGCTCCCCTGCCACTGCCACCCCCTCTATTCCCGAGGCCTGGTGGCTTTGTCTGGTTGCCTTCCTGCACAGCCCCTTCAGCCGCCCGGGCCCCAGCCCCAGTCCAGGCCCCCTTCGGGTGAGAGCAGAGGCGCTGCGGGGCCTCCGCAGCCCGGCCCCATCTCCCGCAGCTCTGAACAAGAATCTCATTAAGTGCAGGGGGCGGCCGCCGCCGGGCCTGGGGCGGCCTGACCACAGAGCTGGCTTCCTTCTGCAAACAGCCCAGCTGGGGCTGTGCCGGCCGTGTGTGTGCATGGAGCGGGCACCGAAGCCGCCCCTACGCAGCCCACCCCACGGCCTCTCCTCTCAGGCTGTGTCCTGCATCCTCCCCCTCCCACCGGCCTGCTCCTCTGACCACCCCAGACCTGTTTCTGTCTCCCCACTGCTCCTTTTTCTTTTGTCCTCTCAGCCTGGCTGTTTCTGTCTCTTTCTGTGTTGGTTTTGTCATCATCTGCCGTTCAAACCCCTGTTCTTTTTGGGGGTCTGGGTTCCCATCTCAGCCCTGGAATCCTGCCTGCTCCCCTGTGTCTGCCTCTGTGGCATCACCAGCTTGCTGCCCCAGAAGGGTGCCCTCTTACTGAGCTCCTGTCTCGGAGCTTCCTTCACTGTCTGGCTCTCTCCCTCAGTCTCTCCAGCTATTCGCTCTCCCCTGGGCCCCCCTCACTCAGGGCCTCTGAGTCACCCTATCTCTCCCTCATTCGGGCTCTCTGGCCTGCTCTGAGTCTGTGTTTCTGAGGAGGTTTGCTGTACTGGATAAACATGGCCCCAGCAGCGGGACGTGAGGGATTCTGCTGACGGCGCTTTCCTCGGGGCTGAGGAGGGGCAGTGCGAGCCGTTGGCCAGGGGCCCCAAGGAGACCGCAGTGTCCTTTCCGTGCCTGTGGTCCTGCCTTCCGAACCTCTCAGCCAGCTCAGAGTGTCTCCCCAGCTGGAAAAAAGGAACAGGCCTCAAGGGGCTTCTCAGCCAGCCTAGCCCACTCACCACCAACCCCCCAACACAGTACACACACACTTCCCTCCAGTGTGTCCGGCCTGAAGCCAATGGAATGGAATTCAGTCCCGTGTTTCTCCTGGCCTAGCCTGCCTAGGCCTCCAGGGCACGGGTGTTGGGGAGGGCAAACAACCCTAGGGGCCTTTGAAGAAGGTAGGAAGTGTCACTGCAGCCATCCCTCTGCTCCCACACGATAGCCTGCCCTTTGCTATCGTTCTATATTTGAAATGTCTACCCTCAGAGGAAAAATTTATCACCCTCCCCTCTCTCACCTATTCTGAGGCCTTATCCCACTGTCAGAAGGTTCCTAAATCAAACTGAACTCCTTCGTCCTGAGACTCAAATAGAGTGTGGGTGTGCCAGTGATGTGTATGGTGTATGGGGCGTGTGTGTGGTGGTGTGGGTGGGGCTGGTACCCAGACAAAGTGGACAAGGGATCATTTATTGCAGGGGGTGGGGGGTGACAGAGGCAGCGGATGCGACAGGATGCAGGGAGCTCAGAGGAGAGGCTGGTACAAGAGTCTGGAGAGACACGATGGGGCCCGGGGGCATAGGGGCTGAAGGAAAGAAGGCCCAATAGTGCAGGAGAAGCTGTGGACGCCAATGCTGAGGAAGGGGACATAGAAGAAGGTGCTGAGTGACGTGAATGCGGGAGGTTTCCTGAAGAAGAATGGGGCCAAATCTGGGGGAAGAGACTTTCAGACTAGGGAACATCAAGTGCTGTAGAGAAGTGGCGGGGTCTTCAGAAGCGGCAGAGGAGTCTGCTTCCCGGAACAAATATTCACCTAACACCTACTCTTAGGGTGACCTACTCATCCTGGCGTGCTCACGACTGGCCAGACTTTAGCACTGGGAGTCTCACATCCTGAGAAACCCCTCAGTCCCAGGTAAACCAGGACGGGTGGTCACCCTTCCTACCCACCTACCCACCCACCTACCTGGCAGTGGGCACAGGATGGCTCATGTCCACTTCAACGTCACTCTGGGGGGGGGGTGGAGTGTATTAGCCTATTTTACAGATGAGAATATGGAAGCAAAGAAAATGGCAATAACTTGCTTTAACATCACACAGTGAGTGGCAGGTTTGAAGCCAAGGTCGGTTGTGTCACTGCATTGAGTTGTTTTCTCCTAGACTCAGAGACATTCAGGGACAAACTTAGCAACCCCTCACCTCATCCCCTCACATTCCAGCCTCAACAGAGATTTAAAGTTTTGACATGAGGCACTGTCATTTGGACCTACTGTCATTGGACCCGCTGGGTGGGGGCTGGCAGTGGGTAGGGATGGGCTGCAAGAAGGGCGGTTCATCCCCTTCAGCCCAAGGCTGACCAGGGCTTCACCATGGACTGCCACCTGTTGATTTTTTGGCTTCTCCCCCAGCTGGGGACAGGACCAGCTGCTGGGGGCGGGGGCAGGAGGCGGAAGCTGGGGGAAGTGCTGACGGGGGTGTCTCCAGGGCCTTGCTGGGGTCCTGGGCTCCAGGTGGTGGGTCTGGCGAGGGCTGGCCCAACATCTGAGAGTAGGCTGGGGGCTGGGCCCCTGGAGTCCCGCACTGCTGGTCAGCGCCTCCGGTGTGCTGGGGTGTGAGGAAGTGGCCACAGAGCAAACAAACAGAGTCTGTGAGGACAGGAAGCAATTACGGACCACCCGGCCTAGGCTGCTGAGGAGCTCAGAGTGGAGGCAGGGATAGGCCGCCAGCTAGGTGTGGCCTGAGACAAGGCCAGGAAGGAGGCATCAAGAGGTTCTAGGCTGGCGGGATTCTGGCGAGGCCATAGCAGGTGTCCCCTGCCTTTGAGGGACACCTCTCCCACTTAGAAATAACTTCACAGAAGGGGCAACCTTGGTGGGCACGGGGTCCTGGCTTGTGCTCAGGAGGCCTTGGTCCAGCTGTCCCTTGCACTCACTGAGCCTCGGTTTTCCCATCTGTCTACTGAGGTGGTTGTAATAAATGATGTTCAACAGTCCCTCCGGGTTTGCTGCTCCAGAATGCTAACATTTCTGAGCACGAAGGATTTCTTAGCTAACAAGCATTTATTGAGAGCCAGCTGTATTCAGATCCCGAGGCTAACTGGTGGGGTTGGGGAAAGACATTTGGAAGTTTAAGATCTGGGTTCTGTCCTTGAGGAATATTATCTGAAAAAATAATGTATGTTGAATGTTTACATGGGCTGGGAAGTGTATTGAAATAACCTCATTGAATTCCTTCCCAAGTCCTGTGAGGTAAGTGCTATTATTATTCCCATGTTACAGATGAGGAAACTGAGACTAAGGAAAGTTAAGTGACTTGCCTAAGACTGCATATCTAAGAAGGGGACACGCGGACTTTCATCTAGAGCAGTCTTACTGCGAGGCCGAAACCTCTCTTCTAAGCTCCTTTACCGTATATGATAAACCAGTAAGTGCCCTCATTCAGGTAATGTACTCTTGTATTCATTCGCTCATTTCAGCTTCATGGCAGCCCTGTGGGCGTGGTGATATCATGCCTACCTTACAGGTGAGGGGATTGAGGCTCTGAGATGGGAAGAGCCCGCTGCCCTCCTTCGGATGTCTGATATGTACTAGGGTGTGGCCAAGCTCCCCTCTCCCCCAACCCTGGCTCCAGTGGAAAGCCAGCAGCACTCCTGTATGACCTGGGAAGTGCCCTGTATGGGGTTGGTGGGCGGCAGGCAGCGTGTGGCCCTTTGCTCCTGCCTGGGCGTCCACGCCCTCCCTTTTTCTCCACTCCCCAAGGGTTTCTTGGGCACCTACGATGCTCCGCGTGTTGTGATGGGGGGTTCTGTGTATTACTCCCTTAACCTCACAGCTACTCCATGAAGTAATTTGAACCCACATTTTGCAGATGGGAAAACTGAGGTTCAGGGGCTCCCAGGGAGCTCCTGGGCATTCCGACTTCCCTTCCTCCCAGGTTCCAATGTAAGGGCTACAGGGGCTTTGGGGCTCTGTGCTTACAGTCCTGTCCCCTTCCCAGGACCCACATCAATGAACTGCCTAGCCAAGGCCAGATCTTTCTCTCAGCTCCTGGAAATGAGGCCGCCTACAGCTCTCACAACAGCCTTCTTCCCTCCCTCCATGTCCACCTTCGTATTCTTACTTACATGGAGCCCTGAGGCTCATAGGTACTGTCGCAAGCTCTGTTACCTGGATGACCTCATTTACTCCTCACTACAATCAGATCCTGGTGCTAGCATCATCATTCCCATTTTCCAGATAAGGAAATTGAGGCACAGGGAGTTAAATGGATTGCCCGTGGTCATCAGCTGGTAAGTGGCAGAGCCAGGATTCACCCCTAAGCTAGCTGTGCAAGCTGACCTGTGAAGAAGGTCTTTAAGTGCCATCCCTAAGGATCATGGCCTTGATCCTGAGGCAAGAGGAAGTGATTGAGGGACTTAGTTTAGGAGGGACATAATCTGCTTTGCCTATGACAACAATCGGTCTGGTGGCAGTGAGGAGGGGGGACTTGGAGGGACAGATTACAGGACACAAGTGAGAAGGCTGGGGTAGCTGGAGTCCCAGGGACGGACAGATGGTGGTAGCTTGACTTAGAGCAGTGATGGGCCGTGGACAGATAGGGGCAGAGTGGGGACATTTGGGACATGAGGGCAGAGCCACTTCTCTGCCAAAGGACAAGAGAGGCCTGGAGTGCTTCTTCTGCTCCTCCTGCCAAGCTGTGTGTCCTGTGGGGCAGTAGAATCTATCCTTAAGAAAGGGTACCCTTTTCTAAATAGGGACAAATGCAATGTGTGAGAGAGAAACAGAGAGAGATAGAGAGAGACAGGGAGACAGACAGAGACAGAGAGACAAGGGGGTAAGTCTAGAGCTAGACAACAAACTGTTGACAGTGGTTCTGCTGGGGAGAGAGACAGCAGATGAGGAGAACTTAACTTTTTGCTGTATACACTGTCATTGTGTGAATTTTCCTACAATGAACATATTTACTTTTGAAAAATAATAGAAGTATTTTTAAAAGGAATAAACCCTTAATGCTCAGGGTAGGTGTGACTATCAATTAAGCTAATGGACAGTACTTTGCAAACTGAGGGGTTAGGATAACTGATTAGTGATCTTCCCACCCCTCCTGTGAAAGAGGAGAGGTGAAATGTCCCAGGGTGGGTCATTGTCAGGCACAGAGCCCCAGCGGGTGAACCCTGGGAAGTAGGCGGTCAAACTCAGCTGCCCTGCGCTCAGTGGTTGCTCCCGTCACATCAGCCCCTAGAACCAGGCAGTTTGCACAAACGGGAGCTTTAGTGGTAAGTCTTTGCTGGGGCCCTGGAATTAGTGACAAATTGAATGGGATCATAAGTTAATGAAAGCTGTCCCATAGGTGAGGTATCCCTGTGGAACCTTAGGCCAGTCCCTCTGCCTCTCTGGGCCTCAGTTTCCCTATCTACACAATCAGGACACTGGCAGACCAGGTCTCGTAAGGACTATGCCACCACTAACATTCCAGGAGCCTCCAATTAAAATTGCCCCCAGTGTATTAATCTTCTTGTCAGGTTTTAATTAATGGCTGATAGAGCCAGAGCAGGCACCAGCTGCCACCCCCTGCTGGGAGGCAGGGGACACTCACTGGATGCTGACCCGGTAATCACTGCTAAATGGACTCTATCCCCATCTCTACCTGGGCTTCCTCTCAGAGCCCAATGCTTTTCCCAGGGTTTGAGGGCTGGTGTGTGTGTGTGTGTGTGTGTGTGTGTGTGTGTGTGTGTGTGTGTGTGTTTGATGGTGGTAAAGGGTATAGACTTCATCTCAGCTCTGCTACTAACTAGCTCTGTGATCTGGGTTTATAACTTAACCTCTCTGACCTTCCACTTCCCCTTCCATGAAATGGAGATGGCATTTGGCTGCAAGTAACAGAAAAAAAGAGAAAACACTCAAACTGGCTTATATAGCGAGCACATTTATTATCCCACAGAGAAAGTCCTAAAGGAGAGGGCTTCAATGGCTGGTTTATTCAGCATCAAGAACTCCGGCTCTTTTTCTCTTTCTGCTCCACCATTCTCAGCTCTTGGCTTTTGTCCTTAGGTCGGCCCATTATGGTCCTCAGGTGGCTGCAGCAACTCTGAGTATCACACTCTAAGTCAATGAAATCCAAAGACTGGAAGAAGTAACAACCTTGCCTTATGGCCCCTTTTAAAAACAAGGCAGCCTCCCCTGGAATCCCCCAGAAGCTTTCTGACTCTGATTGGCCACGACTGTGTCATATGCCCAAGCTGAACCCAACCACATGGCAGAGGTTGGAGTGATCGTGATTGGCTTAGACGCGTACTTTCGACCCTGCTTATTTGTAAGAATTTCTTGGGGTGCTTAAAAAAATACCAGGGCCAGGACTGCACGCCTAGATCAATTCAATCTTTGCACGTGGGTCCTGATTGCCAGTAGTTTTCAAAAGCTCTCCAAATGTGTCAGATATGTTTAGAGCAAGAGCCAACCCCTGAAGCCCAGCGTCCCATGTGCTGGGTCTCATAGAGAAGAGGACGTGGTGGTGACTGCCTGTTAGCTACCCAATATCCAGATAGCCTTTGTCTCATATTAGCACCAGGACATGCCTCACCTTTAGAATGTAAGGCTCCCCTAAAGCAGTAGCTTCCAAACCTGGCTACACGTCAGATTCTCCTGAGATGCTTGTTCAAAATAGAGACTCTCGGGCCTACCTGATGGCTATGGGATCATGTAGAATAGAGCCCAAGAATTCAGACGTGTGCAGGTGTGTGCACACAAAAACACGCCTTGGTTAATTCCACAAATGGCGTCTGCAAGTCCTCCATTAGGGTCACTTTTCTAAGCCATCTTCCCTAGTCCCGCCTCTGCCCCAATTAACATGTATTACATTATGGGTTGTCAAGGGGAGGTAGCTGGCAAGTCAGACTCTCTTGGTTTCAGTTTCACTGTGATTGCAAAGAACCCAGGAGACAACAGAAAGTAGTGTGTCAACCTGAATATGCTGAAGGGATGGTGTAGAAACATCCTTGGGCTGGAAGACCGGAGGCCATTGTTCTATCCTGTCACTGGGTCGCCGTGGCCAAGCCCTTTCTACTCTCCAAGCCCCCAGACCTCCGTTTTATAATTCATGAAATGTGGAGGGCTGCATACATGGAGAGAGTTCCTTATTTTGTGTTTTTTACAGCGTCCTGAATGACAACAAGACCCTTTTCTGCAGAAAGAGTTTAGCAGCTTAGTAAGTTGCCTTGTTCTGTCCTGATAGGTAGGGCGGAGGGAAAGGGCTGCATTGTGGGGTTCTGTTCAGGGAAGAAAGGTCTGGGGGAGTCCAAGGGGAGACTAGGGAAGCCTGCAATGAATGAGGAATTTAGAATTTCTGTTGGGACTTCTGGTTCCCTTAGTGTAGCTCAATGGCCTTTCTAATGCTGCTGTTCCCGAAGCGGGATAATCAGCAACAGGCTATAGGATGCCTAGGCACTGAGGGGTTTACGAAGTCTGTGGGTCCCAGCCTGGCCCCCAGGCTCCGGTCCCCCTCCAGGCCCTGGATCTCCCGCTTCCCCACTTCCCTTTGCTCTGCATCCGGCCCCTGGTCAAATGTGGATTTCCTTTCAGGCAGCAGGCCTGAGAGTGTCCACCTGTGGAGCCGGAGCCGGAGCCAGAGGCCATCTGATGAGGAGCTCATCCATCAGCTGAGCCCAGGCCGGAGCTGAGAAAGAGGACCATGGGGTCAGGCCACCCAGGATGTGGAGGGGGCGGCGTCCTTCTGGATCCACTCAGGAGGTTTGTTCTGACTGAGATGGTCTGAGGAGTGGGGGGATCAAAGATGGGGAGTGAGGAATTCTGGATCCAGTTCTCTGAGTACTCTAACTCTGGAGGACCTTAAGCATGACCCTGCCTTACTTTGGGCCTCAGTCTCCTTGTCTGTAGCATAAAGAGGCTGGACTACAATCCCAGAGTCATGGACTCTCGAGGTTACTTCCCCCTTAGTGGCCATCTAGTCCCAGCCACCACCTAGAGCTTGATTCCTCTCTGCAGCATCCTGCAAAGTGATCACCTAAGCTCTACTTGCATGTCTTCAGTGATGGGCAGCTCGCTTATCCAATGGCCTCCATCAATAGGTCCTAGCATTTTCTCTTGGGGCCACACAGCTCATCTTCCCTGTGACAGCCCCACAGAGGTCTGAATTCAGAGTACAACTTCCCCTGAATCTATTCTTCTCCAGGCCAAATCGCCCCTTCAGCTCTGACTGTTCTCACAGAGCCCTTTAACGGGACCCATAAGCGGACACAGTCCCCCCAGGTGGGGGTCTTGGCAAGTCTGCAGAGGGCCACAGCATCCCCTTGCTCCTTCCACATGTCATTGTTCCTGCAGTTGAACCTGAGGTCCCATTGGCTTTATTACATATAGGGTCTCCCTGAGCCTGTCAGCTCTGTGTGGATGGGGTGCTTTGTGATTCCTTTCTGTTTCCCCAAGACCCAGCCCAGGGCCTTGCCCAGAGTTGGCACGGCAACTTGTGTGCTGAAGTAGCTGAGAGCCAAGGGCATGTTGGGAATGTGTACATGCTTACATGGGCCTGCAGCTCGAACTGAAAGGTTATCCATATACATTCAGGCAGCCTCCTCACACCCCCACACCAGCTACATTGGCCCACGGGCCTGGTGGTACTGGTGTTCATCAGTGCCCAACCCCAGGGAGGCTGGTATCTGTATCTACCACCTTCTAGGGCTCTGTGTACAGCTCCCCAATGTTGTGTAAGTCTGTGTGAGGCTGTGGAGGTACCCCTGGCATCTAACAGAGGCAGGAGGCAGTGGCTGCATCCCATCCATTGGTAGGGGTGACCTGAGGGTCTGAGGCAGTAGGAAATGACTGTGTCCCGTCAGTCGGCAGGGGTGTTCCTGGCTGGCTGAGGAGCAGGGCGTCGGCTGACCCTGTCACTTGACAGGGGTATTCCCGGCGGTCTGTATGAGGTGGGGAGGCAGCTGCCCTGGCAGGCGCCTGGGTATCCTGGCCATGCCCACTCCGACGTGGCCCATCTGTGTATGTGTGCGTCCTCTTGCTACTCAGCTGTCATCAGCCCCAGTCACCACAAGGGAAGTTGGCCCTGCCAGAGCTCAAGGTCATGGGAAGGACACTTCAATTATTCTACCATCAAGTGTCTGGGTCCCAGTGGAGCGGACAGCCACTGGCTTCAGAGCTGGCTGGAAGGAGTATGTGCCAGGGAAGGGAAGGGCAGATGGAGGGAACCAATGGGCCATCTTGAGCACAGGGAGCGAGCAGAGACCTCTCCAGATACCCAGCCACAGACAGGGCACTTCCAGAGCCCATTTATGCAGTTGCTGAAGTGGCAAGGGCAAGTATGGGAACAGGAGCTGTCTTGGGAGGCCTCCACCAGGTTTGCCTTAAGCCCGATCCAGAGTCTCTGGGCTTTTCCCCCTTGGCAGAGAAAACTAATTGTCATAGAAGATAAGAAGGGATGGCAGGGGCAAGGGCCAGAGTCCCTGTGAGTGACTCTGGGGCCAGCTCTGGGGACTCTTGGCATTCCCCACCTATTGGATCTTCCTAGAAATGATGAAGCCTGGGGCTGATGACCCACCAACTCCACAGTTTAAAAGTTTCTTCTTTTATCCCCTTCCCAGAGGGCAGGGCAGATGCTGGTGCAGATGAGGAAACTGAGGCTCTGTTTAGTGACTTGTCCGAGGTCACACAGCTGTGGGATTAACACAGGATTCAAACCCACCAGACCATACACACCATCCTTTTAATCGTTATCATCATCGTCCCTCCCCCTACCCCATCCCCAGGATCCCAGGCCCCTGTCGTGACAGACTGACTATTCAGGATTTCCCAAACACTCCCTGTGTTTTCCTGCCTCTGTGTTTTTCCTCACCAGGCTCCTTTGGCCTGGAATGTCCACCCCACCCGGCCCTGCCCCCCTCCTCCCATTTCCACCCCTTCTCATTTCCTGGGCCTGTGGAAATCCTTATTCTTCAAAGCCGTGACACCTCCTCTGATTCTGAAAAGCTGAAGGACTTCCTGTGCTCCCAGAAGGCTTTGCTGCACTCTTGTCTTACATTGCTAGAACAAGCAAATCTTGGGGATTGTTGAGGCGAACTCTCTGATAGCTCAGAGAAAGAGCCTAGGTGAGCCAGAGAGAGGAAGGGCTCCAATACTCACCTGCTGACTCCCTAACACTTTGGCCACTGTTTCACAGTCTTTCCTGTTGGAGATCCTCTGAGCTTTAGACCCTCCTTCCCCTTCTCTTCCCTCCTCTGCCTCCCCACTCCTGTCCTCTCTTCCCCTCCTTTCTCTCCCTAGGGGAGCTCATCTATAATAAGGCCTTAAGGACAGGATTTCTGACTGCCTCCAGGTCATCTCCACCAGGATGTCCCCTAGTTGCCTTAAATTCAACATGTCCCAACTAAATCCATCAACTGCCATTGTCCTAAACCCACTCTTCTTCCTGTGTCCCCTCTCTCAATGGATGGCACCAGAATCCTGGAGGCATCCTCACTTCCTTTCTCCCCCCATCCGTGTCATATCCAATCAACCACCAAGTCCTGTGCTGAACCCACCCGCTTCTCTCCATCTCCCCAGTTTCCACCTTGGTCCAGGCCACGTCATCTGTTACTTGTGACTTCCTCCTCCCCACTTCCTGCTTCTACTCTGGTCTCTGCTGCCAGCCCATTTACCACAAGGTAGTCAGAAGGAATGTTGAAGAAAGCAAATTAGACCATGTCTCTGCCAAGCTCAGAAACCCCAGGGATTGAGAATAACATTCAAGAGCCTGCAGGAGCTCACTTTGTTCCCCTCCTCCCCTGCCATGTTGAATGCGCCAGGTCATCTTCTGCTCCTGAGATCTGCCCAGGCTGCTGCTTCTGCCCAAGCACTTGTCTTTCATCCGTCATCTGGCCAACTCCTCTTCAGTCTCCAGGCCTCATCACTCTGCATGTGTGCTTTAGGACTCAGCTCAGGTGCCACCTCTTCCTGGAAGCCTTCCCAGACTTCTCTTCACCTCGAGTCTGGGTTAAATACCCCTCCTCTGGGCTCTGATCCCCCTCTACCACTCCCCCCTGCCACCCTGTAGATCTATCAGGGCGTGGCTCATCATGGACTGTAAATGCTTGGGTACTTTGTTTCTCCCACTAGAGTGGGGCCTGGCAAACTACAGCCCATAGGCCAAGTCTGGCCACAGCCTGTTTTTGTAAATAAAGTTTATTGGAGTGCCACTATGCCTGTTCACTTACATATCACCTATGGCTGCTCTCACACCACAACAGTAGAGTTGTGCCCCAGGAGGGCAGGGACAGTGTCTGTCCGGCTCATTACGGGGACCTCAGCACCCAGCACAATGGCAGGTGGTTGAGAAACATTTGTCAAATTGTGCTTGAAGTATACATGGTCACAGAGTAAGTCTGAGGCCCACCCAGGGTCCCTGGACCCCCAAGTTGTCTCTGACCTTTGGGTTTTCAGTTCTGTGTCCCCCGGGGATGAGAATGAGGTTCAGATTCCCTGTGTGTTCCCAGCCTTCCCCAGAGCAGGACCAGGCCGAGAGGACAGAGAGGCTGTGTCACTGTTGACCACCTGAAGGGCTCAGAGGAGGCCGGCAGGGCCCTAGGGCTGCCCTGAAAGGGGCTCTGGCCCCACCGAAGATGTGCACTCCCGCCTCAAGGCTGTCCCTGACACTAAAGCAGTGGTTTTCAATCAGGGACAACTTTGTCCCCTAGGGGAACTTTGGCAATGCCTGGAGACATTCTTGATTATCCCATAGGAGGGGCCAGAGAGAGGTGTCTGCTAGTGGCACCTAGTGGGTAGTGTTCACGGATGCTGCTCCAAATACACGGGACAGTCCCCATGACAAGGATGATCCGGCTGAAAATGTTGAGAAATTCTGCTGTAAAGTTGGGGTGCACAGTGCTGCGTGCACATGACGAACTCCTGATGCTGGGGACCAGGCAGCGGCCTTTTCACAATCTTCTCAGGTGATTCTAATGTGAAGCAAGCACTGAGAACCTCCAGGCTAACGCCTACTTTCTGGGAGAAATTTCCCAGGATGGACATGCACGAGGCCCCACATCACCCACGATGCTCTTTGCCTCAAACATTTGGCCCCACTGCCGGGCCCGGGGCCTACTGGTCATTTTGGCAAATCTGGCTGCTGCACTTATGGGGTGTCTGTGAGCACTGAGGGGCCAGCAGAGCCCCTCTTCTCCCCCTTCCCTCCCCTGCCCATCTCTGCAGGAGGGGGCTGCTGGTAGAGCAGGGGGGCTGGGGAGCACAGCTGGGATTCCAATCACCTCCGACCACAAAAATCCATATCAAGCCATCTCTCCCCCTTCTCCCCCTTCCAAGCTGGGCTGTAGAGAGAAGCACCCCCTTCCTGAAAGCATCCCAGAGGCCCCAAGCTGATGTGGAGAGAGGGGCTCAGCAGTGTGGATGTTGGTGAGGAGGGGTGAGGGCCCCTAGCTTCCTGCGCTGGCCCTAGTTTGGGGGATGTGCGTGAAGCTCTCTGCACCTCTTAAATCCCATCAGACCCTGGGCCTAAACCAGCTTCCTGGCCAGGGAAAGGAAGGCACTGGGAGGGAAGGGAAGGTGGGTTTCTATGCCATGGGATGAACTTGACCTTTCCCTCCAAAATGGCGACTCCACAGGGGCAGCCCCAGCCTGGCTCCCTGTCCCCTCCTTAAGATGGAGCTGGGTATCCATCCCAGAGTACGGGCCTTCCTCTCCAGAGACAGCCCCCACCAGCCTCCACTTCTTTCGATTGATGGGTAGCTGCACACTCGCCCTTAGCTCTGCTGTTGCCACAAGCTCTTGTGTATTGGGAATACTCCAGCGTGCACCCTCCCCGCCTCCCCTCGCCCTCCCTTGACAACCTCCCCTCCCTGCACCGACTTATTCGCCGTTGAGGCCTCAGCTTTCTGGGGGGCCCTACATGATCCCCACAACTCTTATGGGCTCCCTTGACCCCTCAGACTGGGTCCATCTCAGCCCTTAGTAGCCTGGACAGTGATTTTCTGTAAGCGGTGGGAGGGTCGGAATCAAGTTCGCCTTGTACACCGCTGCCCCAGCTCCGTATACAGCACTAACACGCTTTACTAAATGTTCAAGGAATGAAGGGAAGGACATGTCAAAAATGACGCTCAGCTGATGGATGGTGACATTCTTCCTAGAGACAGAGGATAGATTTTGTTTTGGGGAATGGGGAGACGGGAGTTTAGTTGAACCCCAGTTGAGCTGGAGGTGTCTGAGGGTCACCCCAGAGGACATGTCGAGTAAGCTGTCAACTCTGTGGGCCTGGAGCTCAAGGAGCAGTTTGGACTGGACCGGTCTGCCAAGAGGTGAGAGCTAAAGCTGTGGGAATGAATCTGAAACTGGCTGTTTTTGATTCCTATGTAAACGGCCAGCCAAGAACCAGTATATTTTGAAACACTGGTGGCCAAGGACGTGACAGGAAGAGGTGGAGGGAGGCGGCGGGAGGTGGCGCCCTCCCCCTGTGGGGTTGAGGGGGATCCCTCTTGTGGAACTGCCCCAGCTGTCACACAGCTCCGCAGGGAGAGAGGACCCTGGCTGGGGAGGGAGGGGGCTAGCTTGGGAAGGAGGGCTGCACAGAAAAAAGGTCCCCCTGGCCTCTCCGTGCTCCTCCTCCCGCCAGGTGCCCCCAGTGCTCCCTGGGTCCTCTCCTCTGGCTGGAGCCTGTGGACCCCAGTTTGCTATGAGGCTCCCACCTCCATGGAATCACCGACACCCCCTTCCCCACCGCTTCTTCCCTGCCCTAGCCGGCCTCTGTAACTCAATGCTCCTGCTCCTTCCTTAGCTGGGCCCAGGAACCCTGCCAAGCATTGTGCTTCCTGGCCTGGGGATGACTCAGGCTTCCCTCCCCAGCACCACCCCACCCCCAGCCCCTGAGCCATGCCATAGGCTGAGCAGGGGGAGGAGCTAAGGGGCAGCTTGACTCCAGGAACCAGGGTGCTGGGGAGGGGGCCCCAGGCCCCTGCTCTTCATGCCAACCGGGCGGCGTCCACAGGAGCTGGGGGTACTGCAGACCAGGTATCAGGACTGGGGATGGCTGGGAGGACTGACAGACTAACATCAGCGGTCCCACATGATAGTACCCCAGGAACCAGCGTGTAAATGAGTAGCTATTAAGTTGCAAGTTCAAACCCTGTTTGCACCAGGCCAGGCCTTCTCAGAGTTTTCCTCTGAAAATGATGGGGCCTCTCAAGGGTTCTAGGAAGCACAGGCCTGACATAAAATCCTGGCACCACCTCTTCTTCGCTGAGTGACCTGGGGCAGGTTAGTCCCTTTGTCTGAATGAGCCCCGGTTTGCTCATCTGTACAATGGGGAGAAGAATAATGCCGTCCTCCCCGGTTTGTTGGGAGGATTAAATGAAGGAACATGTGGAAAGTGCTCTGTAAACAGTCATGGGCTGTGACAGGAGGGTGTTATATTTATCTACATGGCTAGGATGGAGAAGAAGAAACAGGTGGCTCTCTGCTTCTCTGTCATCCGGGGTCACATTCCCCAGTTCTTTCCACTTGACACTATGGGATTCCTTGAGGCCTCGGCCCATGGAAGGTCAGGGCTCACAACGCCGGTTGCAAAATTTGGTGGAGGACCTTCACCAAGCGCCTTGACTTTTCTGAGCCTCGGTGAGCTGTATTCAGAGGGGCAAAGAAAGGGAGAATTGCTCTTCCCCTCTCTCCCCTCCCAACCTCTCTCCCTCCCTGTGGCTGGTGTGGTGATCAAAGGAGAGGTTCACACAGAGGTGAAGCCCAAAGGCCCAGTGCCCTTCCCAGATGTGCTGGGGGAGGTACAGAAGAAATGTGGACATGTGGAGGGCAGGGCCAGGGCTGGCCTGTGTGTGATCAAAGGCACAGGGTGGGGTGGCGCAGGGGGTGGGGGTGAGTTCTTTGCATTGCTGAGGATTTAGTGCTTTCTCTGGGTTGCCTGGATGCCTTGGTATCCGCCTCCCCCCCCCAGCGTTCACCACGGGCTTGTGCCCAGAGCCCCCACTCAGGCCTTGTAAGAGTGAAAAGCAGGCTGCCCACCTGCCTGGTCAGGTGTGCAAGCCCTGCCTCACTGAGCAGCATCTTACCTAACTGTGGTGTGGACCCTGGTCCATGAGCTTCCTGGATTGCCTGACTATGTGAGGCGGCACCCTGTCCGCTGCCTGGTGTTCGCCAGCCTCCACCCAGCGTGTCTGAGGAGTTGCCAGTGCTGTGGTTGGGTTTGAGCCTCTCAGCCTCTCGGCTCAGGGCAGCAGCTCCTGTGCGGCGGTGTGGGTGTGGGCCAGCCTGGGTTCTGTCCTGGGCTGGGGGAGATGGAGGTCATCTCTGCCACCCTGTGGCATCCTCTGAGGGAAGGAAGATGGCAGCAGAAAAAATGGCTTTGTTTGGGAGTAGAGGAGGAAGATGCAGGCCCTCCTGGGCCCATTCCCGTAGCCCGGGGTCTCTGAAGGCCAACTCAGCCAGGAAACCATCTTCCGAACAATGCCCAGGCCAGCCTGTCCCCAGCCCTACTTCCCATCCTTGGTGGGAGTCCTGGGGAAGACGCCTCTGAACCATTGTTCCCGGGGACAGCTCACCAGGGTCAGCTCTAGGCCAGACCGGGGTACTGAGCCCCCACACCCTGGGAGGAGGCACATGTTGTCCTCCAGTCTTTGTTCTTGCTGGGCAGGCAGCCACTCAGGACATGTGGCTCGGTGGGGACAGGGGTTGGGGTAGACAGTGCTCCTTTTGATTTCCCTTGGGATGGGTTAACGGGGGTGGGAAACTGAGGAAGGGAGCAGACACTTGGCCCATGATCATGGCGGAGTTGGAATGGCACCACAAAATGGAAGGGACCCCAAAGTGTGCTTAGTCGCCCTCTAGAGTTTCAGCTCCACGGGGGCAGGGACTTTGTTTTGTTCCGGGCTGCATCCTCAGTGCCAAGAACAATGCCTGGCACGTAGCAAGAGCTCGAGAAATATGTGTGGCTATGAGCCCCTCTGTTTCACCCACATGCTCAGAGTGCTCTGGGCTCACCGACAAACCTGGGTTCCAGTCCATTCTCTATCATTTTCAAGCCAGGTGACCTCGGGACTCAGTTTCCTTATCTGTAAAATGGACACAGCTATTCCTACCTCCAAATTGCTGGTGGGATTTTTTGAGATAGTTTTCAGAACTTTCCTGGCACATAGCAGATGCTCCTTAAATGTTGGTTCTCTCACCCTTTCTTCTCACTGAGTCTTGTCTTGTCCGGGCTAAACAACCCGGCAGCCTCAGACACCCCTTATTATCTCATTTGATCCTTATAACAGGCTCTGTCAGGTGTGGTGCTATCTACATCTCTATCTTACAGATATGGAAACTGAGGCCCAAGGAGAGAGATTCTGGTCCCACAGTAAATGCTAAAGGCATTTACTATGTCTGACATTCTAGCTGTGTGACCTCGGGCCCGTCACTACATGTCTATGAGACTCGGTTTCTTCAGCTGTCCAATGGGAATAATTACCCAGACCCCCCTAGCTTTGGCCTTGACAACAACCCAGGGTGGTTGACTATATCAGTCGTTCTTCGCCTTGCCCCTGTTTCTCTCCGAGTGATTGACAGACGACATGCCACTGACTGCCATCGTCCCCAGGCATTCCTGCAAAGGCGACTGCAACTCCAGCCCCTTCGCTCTCTTTCCAGGAAACGTATCTGAATGCAAGTGAGTGAGAGGGACCTTATTAGAGGGCTAACACTGGGTCAACTCTAGTTTATTAAAACAGCAGTAAATCATTTTTTAAAACTATTATTAGCAACAAATGACTTTCAACGCACTGTGCAGCTGATTGTGACACACCAATGGGTCACGACTCCTCAGGGATAACGGCTGGTGTTTCTGATAGCTCTTTTGTGAACATGTAAAGTCCTATAGAAATGCAAGCAATGATTAGTACTGTTACAATAATTACCACTGCTCCTTTCCTGGGAGGCCACCTAGCACAAAGGTACAGGAGCCACACTGCTGAGGTTCAAATACTGGCTCTGCCACTTCCGAGCTGTATGACATTGGGCAAGTTTCTTAACCTCTCCATGCCTCAGTTTCCCCATCAAATGAGGATCATAACAGTAGTGTCTGCTTCCCAGGGTTGCTCGAGGATCCATTCAGATAATGTAAATAAAGTGTTTAACACGGAGTTTAGTTCTAGTGTCACCAAGCTACAACCTGCAGTCCCCATCTGGCTCTCGGTTTGTTTTTGTAAATAAAATTTTATTGGAACACAGCCAGCTTTATTTGTTTGCCCATCACCTATGGCTGCTTTTGTGCCATCACAGCAGAGTTGAGTAGCTGCAACCGAGACTATTCTCTCTAGTCCCTCACAGAAAAGATCTGCCAACCTCTATGCTAGTTCATAGCAAAATTGCTCGATAAATGTGAGCTATTATTATTTCATTTCTTCTCATTTTTCTAAAGACTCACTCATTGTAAACATGTCCAGAGAGGGGAAATGACTTGTTCAAGGCCACACAGCTAGGATAGTACAGGATTAGATGTGGAACCCAGGCCCCTTGCCTCCCAGTACATGACATTGACCCGCAATTTCCCCACGCTTGGAGTCCTTGGGCTCAAAGTTCTTCCTTCAGGACACGGAAGAGTCTGGCTTAACTCCCAGGCCAAGGGATGCCAGCTGCCAAGCCCAGAGACTCTCTTCTCTCCCTGTGTCAGAGGCTCTGCCAGGTCAGCTGGCACAGGGCAGCTTCTTCGCCCCATGCAGGCCTGTCAGGACCCTTCTCTGAGTTCCCATACTTGGGTCCATTGCCCTGGTAGCCCAAGCTGGGGTGGCAGGCTCGCTGGGTGATTAATGTTTCTGTCCCACGCTCAGGACTCTTATCTGCTTGCTGCCCTTGCCCTTGTTCTTGTAATGGGCTGATTTAGGCCATTTACATTTCCTTTGCTGTGCTCTCCTGTCCAATAGCAACTATGACATAATTACGTTGCTCTCCCTTATCCTTAATCCTCTCAAACTGCCTAGTTATCTTTAATTTCCTGTCCATTTCCCTTACTGGGGAGCTAAGTGGAGCTAAGTCAGGCCAAAAGTGACGGGATAGCGTGGGAAAGCTCATAGATGCTCACCCAGGGTCCCTGGAGCCCAGAGAGGTAGCTGGTGGGACACACCACTTCCCAGTCTGCAGCTCCTCTGTTTACAAGTATAAGTAGTCGGTAGGGGCAGGAAGGGAACACCTCTGAGGTCCCTTTCTCCCAGCTTGGGCAGTGTTGGAGTCTTGAGACCTCATTTCACTGGGCTCAATAACCTCCAGCCTCTCTACCTCCCCTCGATACCTATACAAATACTCTCCCTGTCCCCGATGTCTTCCCCAGGTCTCATGGCGCCGGGAGTGGCAGGCACAGGACTAATTCTGTGTGTGTGCTCATGTACGTGCAGGCTCACGCATGTTCATGTGACCACGGACTCCCTTTGACACCCCGGGTCCGGCATGTGGTAGGCACTCAACACACACTCATTGTCTTCCTCCCTTGGGTGACCATAATGCCTAACACTGGGCACAGCTAGCGGGCGGGCACACAGCAGATATTTAATCAGTGTTTATCCGAGGACTAGACTGAGCAGGTGTGTTCTTCCTGGGAGTGTGTTCCGTGTGTGTGGGGGTGACATGTGCACTTTGGGGATGGAGTGTGTGCTCTCTGAGTGTGTGCACTACATGTGCTTGGTGTGTGGACACGAGTGTGCATGGCCTGCTGCTCTGCACATCTACGAGGGAGTGGGTAGAGGCAGGAGAGTGCAGTGGTTTAGCGCTCCAGGCACAAGTTCTGAATCAGGCTGACGTGGGTCTGAATCCCAGCTCTGCACTTTCTCATGGTGTTTCCTTGGTCCCTGAATTGATCTAAGTCCCAGTCCCTTACCCGTAGAAAGGGAAGGGGGGAGAAATGTCAAATTCACAGGGTTAGAGAGCGGGAAATGTGCAAATGTGGGCAAACCCCCTAGCACATGACCTGGCGCACAGTGAGTGTCCAACAGATGATAACTGTTGATGATGACGATGACGATGCTGCTGCTGAGTATGTGGCAAGCTTGGATGTCAGGGGCTTATGTGCTGCATGAGGAGTGGGAGTGTGTGGGGTGCATGCCAGCGTGCAGCACAGTATAGGAAGGAAGACCTGATTGCAGAATCTGGAGGTGACGGGTGGACCCTGGGGCTGCCTGCCTGGAAGGGAAGCCCCGAGAGCAGGAATAAGACCACATGCACACGCCGAGGAAGCTGAGAGAAGCCTGGACTTGGGTGTATGGAGCTGATGACTTAATGAGCCTCTTCCCCTCTCCGCAGCAGGATTAATGGGATGAGAGTGGGCAAAGGACACTTTAGCTGGAGAATCAGGAAAGAGCTCCCGACAGGGCAGCCTATTAGCTTAAGAAATGGTCTCTCCCAGGACCCTTGTGGCTCTTACCCAAGGCAGGGGAGGACAGAGCTAGGAAAGTGGGGAAGAGACAGCAGGGAGACAGGAAGCAGATGCTAGAGGAAGGCTGGAGAGGAGACCGGGAAGGGGGGCGAGTTTGCAGGGGATACTGGAAGAAGGGGTTGGAAGAGGACTTGGAGTTCTGAGGAGGAGGGAGAGAACAGGGGGCTTGGATGGGAGGGAAGGGAAGAGGAAGCCAGTGGCACTGGGAAAGCCACCTCCTACCTCTTTCTGAGTCTGGTGGAATCTTCTTTAGCCACTGACTCGCAGGGGCTCGTGCTAGAGCCATTCCATGCTCCAGTGACTGGGCTTGCAGTTGAGAAAATGGAAGGTGACCAAAATTCCAAGGTGAACCAGGAGGAGATCCTCCTTAACTAGGGACTGAGTCCAGGAGCCAGACACCCCACAGCTCCCTAGCTCCCATCCATGGCATTATCAACCTACCCCCATGCCCTCTCTCTTGGCTTCTGTCTCTCAGGGCATCCGCTAGCCTGGCCTGGCCCCTACTCTCTTCTGAGGCTCAGCTAAGGCTGATGTGCCATGTACTCTGGGAGTCAGTGGCTGGCTGTCCTGGCCATCTGCTACTATAGGTCTGAAATCCTGTCTCACTTCCCTGTACTCTCCAGGACAGACCCGCATCTCTGAATGGAGAGACTTCTTTGATCACAGTTGAGATGGACATTTGTGGACCTTCAAATTCCCACACTGTTGGTCTCTGCCCTCATCCTCTTTACTTGCCACCTGAGTACCTATCAATTGCGGGCCCTTGAAGGCAGAGACCACATTAGTGATAAAAATGATGGTGGTGACCATAATATTACTGCCAATGAAGATACTGATGGTGTTGATAGCGGTAATGAAGGTGTTAATAATAATAGCATTGATGGTGACTGCGGTAATGAAGGTGATGGTGAAGATGACAATAGAGGTGACAATAGAAGATGATAGAGGTGATGGTGGTGGTGGTACATGTGGTAATTGCGGTGGTGTTAAGAGGTAGTGATGATGGTGGAGGTGATGTGATGATTATGTTAGACATAGAAATAGAAATGGTGGTGAGGAAAAAGATGAGGGTGATGATGACGGTTGAAATGGTAATAGTAGTGACAATGATGGAAGCGGAGAGAGTAATGGAGAGGCAGTGATGTTCATGGTGGAGTTGTTTATGATTGTAGATGTGGTACTTGTGATATTAGAGGTGGTGATAGTGGTGCTTGAGGGAGGTGTCAGTGATGTTGAGAGTCACGAGAGACACAGTAGTGGTGTTAGTGGTAGTAGCTGTGATGGTGGGGATGGAGATGGTGGTGGTTGTGATAGCAATAACACTGGCAGTGGGAGTGGAGATGGTGGTGCAGACTGAAGCAATTGATGGTGGTGATGGTGATGACAATTATGATAGCCAAGAGTCTAATAGGTCTACTCACTAGGTCTATTATTTTCTATGTAACTCGTGATTATTTATCCAATATTCTCTACCTTAGCTTTACCTTACCTTCCATCTCTCACTGTTTCTGGGGATTAGAAAATTGAACCAAGCAATAAAGATAATGGGTAGCTGTTGGTTTCCAGAAGAGTAGCTAGGTCACCTGTTGTCATTTGTTGTTGGGAGAGTCATAATTCAGGCAGTGACTTTCCCCATTTCCATCCTAATGGTGAGGAATGCAATGCTGGAAAGTTACCTGAGGAAGGCTATAGAATATTCTACCTTCGAGATGGCACAAAGCAAGAGAGAGACCCCATCGGCCTGCATGAATCCTGCCTAAAGGCAGCAGGTGGACAAGATGAACTCTGTAGGTCAGGACCAACTTCAGGAGTCTGTTTATTTGGCTTGCTAGGCAGGGAAAGGAGGTGGATGTGTCTACTGAAAGCTGGAGTTCCCTCACTGAAGCTAATGGTGAGGAGATGAGAAGAGGAGGCTTGGGAAGGGAAGAAGCAATGCAATCTGGTGGTTTAGAGAAATGTTGGCGTTCTTGTCCAGATTCCTTGTGGTTCTGAGTGGGAGGTGACCCAGGATGTGGGCCTCTGTGGCACTGCCTCTAGCCCTGCATCTGCCAAGAGGCCGCCCTTCAGGGCCATGGCTCCCATCCCCCAGCCAGGCTGCGGTAAGAAGGAGGGAGAGGAAGGAAAGAGGGAGGGCTGCTGCTCACAGTTCCCGGGAGGAATCTGCTTTCTCCCACAGACTCTTGGAGCTCTTACCTCCCCGCAGTTCTCCTTTCTCCTCCCTCCTCTCAGTTTCCTGATTTGTGAAGGCCACTCACAGAACCCCATCAGGGACAGAGTACCTCTAGTAACTGGTACATTGCCTGTACCAAGCCAATGGTCACATCCGAAGGGAAGGGGGACACAGAATGTTACCCAAATAGCATGGGCTTTAGAATTGGAACCAGGGCCAAGTCCTAACTCCATTATTTAATCACTGTGTGACTTTAGACCTAGGAGTGCCACTTCTGAGCCTCAGTTTCCCCTTCCCTTCTGTAAAATGAGGACCTACCTCACAGAATGCTGTAAGCATTCAATGCGATAATGTATGTAAGGTACCTAATACACTACTTGGCACCTCGGAGATGTTTAAGAAGCATTAGTGTTTCCTCTGGCCTCTGGCCCTTTCAGAAGGGAAGAAAGTAGGTGTGGTTTAGTCCCCTTATTCCTGGTTCCTTGGGCACAGACTCTTCCCATCTCCTATGCTATCTGAGCCTCCTCCCCACATTCCCCATGAGACTGGGAACGTCTATATCAGGTTAAAGGGGCAGGCACCCCTTCCAGCCTGGGTAATAGGTTTGGAGTCAGAGGACTTGCTAGTGGTGTGACCTTGGTCATTGCTTCTCAATTTCCTCATCTGGAAATAGGGATAATAAACCCCACTCTGCCGGCCTTGCAGGGTTGTTGTGAGGCTCAAATGAGATCATGCTTTGGGAAGTGCAAACTGCTGGGTACATGTGGGTGTTAATAGCTTAGTCTGGGAGAGAAGGAGGGAGGGCCAGATTAGGCCCTGGAGACTGGGTTAGTGCCCCAACTCAGGGTGGGGGTTCCCCTTCAGGATACCAGGGCCAAAGTATTTAGGGGTTCAGGGGTCACTGGATCGTATAATTAGAACCCAGCCATGAGGCCATCCATGTTTGGCTTGGGTGGAGTGGGACGGGGCACATTCACTTGTGTCCTTTGGCATAAGTCACATGTAAATATGTCAGTTATGGGGTTTGAGTCAACTGCCTGGGGACTTCTTGAGCCAGAGGACAACCCCAAAAGGCCAAAGAACTCCCTCCATTTCTTCCTCTCATCTTCTGGTTCTACTGAGGTCAGAACTTGACCAGTGTCTTAAGTGGGCCAATCCTTCCCCACCTGCCACAGGAAACCATGAGTCATGTCCTTCTGGGTGACCTGAAGTCAGAGTAGGGTCTTGGCTGAGTTGGGAGTTACGATGGGGCATAGATCTTTAAGGTACCCTCTGGTGACATGACCATGGGCCCATTGTCTCTGGCCTGACAGCCCTCACCAGTAGTCGGCTTCTTTCTCCCACATGTCCTTTCTCCCTTGTTTTCCTCATCAATGGCTCACTCTTTCTCACAGGAATGGTCAACATCTTCACACTTTAAGATTTTTATCAGTGGGTCCTCTTCTTCTTGACCAATGTCTAATTCTCCACCCCCACTTCTGGGCAGCAAGGGTGCCTGTGCCTGCCACATGCCCCAGACTGACTGCAGAGCCTCCAAGTGCATTTCTTTGTCTTTTGTTCCCTGTCGACCCATCCCCAGCCTCTCACTTTTCTTTGAAAGCCTCATTTCTAAGCCCCCATGCCAGCCTCCTCGTCTGACTCCTCCTGTCTCTCTACCAATCCCCGCCTCCTTCATTTTCCCGAGGGTGGCTCACAGGCACCTGGACACTCCCCTTCCACCCTTTCTTTCCCCTTTGCCCATCTTCCTGCCTTTCCACCACAGCATCTCCTCTTGCCTCGTGACTCAGCTCCTATCTCTGGCCCCTGCTGCTGATGCATTCTTGTGCTCCTCCCACCACAAGCAGCCTGAACTCCGGACACCCCCTCACCCAAGTCAGCTTGGGCCCGGCCTGGCCCCCACCCACAAAGTTCAGTCCAGTTGGCCCCTCCCTGTGGGCGTCCCTCAGCAGCCAGCTGCTGCCTGCAGTTCATCGGTGGGGACCACATACCAGCCACCCCTGGAGCCGGAGTTCAAACGTGGACCTCCTAGCATGTGTTTGATCAGCTGAAGCCAAATCCGCAGGCTTCTAGGAAATGGCGCCCACCAGCTCAGCTGTGCTCTGGAGTCAGGGTCCTTAGGCCGGCCTACCATGGCCCAGCGGCCAAGACAAGGGGAGGGGAGGAAAGGCAAGGAGAGAAGAGCTCTTTTCCTTCTCTCTCTCTCTCTCTCTCTCTCTCTCTCTCTCTCTCTCTGTGGTGAGCAGGGATCTTGGCGATGTATGTGTTGTGTCACTGTGTCAGAAACTGCTGGGTGCCACTGGGGTGTTTGCTGGGCTGTCACTGTGCCGTGCAAGTACCATGCACTTACTCGGTGTGTTGTGTGCCAGACGTTGGAAGGCTGCCATGCTTTGGGGGTGGTGTGTGTGTTAGGTGTCGCTGTGTCCTGTGTGTGCTGTGATGCATGTTGTGTCAGGGGTGTGGGGTCTGGTGGATGCTGTGATGGGTGTGTTATCTCACTGAGGTGGGGGTGCTGTGGGGGATGTGTCACACTTGGCTGCAAGTAAGTGTGAAATGGGAGTGCTTGGAAACTTGGATGTCATAGTGCATGTGTGTAGGGGGGACGTACTGTGTACCACTAGGTGTATATGTCTGTTGGGAGGCTGTGGCCTATGTGGCATTAGCTTCATGAACCCCAAACCCAGTTCCCAGTGCCTATAGCTCAGACCCAGGAGTCTCCAATTTCGGGTGAATTGGGGCCAAATTCTTGTATAAATTGTCCCGCTTCCCACCCCACCCCCGCCCTACAGGTCAGGTCATCCGCCAGTTCCTGTGGTTTAATCCAAACCATCGACTGAAGTTCCCTGAATACTCAGCTTCTAATGACCAGAGTGGGAAGAGGTAGAGGAGAAGCTGTGGGAAGAGAAGAAGAGGAGGGGAGGAGGAGGAAGAGAGGAAGAGAAAGAGAACAGGAGGAGACAGAGGGTGGAATGTGGCAGCCAAGTGGGGGGCTGGCCCAAGCCCTGTGACACTACTCGAGGCCCTGACCATGCAGGACATCCAAGTGAGGTCAGCACTCCTAGGGCCAAGTTCAGGAGGACATGGGCGAGTCAATTGGGTGCACCTGGGTTAACCTGCAGGCGCAGAAAGACCTCCGAGAGGAAGGGGTGTTTGAGCTGATGTCTGAAGGTGTAATGTGTGTGAAATCTCCTCTGAGTTTCTGATTCCAGCACTTGGGAACCTTTCCACTTACTTTCTTGGTTACCCAGGCCCAGCTCAGGGTGTTATCTTTGGATTATTCCTCTTCCCCCACATCCAATCAAGTTGGCAACCGTTGCAGGGGCTCATGCATTTAATCATTTAATCAACAAATAGTCATTGAGCCTGGAATCTGCTAGGCATGGTGCCAGGCCCTGGGAAGCCACTAGAAGCAGGCAAGACCAGGTTCCTGGTCCCACCTTCTCCTCAGTGCTGCCCCCCACCACCACTGCTCTGGATCAGGCCTGCACTGCCCCTGCCCCCACCTCCAGGCTCTCCCCTCCAGCCCAACATCCTCTCCGCAGCCAAGGGAGCTCCCAAAAGTGATGTTTATTCAACAAAATTCACTGCGGTCCTACTATGTGCCGGGCGCAGTTTTAGGCACTTGGGATACATCACTGAACAAAACAAAGAACCCTCACAGAGCTAACGGTGTAGCGGGGAGATGATCGATAAACAATAATGTAACAAGTTATACAATATGTTAGAAGGTGGCACATGTTTTAGAAAAATCAAAGAGAAAAGTAACAGAGATTGGGGGTGCTGGAGTGCAGGGCAGGATGCAGAATCACATGAGGTGGTCAGGGCTGGCCTCATGGAGCAGGTGAGACTTGAGCCAACACTTTAAGGAGCTGACAGTATTAGTCATGCAGCTATCTGGAGGAAGAGCATTCTGGGCAGAGGGAACAGCCGGTGCAAACACGGTGAGGTGGGTGAACAGCCAGGAGACCAGTGAGTGAAGGGGGAGTAGCTGGAGATGCTGGGGGGGTCGGGTTGCAGGAGGGTTTGGGGGCCACTGTAGGGATAATAGCTTTTACTCTGAGTGAGATGGGGAGCCATGGGAGGGTCTCGACCTATATTGTAACAGGATCTCTCAGGCTTCTCAGTGGGGAAGTCTGTAGGGGGCAGAGGCAGTGATCCAGGCAAGCTCAAGTGGATCAAATGGGAGAGGGGCTCGGGTGGGCTTTGTGTGCTCTAAAAAGCCGGCAGGTAAGCAGGGCCAGGGAGATATCGTTACCAGCGGAATGGCCAGGGAAAGCCCTAAGTTGTTCTCTGGGGCCCTTTCTGCTCAGGCCAAACCCCTAGCCCCATCCCAGCCTCTGAATCCAGCCAGTAGCGCTGGGCCAGGTGGAGGCTGACTGAGCACATCCATCACTGCTGCACATGGAGCCTTTGCTGAGCCACTGGCTTATTTATCCCTCCCACAATCCTGTGCAGTAGATCGTACAACAAAGCTGCCACCTGCATGGTGCTTACTAGAATGCAGACACATAGTCCCAGCTTTATGTTCATCGAGCCATTTGACCCTCACGTCGATCATTCTATAAGGTAGATACTGTCATCATCCCCCTCGTACATGTGATGAAATTGAGGCACAGAGAGGTTAAATAACTTGCCCAAGGTCACACAGTTGGTAAAAGACAAGGCTGAAATTCAAATCGAGGCATTCAGTGTCCGAGAGTTTGTGCTCTTAACCCCTATGCTAATAGGAAAAGCAAACTCAGAGATGGGAGTGACTCCCTAAGGTCACACAGCAAATTTGTGGTGAAGCTCATATTTGCGCAAACGTACCTGACTCACAGCCCAGCAGTTCGTCTGACGGGTCCCACATTTCCCCAGCTTTCCACCCTAACCATCCAAGCTCACACAGACTCTGAAAGTCAACTCTTGTCTTTAGACTTCATCTTCATTTTTCAAAATGTTCTTTTGCCTCACCCCCTCCTCCACCTCCATGTCTCCAAGCAGAAACTTGGAGCTTTCACACCAGCCCTTGCCCTGAATGGCAGAGGCCAGGAAAGGAGGCTCAGTTGCCGCCAAGTGTGTGGCATTTGCTGGAGGCATTTTTCCGCTCAGTGTCTTCATCCCCCAAAGACTAAAGGCGAGATCAGAGGGAGGAGCGCCATGGGCTGGGCTGGAACAACCCTTCCCAAGCCTCCCCAGAAGTTGCACGCATGGCTGTGGGTGTTCATGCGTGTGTGTGCCTGTGTTTTCACATGTGTGTCTGGCTGGATGAGGGTGTTAGGGACAGTGTGTGTAGGAGCTCTTGTGTGTCTTTCTGGGAGTGTGCGTATTTACTGATGTGTGTGTGTGTGTGTAACCTCAGTCGGGTGGGTGAGTACGTGTCAGTGTGTGTGTGTCTGGACATGGGTATGATAAGAGTGGGGTGTGTGTGTGCATGTATATGCATGTGGGCATGGGTGTGTGGGGCTCTGGAGCACGGGGCTAACCGCTGGGTCCTTCTACTGATCTGGCTGGCCTCAGCCTGCCCTGCCACCTCGGGCACACCTGTTGGCCCAGTTCTGCAGCCCACATCAGAGATCACCGGGCTCTCAGCTTTGTCTTCAGCCTCCTTGTCACTCCCTGCCTGACTCCCAGCCCCTCCCTCAAGGCCTACAAGCCTTGCCCAGGGGAAGCAGAGACTACCGAGACCCAGCGCGATGGTGTTCCGGGGGCCTGGGCTTGGGCATAGGCTGCCACCATCAGAATGGGATGGGTTATTCACGTCGAATTGTTCTGACACATGGCTCAGATGGGGACTGTGTTTGTTAGAATGTAATCAGGCAAACAGAAACCACCCTAGGTTTTTCAATAGAGGGGATTTCATCCAGGGGTTTAATCCAGGAAGCACCCACTCGGGATTCAGACAGGCTGCCTTCAGACAGGTCCTGACTCTACGGTTGACTTGCAGTTTGACTTCGGTGAGCCTACCTGACCTCACTGTATCTCAGTGTTGTTCTGGAAGCTAGAGATAACAGTAGTAGCATGTAGCTCACAGGCTCATGGGGACGGCTAAAAGAGCCAACACAGGTAAAGGGGTTTAGAGCAGTGCCTGGCGCATAATAAGTACCGTATAAATGTGGGTTATTATTAGTAGCTATAAGTTATTAGTAGCTGTGGAGTAGAGATACAATTTCTGGGTTTCTGGGATTTGCCCCGCCTTAAGGCAAGCAGTTTTCTCTCTGGATCTCCACCTGTCCCAGCATTGGGTCAGGAAATACTTACACGTTGCCATGATGGTGGCAGAAACAGGCAGAGGACAACATCTTGCCACTTGGTTCTGAGCCAGGGTCCCTCACCCTTTTTTGCCCAGAGTGCTCTTCCCACTCAGCTTACAGATGCGCACGCACATCTGGATGCACACTAGAGGCGTGGCCCCAACCCTGTCCTCCCGGCCTCTTGGAACACCCTGCACACCTGCACGGCTTATGATTCACAAAGGACTCACCAGCCATTAGCTCATTTGCCAGGCATGACAGTTCTGAGAGACTGAGATTTTAAACCTTTTTGTTCCCCCTACAGACAGAAGCTGAGTCTCAGAGAGGTTCAGCAACTTGCCCAGGGGCACACAGCTAGTACGTGGCAGAGCCAGGCAGGAACTCACATGTGCCTGACTCCAGGCCCACATTCATAACCACTCCAGCCATAGCCCCTGAAGGTCTGTGGACATTTCTGTCTCCCCCTCCCTCAGGAATATAAGCCCCCAGAGAACTCTGTGTTTCTTTGTCCAGGGTTCAGCCCACAGGCCCAATCCTGCATAGTGATATATGTTCTTTTAGCTTGAAGAATGTTTCTAGAAAGTATAAAATTAGTCACCATGATTACAAAACAGGGTGATTTTATATAAAAATCCAAATTTCCTGCTTCTTTTAAAAATTCAGGAGCCCTGGCAACCCTGGGCTTGCATTCCAATGTGGCAACAACCAAGTATATTCCAGGAGCCGCTGTTCCTGGACATGGGGCATGTGATCGCCATTTCACCGTCCAGGGCCCAGTACTTCCTGTTGTCACCCCAGCTGCCATTCGCCAACCCACTTGTACCTTGGCTTCCTGCCACTCAATCTATTCCTTCACCTACATCCTTCACTTGGCCTGAATGGGCATCACAAAGGCAGGCAGGTGGCCACGTCTGGGTTGTATACTGGGGTCCTCGAATGGTCGAGTATGACTGGGTCTCGTGATGGAGGGGAGCAGGGCTAGGGGGGATGGGAATGAACGTTTGCTGACCTCTCATGCCTGGAGACTCCTACTCCCTGCCTGGCCCCCTGTGAGGGACACACATGTAGGAACTCAGTTCTCACAGCCATCCTGTGAACCCAGACTGTGGAGGCAATCTACATGAATGAGTGAATTGGGGTTCAGAGGTTAGACCACTTGCCCAAATCCACACAGCTAGTGGAAGAGCTGGAATCCCCCCGGCCCCCAGGTCTGCCTCCATGTTGAGAAGAGAGGGCTGGAAGCCATAGACTGCTTTGCGTAGGCGAGTGACTGGGTCTGTCCCGCCTCCTGGGCCGTGGGCAGGTGGCCCAGTGGATACGTGAGGGGAATCCCAGTCTCCTCTGCCTCATTCTCCCCCTGCAGCTTACCCCCTCTAAGTCCTTTGACCCCACTTCCCAAATAACTGTCCATCCCCACTGCCTGGCCCCAACCCAGTCCCCATGGCTCTCATCTGGACCACGGCAGGGTTCTCCCACGTGGTCCCCTTGCTCGTATTCTTCCTCCTTTCCCATCTGCTCTCCACTGCAGCTAGAGGGAACTTCCAAAAGGCCAGAGTTGATGGTGGCCCTTGACCCCACACTCACTCCCACTGGGTGCTGGGAACTCTCCAAACAGCTCTCTGTTGCCTGAATGCTCAACTTTTCTGTCAGCTTCTCCCTGTCTAGACTGTCCTTTCACTCCTTCACCCTTTCAGTGCATAGTGTATTCCTTATGTTCTTTAGGACTCAGTTCATGTGCTACTTCCTCCTTGCCCTGACTGCTTTCCTTCTCCGTGTCTGGATTAGGTGGCCTTCCCCTGGGCTCCCAGAGCCTCCTGGGCTCACCTCTACCATGGCCCTTTCCCGTGGACCCTGTAATAAAAGCCCCTTCCTTCAAGATCTCCTACAGGACAGGACATTCCTTCAGGGCAGGACCAAGGGCCAACAGAGTACGGTGGTTAAGAGCCTGGACTCAGGACTCAAGCTGCCTGTCTTGGAACCCTGGTACTGCCATTCAGTAGATGTGTGCACTAGAGTAGGTCCCTTTGCTGCAGTTTCCTTCTGTAGGATGTGGATTATCAGAGCACCAACCTGCCAGAGGGCTTTTGTCACAAATAAAGAACAGAGTCCATATACAGCACTTAGAGCAGTGCCAAGCTTACAGCAAGTGCTCAATAAACACAGCTATTATGACTCATTTCTGTATTTCCAGGGCCTGGCACAGAGAAGGTATTTGGTGGCTGAAAGGGGGACCTGGAGTAGCCTGGGTCAGGGGAGGCTGGCCTTCTTGAAGGTGACCTAGCTGGAAGACGAGCCCCTCCATAAGTGGCTGGGAAGGGCTTGGGGGCAGACCTGGCCCCCAGGGAGCGACTTCAGAGCTAATGGCTGCTGCATGTGGCAGCTCCTATCTGGTCCAGTCGCCAGCCTCCTCCATCAATATGGTTCAAATAGGCAGCTGCCACCTCATTAGCCTAAGTCCAGGCCTAATTCTGCTGCCACGTAGTGAGCGAGCAAGCCGCTGGGGGGCCAGAGGCTCGTTAGGGCCAGGCCTTCACCAGGGCCAGAGGGCCCACAACGTGATACCGGCTCAGGGCCCAGTCCATGTGTTTCCAATCAGCAATTAGTCTTTAATTAATGGGGCTGCAAAATGATTGTTTTCCCGTCTGAATGGCGGCGTGGGCAGGGAGCCGGCAGGAATGGCCATCTGGGGAGTGTTAAGCTGGAGTTACAAGAGGAGACATAAAGAAAGGAACCAAACACCCCAATTTGGGCCCGAATCATGGCCCTGGGCAAGCTGCATGGCGCCCAGCCCAGTGGTAAATGAAAGCCAGGCCTGGGCTCCTGGTGGCACCTGCTCTTGCCTAGACTCCAGTGTCCCCAGTGGTTCTGGCGATGGCCAAGAGGATATTCTCTGGGGCCTCAGTTTCTCTAGGTGTACCCTGAGGAATTTCCCAGTGGTTCTCTATGGGCCCTCGCAGCTCTGGTACTGACAGACTTGTCCCAGTTCCACATGACTTAGTGGGAAAGCCAGTCCTTGGGTCATGCTCCCTGACTTCCCAGCCAGACCTCATCTCGAAATGGTATCATTTCTACTTCCTAGGCTGGTTGAGGGCAAAAGAGTTCTGTAAACTGGGAAGTGCTGTGCCGGGCCCCCGGAACTTAGGGCTGAGAAGTCATCCATCACCTCCTGGGGGTTCCCATCCCAGAGTGCCTCTGAGCCTGCTTCTCAGACACTCTACTCCCACTGACCAGAGACTGCTGAGCTTGTCTGCTGCGTTGTCTCACTGAGTCTTCACCATAGCCCTCTGAAGTAGGGAATTTTATTGCCCCTGGATTACAGAAGAGAAACCTGTGTTATTGAGCAGCTTACTGAGTGGGAACTGAGCCCAAGCAGGCCCCACTGTAGAGCCCATGGTGTTAATCACTGACCAAGGGGCAGCTTCTCTTTATTTTGGGAGGCCCCAGCTTGGATAACAGCTTGACACCCTCCCTAAACATCTAGAACCACAGGAAAAGGACATGAGCTCTGTGAAGAACATTTAGCCCTCCCATGGTGTGGATGAGGAGACTAAGACTCAGGGAGAACCAGGGCCACACTGTATGTTCCTGACAGTTCTGGCCTTGGGGCCCAGTTTACTGACTCTGTTGAGTTGGAGCACAATCCCATCCCCGTGGGTTCCTTCCTCTCCCTCATCTCTGGCATCCTGGTGAGTCCACCTCCTAGATAAGCCATTGTTCCCTCAGCACCTGTCCATCCGTTCCTGGGGTCAAGTCTTTCCCTCCCCCACCCCCAGGGTTGCTGCCTTAGTCCCTCAGCTGCTTCCAGATGAATCTTTCAAATGTACACCTTCGATGCTATTGCACACTTGCTTAGAAACCCTCAATGACTCCCTATGGCCTGCTGAATGAAGTACAAAGTCTTTAGTCTGCCATCCAGGAACTCCTACATGAATCTCCAATCCACTTTTCCAGCTTTAACTCCATTTTCCTGCTTCTAAATCTTATGCCTCAGCCAAACTGGACCCATGAAGGACTGGTTTTCTTCTCTGTAAGATTGTTTTGGGGAGTAAATTAGTTGCTCCCTGTAAAACCCTTGGACCAGTGCCTGCCGTAGATCAAGGGCCATATCAGACTTGTGAAACAGATACAAACATAAATATGTGGACCTGCGTCATCTATTCCCACCTCCAGGATTCCTGGTACTTACGGGGTTCCCTTGACCTGCAGTTCACTCTCTCTGCACAGCCAGACCCTACCCAGCCTTCAAGGCCTTCGGCAGTCCCCTGTTACCTCCTCCAGGAATGCTTTCCTGAAGTCTTCTGTCTTGCAATCCCACTAGCACTTTCTCCATTCTCTCCCGCGGCTGCCTAGTCACTCTTTCCTTTCTGGTGAGTGAGTGCTTACGTTTGTGAGCAGCCTGCACTTCCTTCAGGGGAGATGGTACAGTGATAGGAAAAGAGCACAGGTGTGAAGAAAAGCACAAGTGTGGGTATCAGACTGACCCAGCCCTGCTAAGTTCCAGCTGTGTGACCTTGGACCAAGCCTCTCAGCCTGTTTCCTCAGCAGTAAAATAGTCCTTACTTGACAGAGGGTTTATGAAGGCTCTGGCTTGAGAGGCATGGACTCTCTGGCATACACGGTGGGAGCTCTCACCTCTTAGAGCTAAGGAGCTAGCAAGGAGCCCTGGTGGTTACCGGATGACGTTTGCCCGCTTCTGGCCTGGGAGGTACTTCGTCGGTGACTTGTCCTCTTCCTGTATTCTGAGGCCCAGGTGACTGTCTTCCCCCAGTTTTTCTCTGGTTCTGCCTCCAGCACTTATAGCAGTGACCTGAGCTGCTCAGAACTAGAGCCAGCTGCCCTTGTATTTCTTAAAATTTGCCATTGACTGAAGACGGATGGCTATCCTGAGTCAGTGTCTTCTGGCGGTTTCCTTCCAATCACCTTCTTAGGAATCAGCGGGCGGAAATCTTGGGAATCCCCCATGGGTTGCAGCCTATCTGCCAGCTCCCCATGGCCTTGCCCAGGCTGCTTCCTCAGTCAGACTGCCCTGCTCCCATTTCCTACATCGAGGGAGCCTGAGAATGACCCCATGGCTGGCCTCACCTGAGGATTCCCAGGAGAGCAGACTTGGAGCAGAACAGATTGCCTAGGAAGGCAAGAGGACTGGCTATGGTTCCCATGCTACCAACGACTGGCCATGCATCCGTGGCCATTCTTCTCCTCTTTGACCATCAGATTTTGAAATGCTAAAATGACACAGTCTAGACCTCCACTGCCTCTCAACAGGATGACTGCACTAGCCCCTGACTCATCTCCCTGCTTCCACCCTTTCCCACCTCAGTCGACTGTCAACACAGAAGCCAGTGGGATCCTGTTCAAACATATACCACATCATGTCATGCCTCTGCTTGAAACTATCCCTTTGCTTCTCAACATCCGTAGTAAATGCCAAAGGCCTTAAAATGATCTGTAAGACACCACATCATGGTTTTTCAAACTTGGCTGCACATTGGAACGCTCTAGGGATTTTTTTTTTTAATACTGATACCTGGGTCTCATGACAAGAGGTTCTAGTTTAGTTGGTCTGGGATGCAGCCTGAGGTTAGGGCTTTCCAAAAGCTCCCCTGATAAGTTTAGGTGAGAACCAATGCCCTTGTGATCTGTCTTCACTGTCACCCTTACCTTTCTGACTTCATTCATTTACTACTGTCCTCCCATTCGCTCTACTCCAGCCAAACAACCCAGGTACTCTCCCACCTGAGGTCCTTTGCACGTACTGTTTCCACTGCCTGGGATACTTTTTTTTTCCAGCCAACTCTGTCCAGAACCATCACTTTATTCAGAGTTCTGCTCAGATGTTGCCTTCTCCCTGCTCACCTCCCGTCACCATCATTACACTCTGACCATTGCCCTGCTTCATTTTCCTTAAAGCACTCCTCAGTATCAGGCATGTTGTTTATTTATTCATTTATGGGATTATTTGTCTCCCCCTACTAAGACATCAACTACATGAGGGACAGTGCTTATTTGTTTGGTCCATTGCTGTTTCACCAGCACCTATAATAGTGTCTGGCATATAGTAGGTGTTCCATAATGTTTTCTTGGATAAGTGAGTGAATCAAGGCAATGGAAAAGGAAGCTTGGGAATTGGGCCGGTAAACGAGGTGTGATCAAACAATATGGTGAATGATTAAATAAAACAAATTTATTACGGTAAAAGATACATTGTCAATAATCCCCCTCTAGGTACTCCCCCTGGCTTTGAACACACTGATCCCATCGTTCTGGCCACTTTCTGAAGCAGTTCTGGAAATCCTCTTTCCTGAGTGTCTTTACTTCATCTTCCAACATGACAACACTCCGTGTCACACATCGCTTCTGATATGTGGCAATTTCTGTCAAATAAAAACATTACGGTGTGTCCTCATCCACCTTATTCACTGGACTTGGCACCGTGAGACTTCTGGCTCTTCCCCAAAGTCAAAATGATTCAGGACATCGAGGCAGCCACGACAGCACAACTAAACACTCATGAAAGAGGACTTCCAGAACTGCTTCAGAGAGTGGCAAGAATGATGGGATAAGCGTGTCCAAAGCTAGGGGGAGTATTTTGAGGGGGGTGAATGGCAATGTGTCTTTTACTGTAATAATTATTTTTATTTAAACATTCACCGTATTTTTGGATCATACCTTGTATCCTTCATCCAGTATTTTCCAATGACTACATCTTACATAATTGTAGTACAATATCCCATCCAGGAAACTGACATTGGTACAATGTGCACATATAGTTCTATGTTGTTTTATCACATGTAGATTTGTGGGACCACCACCACAATCAAGACACAGAGCTGTTCCCATCCCCCTTTACCCCACCATTCCTAACCTCTGGCAACCACTAATCTACTCCCCAACTCAGTAATTTTGTCATTTCAAGAATGTTATATAAATGGAATCACACAGCATGTGATATTTGGGATTGGATTTATCACTCAGCATAATTCCCTAGAAATTCATCCATGCATGTACTAAGAGTTTGTTTCTTTTTGATTACTGAGTATGTATGTACCAGTTTGTTTGATCACTTACCCATTTAGGATCATTTTGGTTGTTTCCAGTTTTTGACTATTATAAATAATGCTGTTTTGAATGCTGTGTTTCCCCGAAAATAAGACTGGGTCTTATATTAATTTTTGCTCCAAAAGAAGCATTAGAGCTTATGTTCAGGGGATGTCATCCTGAAAAATCATGCTAGGGCTTATTTTCCAGTTAGGTCTTACTTTCGGGGAAACACAGTAATACACAGGTTTTTGTGTGGACAAGTGTTCATTTCTCTGGGATCAATACCCAGGAGTGCAACTGATGGATTGGATGGTAAATGTCTGTTTAGCTTTTTAAGAAACCACCATACTATTTCCCAGAGTAGCTGTACCATCATACGTTCCCAGCAGCAAAGTGTGAGATTTAATTTATCTTCATCCTTCTCAGCATTTGGTTTTGTCACTATTTTTTATTTTATTTATTTTAGTCGTTCTAATAGGTGTGGAGTGGTATCTCATCATTTTTTTGTATTTCCTAATGCTCAGTGATGTTGAATATCTTTTCATGTGGTTTTTGGCCACCCATACATCTTCTTCAGTGAAATGTCTCTTTATGTCTTTTGCCCATTTTCTTTTTTTTAAATTAAATTTTATTGGGGTGACAGTTGTTAGTAAAGACACAGAATGTGATTTATAGATGATGTAATACAGAATTTTGCCCATTTTCTAACTGGAATGTTTGATTTTTGCTACTGAGTTTTAAGACTTCTTTATATATTCTAGATATGAGTCCTTTGTTAGATATGTGGTTTTCAAATATTTTCTCCCACAACGTAATGTGTCTTTTAATCTTCTTTTCAGGACTTTTGTAGAGCAAAAGATTTTAATTTGGATGAATTTCAAAGTATTTATTTTTTTCTGTAATGGATCATGCTTTTAATGTTGTGTCTAAGAACTCCTTACCAAGCCATAAGTAGCGCAGATTATCTCCCCCCTCCCTTTTTTTAAGTTTCCCATGTTACATTTAAATCTACGGTCCATTTTGAGTTAATTTTTATGTAAGGTGTGAAGTTTAGGTCAAGGTTCATCGTTTTGCCTATGGTTGTCCAATTGCTAAAGCATAATTTGTTGAAAAAGTCCTCTTTCTCCCATTGAATTGTTTTCTACCTTTGTCAAAAATCAGTTGTTTATATTTGTGGGTCTGTTTCTAGAGTCTCTATTCCATTCCATTGATCTATGTGTTTATTCCTCCACTAATGCCACACAGTCCTGGTTACTGTCCCTATATAATAAGTTTTTTTATTTTTATTTTTTTTATTAAATTTATTGGGGTGACAATTGTTAGTAATTTTATAATAAGTTTTAAAATCAGGTGGAGTGATTCCTCCCACTGTATTCTTCCTTTTCAAAATTATTTTAGCTATTCTCATTCCTTGGCCTTTCCATATGGGCTTTAAAATAATCTTTCATATAGCTACAAAAAAAAAAAGTCGATGGTAGTTTGAAAGGAATTGCATTAAACCTGTATTTCAATTTGGGGAGAATTGACATCTTTACTATGTTGAGTCTTACAATCCATGGACACACTGTGCCTCTCCACTTATCTAGATCTTTGCTTTCTTTCATCAGCATTTTGTAGTTTTCAACATACAAGTCCTGTGGTATGTATTTTGTTAGATTTCCATCTAGGTGTTTCAATTTTTGAGTGATTGTAAGTGGTACTATATATATATTTTTAACATTTATTTTTATATGTTTATTTTGTTTTGTTTTGAAGTCTCTTGTAGTGGCTTTTTGGGCACTTTATTTTTTCTGATCAAATTAATTTTAATAAATTAAAGAATCTTAAAATCAGATAAAAATACAAGTTGCAATGATGTTTGGAAGAAGAGAAAACCAATCAGTAAATAGTGGCTTTTTATGTGATAGTGGTTTGATGTCTAAAATTATTCTTTTCATCAGTAACAGGTGTTTTTAGTTTCTGTATCCACATGTTCATGAATAGCGTGTAGGAGTACAATTTGATTTTTGTATGTCGATCTTGTAAGCTGAGACCTGACAAAGTCACCTATTAGTTGTAGGAGTTTGTTTTTGTTTTTGTCTATAGATTCCTTGGCATTTTCTATGTCAATCATTATGCCACCTGCGAATAGGGAAAGTTTTATTTCTTCCTTTCTGATTGGTGTGCTTATATCCTTTCCTTGCGTTATTATGCAGGCAAGGACTTCCAGTGCCATGTTGAGGAAGAATGGTGAGAGTGGGATCCTTGCTTTGTTTCCAATCATAGGAAGAAAACATTTAGTCTTTCACCATCAAGTATGAGGTTAGTTATAGGTTTTTGGTAGATGTTCTCCATCAAGTTGAGGACATTCCCTGTATTTTTAGTTATCTGAGAGTTGTTATGAATAGACGTTGAATTTTGCCAAATGCTTTTTCTGTATCAATTGATGTGACTGTGATTTTTTTCCTTTTGCCTGTTAATATGGTGGATTTTAATGATTGATTTTTCAAATTTTGAACCAGCCTTGCCTCCCTGAAGTAAACCCCACTTGGTCAAGTTATATAATTCTTTTAAAATATTGCTGATTGTGATTTGGTAACATTTTGTTAAAGATTTTACTTTTATATTCATGAAGGATATTGGTTGGTAGTTTTCTTTTTGTACTATCTTTGTCTGGTTTTGGTATCAAAGTAATATTACCCCTGTAAAACAAGTTGAGTATGAATCTTCTATTTTCAGGATAAGACTATACAGAATTGGTGATAATTTTTTTTCTTAAACATGTGGTAGAATTCAATGAAATCATTTTGGCCTAGAGAGTTCTTTGGTGGGGTGAAGTTTTTAACCACAAATTCAATAAATTTGATAGTGATAGGGCTAATCAAATTATTTATTTCATATTGTGTGAGTTGTAGTTTGTACCTTTCTAGGAATTGGTCCATTTCATCTAAGTTGTCAAATTTATGAGTTTAAAGTAGTTCATAGTATTCCCTTTCCATCTTTTTGATGAGTTTAGGGTCTGTAATGATATTCCATATTTCATTCCTGATATAGGCTGCTTTGTGTCTTCTCTCTTTTTAATCATCAGTCTTGTTAGAGGTTAGTCAATTTTATTGATCCCTTCAAAGAATCAACCTGTTGTCCCATAGGTTTTCTTCATTTTTTTTTTCTATTTTTAATTTTATTGTTTTCTGCTTTTTTTAAAAAAAAAATATTTCTTCCTTCTGTTTGCTTTTGGGTATACTTTGCTCTTCTTTTTCTAATTTCTTATGATGGAACTTCAGATTATTGATTTGATATTTTTCCTCTTTTCTAATGTAAGTATTTAGTGCTATAAAGTTCTCTCTTAGCACTGCTTTAACTGTATTATACAGATTTTGATATGTTGTATTTTCATTTTTGTTCAGTTCAATGTTTTATACATATATAACCTGTCACCATCTACTGGTGTGGACATTTTACCACTTCAAGTGAAGGGCATAAACCCTACCTCTTTTTATGTCCCTCTACATGCCCCCATTTATAATATAACTTTCTTAAATATTTGTTCTACCTATGTTGAGAACCATATCAGACATTATAATTTTTGCTTTAACTGCCAAACTTAATTTAGAAAATTCAAGAGGAAAAAGAGGCCCTTTCAATCATTCTTTCTTCTTTTCTGATATTGCAATATTTCTTCTTTTATCATTTCTTTTATATTTTAAGAGCTTCCTTAGCCATTTCAGTGTTAACCTGTTAGCAGAAAATTCTTATAGTTTTCTTTTACCTGAGACTGTCTTGGTTTCTCTTTCATCGCTGCAAGATGTTTTTGCTGGATATAGAACTCTGGGATTACTGTTCTTTTCTTTCAGCTCTTGAAAATATTGTACCACTTCCTTCTGGCTTCCATGGTTTCTGAAGAGAAATTCACTGTCATTTGAGTTGTTTTACCCCCATAAGTAATGTGTCGTTTTTTTCTTGCTGTTTTCATGATTTTTTCTTTCTCTTTGGTTTCCCAAAGTTTGACTACATGTATCTCGGTGTGAATTTTTTGGGGTTTATTTTTTTTTCTGTTTGGGATTTGCTCAGTTTGTTGAATCCGTAAGTTTATGTCTATTGCCAAATTCGCGATATTTTTGACCATTGTTTCTTTGAGTAGGTTTTCAGCCTCCCCAGCATTCTCCTCTCCTTTTATCACATGTGATTCCAATGACATAAATGTTAGATGTTTTGTTATAGTTCCACGGATCCCTGAGCATCTCTTCTTTTCTTTCAGTGTAGTTTCTCTCTCAGTTGTTCAGATTGAATAATTTCTATTGCTCTGTCTTCAAGTTTCTATTCTTTCCTCTGCCCCTCTATTGTTTTTAAGCCCACCCATTGAATTTTTCATTCCAGTTGTATTTTTTCCCTTCAAAAATTTTTGTTTCTTCTTTACATCTTCTACCATGTTCCCCCGAAAATAAGACCTAGCCGGATAATCAGCTCTAATGCATCTTTTGGAGCAAAAATCAATATAAGACCCGGTCTTATATATATTATATTATATTATATTATATTATATTATATTATATTATATTTATATTTATATTATATTATATCAGATAAGACCCAGTCTTATATTATAATAAAATAAGACCAGGTCTTATATTAATTTTTGCTCCAAAAGATGCATTAGAGCTGATTGTCCAGCTAGGTCTTAATTTCGGGGAAACACAGTGTTTCTTTACTAAAAATTTCTATTTTTTTTCATTTGTTTCATGTATGTTTGTAATTCCTTGTTGAATGATTTTTAGGATGTACACTTTAAAGTCATTGTCAGATAATTTTAATATCTGTGTCAACTTGTTTTAGGTATCCATTGACTTATTTTTCCTCCTTTATTGTTGAGGTTTTCCTGGTTCTTGGTATGACAGGTGATTTTTATTGAAAGCTGCACATTTTGTGTATTATTCTATGAGACCCTGGATCTTACTTAAATCTTCTGTTTTAGCAGCAGTCCTCTAACACTGTATCAGCAGAGGAAGGAAGATACCACCTCCTTACTGCCAGGTTGGGGTGAAAGTCCAGGCTCCCTACTCTGCCTTCTTTGATATCCCAGGGTAGGAAGGAATATCTCATTACTTCTAGGTAGATAACAGGATTCAAGGCTACTCACTACACCTCCACTGACAGTGGGAGTGGGGAAGGCCTTGTTATCGTCAGGTAGGCATAAAAGTCTTGGCTCCCCACTGGTCCTTCTCTGATACCATCCCAGTTGGGGAAGAAAAAGTAGGATTAGGGCACCTTGTTACAGCCTGGTGAGGGAGGAATTCTAGGCTCCCCACTCAGCCTTTAGTGTCATGGGTGGGGGTGGAGCCACAGTTTTTCTCTGTAGGGTTAGGTTGGAATAGAGTGATTATTGTCTAAATGTTTTCTGTTTTGTTATACTGCCCCTTTTCTGGTCCTTTGGCTGAAAGAGAGCAGGCTTTTGTTGGGTGCTGTGTTTTTATTTATTTTATTATTTTATTTTATTTTATTTTGTTTATGTTTTTGGCTATGCTTGTTGGTATTTGTGTTTGCTGGCTCCTTCAGCATGCAAGGAACTCACCACCATATTCTTCCTTGGGTCCTGAGTTCCTTAGATTCTCTGCTTTCTCTCTACCTTTCAGAGTCTTATGTTTGTTTTATATATAATGTCCAGAGGTTTTAGCTGTACTTAGCAGGAGGGCTCAGGAGAAATGTGTCTCCTCTTCTCATCTGGAAGTAGAAGTACCTCTTTGTTATCTTTTTTCTCCCATTTAAGAAAGGCCACGGGGACACCATGAATCTGCTCTAGTTGGTTTTTACAAAAGGAAAGAGGAAGAGACAGGAAATGATTTACAATCCTCAACTCTTTAACTGTAATTAGTGAGTGACAAATAGCCTGTAACACCCAGAGTGTCTTGAACATAAGATTGAGAAGGGCTGGACACTAGTTATCAGAAAGGACAGTGATTTCATTTCAATACCTGCAGCGATCAACTCCCTCCTGCCTTCGAAAGTTGCTCCCAGCCTTTCCCCTTCCCCATGCCTCCTCCATTTCTGGGTGGGGACAGTCTTATGGGTGTACCCACAGAAACTTAGTACTTGGCCTCTTCTGTCTTATGAGTACGGACAGACGACAGGTGAGGAAGTCCAGGCCTTCCTTACTGGCCTTGCCCCGGGGAGGCTGCCTGTGGACTCCCACCCACAGAGGCTTTGGCCCTTGGGATCACCCCTCCTCTCCCTCTACAGTCTGTCTTATTATTCTCAGCTTCCCTGCAGGACTCCCCCCCATACTACCCACTCCCTAATCGCTCAGGGAAGCACATTCCACACTCCTTCTTGGGGCTGAGGCCAATGAAGTGGTGGCAGCTATTCAAGAATGCAGGTTGTGTTTGTGTGTGTGTCGGGGGAGGGACTGCTTGCCTGGTTAGCCTGGAGCTGGGGGTGGGGGATCCCCCAAAGGGACACAGTTTGAGTGCTGTGGGGAGAGTTAGGGGCTAAGGCCAAACAGAGGGCAGCAGCATGTGGCATCTCTACCCTAGAGGCTTTGGTCTAGGGTGGAAGCACAAATATTTATTCTTTGGCTACTTCAGTCCTGGGATTACTGAGGCCACCACAGTCCCTCTTTCAAAGATGTTTGACAAATGCCTTTTGGAACCAACCCTACCATAGGATCTGGTTAACTAGGCTCATTGGGACCAGCTTCTTGCCTGTGGACTCAGTTTTTCTGCTTGCAAAATGGGGGCAATATTCTAGGAGCCTTTATGTTCTAATTTCATGGTCTTCTTTGGAGACTCTGTCATTTCTATCCTGCAACATCCCCAAATCCCAAATGGTCTGATGGCCGCTTGACTGGGTAAAGAACCATTATTGTACTTTACTGAAAAGCTATCCATTGTTGGTATTTTAAATGTGGATTCGAATCTGCCATAGAAGGTATACTTTAAAACAAAAGAAACACCACCCCCCCCACATTATTGCATGCCTTGAATTTTGAGCCTGCCCACGGACCACTCAAAGACCCCACAGACTACCACCAATATTTCCTGGACCACCCCTGAAGAATGGCTGTCCCAAAGGAGGTCTGTGAATGAGCCTTAGAGACTGAGGGGGGGCCTGGGGAGATAGATTGGGGAGGGAGTTGTCATGGGACAAGGAATTGAGGCAGAACTCTGGTTGGGGGTGGGGCCACAGCCCTCAGGCCTGCTGGGTCAGAAAGGGTATCCCTGAATGGAGGTCAGACTCTGGGTGGAAGAAGGCAGCAGCAGAGATGAGGGTACCGGACTAGCCTGCACCAGGGGTGGATCTTGAAAGGAGGGAACCTTGAGTGAAGAGCCTAAGCGCTCTGCCAGTTGCCTATGGGCTAAACAGATGCCCCAAAAATCAGAGCTATGGAGGAAACCCAGAAAAGATCTGAGTGCAAGAATTTCCCACTCTTGAGAAAAGCCCAGCCCCTCCCCCAGAGGGGCACCATTCATTTATCTTCCGTTCATTCATTAATAATTCACCCATCTACTATGTGCGAGCCCTAGGCTAAATGCCAGGGATACAGGTGTGAGCTAAACAGGGCCCATCCTCAAGACACTCCCAATCTAGTGGTGAAGACAAGAAATCAATTACAATACAGTTTGTTTAGAGAGCTGTGGAAACTCAGTGGGGAGGACCCTACCCAGATGTGGGTCAGAAAGGCTTCCTGGAGGAAGTGATATCTAAACTGGGAACTAAAAAGTGAGGTGGCATTATCCAGGGGAAGACAGGGTCAGAAAGGAACAGTAGTCTCAGCAGAGGGATTGGCATGTGTGAGTTCTATGACAACCCTCTGGTATTATTGGCAGGATTTGTCATGCCCTTTCCTTAGGCTTTTGCGTTACCTTGTGCCAGAGATGACAGGTATCCCATCCACCCCTGAGTGAACCTGATCCCACAATAGGATGAAGCAGTGCTGGGCCCAGGGACCTCTGGGTACAGGTGGGAGGGGGCAGAGTCTCAGAAAGAGCAGGGCCAATATATCCAGGGAACCGACCATGAGGACCTTTGGCTGGGGGGAGAATGTGGGCTGAGCAACTGGTTCAGAGAAAATGACAGTACCTTCCCTGGGCCACTGCCTGCTCCTGGCGTGGTTCTTTACACGTGCAAGCAGTGCTTCCACCACCACTGTCTGCAAGGCCTACAGTGGTTCTGGAGGGTGCATCTAAAGCAGGACTTACCACAGCTGGGCATGGGGGGAGCACAACATGGACAATACCCTGCTTCGATTCCTCAGAGGGCAGTGGCGGGGCGGGGCTTGCCCCAAGCCTGCCTCAACCTTTCACTGGAAGCCCTGTTTTATGTACTCAGCCAAGGGCAAGAACTGTGCATGCTGTGCTCATGAGGCTACAAGGAAGAACGTTGTGGCTGTCTCTGGGAGCTGCAAGGAAGTGCATCCAACCTCCTCATGGACACCTGGGAGAGAGAGGCCCAGAGAACCAAAAGCTCTTACCCAGGCTCAGGCTGCAGACCCAGAGCTGGGCCAGGAAAGCGTAATCCAGGGTTCTCTCTGCTTCAGCATCTGACTGTGGGCAACAGCTGGAGGTAATAGCAGGCCCTGGCTGGGCAGCAGCAGAGAGGAAACTTCAGTTCAATTCCTGGCCTGGGCATCCCCTCACTGTGTGGCCTTGGGTCTCACTTTCCTATCCTGAAAAATGGGCATAATAAGCAGAGCTCACATCCTAGGGCCGGAAGATCCAAAGAAGCCTATAAGCAGGAGCTGGGGCACAGAAGACAGTGGTGGGAGGCAGGCTGCCCAGGACCTTGGGAGCTGGGCCTGGCAGGTATGATTGCTCCTCACAGGGCACCATCTCTGCCTTCTGGCCTCTCCCTCAGAGAGAGGCAGCAGCCACAGCTTCCCTCCAGGCCTTGTTAGCAGTTCTCTTGAGACCCACGCCTGCCCCTTATTTTTCTGACTGGCCCCCAGCTCCAGGGCTGGGAACCCATTCCATCTAGGTTGCACTGCTCCCCACTTAACTTAACAGGTAGGGGACCTGCGTGATGCCTCTGGGTCAGCTGGGCCAGGAGCTATCCCAGGGCCTCCTGTAGGTATGGAACCACTCTCGCCAACTTTCACCTGCTGCCCTCAGCTTCCATCATGTCTGAGTACCTGTGCCAGCACCTCTGCCCTCAGACTGTCTGAGAGCAAAGTACCCATTAGACAGATGGAGACACAGAGCACTACGGAGCAATACTGGCTAATGCTCCCAAATGTGCAATGCTTCTGTCTAAAAAAATCTTGCTTTTTCTAGAACCCTGCCCCTGGCCTCTTGGGGTAGGCCTCTCTCCCTGCATTTCAGTTTCTGTTGTACAAACAGGGCCACTCCTGCCTGCATCTTCTATGGTTTCTCTCTCCTCTTGGTGGCTGCCAGAGTCCAGTCAGTCCACAGTTACTGAGTACTTAACTGGGCCAGATGCCACCCATTTACGGGCCTCCACAGCGGACCAGGCGTGGCACTGAAAGCTGTATAGTCACCACCTCGGTTGATCCTCACAGGATTACTAGAGGAGGAACACTGGCATGGCGGTTGGGGACACAGGTTCTGGAGCCAGACATTCAATCTCAGCCTCAACCACTCCCTAGCCAGGTGCCCTCGGGCAAGGTGACTTCACACCTCTGTGCCTCAGTGTCCCCATCTGCACAATGCAATACTAGTAGTAATTACCTTAGAGGATTATTGGAAGGCTTACTCCAAGGCAAGCTGTTCGGTAAGTACTCAGTAAGCGGAGCTATTACTCTTGCCGTTTCATAGATGTGGAAACACTGGCTCAGAAAGGGCTGGGTGGGCAGGAGTTTGTGCTGCACCGTCCTCAGGCTCCAGTGACAAGTGGCCTCATCTTATCCCCCAAGGGAAATGGGTATCAGCTCCCTGGCCTGTTGCTAGAGGTAGAGCCCTGATCTGAAACCCAGCAGGTGGGCCTCACTCTGACAAGCTCCTTCCCCTTGCCCCCTTCTCTCTAGTCCCCACAAGAGCTCTTAGTCTCTCAAAAGAAGAATCATTCGGAATGGGTGCCAACGGCGTGACGTGAAATGTCACCTCAGCTTCAAGACTTCCATTCATCAGCCTGGCCTTGCCTTGCCGAGCCCACCTTACCCTCCCTTTCTTAAACAATATCTGTCAGTTGGCTGTTACCCACCTTGGTAGACGTTCCTCAGTCACATGCAATTTCAATCCTCTCCCCTGTCCCATTGACTTGAGCTGTTTCACCCCCACCATGCTTTGTGGACCGGTCCACTGGCCTGGTGACACCTTCCCCGCCCTTCCTTCTTATATCCTCTAGGTCTGAAATAGCTATTCAGTTCTTCTTAGCTAAGTTCCTTCCTCCCCTTTCTAAACCCTCCTGGGTAAAAGCCAGGTAACCCAGAGGACGGAGGGCTCAGAAGATGGGCGACTTCAAGGCCCTCAGCATCGGTTGGCTGGGAGCTGCGCCCACAGTCAAAAACTGACCCACCCAGGGTTCGCTTGGCATTTGTCTCTTGCACTCTGTTTCAGGGGTGGCTTCTCTCAGAATGTGAGCTCCCTGAAGACTGGGGCTCAGCTGGCTCCCGGGAGACTCCCATTGTGTGTGGAAGCAGTGGCAATCTGGTCCCAGCTGCTGGGAATGACAGGGCCCAGTCTCTATGCCCTTGAGTGAGTTAGATGTGTGCCAGCTGGAGGTCAGGGGCATGGAGTATTCGACATTTCAAATCTCTCCTCAGCCATAGTCATCAGAACGTATGATTACACCTGACAACATGGTGCAGTGGGAAGAGCTCTGCATGGGGGGTCAGGCAGACCTGATTGCGACCTGTTCCCGAGCTTATTTTGGGCATTTAGGAGCATTGACATGAGATCATGTACGTAAAGCACTGTGCCTGTCACATAATAAATGCTCCATACGTTTAACTATTATGATTACCCCTCCCCACCTCCATTTCCCCACGTTCCCCACCCCACCTGGCCCAGCCCAGACCCAAATCCCCTCAGAGCAGCCCAGGTGCCCCCGTGCCTGGCAGGGCAGAGGAGGTGGAGGGAGTCCCGCTCAGAAGGAGCTGGGGCAGGACTGGGGTTCCTTGCCAACCCGGGCTCCGCCCTGTGCTCTCCGGCAGGCCTGGCGGGGGTGGGGGTCATGCGGGTTCCCAGGGTTCAGGCTGGCCCCAGGCACTGGGGTCAGGGATTCGGGCTTCAGCACAGGGAGTCGTCGGCTCTAGGAGCAGGAGGGGCACGGCCTGCGGTGTGCAGACCTGGCTGCCAGCTCCAGATCTGCCAGGTACACCATGTGCCCTGGGCCGAGTCCCTAGTCCTGTCTATGATGTGGCAGTGGCGCTATAGGTGGCTGTACCAGTGGTCTCTGAGGTACTGCCCAGTTTGGCCACTCTATGAGGACAAGAAGATAGAGGAGAGATCGCTGGAGGAGCAGAGTCTCCAGATTTGATTGACACTCCAGCAGGGGGCAATGCAGCCAGAGCCCAGCCCTGGGCTCTCCAGGGAACAAGTTACCACAGCAACCTTGCAGGTGGGGCAAGTGCTGAGCAGGAAGCCACCCTCTTGGCTGGCATATCAGAGTGGAAGCCAGGGGCAACCAGTGACAAATCGCTCTCTTGTGTCTCCATCCAGAACAGCTTCCCCTTGGCAGGAGTAAAAGTCAACAAAGAAGGGCCAGTGCAGCCCCAGGCCTGCATGAGCTGCCAGGGCTAAGCAGTACTCCCGGGGACCCTGGCGAGCCTAGGTACATTCTGGAAAGCTGCCCAAGCCCCTTGCGTCTGCTGTTGCCCTTCTTCCTCCCAAGAGCCAGCCTGGACAGTAAGAGTGAGCCACACTGGGGTCCACCCCTGGTGTCTGGGCCAGGTCTGGGGATGGCAAGACCCAGCGCGGACAGCACCCAGCCCTTGCCTTCTCTCCCTTGGATGACCCCTCCAGCCAGGGCCTGCAACTGGCTTGTTTTTGATGTTTCTGGGCCTGGCTGACTCGAATCCAGGACTACTGCCCCAGATCCAGCCTGGTCTACTGTCCGACTGTCTTGCTTGCTCTAGGCCTCAGTTTTCTCATCGGTAAATTGATGGGGTGTTCTTGGTGAACTGTGAAATTCCAGAGGTTGGAGATGATATTCCGGGTTCTGGCTTTGCCCAGGTTCCAGGAGGATGCTGACCCTGAGCGTTCTGCTGCCGGCACTGGCCTCCCTTCCCCAGAAGCTCTCTTCAGCCATGCAAATCCAAACCTTCTCTCATCTTTCGTAGAACCGCCTCCACTTTGGGGGTAACCTGGAGCACTTCAGTGCGTGTGCACGCACACCCATGTGTATCTCTACCTCTGCCCGTATCCGTATCTGTAGGTAGCCCCTTCTTTACCCCTTTTCTCCCACAGGGTTTGCTCGAAGCAGCTGGAGACATATTCCTGGGACCAAAACCTGAACTCATCAAGCTGATTCCATATGGCACTTAGCCTTTCTTAGTCTCAGTTTCCCCATCTGTAAAAATCCTTACTTCATAGGGTTTTATGAGGCTTCATTCATTCATTCAGCAAATATATATGAGACATTTTCTCTGGGGCAGGCACAGTTCTAAGTGCTGGAACTAAGTGAGATAATAATGTAAGGTGCTAATTCCCACACTGGCACGAGGCAAGAGCCCAGTCAATGGGAATTTTCTCTGCTTCATCCACGTAGTAATAGCTAACATCTATGGATCACCTACGATGTGCAAGGACAATTTCTAGACTTATGTTCCTCACAACAACACTTTCACACAGGCATTATCACGATCACCTCCATATTACAGATGAGGAAACTGAGACACAGAAAGGTGACGTTATTGGTTCAAGCATGTGCAAGCCCACAGTCTCACACACAGACCCTTCCTCCACTTCCATGGCCAGGACGAGAGGGAAGAGAGGAGAAAGGATTGTATTTGCAATTTGAAGCTGTGTGGTGGATTCAACCGAGGTAGGCAAGGTCAGCAGGCAGGGAGAGGGGGAGCTGTGGGGGATTGCCTTGGCCCAAGACAAAGGGCTGGGGGAGGGAGCAGCAGCAGGGGGAGGCACAGGAGAAGGGGGAGGGAGAACCCAGTATCTTGATAAACCATGCGAGGTCTGAGAGAGGGATGCAGGCACTGGACATGCAAGAACTTTCTCAAGCCATAAATTTTCACTGGCTGCCTGAAGCTCGGAGCCTGGAGGCCAGAGGCCAGAAACCTGAGCAAGTCCTGAGAAAGCCAATCTCAGGAGCATCAGGGTCAGGGTCCAGACCCTGGGCAGGGGGAAGGGAGCGGGGCTGTCCAAGCTTCCTGGTGAGGGTGGCGCCCTGCTCCATCTTCTTTCCAGGTGACCCTGGAGGGCCGGCTCCCTGTGTGGCTCGGCGCCTATCTGCGATGCGATACTCATAGTTCTGTGTGTGTGTGTGGGGGGGTGTTGTGTGTGTGGTGGCACAGCAGAGTGGTTTAAGAACATGAGCTTCAGAGTCAGGAGGAACCAGCGTCCAAGCTTGACTCCACGGCTTAGGGGCTGTTTGACGTTGGGCACATTGGTCACCCTCTCTGAGCCTCTGTTTCCTCATCTATAAATGGAGATCAGTGTAGCTCCCTTTTAGATCTATAAGGGTGAACTGATAGAATGCATGTGACGGGCCGAGTGGAGGGCCTGACACACAGTAAGTGCTCAATCACATGAAGGATTATTATTAGGTTGGACCCACCAGCCCAACAGCCCCCACATTCAGGCGCAGGGGCCATGGATCCTCAGCTCCGATCAGATGTGGTTGCGACTCCCGGACCCCCTCCATGGTCCTGTGTCTTCCTCAGCGGGCATGGACGGCTGCGCCCTTCCTGTACACTCAGCCACCCAAGAACCCACCAAGGGCCCAGTTTGTAGCCCAGGAGCCCACCTGAGGTAGCAGACACACAGGATGCAGGCACACACCTGCAAAAGGCACTCAGGTGTCCGCACGTGCCTGCACATACCTGCACACACATGCACCAGCTGCAACACACGTTTGTAATTGAACTCGTCATCGCCCCTCTCTAGGCCTTACTTTTCTTACTTACAGAACAGGGATAACATTGAGCCTTGCTATAGCCGCTACAGGGACCTTGAGTGAATCAAATTAAATGATGCCCATGGAAGCGTAAGGTAACCTGGAAAGTGCTCTGCAAATAGTGCTATTAGTCCTGTCAACTCTGCCTCCAAAATAACTCTCAAATCCATCTCCCCGATCTCCATTCCGCTCTAAGTCAAGCGACCATCAGGTCTTATCTGGACCTCTGCAATGTTGCCTCACCGGGTGCCATTTCCACTCCTGCTACCCTACAGACCACTGTCCACACTGCCAGGGTGTGCTTTTAACAGCGTGTCACTGACAAGACCCTCCTCCCCCGCTTAAACCCTTTGGTGGTTTCCATTGCTGCTAGAGTCCTCCTGTTTCAGGAGGTGTTTGGCACAGAGATCAGGCTCTGCAGCCAGACTGCCTAAGTTCCTGCTTCTGCACCACTGTGACCTTGCTCCATGACCTTGGGCAAGTCATTTTACTTCTCTGAGCCTCAGTGTCCTCATCTGAGAATAACAGATCCTGCTCTTAGAATGCTTGAGAAAATTAAATGAGCTGATACCTGTAAGACACTATTAGGATGCAGGGCTGATTCTAGAACATTTTTCAGTGTGGCCTCTGCTGACTTTTCCAGCCTCAGCCTGAATAGCACCCCCTCTAGGAGGTTGCCTCTCCGCTACAATCCCAGGGCACTCTGGGTTTCCTCCAGCACAAGGCTCATCCAGCTGTAACTTCATGTTCAATGTCTGTGTCTGTCACTGTCCAGGAAGCTCCACGAGGGCAGGTCCATGGTTATTTCTGCTGATAGGTCCTGGCACATAGTGGATACCCCTTAAATCCTTGTAGAATGGACTGACCTTTCTAACACATGTCCTGCACCCTCAGGGGAGGGCAGGGCTCCCAAGGAAGGAGAGGAGGGTGGAAGAAGGAGAGGCGGGGGACCTGTGTCCGGTGATGGCCACACGCAAAAGGAGGCCAGGAGTTGGGTAAGGAGACAGCAAGGGCCCTTGTGCTCCCTGTCTTGGCTTAGAGCTAAGATTTTTGAGTGAAGGTGAAGCCTCAGACTTTACCAAGATTAAGTCTGATTCAGGGGCCAAAATACCAGAAAAAGAAAGTTTCAGAAGGGAGATAGGATTTATAGATGATGTAATACAGAATTGTACACCTGAAATCTATGTAATTTTACTAACAATTGTCACCCCAATAAATTTAATAAAATTAAAAAAAAAAAAAAAAAAAAAAAAGGATTGGAACTCATGTTTCTTGAACACGGACTTGGTACCAGGAAGAAAACCGTGCATGTTTGTTTTTCTCAGGCCATCTTTTGGAGTCTGTGGACCACTAAAACTCATGCTGTGCCAGCCTGCCAGCCTAGAGTCTGGCACTATACTGCTACCCAGGGCAGCACTTATTCTATGGGAAGGCCAGAGGCTGAAGAAAACCCAAACACACAATAGCCAAGACAGAGACACGGGGTACGGATCGTGCAGACAGGGAAGCAGAGTACAGAGAAGAAAGAAAGACAGATGGGAGAGAAAGAATAAGAAAGGGGGGGAGGTGGAGGAATGAGAGCAAGAGAAAGAAGGAAATGAGAGGAACAGAGTCAAGTGTCTGCACATGGGTGGTGCCCTTGGTCCCCTCTGGCCCCTTCTCTGCTTGTGCCCGCACTGGTAATGAGACGGCGAGGCTGAACAAATACTCCGAAGCAGGCTCCCGCCAAACCTTGGGCCAGTCTGCATGCAAAGCGAAATGAAAGGGCCAGGAATCTGAGGCCTGGAGCCAGCCGTTTCCTTTTTGGTCCCAGGCCTGTTAAGGCAGGGCTGTGGGCACTGGCTAGAGGCCACTTGGGGGCAGGCGCTAGTACTCTGCTGCCCGGGGAAGGCCCATACACTTTTCCAGGCCTGGCACAGGGCAGCCCCACTCCTCTGGTCGGTGGGAGGTAATAGTCCCTAAGCTCCTATCTCCATGGTGTCCCTAGTGCTCAGTGATGGGCGACAGCTCCTGGCTCCTCTGAGGAACTTGTAGGCGCTCCCCACACACATTTCCACACATGCTTCATTTTATTCTCAGAATCAACTCAAGTCAGCTTCAGTGACTTCGTTTTAGAGCTGAAGAAGTGACGCTCAGAGAAGAAAAGTGACTTTCTCACAGTCACAAATCTAGGACGTGGTAGGCGGGACTTCGGTCAAGATCTGTCTGGTTGCAGAGTTGGTGGCTCCAATCCATGGTCTTCTGGAGAAGAAGGGATGGGGGGCCAGAGGTCCCATGCCTGCCAAGCCCCACATAATGTCTGACAGGTAGAGTCATAGCCAGAAGTGGCCTCAAGGGCAATCAGGTTCTAACCTAGTTCCTCAGTTGAAAAATGAAGCAAATGGTGTCTGAGAGGAGGAAAGGCTTGACTTGCACAGGGCCACAAAGCCTAGTAAGTGAGGGGACAGAGACTGGAACACAGAAATAACTCTGATGGGGTCTCCACGGAGTGAGTTCAGAGGGGCCAGCAAGGCCTTCAACATTTCAATTCCAAAAATCTTGGCATTTGAGGCTCACTTGGATGTTTTTGTGGAGCTGACAGGACCACCCGTTGGAACCTTGCCAGTCCTAGGGCCTGGGGATACAGGTGCCTTGGTCACTGACATCTCCAGCTCAGGGTGGCTCTTACAGCTTCATCCAAGAGTGGTGTCGCCTGGGAGAGCAGGAGGAACAGGATGTGATGAAGTGCCACTCTCAGAAGGGGCAGAGGGCTACCTGAGCATGCCTCAGTTCCCCCACCTCAGCCAGCTCTATGGTCCAGTGCCCTGATCCCAGAGGAACCCAAGATGGCAATCCTGTTTGGGGCAACCCCTGCCTGCACCTCTGGGACCTGTGAGAGCTGGGCCTCCTGGGAGCGTTCCTTTGAGCTCCACTAATACGTAGGGCCCCTGCAAACCTCTGCCAGAGGTCCCCAGCCTACTTCCCACACCCAGCGAGAGATCTGTCCTGCTGGATGCAAGGAAAAGGGTGGGCAGGATGGCCAGTGAGGGACCCCAGGGCTTGCCGCGCTAGGCATCTCACATCTCTCGGGGCCTATGGAGACGAAGCTGGCACTGCAGCCACTCTGCCTGCCTCAGAGCTGAGCCCAACCAGGAGATTTTCCCGGTCAGGCCAGTCCCAGCTCACTCTGACTCCATACAGGCCCGAGGAGGTGACAACCCTATCGACCAGCTCCTCCTGCTCCCCCTCCTTTACATCTTGATTACATTCCTTGGGAAACCGTCCAGGCCACATTCCGCCTGGCAGGCTGCTGGGAAGACCCACAGAGCACTATGGCAACGCTGGAGGGGCCAGGCCTGCTGACCAGCCGAGCACCAGCCACTAGGCTGCGGAACCTCCCTTCTAGGGTCAGCCTGGATTCCTCAACCCCGCCAACTCCAGGCGGCCCCCACTCATCCAGCATTCTCCCACCCCCAGCTTCAGCCAAACCCACACAGGCCTTGCCCTCTGCACACTTGACTGGAGTGTCAAGTCCAATGGCCAGCTCTCCTTCCGTGAAACCTCGGAGAGGACTGCTATATTCCTCCAAAGCCACTTCCCCAGGCACAAATTCTCAGGTTCCAGGTATGGGAAGGGGCAGTGGAAGGCATGGTGTCTGGTGCAGGCTCGCCGCTGCCTCTCGTGAGCTGCTCACCAAGCATGCTGGGCCACAGCTGTAGCCTTCAAGTATTTTATTTCTTTCCCTTTTAAAAAGCATAGTTCTTAATTAGGACTCCAGTATGTTGAAGAGGGTAAGAAACACTTGATAAGTTCCTCAGACTGTGCGTCTTCATCGTCTGGTAGAAAATACTTCATTTTTTGTGGAACCCTAAAAGCACCTTGATAGACCCTGCACAGCTGCTCAGAAAACCAGGTAAACCTTCCTCCTCCAGCAGCCGTCCCCCAAACCCCTCCCCCGGAGAAGCTCCACCTTCTTGCTGCTCTCCTGCTCCTCTGGCTGCCCACAACCCCTTAGGAAAGGTCAGGGCCAGAAACTGGGGGACAGGAGGCCACCCTCTCCAGCCCCTCACTCATCTGCCTGTTTGGGGGCAGAGGATGGGTAGTTGTATAGCTCTCATACCCCAAATCTCCCCTCCTGTCCCCCTCCCTCCCTTCCTCCTCTCCTTCTTCCCTCCCTCATTTCCTTCCTATCTCCACAGCAGAAACCTTTCAGCAAGCAAAACCTGTGAGAGCCCGATGTTGGCTCAGGTAATGGAGGCCTTGTTAGAGGCCATGGAACCCAACAGTGCCACCCACTTGGGCTCCAGAAACCCCGGAGGCATCTTGGAGCCTCCACGGAATTGAGTTGAATGGATGCCTGTGCTTCCTCTTAACATGTGCCCCCCTTTCTTCCTCATCTTCCCCCCCCCTTCTTCCTCACAGGCCCACCTGGCAGAGCTCTGGGTCCCGTCTGGCACTGGCACTGCTTTATCCGCCTGGGGCGAGTGGGCAGGGGCCTCATTCCAACACTGGGCAGTAATTTTGGGTCCCTGGCTTGGCCAGACAGTGCTTGCCAGTCACGTGAGCAGAGGCCCTGGAGCCAGGCATTCCTGCCCGGCCCTTTAAACTGTAATCAAGGCAGGGGTGGTGGCACCAACTCCAAAGGGTACTTGGAGACTTTTTGTTGTTGTCTGGAAGGACTAGAGAAGGTCAAGAACGATATCAAGTGCAGACACATCCTTGGATGGAAACTGTTCCCCTTGTGCTGTAGGTGTGTGATCAGACAGCTGAGGGAGCTGTGGCTTGGTATCCTGCTTAGAGGCCAGGGCCCTCTAAAGTGCCATCCTGCCATGGAACTCTCCAGAAAGGACTCACAAAAGGGCCCTGTTCAGCCACAGACAGGGGAAGCAAGGGCAAGTCAGCGGCTGAGTGCCAAGGTCTGAGCCCAATGCGTACCCTGGCGCCCCTGCTCCCAGCCAGGCTCCAGTCACCTGGGCTGTTGCTTTGAGGGGCTACTATGTGCCAGGCACTGAGCCAGGTACTGGGAGGACAGTTGCAAACACATAGACACAAATCCCTGCCCTCATGGAACTGACCTCCAAGTCAGGGGAGAAAGATAATAAACAAAAGCAGTAAGTATAATAGGCAGAGAGTGAAAAGAGCAGTGGCGAAAAGGAAAGTGGGAAGGGCCATGGGAAAGGGTGGTGAAGGCGGATAGTGATTTTAAAGAGCGTGGCCGGAGACTCACTGAAAAGATGACACTTCAACAAGGCACTGAAGGAGATGAGGGGGTGACTGCCGCACACATCTGGGGGAAGGACCTTTCAGACAGAGGGACATGCCAGTGTGTTGGAGGAGTGGTGGGATATTCTAAGAACTTTAGTCTTTGTTCTGAGAGAGGTGGGAGGCAGTGCACGGTGTGAAGGCAGGAGAAGGACATGGTCTGACTGAACCACATTAACACATCCTTTTGGCTGCTGAGCTGAGAATAGCTTGGCGAGGGGACAAGGGAAGCCAGGAACCTGGCAGGGGGCTCCTGCAGGGATCCAGCTGAGGGATGGTGGTAGCACAGACCAGGGTGGTGGGCTTCTGGATATGCTTCGAGAGAGCTAACAGGATTAGCGGGTAGGGGGGGGTGAGAAGAAGCTCTCTGCCTGCCAGACCCTGGGTCAAGCTCAGGGCCCACAGAGCTGGGTCAGCCAGGGCCCCACCCTCCAGGAGCTCACAGTCCAGTGCAGCCTGTAGAGCCCAGTGGATGTGCACATGTTTCCAGGGGGCTGCACGAGCACGTGGGGGAGGTTCTGGCCCTGAAATGCTAAAGGGACAGAGAAACTGATCTACAGAGGCTGGGAAATAAGCCAACATGTGGTCAAAGAGTCCTGACGAATCTCAGATAAAGGCAAAGATGTGACATGCCTGTGCCGCAGAGAGCAGCCCGATTTCTGCTGAAAGTCATCTACTCTTCTCTCACGGCTGGAGGGAAACTGGAGGCCCTCGAAGCCAGTCCTCTGTGGCTCTCCCTCATGGAGCAGTCCCCCAGCCACTCCCTTATTTGCTTGTCAGTCAGTGAACATGGATTAGCCTCCCCCTGAGGTGTACTGGGCCAGGCTGAGCCAACCAGCTGACTCTCCCATCCTGTGGGACTCACAAAGCTTCCTCGGTAGAAAGACAACAGGGGAAGTTGTAGCAGTAGGTGGATTAGACCCTGTGAGTTTTCCTTGAGCCACCCCTACTGCCTGGTTCTCTGGAGGGCAGGGGTGCAGTGTGCTGGGCTGTACTGAGCCAAGCCAAGGCTCATGAACTTGAAGAAGGGTAGCGGAGCAGGAGCCAAGGCTGATCGGCTGAGGGACACAGGCCCCTTAGCCCTGGAGAGTAAGGGGCCAAAGACTTGTTTGGCTGATGTGTGACATGGGAGCCTAGCTGTATGCTCCTCAGGCCAGAGGCATATGGAGGCCTCATGAGTCACACATCCTTTGATCTACTAATACAGGGCAGAGAGAGCCCATTGGGCACCTCCCGCTATCCTCTGTCATCATCTCCCTTCACATACTTGCTACTCCAGATTCCAGAAGGCCTGGTAACAGTGACAAATACCACCAGAACAGCAATACTAGCTTTTGGTTATTGAGTCTTTCTGGACGCACGCGCTGTGCTGGACACTTAACATGTATCACCTCATTTAAACTCCACAGCAAGCCAATGGGGTAGGTGCTATTCATATGCTTGTTTTAGAGGTGAGGGCACTCAGGCTCAGAAAAGTTGAGTTTCCGGCCCAGTGCTCACAGGTAGGAAGAAACAGAGCTGGGGTTCAAACCAATCCAGGAGCAGACACCCATTTTGCTTAAGGGAGATTTAACTGTGAGCCCAGAGTCACAAAAACCAGGTCCCCTGGCTGCTGTGGCGGGGAGGGGAGAATGGAAGTCCCTTTTTCTCGGACTGCTCTTCCCTCTCTACTCCCACCCCACCCCGCCTTCCCCCCTCCCTGTTTTTCTCCTGCCTCTTTGCTGGTTACGTGGAGGTATGGACACTGGTACAAGGGACTGTCCATCTGCCAGATGTAGAGATGCAAGGCGTGGGGCTGGGGGATCCAGGAGGGGAAGTGTTTTGGCTTGAAGATCTAGAGCAGAGTGAGAGATTGTGGAGGAGGGGTGTCCTGGGGAAGGAGGATCATGCTATAGACGTGGGCAAAGCCCCCCAAAGCTGCAGTGAGGGTCTGACCTGGCTCCAAACCACTGTGGTCTGGCTCCCTCTTGTTAGCAAGGAATGATGAATTTGAGAAATCGCTGGAAGGATTGGGGGAAACAGTGAATTTCCTCACCCACACTTGGGGCAGGTTTGAGGAGTGGGGATGCCTCCCTAAAGTCCCCAAACCCCATTCCTTAGAATTCCTCACAAAAGCCTTATGGGCATATGCAGTGTCGTTGTATCTGTCTCTAAAATGAGGAAACTGAGGCATAGGGAAGTTTAAGAGCTTGCCCAAGGTCACACAGTAACTCACAGAGACCAGATTTGAATGCAGGTAGATCTGTTCTGCAGCCACCCACTTATCCCCTGCTCTGGGGCTGGCAGCTGACTACCTCAGGGGACCTAGCTGAGGCACTGCCCAAGTTCAACCTCTGGTGGACAGAGAAACAGGGTGGAGCTCCAGGAAGCCCAGCTCTGCCACTCACTACCCAATTGTGGACCTTGGGCAGGTCATTTCATCCCTCTGAGCTTCGTTCTCCTCCTTACCTAAAAAATGGGGCACTAGGGCGACTCCAGCAAGTCTGGATACGAAAGCACCTCTTCGCTGTTCCCCAGCAATAACCCCCACACAGCTCCGTATTGTTGGGCTTTGACCAGACCTGATTGTGGGAGCTGCTCTTAGTGAGTGCTCTCCTCTTACGGCCAGCACCACAGGTCAGCTGGCAGGGTTGGAGCTGGGGTCTGGCCCTGACCTGCCCTCTGAGTGGTACCAGTGCCCCAGTCCGAACCTTGTGTAGCCATGCTCTGGGCCCTGGTCGCCCTTTGTAGTGCCTTGGTGACCTGCCTGGTTTCCTGAAGCCCTGAGGACTCTGCTCTGCCTTGCCTTTGCTGGTCCCCTCAAGCACTCGAGTTCAGCCTCCCTGCCCCTTCTAGGATCCTGCTGCCACCTCTTCACCTGCCCCTAGATGCCTGGCAAGTTGCTGTGTCCTCCCTCAGATCTATGGGACCACCGGACCCATAGCTCACTGCAGACCCCTGTGCAGACTGGCCACAAGCTTCCAGAGAGCCTGCTGTGCAGAGGGAGGATTTGGTCCCTCTCCCCACTCTGTTGAGTGGGCAAGACACTGCACCACAAGCAAAAAGAAACTCCTTGCTTCCTGCACCCTAGAGCAAGGGCTCAGCGCCTTGGCCAGAGCCAGAAAAGCACTCTGCCCACCACTGGCATTCCCTCAAATCTCCCATCCTGGGCGGGACCTAGGGGGTGGAAGCAGTGCCGGAGGAGGGCTGGGAGGCTGCTTCTCTGCCCTGGAGACCCGATCTAGTTGGTGCCTGGCTCCAGAAGGTAGAGGTCAAACCTCAGCCACGGAGTAGCAGAAGAGAGGAGAGAAGAGGGAGGAGGAGGAAACGCGATGAGTCCGGCAGTGGGGAAGCTGGGGCCAGGGCGGCTGAGGAGGGAGGGGAGCTGGGCCAGGGCTATTTCTGTCCAATAATACAGGGGCAGAGGGCCAAGCTGACAGGACAGTGATTAGTCTTCAGGGAGCAAAGGCGAACACTCTGCCGGCGAGCCTGGGGCTGGAGGAGCTGGCCGGGGGCCCAGTCCGGTGGGCTGGAGCAATGATTTCAGAGGCCCGGAATCTGAGGCGAGCTGGGCCCATGGACCAGGGAGCAGGGAAGGTGGGAGCAGGGAGAGGGGAGCCAACCATCCCCTGCCCCTCCTCCCGCTGCACCTCCAGCACAGAAGGCTGGGCAAGGGTGCTAGCTGGCCTGCCCCAGCTGTCTGTCTGTCACCGGGGGGTTATCTGCACTGAACACTTCCTAGGCTTCAGCCTGTGGGGGAGATGGCGTGAGAAAGAGCCAGGAACGCAAGGCTTGAAAACCTCAGGGGAAGAGGCAAGCTTGCTTTTTATTTCCCACGGGATTTCCAGTCATGGGGTCCAGCAGAGGAGGTGTGAGAGGTCAGAGAGTGGGAAAGGCCTGGAACTCACATTTCAGAAGTACCGCGCACTGTGCCTGTTGCTATGCATGACCACGTTGATGCCTCCTGCAAAACAGGTGACATACGAGAGATCGCACTTGGTTTAGCCCCAGCAAGTTGAGGCTCAGAGAGGTGAAGTGATTGGCCTAACATCACACAGCTAGGAAGTGGCAGAGCTGTAATGGAGTCCAGGTCCCTTGCCCTCTAAAAGCCCTTGCGTTGGAGGCAGTATAGCAAAGTGAGGACTTAAGATTCTAGGCTCCGGTCTGCAGCTACCGGCTTCGAATCTCCCACCTGTTCCCTGCCAGCTGCGTGACCTTAGGCAAGTCGCTTCACCTCTCTTAGTCTCCGTTTCCTCATCAGTAAAGTGGAGTTAATAATAGCACGTACCCCCTAAGATTGTTGTGAGCACTGAAGGGGTCAGTACGTGGGAAGTGTCTTGAACACCACGTGGTACGCAATAAGGAGTATGGTATGAGTATTCACCACTGTCTTGCACGGGCTCCCTTAGAGGACAGGGTGTGGGCAAGGCGAGGGAGTTGTGTGGGGGAAACACAGGGCAGAGGGTTGCTCCAATCCCTTTGGAATTGGAGTCCTCCCACATTTGGACAATAGTATCAGGAGTCTTCCAATGGGGAGCGCTTATGACCCAGCAAGTCCACTTCTGGGAATTCATTTGAAGGAAATAATGGGTCAAGAGAGCAAAGATGTATATACCGGGATATTCAGTTCCAGGCCGTTCATTATAGTGAACAACAGGGGCCTGCTTAAATGAATTATGGCATATTCATACACAGCAGCCATGAAAAACAATGATGTCACTCTTTAGGTATTGATATGGAAAGAGATTCCTGATACACTTGTTAAGGGAATCAAAGCAGTTTGCCACACTGCAGGTAGGCAGGGTTTGGGAGAGGACATGGAGGGTCAGGGTTGGGGAGGGGGACTCATTCCTGTTTATGGAGCAGCTGAAATTTATTGACTATGAACATTTATTACCTTGTGATTAGAAGAAAACAAGCAATAAAATGATTTCCGTAAGCAAAAATAACCTCAAAGATTCAGAACCATCCAGCTGGAAAGCAGTTGTTTGCAGGAGTCCTCTGGGCTTTCTGATGAGGACTTCCCTGGCATAGCTGACCTTCCTGCTCAGGAGCAGGCCCAGCATTCCCTCTTCTCCCTGCCAAGAAACTGGATGGAGGGACAACGCAAAAAAGGGCCTGGTAGAATCAGACAAAGTTTCAAACCACTGGCCAACATGACCTTCCATGTTCATTCATTCATTCATTCATTCATTTATTCATTCAACACATATTTATCAAGCTTGTGCTGTGTGTCTGGACTAAGTGATGAGAGCACAGCCATGAAAAAAATAGACAAAAATCCTTCCACTCAGGGAACTTATGTCTTAGTGAAGGCAGGCAGACAATAAAGAAGATAGATAATGTATGTAGTCCATTGAATGGTAATAAGTGCTCCCAAGAAAGAGAAAACAACAAATGGGAAGAGCGAATATGGGGGTGGGGTGGTGCAATTTAAAAAAGAATGGTCAGGGAAGCGTCTCTGAAAAAGTGGCATTTAAGTGACCACCTCAAGAAGGTAAAGGAGCAAGCCGTGTGGAAAGTTCAAGGAAGAACATTCCAGGTAGAGGGAGCATCAAGGCCAGCAGCCCTGGGCCAGAGGGTATGTTGAAGTATATAGAAAAGAGGCCAAGCAAGGTTAGCAAAGGGGAAGGGGGAGGAGATGCATTTGGAGCGGAAATGAGTGTGACAGCAGGTAGGACCTTTTCAGCCTTGGTGAGGCTTTGGGTTTTACTGAGAGAAATGGGAGCCAGTGCAGGGTTTTGAAGAGAGTAGTGACAAATACTTTTACAGGATCAGTTTGGCTGCTGTCATGCAAATAGGTCGAAGGGGAAAGGGGCGAGGAGGAAAGCTGGTGGACCGGGAGACAGGTGATGGGGGCTCAGACCAGGGTGGTAATGGAAGTTGTAGGAAATAATTAGCGACATAGTTCCTTTCTGCTCTGGCATTCTAGGTCCAGATTTCCCACCAAATCCAGAATTAGTTGTGGCAACCTTTTCTCTTTAGTGAGAAAAAGGTGTACAGGGTGTCCTATAGAAATATGCTTCTTAGCCCCTCTGAGCCCCAAACTGATCCCAGGGCCCCACCTGCCCTTCCAGCCTGTCAGCTCCAGGAAGGCAGGGTCTTTTGTCTGTTTGGATCACTGCTGTATCTCCAGTGCCTACAACAGTGTCTGGTGCTTACTTGGCAATGAACGAATGAACATAGAGTGCTGTGGAAGCGTAGAGGAGGGAGCAAGGAATTCAGCCAGATGGTGGGGGGAGGAGAGGGGTAGTGATGGGGGGCACATCTGACCTGCCTATTCAGCCAGACCCCTGGAGAGCACTACACAGGCAGAGGTGGGTCCTTTCCCTCTCAGCTTGGCTGACTGAATGTGAGTGTGAGTGTTGGCCACGTTATTGTTCGGTCATGGGAGCAAAAGAGAAGTGGCTGCCTTATCTTCCTGCTTGAGTAGGATTGCTCCCATCTTAGAAACAGGGAAGCCAGTCTAGCAGAATGGATAGAGTCAGGGTCCTGACTAGAGGCAGGAAGTAGGGACAGACAGAGTCCAGAAGGAGAACCAGAAGGAACAGTTTTTCACCCAGCCTCTCTTGTCCTCCTCTCTTGCCATCCCTACCCTCGTGGCACAACCCTCCTACCTACCCCAGGAGCTTCATTGCCATTCAACCATATGCCTCCCCAACTTCTCTGTTCTCCCTCCTGCTGAACCTTCTCCAAACTCTCCACCAGCCCTCTCCTTCCTTCGAAACCCATTCAGTGGAAACTCCCTTTATTCCTGAAACTATCTATAGCCTCCTTTCTTAGTGACAACCTGATTCGTTGCAGACACCAACACCCTTATTTCTGCTACAAAAGCCTCACTGTCCCTCTAGTTCAAGAGAAGGGCAGATGGGTTGTTTCCATCAAACCACAGGCACACCGTTTTCCTTTTATGTTATTCACAGGTATGCCACGAACCATTATTCATGTAATTTGGGGCAGGCGTTACAAAGATTTATCAAGCATATCGCCAATAAGATAAGCAAAGAACTGTTGTTTTATTTTGTACTTTCTTCTTCATTGGTCAGTCCAGATTTCTAGTTAAATATGGCAGATAGAATAAATACATTTAGTGCTATTTCCTCCCCAGGTCCCACTAAATTGATAGCAAAGGGATTTTGAAAAAAAATAATAAATTAAAGGACTCAGAGAATAACAGAGGAGACAGACAATGGCTACAAAATGTTGGAAGCTGGCAAGCAGATGGAAGAGGACAAGAGAGAAGGGAAGCCCAAGCTGGCAGTGGGGGAAGTGCAGAAGCAGATCAACTTGTTCCATAAAACCTCAAAAATGTTCAAGAATGAGGCTCACCAGATACTTCTGGAATTAGGGTATATTTGGACTGAAAACAAGTGGATTGGTTGAAAGTTTGAATAAGAAAATTTAGACTTGCAAATGCCTTCTTCCATATTGGTAGAACACCAGAGGTTTATGCTCTAGAGAGGCTGGATGTTGACACGCTAGCCTCAGATGAAGGCAGAGGTACATCATGGGAACAGGAAAACAAGGTGATCGTCTACGTACTGAACAGTGAGGCCTCCCACATCCTCTTTCCTCATTCAACTCCAAGAACACTGGCAGCCATTATACTGTTATCATCTCCTTTCCCCTGCAAGAGATTGGAGGCTTCCTCTCTTGGGGGTTGGATATGTGGATAGTCCCTAAAAAAGCCTAGAGAACTATACTGTGACCAGTTGAAAAACCTTACTACATTCTGCACACAGAATTCCCATACACTTTTTAATTCTTCACTCTTAAAAATGAGCTGACAACCGAGGATCACCAGACATTGAGGAAATCCTTTAATGTAAAAGACAGAGACCAAAACAAACAGAAAAATGAATCCAGAGGAAATAGACACAATGCAGAAAGCAGAAGAAAACGAAGCACAAACAACCTTAACATCTAGTGGCTTGCAACAACAGAGGGCCATCTTTTGCTCATGTCATATATTATCTGCATGTCAACTAAAGTTCTGCTCTCTGTTGTCTTCACTCCAGGATCTGAGCTGGAGGAGCTGCTAACTGAGGTATCAGCAGCCTCATAGAAAAGGAGAAAGCAAGATGTTAGAGTGATTCTCAAAGATTCTGCTCAAAAGTGGGACATATCATTTCCACTCACATTGCATTGAGCGAAACAAGTTATATGTCCAAATCTGATGTCAGCAGTGCGGGAATTATAACTCAAGTACATGGACAGGCCCAATAGACAGGGATAGCAAATATTTTGGCAATACAGAATCTACCAAAATCCATGAAGGAAAAACAAGAGGCAGTCAAAGAAGAAAAGAAGAGAGTTTATAAATGATCAATATGGGAACATAAACATTAAATAAATGGTTAGAAAGATAAAGTTGACAGCAAGTAGACAAAAAGAGAAATCAATGAAAAACAGAAAATTGGAACGCTCCAAGAGTCCAAAAATCGGAATAAAAGGAGTGCTGGAAAGAAGGAACAGAGACAAGAGAATAAGAAACTGTTAATGAAATAGTTCAATTGCATTTCTCAGAATAGAAAGATATAAATTTCTGAATTGAGAGGGCACCTCAGGTATCCAGCACAATAGATGCAAAAAGACAAGGCACATCTTTGTGCAGTTTTAGTACCCTTGACAAAGAGATCCTAAAAGGTTCCAGAAAGAAAAAATAGATGCATACAGAGTCTCAAGCAGCAGAAAGTATACAACTCCTCTACCATGCAGCAGAAGCTAGAATATAATGGATTAATGTCTTCAAATTTTTTAGGGAAAATAATTTCCAACTTATAATTTTATACTTGAATGACCAAGTATGCGAATAAAACAAAGACACGTTCAGACTAATAAGTTGTCAAAACATATAGTCTGCATGCACCTCTTCTCAGGAAGCCACTGGAGGATCTGATCCAATACAAGGAAGACTAAACTGAGGAATCAGGAGACAACATAAGAGGGAGGTGGAGGTGATCCCCAGGATGGTGGTAAAATGGAAGTCCCTGGCCTCCAGGCAGCCAAGGAAGCCAGCTGGAATGGATCACGGAGGGTTCCAGGGGAGGTGCTTCCTAGGACAAGATGTTTAGACAGATTGAGATGAGATTTACTGTTCTGGCAGACAGTTTGCCGATGAATTAGTTATAAGTACACAGAAAACCAATCAAACACACGCAAAAGTTAAGACAATTATTAATTCTGGGGAACACAAAAATTATTCAAGAGAAGACATGTAATCATAGGACACTTCAGGGCTCATAGTTATATTAATGTCAACACTGACTATTGATATAGCTGTATCAGGTCGATGGGAAGAGGGGAAGTGTTTGTGTATAGTCAAGTGGATGAGGAGACAGCAAAATCCCCGTCTTCTAGAATGGGAAGCCAATAGATTAAATCTAAACCTGAAAAATCAAGACATCCGTACATAATTTAGAAATATGGCGAAAAGTATTTTTCAGCTAAAAGGGATGAAAATATTTACCTCTAAGGAGTGGGGTACTGGGTATAGAAAGTATTAGGGCAGGGACCTTCTCTTTTTGTTGTTGTTGTTTATAGGCCTGTGCTTTGGAGTAAAAAAGAAATGTGTTCAAGTCTGGCATTTGTTATAAACCTTACACACTATGTACATTTATAAAAAGCTTTTTATATTTTATTTTCCTAATTAATGGTGAGATTGAATATCTTTTACCATGTTTATTGGCAACATTTGTTGTTCCTCTTCTGCAAATTTCCTGATCACATCCTTTGCCTATTTTTCTTTTGGGTGGTTTGCAGTTCTAAGCATTCATTTCCAGGAGTTCATTATCAATCATAGGTTCATACATCAATTCATGCAACAAATATTTATTAAACAAGGTACTGTGTGCTAGATGCTAGGGATACAGCAGGCAACAAGACAAGCCGAGTTCTTGTTCTCATGGAGCACACCTCGTAGACAGAGAACAAGTCAACCAATACACAGACACGCTGCTTTCTGATAAGAGTAAGTGCTCTGAGGAAAAGGGAAGAGGGTGACAAGATGGATTGTGAAAGGTAGGGCATGGCTTCTTTGGATTGGTCAGTCTGAGGAGGCCTCTCTGAGGAGGTGAAATTTGAGTCATCCAGGCCTCATGAGGATTTGGGGACAGATGTAGCCTTTCAGACAACAGGAATAGCAACTGTAGATGTCCTATTGCAAAAAAGCAAAAAGAAAGAAAGAAAGAATAAAGAAAACCATAGCGGATAAAAGTTGCCAATCATTTCTTTCAGTCTGTCACTTGTGTTTTAACTTTGTTTATGGTGCCTATTGTCATACAGACATTTCAGAATTTTGATGTGAGCAAATCTATCAATCTTTTCACTTAGAGCTTTTGCTTTTTGTGGTTTCTTTCAAAGATTTTCCCTACATCAATATTGTAACCATAATTTTCAATATTTTTATAATAGCTTTATACTTTATATTCTACATTTTATGCTTTTAATTTGTCTGTGATCTAATTCTTAAGTGGCGTGAAGAAAAAAGTTCTATGTTTTTCCTAAATTGCTTCAATACCATTTACTGAATAGACCATTATTTCCCTCCTGATTTGAAAGGACACCTTCATTAAATACCAGATTACCACATACCCATGGATGTGTTTCTGGTCTCTATTCAGTTGCTTTGTTTGGCATCTCCATCCCTGTGCTAAGTCTGATTATTAGGCCGGTAATCCTGCCTTGGGCCAAATTGGCTATTCAGGGCGCTTGTGCATTCTGATTGGCCTGAGTTTAGGCCACACCCACTGCCATCTATTTTGAATAGGACCTCTAGCACACACTTTTCATTCTGAAAAAATATAAAATATTTTGATATATGGTAAAGTAAGTCCAAGTCCCCCTTTTCATTGTTCTTCCCTTTCAAAATTGTCTTAGCTATTCTCGTACATTTTCTCTCACACGTGAATTTTCTAATCAATTTGTCAAGTTCTGTGAAAACTCCTGCTGGGAATTTGACTGTGATGGAATTAAATTTATGGATTAGCTTGAGAAGAATTCATATTGTTACAATATTGAGTTTTCCCACCCAGGAACATGTATGTTTCTCCATTTATTTAGCTCTCTTTAAATGCTCTTTAGCAAAATTTTATACTATTCTTTTCATGTCTGGCACACTTCTTGTTTGGGTTTTCTTTAGCTATGTTATAGTTTTGTTGCTTCTGTGAAAGAAACCCATTTATCTATTTTATTTCTAATGGGTTGTTGCTGTTTTCTATTGATTTATTGTTAAACAAATTTCATTTTTAAATAGTTTAAATTTACAGGAAAATTCCAAAGATAGTACAGAGAGTTTTCATATACCCCACAACTCATTTTCCCTATTTTTAACTATATTTAACAAATGACTATGGTACATGTGTTACAATTAACGAACCAATACTAGTACATTATTATTAACTGAAGTCCATGGTTTAGTCATAATTCCTTAGTTTTCCCCAATCTCCTTTTTCTGTTCCAGGAACCCATCCAGGGTACCATACTTTATTTAGTTGTTATGTCCCCTTCGGCTCCTTTTGGCTGTGCCAATTCCTCAGACTTTTCTTGTGTTTGGTGACCTTCACAGTTTTGAGGAGTGCTGGTCAGGTATTTTGTAGGATGTTTCTCAATTGGGATTTGTCTGATGTTTTTCTCTTAGACCGGGGTTATGAGAAAAACCCCGTTTTGGGGAGGAAGCGCAGAGGTAAAATGTCATTTTCATTCAACATATGAAGAGAATAATCAACACTTATCATTGTGGGTGTTGTGTGATCACCTGGCCCAGGTGTGTTTGCCAGGTCTTTCCACTGGAAAGTTACTTCCCCCCTCTCCATATTGTATCCTTTCGGAGGAATGACTGTAGTCAGTCCACACTTACAGAGAAGGGAATTGTGCTCGTCTTCCTTGGGCAGAGTATTTACATAAAATATTTGGAATTCTTGTGCACAGGAGATTTACCTCTTCTCCATTTGTTAATTTTTTAGTCATTTCTATCAGTATGGACTCATGGATATGTATTTTTATAATCCAATACTAAATTTGTTTTGTTGCTCAGATTTCTCCTTTGGCCACTGGGCACTTTTTCAGTTGGCTCCTTTGCTCCTTTGACACGCCCCCCCCCCCCCAAACAATGTGTGTGGTTTGTTTTGTTTTGTTTTTATTTGTTTTTGAATGCTTCCTTACTTTCTGATACTATGAGATTCTCTGGCTTATCATGTATAAGTCCTCTCCCAAATCAGCCATTTCTTCAAGGAGCCCTGGTTCTGGAGTGTTATTGCTTCTAGGCCCTCTCAGCTGACAGAACAAAGAAATAATTGTGTGTATACTAACTCATGGGTATACACACATCTATAAATATTTCTATATGTATCCATCTAGATCTGTACATCAAGCTAAACATGAGTTCACATTGCTGTCTTCAACTCTAATCCATTAGCACATGGATGATTCCAGCTTCCTCCTCTTGTCTATCTGTAAACTCTCACATCAATAAAGAGAAACCTGGTTTCCACCATCTGCTATCCATTCCTGTAATTGTTCAATTCCAATGTACATAGACAGTGGTATCAGAATTGTTAGCCCATACCCCTGTGGGAAACAACTGTATCAACTAGCGTATAGTGCGTATGTGCAGTTTCTTTTACCTTTTAGTCTTACAGACTATGCTGATTCCGAAGTTATTGTGGTCAGTACCTTTCCCCCTCACTGTCCTTCAGTTAGATTGTTTCATACATTTGCAATACTTTTAGATTCTTTTGTCACATTCTGCATTCCATCCTGGGATCCCCAAATTTGTATGTGTTAAGATTCCCTCTTTGTGCTGTAAAGTTCTATGAGTTTGGAAAAATGCAGAGTTGTATATCCACCATGACATACTATACAGATATTTTCACCTCCTGAAAATCTCCTGCACTTCACCTATTCAGCTCTTATCTTCTCCCTTTGAGCCCCTGGCAACCACTGATCTTTTACTCTAAGATTGTCGCTTTAGTTTTGCTTTTTCCAGAATATCATGTAGTTGGAATCATATAGCATGTAGCCTTTTCAGACAGGCTCCTTTCACTTAGCAGCATGCATTTAGGATTTACCCATGTCTTTCTGTGGCTTGATAGCTCATTTCTTTTTAGCACTAAATACTATTCCATTGTCTGGATGTACCAGTTTGTTTATTCATTCACCTATTAAAGAAAACCTTTGTTGTTTTAAGTTTTTGGTAATTATGAATAAAGCTGCTATAAACATTGATGTGCAAGTGTTTGTGTGGGCATAAGTTTTCAAATCAGTTCACTTAATACCTAGAAGTGCAAGTGCTGGATTATGTCAATATGTTTACTTTTGCTCGAAACTGTTGAGTTGTCTTGTGAAGTGGCTATATTATTTTGCATTCCCAGCGTCAATGACTGAGAGTTCTTATTGTTCCACATCCTCACCAGCAGTTGGTATTGTCAGATTTTGAATTTTAGCCATTCTTATAAGTGTGTAATGTCGTTTTAATTTGAAATTCTCCAGTGATAAATGATGTTGAGCATATTTTGGTCTGCTTATTGGCTATCTGTATATCTTCTTTAATGAGGGTATCTTTTCAAGTTTTTCACCCTTTTTTATTGTGTGTGTGTGTGTGTGGGTGAGTGGGTGCATGTTTCTATTTTGTTTGTTTGTGTGGTTTGGTTGAGAACCAAGTATGTTGGTTCTGGGGCCTTTTGGGAGGTGTTCCAGTACAGGCCCAGGTCAGCCACCACCTGTGACCGGCTGGAGGCTACTTGGTAGGAGCTACAAAGCGATCCATGATTGGTTGCTCTCTGTACTAGACCTGGAGGCTTATGGGAGATGCCACACTATGAAACGAGGACAGCTGCCATCAGTACTGGGTCTGGGGTACCTCTGCAAAAAGCCAAAACACACTGAGGCCTGCTGCCAGCTCCCAGCTCCCATAAGGATCCACCACGGATAAAGCCTCCGGCAGTATGATTTGGGTGTGGTGGGGTCTCAGTGAGTCAACAGGGTAGAGCAAGCAGAGCTCACCAGACCAATTCAAATTCAGATTTGGCCATAGGCCCGACAGTGGGTGTGGGGCTCAACACAGGAAAGATGGCGCCCGCCTGCTGGCTGTAGGTGAGAAGAATTCCATACAGGCAAAATAGTGACTATCTTCCAGCCCTCACTTGAAGCCACGCACCTCAGTCTACCCTCCCCCACATATGTCTCCGATGTCCCCCCAGTCACTGTCCCTCTGCTGGAGCCCAAGGTGAATGCCTGTGAGCAAGTGAGTCTGTGCGCAGACACTTTAAGAGGGTGGCTGGTTTTCCCACAGTCTTCTGTCCAACCCAGATGGTTGGAATCCCCACTGTTTTTCACAGCCAGATGTGGGGGCTCCTATTCCCAGCACCAGTACTCCTGGATGGGAAGCCTGGTGTGGGGGGCTGGGGTCCCTCCCTCCTCCGTGGGGAACCTTCGCGGCAGAGGTATCCCTCCCGATTTTCATCCACCACACAGAGGTTTGGGGTTAGCCTGTTCCACGTCTCCGCCCCTCCTACTAGTCTAAATGTGGCTTCTTTATATCCTTAGTTATAAAACTTTTGTTCAGCTAGACTTCAGAGGGTTCTCCAGGTTGATTGTTCTATAATTTAGTTGTTATTTTGATGTGTTTACAGGATGAGGCAAGCACAGCATTTACCTACTCCGCCATCTTGGATTGTTCTGCTTTCACCCATTTTTAATTGGTTTGTTTTACTACTTTTGCATTTTGAGTTCCTTGTATATTTTGGACACAAGTCCTTCATCAGATATGTGTTTTGCAAATATTTTCTCCCAATCTGTGGCTTACCTTTTGATTCCTCTAAGAGTGTCTTTCACAGAGTACATGTTTTTAATTTTAAGAAAGTATAACATGTTAATTTTTTCTCTTATGAACCATGCTTTTGGTATTGTATCTAAAAACTCACCACAAACTGAAGGACACCTAGACTTTCTCCTATGTTTTCTTCTAGAAGTTTCACATTCAGATCTATGACCCACTTTGAAGTACTTTTGTGAAAGGTGTAAGTTCTATGGTTAGGTTTGTTTTTGTTGTTGTTGTTTTTTTGAGGTAACATTGGTTAATAACATTGATAAGTTTCAGGTGTGCAACATTATAATTGAATATCTATATATACTATAGTGTACTCACCACCAAAAGTCTAGTTTCCATCTATCACCACACATTTGACCCCTTTTACCCATTTTGCCCTCCCTCCATCCTCTTCCCCTCTGGTAACCACCAATCTGTTCTCCATATCTATGAGTTTGTTTTTTTAATTTGTTTTGTTGGTTCATTCTTTATATTTTACATGAGTGAAATCATACAGTTTTGTCCTTTTCTGTCTGACTTATTTCACTTAGCATGACACACTCAAGGTCCATCCAAATTGTTGCAAAGGGTAGGATTTCACCGAGTAGTTTTAATATAATATAATATAATATAATATATATATATATATATATATATATATATATATATATATATATATCACATCTTCTTTATCCATTAAACAGTAGATAAATCAAGCTATTCCACTTCTGTGTATTTTTATGAAGAATGTAAAAATACTAATTAAAAAAGATATGTGCACCCCTATATTCATTATTTGTCACTTTGTTTCTTTTGTTTTGTTTTTTCCTCATGAGTATCCAATTGTTCCAGCCCCATTTATTGGAAAGACTTCCCTTTCTCCATTGAATTGCCTTTGCTCATATGTCAAAGATCAATTGACTATATTTGCATGAGTCTGTGTCCTGGCTCTTCATTCTGTTCTATTCATCTGTGTGTCTATTCTTTCACCAATACCGCACTGTCTTGATTAGTGTAGCTTATTACTTATTATCTCGATTACTACAGTCAGTCTTGAAATTGGGCTGTATGAGTCCTCCAACTTTGTTCTTCTTTAACATTATGTTGACAACTGTAGGTCTTTGCCTTTCCATATACACTTTAGTATCAGCTTGTCAATACAAAAATTACTTGCTGGGATTTTGATTAAGATTATGTTAAATCTATAGATCAAGTTGGGAAGAATTGACAACTTAAAAACGTTGAGTCTTCCAATCAATGAACACAGGGTATCTTTACATTTCATTTAGATCTTTGATTTTTTTTCCATCAGTTTTGTAGTTTTTCACAAACGGATCCTGTACATATTTGCTAGATTTATATCTAAGAATTTTATTTTATTTTGGTGCTATTGTAAATGGTAGGAATTATTGTGGGTCATTTTAGAAGCTGTCTACTACAAATTTTACAGGTAAATCTTTGACTACCCTACCCTTCCAAGTCCTTCTGTGGTTATTGGTCTAACCAGTTCTATTTCTTAGACAGTCTTGGTAATTTATTATTTCTTTGAAAGTTATTTCATCTAAGTTTTCAAATTTATTTGTAAAATAAAACAATCTTCTCTAAAGCTGAAGTTCATTCCTAGTATTATTTATGTCTTCTCTTTTTTTTCTTTATCAGAAAGAACATTTGTCTATTTCATAGCTCATTTCAAAGATCAAGCTTTTCTTGTATTTTCTTTCATTGATTTCTCCTTTATCTTTATTAATTCCTTCCTTTTACTTTTGTTTAGCTTATGTATGTTTTTCTTAGCTCTTAAAAACTTTATTTATCATCAGTTTGTTTGTTTTTAATAATTGTATTTAAGGCGATTCACTTTCCTCTGAGTACTACTTTGGCTATAACTCACCAGGTTTTTGTTTTGTTTTGTTTTAGTTTCAGGTGTACAAAGCAACATAATAGACATTTATACCCCTCACAAAGTGATAACCCCCCTTCCCCAAGGTACTACCCTTCTGACATTTTATGTAACTGTTACAATACCATTGACTATGTTCCTTATGCTACACTCCACCTCCTGTGAATGAACACACACACATATATATATAATAGTTGACAAAAATATGGAACGCTTCACGAATTTGTGTGTCATCCTTGTGCAGGGGCCATGCTAATCCTCTTTGTTTTGTTCCAATTTTAGTGTATGTGCTGCCGAAGTGAGCACTGTACCTCACCAGTTTTGATACATAGATATCTTACTGTTTTTCATCTTGCATTGATTTGTAATTTCCAATCTGATTTTGTCATTGACCAGGTTAGCAGTGTGTTTTTCTCTTCTTATTTCCAGTGGCATAGATTTCAAACCATTGTTTTGTTGGTAAATGTAATTTGTTTTGTCCCTGTGGCTAATATGTGACCCTCTATGATTTTTATTTGGAATTTGTTGAGATTTTCCTTGTGGCTTACTACATGATCCATTTTTATAAGTATTCAATGTGCATTTGAAAAGTGTGTGCATTTTCTGTTTGTTAGTACAAACACATACATGTTCAAGTTTACTAATTGTATTATTTAAATCCTATATGTCCTTGTTTAGTTAGTGTGTTAGTTAGTAAGTTAGTACCTGATGTGGCAACTTCTGCAAAAGTTATGTTTTTTACACTACAATTGTGGATGTGCAGATCTCTGTTTTAAACCTATGTTGTAAAGGCTTATAGTTATACCTTTGTGATGGCCTGTACCTATTATCAATGAAATAGCCTTAATATTTTTAATGCTTTTTGCTTTGAATTCTGTTTTATCTGACATTGATGTTGCTATACCGGTATTCTTTTTATTTGCACTTGAGTATATTTTTCAATATTTTTATTTTCAACCTTTTTGTGTTATTTTGTTTTACATATGTCTCATAAAAGTATGCATTTTATTTGTAAGCTTCTAAAGTTTGCCTGTACTTTAGTAATACACATACTAAAATATAGACATTCTCTGTCAAAATTCAGCGTTAATCTGATCTCTATTTTCCTTCCAAACAAGACAAGAAATTTGGTATGCATTTTCTTACCTCTGCTCCCTTTTTGTTATTGGGGTCCATGCTGCCACCCCAATCACTTCTTGTGTTGATACCTTCTCTTACAGATTTACTGATTTCTTTGTTCATTGTACCTTATATCCCACTTTTTGTGCTCAAATTAATTGTGTTCCTTGGTGCAATATATCTACTATTCATTTCAGAGAGGATTTGTGACTGATTACATTTTAGAGGGCTGGAATGTCTGAAAATGCCTTTATTTCACCCTCCTCATGGTCTCCTGGTATTAGGTACCAAATGTATTCCAGAATGGTAACGAATTTTTTTTAATATAGTATTTATCATTTCTAGAAAGTAGGCTATGAGAAGGAGTCTGTCAGGGATGCTCAGTCCATCATTTCACTCTCCCATGCCTGTTTCTTAACCCAGGTCTCACTAATAATATGTGTGGGCCAGGGCTGGGCAAACTGCCCGTCTTTCTTCCTTTTCTTTGCACCCCTGCCCCACCAGGAAAATCAGTCCGTTATCAGGATATCCATTGGGCCACCAACAAGTAGGTCAAGTGACTATGCATCACATATCAGGATAAGGGTGTGGATTGCTCCTCTTTCTCTTTCACCCATATAGCTGGTGCCATATGCTAGTGTAGGGACAGCTTTTAATCAGCCATTACTATTTTTTGTTTGTTTTCTTCTTCCATGAAACCAATAGGAGTGGGCTAAGATGTGAAATTTAGATTTGGCCTTGTGGTGGGAAAAGATCCCTCAGGATTCTAGGCTAGGCTGCACAATCCTGCCCGACATACCAGAGCTTGCACTGAGGTTTGAGGCCCAAAGCCCAGCTAACAATAAAGTGCTACTTCTCTTTCCTTTGCCATTGTTCTGTGTGGATATATCTCTCCTGAGGACCTTGGGAGAGCTGGCTTTGCTATGGGGCAGCATTTTGGTATTCCTGAGTCCCTTAGTCAAAATAGGACACTCCAGTTGCACTATATTCCCAATAGCTTCATGGTAATCTTAGTCTTACAGTTCCACTTCCTTAAAGATATGAAGAGTAAAACTGAATATGAATATGCCTTCAGTGCAGAAGACACGGGTGTCAATTTCAGCGTACCACAGCCCCAGGCAGGGCTATGGTATAAATTTGTAGAAGTTATGGGCTACACGGCTCTAGAGTGCTCCCTTCTCATCATAGACTATGTGAATGGCATCCTTGGAACTATGTACCGCAACCTTATGTGGTGTCTCTGCCCACCCCACCCCAGCTGCCTGTAAGGATGTTTCCCATTCCCTTTTCTTTTAGTGAATGACCCTATAAATGTCCATTGTCGTAACATTCCAGGTCTTGTCTTATCTTGTCATGGTGCCTTATCCCATGCTCCTTGAATTAGACCTGTCAGCTCTTTGACACCTGCTTGGGTTAAACTTGAGACTTAGACAGCAAACATGACCCAGATTATATAGATGGGAAATGGAGAAACCAGTGTTCTAAGCCAAGTCTATTTGATTCCAAAGCCTACACTCTGTCTAGTACAGGCAAGGAGCTGGAGGAATGCAGCTAGCAAAATGTCTGAGGCTTTGTTCCATCCCATGAAGGGCATGGTTATCCCAGAATCATTTTTTTTGTTTGTTTTTTATTTTTTAAATTTTATTTTATTAAATTTATTGGGGTGACAATTGTTAGTAAAATTACATAGATTTCAGGTGTACAATCGTTTTTTAATTTATTACATTTCCCCTAAGTCTCTACCAGGCAATCACTTAAGGTCTCTTCCAACTCTACCATTGGTGATATAGGATATATCTCTCTTCAGTTAGTGAGGCCTCTTTTGGTTGCAAATGGAATGCATCCAACTAAAACTGGTCTAAGCCAAAAAGGGACCTTGTTAGTTCACAAAAATGAAAAGCACAAGGGTGGTCTGGTCAAACAATGCTAGATCCCAGGCTCAAATTAAGTCTATCTTTTGGATGCCCATTTCTCTCTGCAGGCATCATTCCCAGGCAGACTCTTCTCACAGAGTTTCTGAAACTCTAGGCTTATGTCTTCTGGCTGATCAATCCCCAAAGTCTCTTTCCTTATGTTTTTATCAAAAGTTCCAGGGAGGATGTCTATTGGCCCAGCTGGGGTCACATGACTCTGCATAAACCAATCACTCTCTCCAGTGTGATGGAATGTTCTGATTGGCCAGGCTGGGTCATCTGGCAACCCTTGAAACTGATTCACATGGACTCACAGTGTGGGAAGGGTGGTTTCCCAAGAAAATTTGGGTGCTGTTATTAGAAGAGAAGGAATGGATGTTGAGCAAATGATAACAATGGTGTCCTGCATTTCTAATCTTACAGATGAGAAAACGGAGACCCAGAGAATGGTAAGGCCTAGCTTATGATTGTATGGCCTGTGTTTTGAGCAATTTAAAGTGACTTCTGCAGGTCAGCATTTATCAGAAGCTGCCTCCTGCTTTTGTCCCAGCATCACAGATGCCAGGACATCTCTGGTGGCAATTTTGAAGTTTTCAAGGCCAAGGGAAGTTGTAGGTCTCACAGAGTTACAAATGTATGCTGTGGGATAGAAATCAAGACACCTGCATCCTAGTCCTAGCTCTGCCACGAACTTGCTGCGTGAACTTGGGCAAGCTCACTCCTCACTCTAGGCCTCAGTGTTCCCATCTGTAAGGTGAGAGGGTTGGATTGAACGGTCTGAAAGCATACTATACATTGATGCTTTTGATCCACTCTTGGGGAGGGAGGGAGGGATGGAAGGACGGAGGGAAGGTGGAAGGCTGAGAGGAAGTCCCTCCTCTCCATCTGGAACCATGTGGAATTTCTGCAGTGGAGACATTTAACCTGACTTTAATTTGAGTTGAAACGTCTGATATTTCTGATAGTAATAACATGCCCTGGATGGGGCAGGGGGGAGCAAGGGCCCCTGAAAAGAACACCAAAACGCCCCCTCTGTACCTTCTCTTGAAGCACAGCCCACAGCAGGTGGGGGTCCCAGCACCAGGGCCCGGGGAAGTGGATGTTCCCAAGAAGCCGGGTCGGATGAATCCGTCCTGGGCTGGCAGGCAGCCATGCTGGCTGCATGGCTGGCTTTCGGCACCTCCTTCTCCCTTCAGCCTGCCCCATCCTGCCCTGCTAGGCCTGTTGGCTGGCTTCAGGCTGGGCCAGAAGCAGTGGAAAGCTAGGGTGAGGGCCAGGCAGTGGGTAGGGTATGAGGTGCCACCTGAGATGTCAGGCACATGCCCTGGCAGAGTCAAGAATGAAAGCGGTGTGAGCACATGTATGTGTTGGGGCGGGTGGGTGGGGCAGAGATGGTGGAACAGTAGCCATGGTGGCCTCTACTAAGTGTGCTCATCTCTTCCTAGATATCCGCCCACCTCCCAACTGGGTTCATCTTTCCACACAAGCATCTCCTCCTCAATGGGAGATGCCCTCGACTGCCACCCTGTCCTCTCCTGCTGAGACTCAGATGGTTCATCTTAACCCTTTTCTCTGGTATGAAGTAATCCCTAGCCCAGCGAGGTGCAGGGGGTGGGGTCACTCATTCATCAGGGGATGCAGCTAAAATTTCTCCACTCTTTTCACTGCTGGGCCAAGTGCACTGTATGAAAGTGGAAGTCCTGCCTTGTGTCTAACTTTGTCCCCTCATACTGTATTTATTCTCCTCTGGAGATAGCAAACTGCTGCTCACCAGCCACTACATAAATAGTGCCTGGAGCCAGTGAATAAATGGCGCCCTTGCCGCCCCTCCTCCAGGTTTTTCATCTCCCCCAGCCTCCTTTCCTGCCTTAATGATCCTTCTGTGATGGGGTGATGAGTGGGCACTGGAGAGCCCATGCTGACCGACTAGCCCAGAGCAGGCAGCCCTCCAATTACCCACAGCGCTCAGGCGAGGGGCAGGCAGGGGGTGGGGAGGGAGGGCTTTTTCCCCCCTTTAAATATATATATTTAAGCAAGGAAGCAGATTTCACTTTCAATCTTCTCTCCAAGAGATTGTTATAAACAAAAGCAGGTCTGGGGCAGGAGGAGGAGGGGGACGAGAGGAAAATGATTTGGGAGATTAAGGAGGCGGCCACGACAGCGTCCCCTTTTAAACCTCAATAAGGTTGTTTTTCTTGGTCGTTTTTTCCTCTTTCCCTCTCCAGCCAGCGTTACTTAAAAGGAACATTATGTTATCACAAATCAGATTTCCAAACATCATCTCCAGGTCACTGTGAACAGCTCAGCAATTTGGCTGCAGATTCCTGGAGAAGACGTCCCCTTTAACCTCAAACTCAGGAGGGAGCTGCCCCCATCACCAATGCTGGGGAAACCCTCTTGGCTGAGAGCAGAGAAAGGCAGGGCCTGGGGGCGAGCGGGGGCTGGGAGGGGGCTCCTGTGCCTTCAGGCAGGAGAGGGAACACCACTCACCACCATGCCACCCCACCTCCAGACGCCTTAAAGGGGCAGCTGGGGCATCTCACTGCCCGTTGGAGGACATCCTTGGTTCTGCTGGGTGGGGGCTGGACCCTGGTGGGGTAATGTGGGTTTCATTTTTCCTGTGCCATAAACTTGGGGCTTATCAATGCCACAGAGCTGCCAGGGGAGATTAAAGTCAAGGCTGGCGCCCTAGTTGCAATGCACAGTGAGAGACCACAAGTATTCCAGCCAGGACGGTGCAGGCTAAGGTGAGATAAGGGTGAGGCAGCTGAAGGGCTTCTGGAATAGTGCTATTCCCCCCATGGTCTGCTCCCTCTGGCCAGGTAACAAGGCCAGTCTTTGTCCTCAACCCTACTCTGCCCTCTGAGTATACAGCAAAAGTTGAGAGGAAAAGGTAGGAGAAGGCAGGCTAGGAGGTGTCTGAGGTATGTAGAGCTGAGCTGCAACTACGGCAGGAAGGATTTGGGCTAGGCACAAAGGATTTCCAAACAGTGAGGATTTGAAACTGGTGGAGTAATTTTTCTCACAAAGAACAGAAGTGAATCAGTGAACTGTAAAGAGTTGGTGATTTTGGCCTCTACCCCATGGAAACAGCTGAGTGACAATAATTGGGATTGGAGTTCCTGCATGTTATGTGTGTCCTCCACTGCCATAGAACTGAGCCAAGCACAAAAGGTTAAATTCCAGGTCCTCAAGCCAAAACATTCTTTCAAGGATCCTACCTCCATTAACATGTGTGTACTTCCCAATAGCCCTGGGGTGCAAGAATTAGGACCTCCATTGTGTAGATGGAAAAACAGAGGCTCAAAGAGAAAGTGGCTCATGAAGACCACCCAAGGAGGGGGTTGAAGAGTTGGAACTGGAACTGCGATCTCCCGGCCTTCACTCCCAGGCTCTTTTCTTTGCTCTTGCCTTTTGGGTGGACCTTTGCAGGCCAGCCCTTGCTCCAAAGACTTCCTAAATGAAGCAGGTGACAAAGCAGGTCCAGGAGTGGGCTCTCGGTGTTGAATGAGGTAGAGGTAGTGGGATAGTCCAAAAGACCAAGAATGGCCCTGACGATGTGGAACCCAAAGAAAGAGTTCCATAAGCAAGGCCAAAGTCAGAGAGCTGGCAGAGAGGCCTGCAGGGAGGCTGAGATGCCAGAGGTGGCTGTAAATCGGGACGACCCGGGGCTGGGAGTCCTTTGGCAGCATTCACCAACTCTTTACAGTTTACTGATTTGCCTGGCGAGTCAGTGAAGTAAGTTCACCTGGCCCAGGTATCAAGGGCTTTGGTACCCCTATAATCACTCTGTGGCCTTGGGGTTGGAGGAACCAACGGGACTCATTAGAGCCAACCCAGGTGTCACAGCTGGCCGAGAGCGCCTCCCTCCTGAGCATTGTAGTTTCGTGCCCCAGCCGGTGCAGGGAAAGGAAAAGCAGCTCACACGTACGAGGGGCCAGGCCCTTACACATCGTGATCCCAGAGATTCCTGCCAACAGTCCTGGGAGGTGGAGACTTTGTTCTCCATTCCGTGATGGGAAAATGAGGTTTTACTTGTAAAGGAAGGCACTTGCACAGGACTCATCAATAATTCTGCACAGAGGCTGGATTCGAACTCAACTCTATCTCACCAAGACTCATGGTCTTTCTGCTAAGCTACGGTCTCAAGTGTGCAGTTGGAGACACCTCAGGGGTCAGGGGAGAAAGTGCCCACCACAGGCCCCTGGGGAACTCTCATTTTGGGGGGCTCTAGGCCTTCGGTCCTCCAGGTTCCCCACTCTGAGGGCCCTCAGACTCTCCAACTGCTGGGGTCCTGGGCAGGCCAGACACCAGCAGCTTCAGGGGCCTGGGGGTTTAGTTGAGGACAGCCTGCCACCCCCATTTCCAGACTCCCCCTTCCTCCTAGGCTCCTTTACTCTCCCTCCAGAGCTGTCAAACTCAGCACCCCCAGAAAACTGTCCCAGGCGAGGGGGCACTGGAGGGGCATTCTGCTTTGCTCCACTGACTCCTGGGCAACTGGCCTGGCCACCCTTCTGCCATGTTCCTTTGGGAAGAGAGTTGCAGGCAGCCTTGGGTAGCTGATGCTCGACCCGCCACCCCCACAACCAGGCGGCTTAGCCATCAACACTGAGCATACAGAGGCCTCTCCCTTGCTTGCTTTATTTATCTTGGCCCAAGGACGATGCAGTCCGGATCTGAGGGGAGGATGGAGAGGCCATTTCCAATATTTCCTCCCGGCCTCTCTATGCCCCTGAGATGCCCCTTAGTACCCGGGAGGAGAGGGACAGAGGTCAACGGTCTGAAAACAATAGCTTTAAGCCGGGGGGGGGGTGAGGGAGAGAGAGGGCCCAGAGCCCACAAACCCTGTGATGGGCTGGCAGGTACTGCACACCACCCCAGGCCATGTGGACAGGCAGGGAGGGCCAAGGACTCAGATCTTAGCCCCTCAGCTGAGCCCACCACAGGCCCAGCCTCAGCTATGGGTAGATGGGGGAGGGACTGACCTCCCTCCCAGGGCCAGAACTGCACAGTGGTGCAGAACCGCCAGCCCTGGGAACCAGTGCAAACGGTCCTCTGTCCAGGCCAGTAGGAGGGGGGGGCTCGCAGGTCTGCCTGGAGTTCCAGGAAGCTCCAGGCTCGTATTTCAAGAGCCCATTTGCCTCAGCAGAGCAGCCCCACCACGGAGCTCCCAGCCATCCCCCTCTCCAGCTTGTTTGCACTGCTGGAATCCCTGTCTCCAGTTATCATGTCCCCCGCCACACCCAGCTCTGTCCTTCAGCCAAGCCACACACATGGAACTGCTTTCATCTCCTTCCTTGACTGGGCCTGCCCTTTCCCAAGGGCTCAGGGACTTTGCTCCTCTGAATTCCCTCCAGTGTGTCTCTATCACCCTCATGCCCGGGATGCTCAGCTGCACAGTGGCCTCAGAGGAGGGGCGGGAGTCTTGGGGGCTGCAGCCGGCTGGCCTGCTCCCCAGGCTGGACACAAACACTAGGGAGGGGAGGACGTTTCCTGTGTCTCTCAGCCTCCCTCCTTCCTTCAGGCTCTGCAGGGGCCTGAGGTGGTGGAAGTGGGGGTGGGGGAGTCACCTTACTTCAGTCAGCAATGAGTCTAAGCAGCTCCAATATGGAAGACCAAAGGGGTCTGAGTTGGTTCCTGCCCATGAGGGTCTGGCCGACCAGTAAAGAGGTCATATTACTAATAATAGCAATAATACCACTGTGACAGTCCTTCCTTTGTGGCAGGTACTTCCCTATGCACTGCACACAGATTAATCATTTCCTCCTCACAAGGACCCAATGAGGCAGTAACTAAAACTATGTCCATTTTACAGATGAAGAAACTGAAGCTCAAAGACATCATGAACATTATCCTAGGAACTAAGGAATGTCAGAGTTGGGGCTCCGTACCCAGGTCAGCTGATTCCAGAGCCTGTGCTCTCCACTGCTACACTGAATCTGGCTAGAAAGCTCAGTGAAGGTTTAGAGGGAGAAATAGGTCCAACAAGACAGCTCCAGGAAGGCTTCCTGGAGGAAGCCACATTTTCTTTTTCTTTTTCTTAATTAGTTTCAGGTGTACAAAACAATGTAATAGTTAGACATTTCACCCCTCACAAAGTGGTAATCCCCCTCCCCCAATCCATTGCCCCTCTGACATGGTATGTAGCTGTTACAATTCCATTGACTCTATTCCCTATGCTGTACTCCATATCCCGTGACTATATATATATTAAATTATAGTTGACATACAATATTATTCAGCTTCAGCTTCAGGTGTACAGTGCAGAGGTCAGGCATCTACACCGTCCATGAAGTGGTCTCCCTAATAAGACAAGTGCCCATCTGACACCCTACAAAACCTTCACATTATTGATTATATTCCCCAAACTGTCTTTCATATCCCTGTGGCAATACTGTAGTTACCAATTTGTGCTTTCTAATCCCCTCACCTTCTCCCTCATCCCCACCCCCATTCCCATCTAGCAACCCTCAGTTTTCCTCTATATCTCTGAGACTATTTCTGTTTAGGAAGCAGCATTTTCAAAGAGCCTCACAGGGAACTTGAACAGGTAGAGATGTGGGAAGACATGCCAGGTGAAGGTAATAGTGGGAGCAAAGAACAGGGAATAGGACATTGTAAGCCAGGTTCAGAGAAGACAAGGAGCTAAGCATGACGAGGACCAAGGGCAAATGGTGGCCTTGGGAGGCACGGCTGGGAAGACGATAGGTCCTCTGGTGTCAGCTTCAGGGAGGGGTAGAGCCTGGTTTGAAATCTCCTGAGGCTTTGGGGAGAGGCTACTGTAACGATCCTCTTCTGTTCTGTGGTGGCGGCAGTGGGGAGGTGTGGGGGTGGCTGCAGATGGCAGAGATAATGGATTGACAGGACCTGGTTCCCAAATGGATGCCAGGTGTGAGGAAGAATGAGGAGGCCACTGAGGGGTCGGGTGGACCATTTGGTTCAGGACATGGGGAGTCTGAGGTGCCTGTGCGGCATCCAGCAATGAGCCCTGTATGGCAGAGCAAAGGGGGGGGGGCCTCCATGGCTGCAGTGTAGAGTTCATGACTTCCAGGGGTGAGAGGTGGTGCTGGGAAGGAAGGCTGGAGCCCTGAGTACCAAGTTAGTTCGTTAGCACTTGACTCTACAGGCAATGGGGCGCCCCTCAAGAGTTTTTGAGCAGGGGAGTCATGCAATCAGATTTGCATCTTAGGAAGGTCCATTTGGCCATATCATCAATATTATCAATGTCAAGGACAGGTAGTGAGGAGAGGCTGCTTCGGGAGGAGGCCTGAGGAAAGACAGTAGGCATGGAAACAAGGGGACAGACGCGAGACATTCTGATGGTAGAAAGGGCAGGACCCGGACAGTGGAAGCAAGGTGAAAAGAGTAAGTGACACAGCTGCTATGGGGACAGAGCCCCAGAAAGCAGTTTCCAGGCTCTCGGCCTCATGTGGAAAGGTGTTGGCTCAGGTAGTAAATGGCCATCAACTGTGATTGCATGGCCATCAGCTGTGGCTAGTTGGCCGTCAGCTGTAACCAGTGAGCCATTGGCCACTAATATAACTGCCGTGGCTACGCTAGCAGCAAAAATGAGGGCTAGCAAGAAGATGGCAGCTGAGCTAGCAAGTGCGGATTGCAGACAGGCGGATGCCGCCAGTGAGAATATAGTGATATGACTCCCCTCTCATGGCTCCGTGGGTGTTCCTTTTTGGCCTCACCATATCCTGCGTTCTCTTGTGGGGAGCGGGAGCTGAGACCCCGCTGGCCGCCCCGCACGACAGCTGCCATATGGAGAAGCAGCAAGCAAGAGAGTGAGGCCATCCAGAGGGAGACAGGTGCCCACCAAGGCTGCGGCAGAGAGAAACGGGGTGGCTGGAGCCAGGGAGAGAGGCGAGGTGCAGCCTGTTGCTCCCTCTGCACTTGTCTGCTCCCCTGGAGGCCCTGGCCACAGGCTTTTGTTTGAGGACAGAAGAACTACTTCCAAAGGCAGCGCCTCCCTCTTGCCACAGGTTATAAATCTCCAGGGCCAGACACCCGACACACACACCTGCCGCAGGCCTGGGCTTGGCAGCTGGGCCGCCAATGTAGGGGGCAGTGCTTCCCAAGGACGGGAGGCTTTCCAGGCTCTGTTTCCAAAAGAATTCCCGGCTGGTGAAACACCAATAAAGGAGGGGGAGAGGAGGCCATGCATCCCTGAGCAGGGCGGCGTGCAGTAGGGTGAAGGGCCAGGGAAGGGAACAGATGGGGGTGGTTCATGCAAAGGAGCAGGGCTTGGCTGGGGAACAAGGCAAAGAAGGGGTACACAGGAAGGTGGGGGCCAGAAATCTGGAACAAAAGAGGCTCCTTTGGGCCTCAGACCTCTGATGCAACATGTGCTTTTCCCAGGGGCCACGCTGGCCGAAGTCAGTGTGGGGCCAAAGCAATGGCCAACACCCCCGCCCCCCACATGCAAACATAGACTGAGATCAGCTCAGAGCTGGAAGGACTTTGGCAAATGCTTGTGTCCAATCCCAAGACATGACAGCTGGGGAAGCAGGGAGTGCAGAGGGGGAGCAACTGCCCAACTCTACAGAGCCAGGCAGTGGCAGAGCTGAGATCATAGCCCAGGCCTTTACCACCTGGGCCCAGGCTTTCTGGCACTAAGTTCCGCCTCCCAATGAAAGGAGATGACAATAGAGATGAAAATATCTTGGGACTTCTCTATCCCCACTTGGCGAGAAATCTTCCCCCCTCTAATTTGCTGGGGACAGAGGGTGGACTGCAGCAGCGTAATTACCAGGGCAATTAGACTTTGGTGATCTTGGATGGATTGAACATGACAGACTTGGGAAAAGTGTGGACAGAGGCTAAGAGGTCATCCCGAGGGGTAGAAGGCAAGTTGCAAGCCATTGAGGGAAACTGGGGCACCTGACTGGAAGATGGCAGGATACCTGACTGGAGTTTGAATGGCCATAGAAAATGGCTATAAGCTGGAAGAGAAGAGAGGAGGAGAGGGCAGGCACGGGGACAGGGAGGTCAAGGTGACTAGGAGTCCTCAGAAGAGTGACACTTGTTTCAGGCGATAGCTGTAAAGGGGCCACGTGACATCGGGTGTCCAGGGAGCTTGGTCTGATCTGAACTCCAGAAAACTGCCCAGAGATCCAGATTGAAAGACTGGCTTTCTCAGAGGCCAGGGAGGCTGGAGAGAGACACTAGGTGGCCATACTGTGGGGACCATCTTTAGATCAAAGGCGTCTGAGAGGGAAGTTTGGAATTGGGCTGGATGGGCAGGCGGTGACATCGCTACACTCTCTTTGGCTCTGACAGACTGTGGGGGCTGCAGACAAGGGTTAGTAGCCCACACTCCCTTTGGTGCATGGACAGGAAATGGGCATGCACATTGCACGCATGTGCCCTCACTTACATGCATTCCTGGGAAAACCCACACACTCTCTGGTCAGGAAGAAACCTCCTGACCCCAAGTGTCAGAGGCTGTGATGCCTCCAGGATAGCCCTAGCCCAGAACTCGGGGGCCCTGGGCTGGGCCACACTATACAGGCCCCTCACTGACCTGGTATCTTGGACCTCATTTCTGCCATTCCTGCCACACTGGGTTTCCTACCTGCTCCCCCCAGTAGCCCACGTCCTCTGCTGCCCCAAATGGTCCCTGCCAGGGGACTTTCTGGCCATTTTGTTGGCTCCTACAGCAAGCTCTGTACTGTAGCTCATGACCACTCTGCCATGGCCTTCCCAATCCTTTTTGTGTCTTGCCCTGAATTTGGCTGCAGTCCTCTGCAGTGAGCTCACCACCCAGACCCTTCCACTGCCCCGAGGAGTTTCCCTTAGGAGCTCCCAGTTCTTAAGCATTTTCTAACCTGTCTGCTAAAGTCTCCCTTTCTGATGCCCCAGTGCATACAGTAGGTACTGATGCAAGCTTGTTGATGGTGTAACAGAGATGGAAATAAGGTTCAGTATCTCTAGATCCCCAGACCTTAACTGCTGGCAGCTGAAAGATTTTGAAGGTGCCAAGCGCTGGCCAGATCACCTGGCCTTGGCACATATGCCCTCCGGGAGGGTGGCAGTGGTTAGGCCTGATCCAGAGGATGATGCAGAGGGTAAGGCACAGAACAACTTACCATCTCCTGCTGACTGGTAGGAGCAAAGACAGAGCCCCGTTGACTCCAGTGCTTTGTTTGCAGGCTGCCAGGCCTACCCCAAGGTTGTATTCGGAGTCAGAGGTAACCACAAGCCAGCCAGTCATCCTGTTTGAAGAAGTGTCTACAGTGTTTGGGGAGACATAACAATATGTCCTTTGTCTTTCTCCTCCTTCTCTCTTTTTCTCCTTCTCACTTTCCCTGTTCTCTAGTTCTTTATGTGGCAATTTTCTGGCCCTCCTCCAAAAAGGGGGGGGGAAAAAAGAGGCCACCAAGTTAGGCTGAAGAGGTAATTGGGGCAGATCTGTCTCTCTTGTGAACTGGCTGGCCCCTGGGACCCAGGATGAAGGCAGAGGCAGGGGACAGGGGTCCGTCTGCCTCCCTGCAGGAAAGGTTCACAAAGCTGAGTCCATCTCAGGCGCTGAAGAACTAACGGCCTGGACCCTGATGTGCTCCCGGGGGCAGAAGAACACCATGCTGGTTTGCACAGGTACACACCCGTGCAGGAGCAGAGGGAAGGAGTCAGTGGCACCCCAGGTCACCTGTCAGGCCCAGGCTGGGCCAGAGGCCTTTCGATGCCAGTGTCAAGCACTTGGGTTCTTCCTTGGGACTCTGAGCTAGGCAAAGTAGTCCAGAAACAGAGTCCCAGCACATCCTCTACCCCGATGTTGACAGTGGGAGAAAACTTTCAGCCACATAGTTCTGTGCTCACCAAGTCCTCCAAAGGTCATCATATCCCTCCTCCAGTCTCCAAACTAGAAAATTTTCTCCCAACCTGGTAGCCAACCCCTTCCTGCCAAGCTCACACGTTCCAGTCTCGGAAGGGCCCCATGAGGCCCACACTCCAGCAGCACTGGCCTTCGGCTTGGGAGCCATGCTTGGTGGCTTCTGAGAGCAAGACTGGGGATCCTCCAGGGAAGGTGAGTAAGAAACCACATGGTATAGCCAGTGGGGCACCTGGGGGCCCAGGGCCCCTCTCTGCTGAGGATTACTTCAGCGTAGGGCCTTCATGGCTCCAGAGAACTGCCCTGGCCTTTCTGGCAGCCTGCCTGCATCTCAATTTCTAAGCAGAGCCCGGGGTCTAGCCTCAGGAGCAACCCGAGTTCCAGCCCAAGGCCTTCTGAGAGCTGCAGAGTAAAGCAGCCCCAATCAGCCTTTGGCTGCCTTGCTTCCTGCAGGTGGAGAAATCATCCTATTTATCCCCAAATGGATTTGTCTACTCAAACAACAAACAGACACAGAAACACACATGGAGTCACAGGCACATTTGCAAAAAACAGATCTATAGACACACAGAATCAGTCTCTCTCTGTCTCTCTGTCTCTCTGTCTCTCTCACTGTCTATCTCTGGCTCTGGCTCTTACCCCCTCTCTTTCTCTTACTCACCCTTTCCCAAGGCCCCCTCCTTCCTGCACAGCATTTATCAAAGTGGCCTGACCTCGTGTTGTAAAAATATACAGCACGGAATGAAATCCACGTTAAACTCTCTTCTAAATATATTCAAATAATAGGAATTCTCATCTGCCTGATCGAATTTGCTGCTTGATATTAGAAGCATGCCAGGCTCTTCTGGCTGAGCTTGGGGCAGGGAGGGGCCGGCATTCCCTTGGGTGGGTGGGGCCGTGGTGAGAGGGGGTCTTCGTTCTGGCCAAGAGACCTTGCACGGCCACCTCAGCCCACAGCCAGTGCAGTCCACTGACAAACGCCGACAAGTGCAGACAAACCCATCACTCCTCTGGCCCACACAGCGCCTCATTTTGTCTGGAAATCCTGAGCGTCTGCCCCACTCCAGTCAACACCAGGGCTCACACGCCATCCTGCAGTTACTCCCAAGCTTTGTTAGCACCCATCTCCATGGCCCACAGGACCAGAAACTCCTTGAGGTCAGGGGCCATATCTTCTATATTTTTGCATCCAAAATGTCCTGGTACAGAGTAAAAGGTTGGGCAAACATTTTTGAATGGCCAAATTTGTTCGTTCATTTATTCATTTGTTCAATCTATATTTATTGAATCCTTAGTATGTGCCCAGCACTGATAAGCATTGGGAACAATAATGAACTGGCCCTGTCACAGCCAGCTCTAGGAGGAGCTGCCCTGGGTCAGACTCCCCTCAGGGAGTCTTCATCCTCGCACAGCAAATAATAGGACTGGCTAAATCTTAGACAGCTTTTCAGATGACAGCATCTGCCTCATCCTGGCTTGCTCAAGACTTGGATGTGAGGCCGCTGGCTCCCTGGGACAACACTGGGCAAGCAGAGAAGGGGGAAAGCCAGGGGTCAGGCTGGCAGTGAAGGCAGCTTCCAAGTGGATAGTTTGGTGCCAAAGGGCAGGGACTGAGTCAATAGTGGGCCCTGAGGTTCCAAGAGGAAATGACTACTGGATATTAATCAGATGGGGACCGGAGCACCAGGGAGTCTGCTATAGGTGATCTAGTGTCTGGGAGAGCAGTCATCATCTACAGAGGGCCCCCAGGGTGCAAATATGGAAGAATGAATCTGTTGGTACAAGCTGCCTTGTGCTGGTAAATGTTTAATAACTTGGTCACTGGGAGGGGAAAAAGCCCTGATTTATATTGTTTGCCAATTGCCGTGGTGTAAATACTCCCAGAGTGGCTGAATTCAAGCTGTCAACATGACGTCTCTGAATGTGGATTTGGGAAGAGATATGCACCAGCAGGGCTCATGAGCCACTGTGAACCTTGCCCTGGTCTAGGGTGAGCATCAGGAGCTTAGTTCTACAGAGGGTCTGGCCAGAGGCTAAACAGCAAAACGGGGCTGTGAGCCAAGGGACCCGGCGTGGGGAAAGCGCCGATGCCAGGGGCAACCTTGGAGCCCCATCAGCAGGCAGTGCTAGGAAGACAGGAAAGGCGAATGCCAGCACATGGAGGACGAGTGGTGAGTGAGGCTGAGTAAGTCATACGGCCTCTGCCAGGATTGGCTTGGAGATCTGCTGGCTGATTTGATGCCTGCAGAGGCAGGAGAAAATGAGTGGGTTATGGCGGGGGTCGTGGAGAAATGTTAATATGTTTGATCCTTAAAATAATAACACACCTTTATGTAGTGCTCCCCTGTGTCAGGCCCTGTACCAGCATTTTGCATGTATCAGTTCAGCCGATCCTCAAAACCACCTGGGGAATAGGTTATTATTATTATCTCCAAGTTTACAGATGAGGAGAATGACAGACAGGTTAAGTAACTGTCCCAAGTCACATGGCAGTCTGGCGCCAGTCCACTCGCAACCACTGTGTCATATTGCCTCTAGCTGTACTTCTCTAATGGAATCTTCTGAAAGTGGACATCTTGCCTAGGCCCTCAGTACCCGACAGAGCTCTCTAAATGCTTTCTCTCGCTCATTTCGCTACCACCTACCTGCCAAACAGGGCAGTGGTTCCTGCTCTCTGGGCCTATGGCCACCTACGCCCCAGCAGACTCAGTTCTCAGTTTTATTCTTTGTGACGTTGGGACCTATGATGGTGATATGTGTGTGTTAAGGTGAGGGGTGGCTAAGCATGGGTGGTCTTTGGAAGAGGGAGGAAACTTTGTCTGGGAGGAGGAAAAGGGGAGGAGAAAGAGGAAGGTGGAAGAAAGGGAGGAGAAAGAGATCAAGCAGAAGAGGGTGGCACCTCCAGGCCTGGACTTGGCAGAAACTGGTCTCTGAGCACGGCTGTGACCCCTGTACACGCTCGGGGCAGCGTGAGGTGCGACTTGCTGAAATGTAAACAGGAAGACAGGATATGGGCTTTGTGGGTAGCTGTGGAATTAGTTATCACATACAGTGTGTATGTGCGTGCGTGTATGCATGTGCGTGTGTGCACACACGCGCATGTGCACACAGATCTGCTCACATGCCCGTATTCCAAAGAATGACTGTAGCCGAGTGTGATCATCTAGGCACATTTGTGGGAATGTGTGACTGTGTGTGTGAGAAATGCTGACATCCCTGACTCCTGGAATTTCCCTGGACTTCTGGAAAAACCCCAGCAGAGAGGCTTGGCAAGGGCTTCAGGGAAGCTCGGAGGGGGTGCTGAGAGGGCCATACGGGCTCTAGGAGGGGCTTTCCTCTGGGCCAAGGTCACTGGCCCTCCTTCTGCCCCTACGAATCCTCAGTCTCCCTTAAGTGCTTGAAGAATGAGGAGGTGGATATTTCCTGTGAGCCTTACTCTGCGAAGGGAACAGACAGACCACTGAGGACAAGCTCGTGAGGAAGCACCTGGGGTGGGCACCTGGCCTGGCCTGGCCCACTCTGGGCTGTCACTGTTATCTGTTATTGCCAGTGGCCTGAGAAGCATTTCCAACATCCCTTCTCTCTCCCAGGAAGAAAGGGCAAGGCTTCTACAGTCTGTTGAGATTCCAAGTTTTAACCCAGGCTTCAGCAAGTACCTGCTTTGGGACACTGGGCCAACTCCCTCACATCACTGAGCCTCCGTTTCCGGAATGTCATCTACACTAGAGGGAGGAGCACAATCTGGGTCATGCGCACTCCCTCTTTCCCCTTCTCTGTAGTCAGGTGCTGAGAGCAATATCGTCTCAAGTCCAGAATCTGGGGATCCAGATGCTCTCTCTCAGGGCATAAAGGATCAAGCAGGGTCCTCTATCCCCTGCTGGAGCTGTCTTGGACTCTCCTATCAGTAAACGAATGACAGGCCCTGAATCCAATGGCTGAGTCACAGCCCGCCTCAGTCACACCCACTGACTGAGGTTAACATAGCATCCTTTGTCCATGTGCCCAGAAAGCTCTCTAGGGGCACAGATAACACCCCTTCTGACATTTTTGGCAATACAGGGATTTTAAAACATTTACCCAGAAGTTCATACCACAGAAAACTTAAGACGTTTCATCCCATAAGTCTAGATGCCATATACATATATACATTGAAGCCGGACTTCATAGAAAGGCCGATTTGGGGACGCAGGTACTCTCTTAGTCCCCATTCCTCATCCAAGCCCATTGACCCTAGGGATGTTTTTGTCCTGTAGCTGAAGTGGGATTTGATGATTTTTTAAAAATCAAGCTAGCCTGGGTCAGATGTCTGGTCAGGAACACTAGGGGGCCCTCAATGTAGCTAAGGCTGAAGTGCCTAAAGAGAGGGTGGGGTGTCTGAGGGCAAAGACAGGAGGTGATTGTGGAGTGCTCAGTGGAAATAGTCCCGCTGAGCCCCAGGGCCTTGGGCCCTGCCCCTGCCACTCACCACCGGTAGGACTGTGAGCGAGACACTTAGCCTTTTTGGGCCTCGATTTCTCCATCTGAAACATGAGTGTCTAGGCTGTTGTGGGTAATGACAGAGCTGACGCACGTGAAGCATTTTGCAGACCACAAACACCATGTATGTGTAGACAGAGCCGGGAAAGGAGGACTGCCAAGCCTCGCTCTGGGCCACCTTGGTGTGGGGCGCACAGTGACACATGTGAGCTCCCTCAGTAGCCTGTGAGCTCCTTGGGAGGCGGGCTGGATTTCCTGCTCATCTTTGCACTGCCCAGCTGCCGAGCACTGGGCAGAACACAGGCACTCAGGCAGTGTGAGTGACCCAACAGACCATCTCATTGGCGTCCTCACAGCAACCCAATGAGAGTCATTATTTCCATCCCCCCATTTTACAGAGCAGCAGAGTGAGTTCCAGGATGGTGAATGGGTTTGCCTAGGGTCACACAAGCAGTAGTAGCCAAGAAGGGATGCTGTCTGTGTGACACAAGTCCTTTCTCGGTCCATTGCACCCCTCAGCCTTTTTTACAGTTTACCCTTTGTGTGCATTCCTGACTAGCTTTCTGCTACTAGGGAAGGTCTCTGGATCAAATGGAGAGCCCAGGGGGCAGAGAGTGGCAAGAGGTATGGGTGACAAAAGTTCAGGCCACTCTTGCCTTGAGTTAGATGTCACCCCTGGCTTGAGCTGAATCCCAGCTGTTCTGTTGCCCATAAATGACCTTGGATTTCCAAGCCTGCTAACAGTGGTAAACATGCATGGCGGGGAATTAGGGGGTGATGAGATGTTGGGAGAGGGAGAAGTATGGGAAGGGTAACTGCTAAGAATGTCAGAGAGAGGCCCTTTGGCTTTCCTTGATTACCCACTGTATCTAAAGGTTCTTACTCTGAGGAAGTTCTTCCTGGTGTCTAGCTGAAGTTCTTGCTGCTGTCTAAGCCCATTCTTCTAGTGTTGACCCCTGGACTTTTATACAAACCAGTCCTCACTGTGCTTTAGATAACATCCCTTCAGAAGCCCTAGCCAGCAACACCCTTCTACTCAAAGACAAGAATGAAGAGACCTTGCTACCAGCTCTACCCAAGGAAATCAGTAAGAGGGGCCTGAGTACAAAGAGCCTAGGCTCAGCTTGATTCTGCCAGTTACTTACTGCCTGTAACTTTGGACGTGTTACTTGTCCAATCTGTGCCCCAGTTTCCCTGTGTGGTGTAGTGCTATCAAGCCCTCCCTCAGTGCCTGATGGAGTTACCACTCCACACACAGAGCTGCAGTCATGATAATGTTATCTGCATCTTGATGGTGCTGTGCTCATTGGGTCACACCCTCCCCAGGCCAGCCCCTTTGTACCTCCCTCCAAGTGCAGCCCTGAGCTCCACGCCTCAGCTTGTACCCTAGCTGGGGAGTCACCCTGGCCTGCTCAGGACCTCCTTCGGGACTTCCAGCTCCACGGTTTTTCCTGGTGGCTCTCCTGCCTTCCACAGCTTGCCCTGCTGTTCTCTCAGAGCGAGTACTATGGCCTTCCCATCTCTGTTTCTCTGAAAGCTGATGTGATTCCTTTTCAGCCAGTGTCCCCAGAGTCATCCTCTGTGCCTCCAGTGTTCAGAAGCCATGTCACTCCCTCCAGCTCTGTATTGACATTTGCATTTCCAAAGCCCAATTTACATTATAATTATTCTTCTCTAGCCAGGCCTATAGATCTGAGAGAGAACTTTGGGACAGCTATAGGAACTGGCAATCACACCTCGCTGGTCTCCCTGGGCCTCAGTCCCCCAGCGCTAGGGTTATTTCTCAGTTTCTAAATGTCATCCCACGTGATCACAGCTTTCTTCCTGTTCTTGCCCCAGCCCCAGGTAGGCCTCTGTCTGGACCCGGTCCTGGCCTGCCTCTCCTTGGCCACTTCACTAAGCTCTCCAACCCACTGGGCCAACACTTAGCAGCCCCTCACCTCGTACTCCATCTCATTCCTGACTCTAGTCAAGTGGAATGTAAAGAACATAACTTTTTGTCCATCTATTTAGCAAAACATCAAAAAAAATAGTGGTCCACACTGGCAAGGTTGCAGTGAGATGGGCAGTATCAACTGGTACAGCTTTTTTTGGTGGGCAGTTTGGAAATACCAAGACCTATTTCAGGTCTACACTTTGAAGCAATAATTACCCTTACAAGAATCTGTACTAAAGAAATATTTGCAGATTTGGGTTAAAATGTATGTAAAAGCTACTCATATAAAACAGTGACAAGCCAACATTAGAAAGTAGGAGAAATAGAATTATATATAACCTGTAAGGATGTTTTGAAGGATATATAGTGATGTGGAAAGTACTCGTGCAATAATGTTAAGTTAAAATCTGCAAAATGCCCATTCACATATACACTATGATCCTGATTATTGTGTTGCAAACTACACATATTGAAATAAAAGGACCAGAAGGAAACCAGCCAGTTGCTAACAGTGGCTCACTCTGAGTAATGGGGTTGCAGTGGATTATAAAAATAAAAGCTAACACTTGCTTGCATAGTACTTGTGATGGGACAGAAACTTTCTTCAGCTCCTTACATATATTTACTCCTTACAACTAACTATCCTACAAGATGAATCCTTTATCACCCCCATTTTACAGGTGAGACTGAGGTACAGAGAGGTTGTGACTTGCCCAAGGTCACAGCGTTAGTCATTCTCTTCTTTGTACTTGTCATTCTTTTCTGACTCCTCCACTAGGAGTATGCTGGCTTTTTAAAATCAGAACAAACATGCACAGGGATTTGAAGAAAAATCAGAGCGCACTGCTGGGTCACAGAGGCCCCTCAGCTCAGCGGAAGACACCTTTACCGCACTGCCAGTTTTGACCGTGGTACTGCAGCCCCATGGGACGGGGCTCTGGTCCTTGTGGCCTTCTCTTGGTCAGCCTGCCCCTGCCCCTGCCTGATGAGCCTCCTGGCTAATGGCCTCCCTCCCTCTCTCCTGGCTAACTCCTTTCCAGACATACACCGCCATGGTCCATCCCTGGAACGACAGGGGCGGGCTGTGGTCGGGCTTCACTTGTCAGCCGCATCTCAGGGACATAGCAAAGGGTGGGGGGGTGCACAAAAAGACATTTGTCCTCAGGCATATGTCTCTGCGGGTTCCACAAGGATACAAGTTTTTCCTTTCAATTGTAACAGAGAGGTGACAGCGTATAGGGAGAGAGGCGGAACTCCTTACATTGGCCTCAGCACCCTTTACTCTGGACAGGCCACTGCCCCATCTTTTCCTGGCCTCCCCCAGCCTCCTGCTGCTTGACTACTACTTACACATGTGACCCGCACTTCTGTGTGGGTCTGAGTGTCAGCCACCCAGCTTCTCTGGGGCCACACCTAGCTGCAAGCAGGGTTCAGGTAGAAATGGAGGTTCTCTGGAGGGAAGGAACGGCTGCCCTCTCTAAGCCCTGGTCATTGTCCCAAATGCAGCCATAGGGTCGGACAGGGACGCTGGCCCACAGAACGTGGAGAGCAGGAAGAAGGGATGACAGGTGCCTCGAGATCTGCAGGCCAGAGCAGAACCACGCGATCCCCGAAGAGGCATGTCTGCTTGTTCCTCTCCAGAGGGCAAGGACCAAACGGACTTGTTTGGAGAAAACAATCAACAGGAAACCTGGGATCTAGTCCTGTCTTCTCCTCTCACTGGCTGGACCCTTCCCTTCTCTGGGCCCCCGAGTCCTTTACTAGAAAGTGGCAACGAGAATACCCAACTCACTGGGTTGTCCTGGCAATCAAGAGACACGTACATGATGAGGAGACAGCATTTTGCTTTGTAGAAAATAGCATGGACCCAAGCACCACCAGTTAGGAAGCCAAGAGGCGTTCCCCTCTGCAAGGCTGTGTTTTCTCACCTGCATGACCTTGGGGGTTGCGTGAACAATCTGATGAAAGCAACGAACCCATTTCCTATCAAAGTACACAAGCACACAAAAGGGTGCTCTTGAAATTTGTGAGTCCCTCTCAGGGGCCACCTCCAGGCTAAGAACTCTGACCCGTGTGGATGGATAAGCCCTTCTCTAGCTTGACCCTGCTCGCACACCTACAGTGACAGGCAACTCAGTCCCATTCGCACAACTGGTCCACCTTGGCAGAGCCCTGCATTTCCCTTTGCTCAGCTGAAATCTGCTTCCACGGAGCATTTCTTGGAGGCTTCCGTCCCTGAGGGACCCTGGCCAGGTGTGCTGGGCTCTGAGTTATCTGGGCAGGAGGGAGGGGGTCTCCTCCACCCCAAGCCAGGCCAGCTACTTTGCTGCTGCTGCTCCCAGGGGTGGATGCTGGATTTTCTGCCTCATAAAGTCCTCGAAGTCACTCTGGAGCCAGCGTGTGGCCAGGCCCTGGCAGCCAACTGGTCTGCTCAGCGTCCTCAGAGGAACGAGGCAGCAGGGGTAGCTGCAACACTCTCAAACCCAGTGTTTAAAGCACCCTTGTCCCCGCATCCTCACCCACAACCCCCACCCCCGTCACGTCCTCAGCATGATATAATGTCCCCCTGTGTAAGCCAAAGCGGGATCCTGAGAGTAACTACCTCATACAGATGCAAGGAGTGTGCAATGCAGTAGTCCGTGTAAAACCTGGAATGTGACGGACGGCAGTTCCTGTCCTCCTTCTGCCCCTCTCCCCAGGGCACCCCATTTCAGGCAGGCAGTGAGTGGGAAGCAACTGGAATAGGCCCATGTCCTGGGCTTGTTACAATGTGACAAGAACGTCATCAATAGGTTTGACCCGGTTCCCCAGTTCACACAGCTGGCTTGGGGTAATGAGGCATTGGAACCAGGTCTGGCTTCCCCAAGCCCATGCCTTGCCCTGCACCACACTGTGACCCATGTAAGCAGCCTCTCTTTAAGGTTCTTAAGGACCACGATTCTAATTGTTTGGGGGAAAGAGGGAGCAAAGCGGTCATTGTATTCCCTTAGCACCCAAGTCCTCCCCAAGCTGCGCCTGGAGTGACTCCTCTCCTACCACCTCCTGGCCTTTCATGGGTGTGAGACTCTTGCTGGGCCTGACTTGGGGGGCCTGCTGGGCAGTGACCTGATCCGAGCATGTTGAGTAAACAAGAGGGCCCCTTGTAGCTTCTCCTGGAGGAACCAAATGGCCGAAGCATTCAGGTGGGCAAGAGAGGCCCATGAAAGGAGAAGTTTGTTCAGCTCAGATCAAGAGAGACAGACACTTCTTGGGTGGCCGTGTGAGCCTTTGGTGGCCTGGGCTGAGGGTAAGAACAGGGTAGAGTACCAGAGAAGCCTGGGAAAGAAGGTGGCCCTGAGCTGGCGTAGGGCTCCCTTGTCGCCTGCTCAGAGCCTGGCCAGAGCTTAACTGGGCTCCAGGGAAGGCATTCCTGTGCCTGGGATGGCAGAGCTGGCAGGCCGTTGCCATGGCAGCCAGGGGGCTGAGAAGAGGAGCAGGAGAAAAGTGGCCTGGGGATTGTTAGTGAAGGAAGACACTTCCTGGGTCCTTTGGTGCCCAGCCTCAGAGGATGTTACTGTCTGCTGCTCATAGCTGGCGGTTGAGCGTAAGGCCTGCCTCAGCCCACCCAGGGCCAGTCTTCAGTGTGAGTGTGGGGTGTGTGTGTTTGTGTGTGTCTAACTGTTTGTATATGTGTGTGGGGACACAGAACCCCGGGGGACCATCTGTGTGTATGGATATGTGCGTATGTATACACTCATGTGGGTACACAGAGGCCTGGAAGGGTGGGGGCTGTGTGTGTGTGTATGTGCGCGCACGCGTGCGTGCATGTCTGCGTGTGTGTGTGTGTGTGTGTGTGTGTGTGTGTGTGTGTGTGTCTTTGTGCATGTTTCTTAAACAGTGAGGAGAGGAGGAAGAAAGACAAAAGCCCGAAATGACTCCGGCTTTTGGAGGAACCAGACCAGTATGGCGGGTGTAAGGAGCAGAGCAGGCCGGCCAGGGGCCTGATTGGAACCAGACTTGGCAAGGAGGGGCTGTAAATGTTTTTTTGCTGCCTGTCCTGAGAAATTTATGTCACACCCACTCCATCATCCTGGCGGGGGCAGCCTCTCCCAGCTGCCTGTGGTTCTGGGCCTTCCAGCACAACGAGCAACCACTATGGGGGTCCCCTGAGCCTCCTCCAGTCCCAGGCTTGAGCGGACCCCAACCCGTAATGGCCTGAGGCTGGCAGGGATGAGCCATGGGTGGGTGAGGAGAAAGAGGAGAGAACTTGACCTCCAAATGCCCTTCCTTCCCACAGAGCTTAGATGGGGGGCAGGCATTACAGAGGTACAGAGAGGAGGGGAAGACAGCGCAGGGGTGCACTCTATTCAGAATATCTTCCCTGCCTTCTCCTCTTAATAGGGGGTACGGACCTAGGGCAGACAGAAAAGGACAAGAAGACCGCTATAGTAGCGGCCTTCAGAGGCCATTTGAGATACAGATGGGAACACGACCAGGGGCGGGAAGGGACTTGCCCAAGATCACACACTGAGAAAGCCGATGGCAATCTCTGTGTGGCCTTTCTCCCCACATCTGAGCTGGAGACCCTTCCCAAACTAGAATTAGGCCCTGACTTTTTCCGGTCATATGACTCCATCCTTAAAATCCTTTCCTGGGTTGCCTTTTCTCTTACAATAAAGGCAAGACTGCTGGGCATGAATTACAGTGTCTGCTCTGGTCTGGCCCCTGCAACATCTCTGTCCGCATCCTGTACCAAACTCCTGCCACCGGGCTTTTGCACATGCTGTGTTCTCTGCCTGGGATGGTTTTCTCTCCCTTTTTCTGTTATTTGACTCCTCCTTCAGCACACAGCTCGTGTGTTCTTCCTCAGGAAACCCTCTCTGTGTCTTCCTGGCTGGAACGTGTTTTCTCATTTTTCACTCTTGTGGCATTGTGGGCCTCTCCTCCACAGTACTTCTTACCATTGCAATTTTCCTCTGGTTGTGTACTTCGCAATAAATGACCACCTTCCCTGCCACACTCAAAACTCCATGAGGACAGGGACCACAGCTGCTTTTGCTCACTGCCGATGTCCTAGTCTTCAGCACAGACCTGGCAAATAAGCAGCAGTGACAAGGACATCAGGAACTAATATTTGAGGCTTACCATGTGCCAGGCACTCTTCAAACTGCTTTACTTGGAATAACACATTTAATCTTCACAAACTCTATGAGGTAGTTACTATTGTTACAGAGCAAACCACAGGCCCAAAATGGAGTTACTTCTGCTAAAGCCCATGACACTGAACGTAGACTTAATACTTGACCTAACTGCAGTTGCAACCTTCTCTGGGAATGTAATCTTAATGGGTCAATCTGGAATTTTATGGTCAGTGCCAAAGAGGTAATCTATTATGTGGGCACTCTAGAGCCCCCACAGGAAGCTGAGACTTTCTGCCTGATAAGACCTCTGCCTAAGGGAAGGTACCTTGTCCTGCCCAGGGTACATCCCTCAGAGCACTATTCTGCTTGCAGGATGAGATGCTGCCCCATTCATGAATCACTCAGGAAAGCCAATTAGATCTTCAAGTTACTCAGCTGAATTTTTGCTCTTTAACACTGTCATTATCCCCATTATCCAGATGAGGAAACCAAGTCATAGAGAAGTTAAATCACTAGACAGAGGCCACACAGTAAGTAGTAAAGCTGGGATGTGAACCCAGGTAGTCTGTGTTCTTAACGGATATCACTGTATGTGCTTGATCATAAATATTTGTTGACTACATACTTTTGTTTGAGCCTCCCCCCACTCCAACCCTGAAGGAGATTCCAGCCCCTGAGCACCTCCCTGGATATTGGGGTGGCCCCTGCCCCAGGACTCTTGCCACCTACCCATAGTCACTCCTCCCCCACACCCCCTCTCCTGGCCTCCCCTACATGCACTGTTCGCATCTGTCTGCCCCCTTCGCTGATGTGAGAAGGTTCTAGGGCTAGGGGATGCCCCTGAGTTCAGAGGGGCACTTTTTCATGCTTGAACACTGGCTCTGGTCATTACATCTAAGCCACAGCATACCTCCCCGGTCTCACCTACGCAGGCTCAACCGCCTGCCGCCTATGTGCCAAGTCAATTCACTTCCTGAGCCTCAGTTTCCCCTTCTGTAAAACAGAGTTATTCCCAGTACTGCAAAGTAGGGCTATGAGGATTCAGTGAGTTTGTCTGTGTGCGGTTGGTAACTGACAAGCATAAGACCAGTATTAGTTATCACTTGTACCATTATTAATAATAAGTTATAATGTAAACGGAAACTCTCTTCATGGCTTCCAGCTCCAGAGCCCAATGGAGACAGAAAGTAACACATGGTACTAATAGTAAGTGTTCGGTGTGCCCCCGTCTTGACCCTGGTCCGCCACCCTGCTTCCCCCTGCCCTCCCCCACACACACACCCAGGACAGGCTTTGCGTTGCTTAAGAGCCCCCAGCCCTGCATGGAGGAGGGAGCAGACTGCTGTCGCCCCACCGCTTCACCTCTCTGGCAGCCCCTCACGGGCCTTGCTGCTTCTCTGCCAGGCCAAGGGCAGGGAACACAGGTCCCCTCCAGCCCCCCAGGGCCCACAAACCCTGGCCCTTCCCACCATGGTGTCTTGAACAGAGCTGAGTCTATGGCTCTTGGTGGGGGGTGGCTGTGGGAAGGGGGCACACAGAGAGAGGAGGGTTACAAAAGCTGTGCCTTGCTTTCCCAGTGGCCTCCCCCGGGCCAATGAATGCACAGAGCCACAGCCGGGGGTGGGGGTGGGGGGGCAGCCAGCATGTTTTCATTTTGCTCTGTTTGTTTTCTGTTTAGATCAACTGCTCAGTTCTGGTTTGGGCCTCTGAGGGCTGATGGGGTTTGGCAGGTAAGGATTTCTGGGGCCACCCATGTCTGCTTTCTACAGGGCTGTGGGCTCAGCTCCTGCCAGCCCCTGCAGGAGAAGGAAGTCCAGCCCCCTCTATTTACTTGCCAGCCCCTTTCTTTCCATTTCTCTCTCTTGTCTCTTTTTGTTTCTCTTTCCCTCTTTCCTTCCTTTATCCTTACCTTTCTATATCTCTCTATGTCCTCTCTTCCTCCCTCCCTCCCTTCTTGTCATCTCTTGTAGTTTGTCCCTGACTCTTTTCTGCCTCCCTGTGCCTGTTTTATTCCGTAGTTCTTTCTCTCTTGCCATCTTTCTCCCTTTTCTCTCTATCTCTCCTTTTCTCTTTCTCAGAGGGAGAGAAAGAAATCAAGGCTTGGGGCATGAGGAGGCCTGCATTCTGGCCCAGCCTCCCCCCCCCCCCCGTTAACTCTTTGTAAGTAACCTCCAACAAGTCCTTTCCTATCTCTGGGCCTTAGTTTTCCCATCTGCACTCTGAAGGCTCTAACTTATGTGACCTCTGAGATCCAACCTACAAAATCTTGTGACTATTTAGTCCTTATAGGAAATAAGAGGGAGGAGGCAGATCAAATTCGCTCTTTCAGGGAACATGGCCCTGAGATGCAGTCTGGACTGGAGGAGAGAGGGCGGTCAGTGGAGTTCCTCCTTGAGCAGTGAGGGCTTATGGGAAAAGGCACACATGGAGGAGTCCCCCTCCTCACTGGTACCAAAACCCATTCCAAAGAGCCGCAGGAACAGAGCTGAGGTCAGGGGTGTGGGAAGGAAGAAGCACTGCTCCAGCAATGGCACACTAGTGGACTAAAGAACAGAGCACCTTCTCTTGCTTCTTGGCCTTCTGTCTGCTTTCCACACAGCCCTGGGGCAGACCAAAGGCCAGGGGCCCCTATCTTCGAGTGCACCTCTCTTTACGTTATGACATTTGCCCACTACCCTCTAGTGAATGGAGGTTAAAAGTGTCCAGGCTAACCCGTGTCACACATCTCTGTATTGTCTCCTCTCCTGGTCCCACAGGCACCTCAATCCTAGTGCCAACCAAAGCAAACTCACCCACCATACCCACCCCACACTCTCTCCTGTGCCAGCACGTCTTTCCTCAGGGAATGAACAGCCATCTCCCAGGGTTTGGGTTTGAGGGCCTGAGCCTGGGCCCTTGCTTCCCCATCACCTCCTACATCCTCCCCACGGCTGTGATCACCATTTCCCACCCCGACTCCTGACATAGCCTCCTCCTGCTTTTTTCTGTCTCACCATCTCCAATTCAACCTCCACCCAGGTGCCCAAGCGACTGCAATGTCTCGTCCTTGGGGTAACGTCAGGGTTTGGGCTGTTACAAATAGGAATGTTCTAAGCATTTGTGTGCAGTTGTTTTTGGTAACCAAAATGTGGGGTCATATGGGAAGCCCATGCTCCGCTTGGGCACATACTGCGTCACAGTTGTCCGGTGTGGTTGTACCAACTTCCACTTCCACCAGCGGCCAGGGAGAGTTTCTGCTGCCACGCATCTTCACCAGTGCCGGGTCATGTCCCTTTTCTTTCATTCTACGCATTCTGGTGGGTGTATCGTGGCATCTCATTATGGTTTGAATTTGCATTTTCCTTTTGACTAATTCAGTTGAACACCTTTTCATATGTTTATTGGCTACCTCCACATTCTTTATTTTTTGAAGTCTCTGTCAAAGTCTTTTGCACATTTTTCTATTGGGTTGCCTAATATATTCTGGATTATGAGTCTTTTGTCAGATATCTATTGCAAATATTTTCTCCCATTCTGTGGGTTGTCTTTTCAGTCTCCTAGCATGGCCTTTTGATGAACAGAATTTATTTATTTTTGTATAGTCCAAATTATCAACTTTTTTCTTCATGGATAGCATGCATTTTCCCCATCTTATTTAAGACATCTTTGTCTACTCCAAGGGTAGGTACAAAGTCATTCCCCTACGTTTTCTTCTGAAGGCTTTATTGTTTTGCATTTCACATTTATATCTGCAATCCATCTGGAACTGATTTCTATGTGTGATGTGAGGTAGGGGTCAAGATAATTTTTTTTTTCCACACGGCTATCCAACTGACCCAGCACCATTTATTTTTCTAAAAAGTTTCCAACGTACTACAGTGTCATTTTTGTCATAAATTGGGTGATTGTATATGTGTGGGTCTGTTTTTGAATTTTCTATTCTTGCCATTTGTCAGTTTCTATACTCTTGTGCCAATACCACAACATCTTAATTACTATAGCTTCCGAGGTCTTGCTATCTGTTAGTGAGAGTCCTCCAGTTACGTTCTCCTTCAAGATTAAATGGGCTATTCTTGGCCCTTTGCATTCCCATCTGAATTTTAGGACCAATTTGTCAGTTTCCACCACATAAAAAAGCTGGGATTTTTAAATGAGATCACATTGACTGTGTAGATTGATTTGGGGAGAATTGACATCTTTATACTAGTGAGTTTTCTAATCCGTGAATATGGTTTATCCCTTAATTTATTTGTCTTCTTTAATTTCTCTCCATGTTTTTTAGTTTGCAGTATAGTGGCTTTCCACATCTTTCATTAGATTTATTCCTTGGCATTTGATGTTTATGCTATGACAAATGGTAGGATTTTTAAATCTTTCTTTCTCTATTTTTTGCTGGTATATAATAACGCAATTGATTTTCACTTTTTGACCTTATATCCAGTGGCCTTTCTAAGTTCACTTATCAATTCTAACAGTTTGTCTATAGATTCTTCTGCACTTTCTATGTACACAATCATGTCAAATGCAAATGATGTCAATTTTACTTCTTCCTTTCAAATCTTTTATTCCTTTTGCTGGCTTTATTATACTGAGTAGGACCTTCAGTACAACCTTGAATAGAAATGGTGAGAGAAGGCATCCTTGCCTTACACCCAATCTCAGTGTATGAAAACTTTCAATATTTCACTATTAAGTATGTTGCTTGCTAAAGGTTTTTGTAGATGTCCTTCATGAGGTTTATGAAGCTCCCTCCTCTTCCTAGCGTGCTGAGAGTTTTATCATGAATGATGGGTGCTGAATTGTGTAAAATGCTGTTTATGCATCTATTATGATTTTTCTCCCTTTTCCAGGTAGGTGTTTACAATGATTCATTTTTTTATTGTTAAACCACCCTTGAATTCCCAGACTAAAACTCACTTGGTCATGCTGAATTATTCTTTTCATATGTTGCTGAATTCCATTTGCTAATTTTTGAAATTAAACCTTTTTTGTGTGATAATTGTAGAATCACATGCAGTGGTTAGAAATAATACAGTGAGGTCCTGTGTGTCTTTTACCCAGTTTCTCCCAATGGAAACATCTTGCAAAAATATGGTCCATATTCACAACTAGTATTTTGCCATTTCAAGAACATTATATAGTGGATTGGCTTTTGCACTGAGCAAAATACTCTGGAGATTCATCCAAGCTGTTTCATGTGTCAGTAGTTTGTTCCTTTTTGTTACTGAGTAGTATTCTACAGTATGAATGTCCCACAGTTTGCTTACCCATTCACATGTTGAAGGACATCTGAGCTATTCTCAGCTTGGGGCTTTTACACAGAAAGCTGCTATGAACATTCATGTACACATTTTTGTGTGAAGTTTTAAATTCTCTGATAGAATTGTCCAAGAGTGCAATTGTTGGGGTGTATGGTATTTGCATGTTCAGTTTTTATAAGAAATTGTGAAACTGTTTTTTAGAGTGGCTGTGTCATTTTACATTCCCACCAGCAATGTATGAGGGATCCAGTTTCTCTACCCTTGCTAGAATTTGGTATTGTCACTTATTTATTTATTTTTTTTTAGCCATTGGATAGCTATGTAATGATATCTCATTGTGGTTCTAATTTGCATTAATTTGCATTAATGATGTTGACTAACTTTTCGTGTGCTTATTTGCCATTTGTATATCCTCTTTGGTAAAATGTCTCTTCACGTATTCTGCCTATTTTCTAACCAAATAGTTTATTTTGTTTTGTCTTCTGTTTTGTTTTACTGTTGAGTCTTAAGAGCTCTTTGTATATTCTAGATACAAGTCTTATGTTAAATACATGGTTTACAAATATTTCCTCCCAGTTTGTAGTTTGTCTTTTCATCCATTTTCATCATATAGCAAAAGTATTTAATTCCATGAAGTACAATTTATCCATTTATTTTCTTTTATGGATTGTGCTTTTGATGTCAACTGAAATCTATGTAATTTTACTAACAATTGTCACCCCAATAAATTTAATTAAAAAAAAAAAAAAAAAAAAGAATTCTTCACCAATATTTAACTCTTAAAGATTTTTTCTCATGTTTCCTTCTTTTTTCATATTTTCTTCTAAATGATCTATACTCTTGTGTTTCGTATTTAAATGTATGATTCATCGAGTTAGTTTTTGTGTAAGGAGTGAAGTTTTGGTCAAGGTTCACCTTTTTACCTATGAATGTTCAATTGCTCCAGCATCATTTGTTGAAAAGACTATCTTTCCTCCACTGAGAGGCTTTTGCACTTTTGTCACAACTCAGTTCGATGTCGTTGGTGTGGATCTGTTTCTGGGTTCTTCATTCCCTTCCATTGACCTATATATCTCTCCTGCCAATACCATAGCCTTGATTAAAGTGGCTATATAATAAATGTTAAAATCAGGTAGAGTGATTTCTCACACTGTATTTTTCTTTTTCAAAATTGTTTTAGCTAGTCTAGTTTCTTTGTTTTTGCATATAAATTTAAAATAATCTTGTCTATATCTACAAAGAAAACTTTCTGGAATTTTGATAGGACTTTCATTAAACTGATATATCAATTTGGAGAGAATCGACATCTTTACTATGTTGAGTCTTCCAATCCATGAACACCTGCCTATGTCTCATCTTCTTTAATTTCTTTCATCTGCATATTAAAAATTTTCAGCATACAAGTCTTACACATGTTTCATTACATTCACACCTAATTATTTCTTTTGTTATTTTTGGAGAGATTATAAATGGCATTGCATTTAAAACTTTGGTGTTCACGTGGTCGTTGCTAGTACATAGAAATACAATTGCTTTATGTATGCTTATCTTGGTATCCTGTGACCTTGATGAATTTATTTATTAGTTCGCAGATATTTTTCTGTAGATGCCCTGGGATTGTCTATGTAGACAATCATGCCATCTGCAAATGAGAACCATTTTATTTCTTCCATTCCAATCTATATGCTTTTTCTTTTCTCTTTTTATTTATTTCCTTATTGCACTGACTAGAACTTCCATCACTATTTTTAAATAAGAGTGATAAGAGTGGACATCCTCGCCTTTTTCCCAATGTAGGGTGAAAAGCATTCAGTGTTTCACCATTAAGTATGATGTCAGGTGTAGGGTTTTGTAAAAGGTCTTTATCAAGTTCAAGAAGTTCACTCTCTTCCTAATTTTTTGAGTGTTTTACTTATGAAAAGGTGTTGGATTTTGTAGAATGCATTTTCTGTATCAATTGACAAGTTCATCAATTTTTCTTTCTTAGCCTATTAATATGGTGGATTACATTGACTGATTTCTAAGTATTGAGCCAGACTTGCATTCCTAGAATAAACCCCATTTGGTCATGGTGTATAATTCTTTTTATATATTACTGAATTCTATTTGTTGATATTTTGTTAAGAAATGTTCTATTTTCATGAGGAATATTGGTCTGTGGTTTGCTTGTTTGTTTGTTTGTTTGTTTACTGTATCTGTCCAGTTTTGGTGTCAGGGTAACGCAGTCTTTATAAAATGATTTAGGAAGTCTCCCCTCCTCTTCCATTTTCTGGAAGAGATTACATAGAATTTGTGTTCATTGTCCTTTAAACTTTTAGTAGAATTCCCCCAGTGAAGCCATCTGTGTCTGGAGATTTCTCTTTGGGTATGTTTTTAAATATAATTTCGATTTCTTTTATAGTTATAGGACTATTCAAATTATCTGTTTCATATTGGATAAGTTGTGGTGGTTTGTGCTTCTCAGGAAATTGCCCCATTTCATTTTAAGTTGTCAACTTTATGTGTGTAGAGTTGTTCATAGTGTTCCCTTACTGTCCTTTTGATGTCTGCAGGGTCTGTATTGATAGCCTCTGTTTCATTCCTGATATTGGTAATGTGTGTCTTCTCTTTTTCTTCTTTGTCAGTCTGACCAGAGATTTGTCAATTTTATTGATCTTTTTAAAGAACCAGTCCTTTTGTTTCATTGATTTTTCACCCTTGAAGTCCTGGCATACAAGTCACTTGGTTATAAGAAATTATTCTTTAAATGTATTTTTATTCAATTTCCTAATGGTTTTTTTTGGGGGGTCGGGGTGGGGGGTTCATCCGTGTTTGCAAGAGCGATTAATCTGAAATGTTTCTTTCTTTCTTTTAAAAAAAAATTGGGGGAGGGAATATGGGGGAACAATGTATCTCTCCAGGGCCCATCAGCTCCAAGTCATTGTCCTTCAATCTAGTTTTGGAGGGTGCAGTTCAGCTCCAAGTCTAGTCACCGTTTTCAATCTTAGTTGCAGGGGGCGCAGCCCACCATCCCATGCGGGAATTGAACCACCAACCTTGTTGTTAAGAGCTCGCTTTCTAACCAACTGAGCCATCTGGCTGCCCTGAAGTGTTTTTCTTATAATGCCCTTACTTAGCTTTGGTATCAAGATTTTTCCAATTATTTGGCTAGCCTCACAAAAAAAGTTGGTACGGTTTCCTTCTTTTTCTGTCCTCTGGAAGGATTTGTGTAATATTGATGTTCTGAGGCATATGAAGTTTTATGCACTTATGTGTATTTAGGGGCAGACAGTTTCATCTCTGTGAATGGAGCTCGGTGGAGCAGGGTAACCTATTTTTGATCCCCTACCATCTGCCAGACACCATGCTAGGAATTTTATATTCATTATCTCATTGTTTCCTTATAAAAATCTCATTGGACAAGAATTTTTACACTTGTCTCTGAGCTCACAAAACTGAGATTCCTTGACTTACCTAAGATCATACAGATGTGGGACTTAAAGCTAATCATATTTGTTGACCTCCTACTACTCCAGTCCAAGCACTGTGCTCTGAGTAGGTCATCCACTAAACCATTGAATCCTTCCAGCAGCTCACTGAGATCAGAATCATGGTTTTCACTGTAGAGGTGAGGAAGCTGAGACGCAGAGAAGTTGAGGACCTTGTCCAGAGCAAAATGTCTAGGATGTGGCCAAGCCGGGCTCCAGGGCGGTATTTTGTCATTCTTCAGCCAGAGAGCGTGCTTTGTGCTATGGCCAGAATGTTCCTCTCGTGGCAATGAGCACATTCTTGTGTTAGTGACTGCCGTCATTGTTAGCAGCTCAGGGGAAGGGAGGGGTCACTATGGCCAGGACAGCTGCTGGCTCCAGGTTCCAGATGCAACAATGAATCAAAGCTGAAGACAGACCTGGGAAGCTAAGATGCTGGGCAGCTGGAAGAAAATGACTCAGGAAACAGGGCCCTGAGGCTGGAAGACTGGAAGATGGGCTGACAGGTAGGGAGGTGGATGGCAGCTGGACTCTGGTAGGTAGCAATTCCACCCCACTATCACGTGAAACCATTTTGGGGGGCTAGGCCTGGCTGGACTAAATTTCCTTTGTCCCTGAAAATCCCAGTCTTGAGTCACTACTAACTCCTAGGAAAGGAGAGAGGGTGGAGGAAAGAGGAGATGTGCCCTGAGGCCCTCACCACCAGCCAGAGGAATGGGTCTTGAGTCTAGGATTCATGATAGGGCAGAGCAGAGAAGGTCCTTACAGTTCACTTGGTCCAATTATCCCACTTTCTAGGGGTAAACCAAGGACCAGAGAAATAAGGATGAAGTAATTTATTTGTCCAAGACCGCACAACTGTAAACAGCCACCTGGAGGAAAGCAAGGGCCCAGAGTGAGGTGTGTAGGGTGTGGGGTGAGTAGTAGATGGGTGTATGTGTAGATTGAGCTTCCTTCTGTACAGCATGGACTATGGGGCCCGACTCCTCTATGTATTAACTTGTGACTGTAGGAGCAAGTTACTTGAATGTTCTGGGCCTCAGTTTTCTCATCTCTACCTCATGGTAGTAACTACCTGGTATGGTAGTGTTGTTGTACAGGTAAAATACATATATACAGAGGGTGCCCCCCAAAACAGACACATTTTACGCAAGGAACCAAAACAATTAAAATTGTAATCCTCAATATACACCGATAACAAAAGAATATGAGTCACGTGTGACGTCTGCAATTACAAGAGGTGCTCAGAGTGGTTCCCATCAGTGTCCAGACACTTCTGATTACGGCAAACTACTGCTTGAGCAACGCTGACCAAAGTGTCCACTTGTATACATTTTTGGCACCCCTGGTATACGTATGAAACCCTTAGAACAGTGTCTGACACATAAGAAATACTACGTATGTAGTGCTATTCTTGGAGGTCCCTGGGTGAGGTGGAAATAACAGTGGCTCAACAGTCAGCTTGCCTGGGTTCCAATCCAGACTGCCACGCTGAGTGTGTGGCTTTGTGCAAGTCCCTTCCCTCCCTGTGTCAGCAGCCTCATGTGCAGTATGTGTGATGCAGGGGTAAATAAGTGCGGCTCACTCCCAGGGCTGTCAGGGAATTCAGTGCTATCACGTGGACAGATCACTTGGCTCACAGAAGGCCTGGGAGAAAAGGGTGGCTGTTATAGCTGCTGTCCCGAGAGGGCAGAGAGGGTCCTCCAGGGTTTCTGCTCCCCTGGAGGACCCCACACCCTCAGGCTTGCCCTACCTTCCTCCCCACTGGAGCTGGGCAGAAGCACCGACCCTCCAAGTTTCAGGCCTTGCAGCCTCTCTGCTACTGCCCCTAGACTGGCTCCCTGACTTGACAACTTCCTTTCTTCTCACACCACCGAGGGCTGTGAGAGTAACTCTGAAGAGACTTTGAGGGCTGTGCCACCTGGACGTCTCACACCCCCACTGATGGCGAGTGGAAGTGCAGAGATAGGGTCCGGCTACAGACAATCTCCCTCCACCCTGGCAGAGACCATTTGCCCCAAAGCCTCCCCTCCATCTGAGCTGTTCTGGGCTTCAGTGGAACTGGAGCAGACGGAGCAAGAATCAGAGACTCATGAGCCTTCTGAGTAGTGACCACGCCCCATCCCTATGGACTTTAGTTTAGGAGAGAGGGGACATAAACCTAGAAAGAGCCAAGAATGTGGCCGAGGTCACATAGCAATGATTCCCATTCTACAGAGTAGAAAGCTACATGGCTCAGACACATCAAATGCAGAGCTAAGATCACAACCCAGATGTGAATATTCTCTTTTCTAGAACCAAAGTTGGTCCGAGATGGAAGAGATCTTAGTTTTGGAGACGTTTAAGTCTAATTTCATTTTGTAGATGAGTAACACTGAGGACCAGAGAGAGAAAGGGACTTGCCCAAGGTCCAAAAGGAGTTAACGGCAGAGGTGGGACCCAAACCCAGGGCTTCTGACCCTTTGGCTGCAGAGGAAGTGGCGGTGGGCCCCAGGCTTGGGGGGGGCGCACCCCAGCACAGTACTGAGATGGTCCCCACTCCCTGCAGCTCTGAGGACACTATTACCAGTGGCAAGAGTGGATTCCTTGAGTCAAAGCATTCGAATGAACTGGAGAACTGGGAAAATGCAGATGCCCAGGCTGTACCCTAAACCTGTGACATCTGAATTTCTGGGGGTAGATGCAGGCTTGGGTGGCTGAACCCCCAGGTAATTCAAATGAGCAGTGGGGTCTCAGAGGTCTCTAAAGACTCCTTGACTTGACTTTTGCAGATTCCACGACTGACATAGGGTGTCTCAGGCTGGCGGGAGGCGGTGGCCCCGACAGCTCCCCTCCCACAGCCCCACACTGAGCATGCCAGCCCAAACTACAGGCCATTTTCCCAGGGTTAGAAAATTGCTTTTGGGGTTTCCGGCACTGTCTGCATTCCTCCTGGGACACTGCTCCTGTGGTAGGAGTCTGCCTGTCCACACCCCTCCACCTCCTCTTTCCCTGACCCTCTACCCGCCCCGCCCCCTTCTGGCTGACTCCTTGTGGCAGAGAAACAATGCAGGCTGTGCAGTCAGAGCCGGCTGAGGGTGAAGTCCCTGCTTCACCAGGAGTAGTTTCGCAGACTCAGCAAATCAGTCCACCTCTCTAAGCCTCAGCGTTCTCATTTCTAAAATGGGGATGGGAATGGTACCTAGCTCACAGCACTGTTGTGTACATTGGCTGAGCCCACGCATCTACCGTGCTCAGCCCAGCTTCTGGCACAAGCAGCATTCTGTGAACTCCCCTCCCCTGACATGCTGCTCAGCCCCAGGGGCAACCCAGCACCTGGCTCCCTCACAGGAACCTCGGGCAAACTGCCTTGCTCTCATGTGAAAGACCCCAGTATCCTGGGCCAGGTCCCAGCCTAAGACAGGAATGAAAAATCTGCTCTCTGCATTCAGCACTTTCTAGTCCATGGGGCATGCCCAGTTTCACATACTTCGGTCGCCTTCCCAGGAAGCCCAAGACACAGGAATTATAATCCCACTGTACAGGTGACAAAGTTGGACCTCAGAGACATTCGGTCATCTGCCCAGTCACTCAGTTTAGAATTGGCAGTGCTCAAATTTGAACCCAGAGCCAACGGGCTCCGGAGTCCAAGCCGCATCCATTGGATCTTCACTGTCTTAACTTGACAAGACCAGGGAAGGCGCCTGGGCTCAGCCTACACGAGCATCAAGCCACCTCAGCACAGGGGCAAATGCCCATGGAAGGGGCTTGTGGGATGGAGGGGCCAGATAGTGGCTGGACACACACACACACACAGACACACACACACACACACAGACACATACACAAGCACACGCGCACGCACACACACTCACACTCATACTCACAGTGGGTGCTCTGGAAATACTTTTTAAATGAGTGAAGGACTTAAAAGGATAAAAAGTTAGGCTTGAGTTCAAGTCTGTCAAACAAAAAATGTATATTCAACCTCCACCTCGTAGGATGATATAACAGGGTGTCCCGTACCATTTTCAATGTAAGAAAATGTACAAAAAAAACATGGTATTTGGAGCCAGGTAGGTCTAGGTTCAAATCCCTGCCCCACTGATTACTGTATGACTTCATATCTGTGAACCACTGTTTGCTCACCTGTTTAATAGAAATGATAGTCACCCCTAATTCTCAGGGTTTCTGTCAGAAGTATGACTTTGGACAAACCTCTGAGTCTTGTGTCCTCCTTCTGTATTCTCTAATTTAGTGACATTCTATAGCTAATCTCAATCTATCCTGCTGGAGCTTGTTTTACCCATAGATCTGTCTGTCTGTCCATCCACCCACCCATCAGTCCATCCACCCATCTATCCTTCCATCCATCGATCCACCCATCCACCATCCATCCCTCCATCCTTCCATCCATCCGTCCATACTGGTGAAGCCCCTGTTGTGCACCAGACTTCATGACACACCATGAGCACCAGAGGAGAGTAGGATACTCACAAAGCTCATAGTCTGAGGATCAAATAGCAGTTGACATCTCTGTTATGTTCTGTGCTCCCACCAGGAGTTGGGGGCTGGTGAGGGCTGCAACATGCACCCTTTGAGGGCTGAAATTGTATTGGCTCCCCTCTCAATCCCAGTGCTTCAGACACAGGGACTTGATGTTTGCAGACCTCCTTCTGAACTGTGAAGGCTGCATGGAGAAGGACCTTGAATATAGTTTGAACTTGAACCTGTAGACCACATAGTTTCAAGCAAGGGTGTGACAAGATCAAATTTGCTTTATAGAACAACCTTTAAAATCCCTGGTGTCTGAAGGGTTAGAAGGGACAAACTAGGAAGCAGGGAGGCCAATGAGGAACGTATTACACTAGTAGCCACGACATGATGGGCAGCAGACCTCCAGTGGCAGCAGTGGAAGTAGAGACAAGTTGAGGATTCACGAGGTATTTCAGAGGTAAACTCACTTTGTTGTGGTGATTGAACGGATATGGGGATGAGGGAGAGAGAGAGAGAGCTGTAAAAGAAGGTTTCTGCTCTGAGCAACTGGGGAGCTTGCTGGAAGACTCTAGATGGAGGCCTGGGACAAGGAAGTGAGTGAGAACCCAGTGGCTTTGACCTTCCCAAAGCAGCTTGCTTTGCATTTGCCTATATTGTCAGCAAATACCTCTTTGGGGCTACAGCTCCTCAACTCTGTCCTGGTCAGCAACAGAGGTAATAGCACATTGACAGATGCCTGCTATTAAGACACCTTCATTTAAAGGGTCTCATTGGGCCTTTGGTAACAGAGGGAATTCTCACTTTGAACAGTCTCCTCGTTCCTCTTTCTCTCCTATCTTTCTTTTCTCTCTCTTCCTGTGCTTCTCTCTCTCTCTCTCTCTCTCTCTCTCTCTCTCTCTCTCTCTCTCTCTCTCTCTATCTCTTTCTCTATCTCTCTCTCTTCTCTTTCTAATACACAGATACTCTCACACCCACCCTTATCGACACTCCCTATACAGACTTGGGAGGATGCCTGAGTGTGTATGTGTGCCTGTCTGTGTGTATACACACAGGAATGGGGTGTGGGAGGGAATGAGAGCTTTAAGAGTGAACTTTTTAAACATTTTGGTCTCAGCCCAGACTCTTAGTTAAGAGTTCATAAAAAATAAGCTGTCTGGAGCCAATGGGAAGAAAGCTCATCCATTCACTCAGCAGACACTCCTAGGAGCCTCCTCTGTGCCGAGTCTAGTCTGGGCCAGTCTGTAAAGACCATAGAAGTTTGTGGGACAGAGAGCCACCTCCCAAACGGCCAAGATGTGATCAGAGAGGTCACCAATATCCTGCCTGAGTGGCAAGTTCAGAACAACTTCACACAAGAGGTACCCTTGGAGATGGGCTTTGAAGAGTGAATAGAAGTTCATCATGCTGATAAGAGAGGAAGGACATTTCAGGTAGAAGGAAAAACAGCACAGGCAGAGACCTGGCAGCATGAGAGACAACAATGAGTAGATCATTGACACTGGGTGATAGAATAGAAGTGAGAGAGAGTGGTGGGAAATGGGAACTGGGGAAGGTTGGATCCTGAATGGCACATGAGCAGATTTGAATTAGAACGGCTACCTCGGAAGGAACCTTGGCAACTTCCATCAACATTTCAGATGCCCAGACCTTTTCTTTCTTTCTTTCTTTCTTTCTTTCTTTCTTTCTTTCTTTCTTTCTTTCTTTCTTTCTTTCTTTCTTTCTTTCTTTCTTTCATTAGTTTCAGGTGTACAAAACAATGTAATAGACATTTAAACCCCTCATAAAGAGATAACGCACCCCTAAGCTACTACCCCTCTGACATCATATACAGCTGTTACAGTACCACTGACTCTATTCCCTATGCTGTACTCCACATCCCGTGATTATGTATATATTAAATTATAGTTGACATACACACAGCAGTTTCTATCTCGGTGTCCGCCCTGGAGAAAGGCATGACTATGCACAGGGATTACAACATTTTGATGATATTAAATAAAGTGTACAATACTATGAACAGCCACAAATAGGGAACGGGTTAAATAAGATGTTGGCCCATCCCTGCTAAGGAAAATCATGAGGCAGTTACAGGAAATGAAGTAAATCTCTTGAGGACAGAATAAGAGTAAATAACATTATTTTTTAATTGCAGCAAAATGGCTTGGTATGCCTGCATATATTCCTAGCTCTATGAGCTGTGAGATCCTAGAAGCAACGGTACCTCAGTAGAAATGAGCACACCTAGTTACCAGATCTTGGTTTCTAAATCCTCCAGTAAAGAGAGCCAGCACTCAATTGAAAAAGGACTGAATCAGGCCTGGGACAGGGACAGTCCAAGATACTACTGGACCATCTTGTGGTGCCAGAAAATAAGGAAGTGGTCAGAAAAGCATGGGGACTTATTGGAAGAACTCAGGAGTTAAGCTGAAAGAGATCCTAATAGCCAAAGTGGGACCAATTTGAGCAGAAAATAGTGATAGTGCTGATATTTTTAAAAGAAATTTTGGAATAGTTTTAGATTTACAGAGGAGGTGCTAAGATAATTCAGGGTTGCCATATAGCCAGCATCCAGTTTCTTCTATTGTTAACATCTCACTGTTAGTGTGGTACATTTATTACAATTAATTGACCAATATTGACACATTATTATTAACTAAGATCCACACTTTATTCATCCTTCCTTCTTTTTTTTACTCAATGACCTTATCTGTCCCAGTGTCCTATTCCTGATACCACCTTACGTTTGCTTGTCATGCCCCCTTAGGCTTCTCCTGTCTGTGACTGTTTTTCAGACTCCCTTGCTATTTGATGACTTTGACAGTTTTGAGTATTGGTTGGATGTTTTGTAGGAGGTCCTTTAATTTCAATTTGAAAACTCATGGTGCTTTTCTCATGGTTAGAATGGGGAATGGGTGTGGGGGGAATATCAAAAGGTGAAGTACCCTTCTCAAGACTTATCTATCAGTGTTAACTGAGATCATCTGGCTGATGTCTCCACATCACTTTCCCCCCTTTTCCACACTGCCCTTTAGGGAAGGAAGGCACTATGCACAGCCCACACGTAAGGAGCGGGGAGTTATACCCACCCTCTTGAGGGAGAACATACTATTGGATTTTAACTCATAGACTAAAACAAATATCCATTGGCTTGTACTAACACAAATAAATAATTGAATGCATAAGTGAAGGCATCTTTTCCTTACAGTGTAATTCCAATTAATAGATGCAGAAAGAAATAGGGAAATAGAACATGACTGTGAGGAAGGCATCACAGTAGTTAAGTGTTGATCCATCGGTGGATGCTACAATTAGTAGACAAACAGAACATTTGAGGAGAAACAGGGCATGTGTAGTCCCAAGGTGTCTTCCCAAGATCCTTGTCAACTAAACATCAAAGGGAAATACAGTAACTCCCTAGTGGGAAAACCCTGCAGACATCAACTTAACCAAGTGACTCAGGTAAACATCACCAGTAATAAGACGTATCGACCTCACGAACCTCTTGGGATGATGAGCTGAGAAGGACCCAACGTCATTTCTGGGTTCTTTTTGCCAAAAATGCGTAATCTTGCTCTAGTCATGAGAAAATATCAGGCAAACTGAAATTGAGAGACAGTCTATACAACAGATGACTGGAACTCTTCAAAAGTGTCGAGATCATGAAAGATGAAGAAAGACTGAGGAATTGTCCCAGGTGGGAGGAGACTAAGGAGACGTGGCAATTCAATGCAACGTGGGATCCTGGTGAGGATCCTGGACCAGAGAAAAGACATAAGTGGGAAAACTGGTGAAATTCAAACAAGATCTGTAGTTTAGTTAATAGTATGAGACCAAGGTTAATTGCTTGATGATTGTACCAAGGTTATGTAAGATGTTAATATCAGGGGAAACTGGGTGAGGGATGTACAGGCGCTCTCTGTTCTATTTTTGGCAACTTTTCTGTAAGTCTAAAATTAGTTCAAAATAAAAGGTTTAAAAAGTTGGAGCATAAAAGATTGAGGGCAGATAGCTGGAAGGCCTCTGGTGGCAGAAACATGAGATATTTCAGTGGGTTTTAAAGGGTGCTTGTCTCAGGCAGTTCAGAAAAAGAGCCAGGTAAGAGGCCTGACATTGAGCCCTTGGGTGCTCAGACATCCAGCAAATGCTCTGGCCTTCTTTGGATCTGGGGTTGGGGGGGCCTCCTCTCCTCTGAGCCATCTCCCCCAAAGATTTGTTCAGCGTGGCAGACTAGGGTAAGCTGGGCTGTGTCTCCAGAGCAGACCCTGGGTCCTGTGACACCGGTTGGGACTGCACGCCCCCCTTTCTTTTCTCCAGTTTGGTGCTGGGGAGGCAGCCCTCTGCACGCCCCCCTCCTCCCCGGGATTCCCACCCTGGAGGGCGGGGTGCTGAGGTGAGGCTGACGCAGTTGGGGGAAAGCTTGGCAGGCAGGCCAGCGGCAGAGCTGGTGCTCCAGAGGGAGGGCAGCTCAGACAGTGGTTAGCTTCGGAGTGGGGCTTAGCGGAGGGAAGGGGGAAAGGGAGGGGGGCTCTCCTCAAGGGGCCCTTTCATGTTGAAATCAGCCAGCGTGAATGCTGGCGGCCCAGGAGCCCAGCCGGGGGAAATGTGAGAGCCCCCTTATCTCCCCTCTTGTCACAGCGCCCGTCTGCGGTTCCCAGCCGGCCAGCGAGGATGCATTAGGAGAAGTGTTGGTGGGGGTGGGACTGTTCCCCTCAAGACCTGAGGCTGGGCCCGCTCTGTCAGGGGGGCTGGGGGAAGCAGGTTCCAGACCCTCCTGGTGCTAGAGATGGGGGTAGACTGGAGCGCCCTGCATCTTAGAGCAAGGAGGAGCTGCAGGCTTGGCAGATACGGGAAAGGAAACCTCAGGCCTTACCTCTCTGTACAGCGCCCCCCAGCCGCTCTGGGTGTGCAGACCCTGTGCGCACACCTGCAGGAACAAGGGCTCACACCCTCTGCGGGGAGTCCTCAAGTCACGGGGTCACCACATTGCTTCTCCACTTGGACTCAGTTCGCATTTGTGGGCAGGAAACCTGGGATATTTGACCAGGGAGGCTGTGGCCCCACCTTCCCTGGGACACTCTCGGCCCAGGAGTGACCCCTGCTGTCCAGACAACCTTGGAGGCCTATTGCATTGGGTGGCCCTTCCAGCCTCCTTCCAACCGTACAATCTTGTGTTTTGCTGAGATACACTGTGAGGTTCTTTGTAAATCTGGTACTGCAGGGCAGGGGGTGGGGGAGGCCAACATCTGGACCGTGGGGGTATCATTGGACCCCACAGCTGGAGCTCTCAGCAGCCAATGTTTTCATAGACACCATTTGCCCGTGCAAGTTCCTGGCCCCCAACACGCTCCCACTGCCCAGGGCCCACGCCTCCTCCCCACAAATGCACAGGGACCTAAGAGAACCGCGTCTGGCCGGAGCTGAGTTGGCCCTAGCAGCCTCTGCTGCCCAAAGAGGGAAGGGCAAAGAGGCTAGGGGTCCTGTGGAAGTGTGGGCATGTGGGAAGCAGGACCAAGAGAGGGCGAGAGTACGAGGGCCCCCCTCCCAGGAGACAACTTGGTGAAGGGAGGGACACAGGGCTATAGGCCTCTGCGTTCTGTCTCTGGTTCTGCCAATGCCTGCAGGCCTTGCTCCAGTCTGTTCCTCTGTCTCCTCAAGTATCAAATGGGAAGAATCCCTTACTGAGACCCTCTGTATCGCCTCCACGACAACACCGTCTCTACCAGGGCAAGGAGGGGCCTTGTGCCTTGGTGCAGGGCTGCAGACGCCCTTTTCGCTAATTTGCACTAGGACACTGTATAGGCTGGTGATGGTGCTGGGGACCTTGGAGGGCCTAAGAGTCTGTCTCCTCCGTAGCCTGCTCTGTCGCCTCTAGACAGATGTCCCTTTGCCCATGGCCCGCATACCCCATCTCCTGGGGGACGCTGAGCAGGCGGGATGCTTTAGCCTCCTGGAGCCCAGCCATCAGGTAACACAGGAGCTCTCCCGGCCATCACATCCACAGCTGACTCGCACCGTTTCCGGTCAGCTAACTCCAGCCCCTTCGCTGCTTGTTCCCTGGCTCACCTTCTCAAGGCGCATGGCCTCTGTGCGAGCTCTTTCCCCAGGTATCCCCCGAATGGCTGTGCTTAGTAGGCACTGCCCTCCTGGAACCTTGAATGTTGAGGGGTGGGCCTTCTACCAGTGGAAAAACCTAGGCTTAGAGAGGTTAAGTAACTTGGCATCCCAATGTCGATTTAAACTGAAATCTGTCTACTCTGAGGCTCCTGCTCTGCCCATGGCTCCCCTATAGTGCTCTCCCTTTGGGTGCCTGATGGCAGACCCTGCCCACCCTCTCTGGTATAAGGTATCTGTGTCAAATTGACATCAGAATATCTGGCCATGTGCTGTAGATGCCACCTGTGTGACTCCAGGCAGGAGCTCCCACCTGGCTTATTTCTAGGGGCCAGATGGACTTTCGTCCCACCCACTGACCCTGCCACTTAGAGCTATGGCAGGACTTCTGAGACCAGCTCTTCAGTCTGTCCACCCTTTAGCCTGTTCAGGCTGGGGACAGAGGCTGGAGAGTATGCTCAGGAGCCAGGATGAATTCCTGTCTCTAATCTAGGCAGGCTTAGGTAGGGGGTAGGGTAGAGGTGCCTGCAAATCTCAGCCCCTCCGCAGAAAGAGTGTCAGCTCTAGTTCTCCCTTAGGCTTGGCGAGGCAGATGGGCAGATGGGAAGAAGGTCTGCTGATGCCCTATTTCCAGACAACCCCAGGAACGTGTGGGGCTGGGGCTGCCTGCCTGGGGGCCTGGTCTCACACTGACACTGCCTGGTTGAGGGGGCGAGAAGGAGGTTACGTCACTAAAAATAGAACCCCCACACACAGCTCCAGCCAGCACGTGGCCCATCTGTGGCAGGCCAGAGGGTGCTAAAGGAAGCCCCAATGAGTTAGGGGTGTCAACAGTTCCAATTCTTATTGTGGAGTGAAGAACGCATTACATAGTGAAGGCCAAGGATGGAGAGAGAAGACAGTGGGAGACGACAGAGAGAGTGGGTGAGAACAAAGCGAACAAGCATTGAAACGATGGCAGTCACAAGGCCTGGAGTCCAGGCTCAGCTCTGTCACTGCCTTGCAGTGGGCCTGGTGACCGGGCAGTCCCTCTCCTCAGGCCTCTAAGTGCCATTTGTCAGGCTGGGGGGGGGCAGCGGTCAGACTGGCCTAGGCACCTTCCCAGGGCCCACCATTCTGTGAGAGAGAAATTGCCCTTCCCAGGCTGGCTCTGGCAGTGGGCGTTTCTGAAACTCACAGTAATGAAAAACAACACAAACCAAACTTTGGAAATTCCAAGTGTGTCTGTGGCTGTGGGATGAGGGAGGCTGAGCTGCAGAACTGTTTGTGTATGACTCAAAGCCTCTTGGGAGAAAGATCACACATTTTCAGAGGCAGGACTGCCCCCAGCACCACCCCAGCTGCCCACCCAGCTTGACCTTGATGGGGCCCCAGCCTCTGGCCCTGCCACCACCACCTCTGCCACTGTAGCCACCACCCACTTCCTGCTGACACTCCTGAAAGAATTGGGGATGAAGCCACAGCCCAGAGAGCCTTGCTAACTTGTCCAAGGATACCCAGAAGTCTTCACCCCAAAAGGGGGAAGGAGAAAAGAGGAAGGGGGGAGGAAGGAGGGTCCTACTCATCTAGCCCCTCCTGGTGCCAAGCACAGTGCTTGCCCTTCCCAGACATCCTCCTCCTCTATTGAACCACCCTTCAGAGTAGGACTTAGGGTGCCCAAAACCAGTGCTCAGAGGGGCACCTTTGTTAACTAAAGATCACATACTCAGTAGGTGGTAGAGCTAAGATGCTAGGTTTGTGTCACTGCCCGAGGGTCCCATCATGGCTGCAGCAGGAGACCTCCCTGACAGTTGGCCCTTATCACTCTGACTGGTAGTTTGCTTGTCCCACACAGGTCTGGCCCTGAGTCAGGGGCTCTGGCTGCAGCAGCTCATGGGAGTGAGCTAGAGTGAAGGACGTGGTTCACAGAGGCCGTGAGGGAAACTATGGGGTGATCTGCCATGGGGGTTGTGCCTTCTTGCGTCAGTGCCACCCCACCCCGCCCTAATAGGGGTGGCTTACACTTTCACAGCCCTGACCCTGGCTGGGCTGAGTGACCCTGCCATTGGAGCTTCCATTTTGTCCAGTGAGGGGGAGGGGGAGTTTCTGCCCAGCTCCCAGGAGCTGCCACCAGGCCCAGGTACAGAACAGAGCAGGTTTCACACACACACGGTTGGTGGCAGAGAGGCGGTAAGAGACAGAAAGACAAAGCAGAGGCAGAGAAAAAAGTGGAGACAGACCAGAGCCAAAGAGACAGTGAGAACCAGTGCACACCTGCGCACATGCGCACATGTGTGAGAGAGAGAGAGAGAGAGAGAGAGAGAGAGAGAGAGAGAGAGAGAGAGAGAAACATACAGAAAGGCAGAGAGAGAGATTGGAGAGAGACAGTGAGAAATGGAGAGATAGCCCAGGGAAAGGCCTAGAGAAAGAGAAAGGGAGACCAAAACAAAGACAGGGGCTAAGAGAGACAGGGACACACATAGGGAGAAAAGCAGGAAAGGCAGAAGCCCAGGGTCAGGGAAATGTGAGGCAGTAGTGACGGGGGCCCGAGCTGGGCCACAGCTGTCCCAGCCACGTCCAGGCCCACCTCCAAATCCCAGCTCCTTCCTCCCTACTTTTGCCTTCCCTTCCCCAGCCCTTTTCATTCTGAGCACACAGGAAAAAGAATACTATTTGTTTGGCAAACTAGGATAAGGGGGGCTAGGACCACCTCCAGCCTTGCTGGGCCTCCCCACCGGCTGGGAGGGTGAATATCTCATTAGAGCTGTAACCCATTTGGCACAACAGTGACAAGCTTTGTCCTCAAACACTGCTGAGATCCCAGCATGGCAGCAGAGCTAGTGCACAGCTGGAGGGAAGACCCCAGAGCCCTGCTTTGGCCCTTCCCCTCTCTCCTTGGAGTCTCCATTTCTCTAGTCTCTCAATGATCCAGCATGCCTGGCCCACTAGCAGGGCTGAAAAGCCACAGGGCATGGGCAAAAGTCCATCATGGGACCCACCAGGGACCCCTTGTCTGCTTCAGGTACCATTGGCCACCCTTCCTCCCTCTCTTCCTGGATTTATTTGTACACCCACTTTCCTCACCCTCCCTTCTGTCAAAACCTGCAGCAGCCTCACACGCCACCCAGTTCTGGCCGCCACCTGTCCATCGGCCCCAAGTTTTGATCCCCTCCTTCCAGCCAGGTGGACTCCAGGAAACCAGACTGCCGGCCAAGATTTCAAAGGCTTCAAGACTGCTGCATACCTATGGCCAGGGAGAGGACCCCAGGGCCCCAGGGCAGCCTCTCTCTGCCATGCAAGCCCTACCTGATCAGGCTGGTCTGGATGAGACCTAGGTCTCCTTTGCAGGCCTGAATCAGGCAAGGGTCAGTGTGAGGGTGCCTCCCTCCCAGCCATCACGTTTCCCAGACTTCAACCTGCTCATCTTTGGAGCCCTTATGGTTTCCATCTTCTCTTCTGGGCCCTACGAGGCAGGGCAATGCCCACTCAGTCTCCAGGCCATGGACCAGGACATTCTTGATGGCATGGGAAAAAGGACAGATGTCTTTCTTCCCCCCACCTCATGCCCTCTGCCCTGCAGAGGCTGCTGTGGTGACCGTCCCTGAAGGTTGGGTTGCTCAGGGGTGGCATGGAAGGGAGACAGGTCACAGGAGGTATGGAAGGGCCTGGCAGTGATCCATGCCAGCCTCTCCCCATGCGTTCTGCTCCACCCAGCCCAGAGTCATGCCCTTGGTTGGCATCCTTTCCCCAATTTGAGCTGTAACCCAGGCACCAAAGGAGGCCCCACGTAGTCTAGCCACGTATCCTAAGTAGAAACTCTATTCCCATGCTCTGTGTCCATTTCCTAACTTGCAGTACTGAGGCCAGTCAGTAGGAATAGCTTGGTCACATCTCCCTCAGCAGAGCTAGGGCCTCCAGAGGCCCCATGTGACCAAAACCGCTTCCTAAATAAGACCAAAGTCTGTTCCTAAGTAAGCGCTGCCAGCAGCAAAGAAAATCCCCCAGTGCCACCTCAGGGCTCACTCGGCCTGGCTATATCAAGGACTGCACTTTGTCTTTGTAGCTCATGAGCCCACAGGGGTGCCCAGGCAGCGCCTGCCACACAGCCAACCCACTTGATTTCTTTCAAAGAGGCAGCATAATACTGAAAAAAGAACATTCAAGTTTGTCACTCCCGGGTTTCACGTAAGATCTGCCATCTCCTAGCTATGTGTGTAGCATCAAGCAAGTCCTTGAACTTCTCTGAGCTTCCACTGTCTCATGGACTGAAATGAGAGTGATCTGTCATGCCCGGCTGCCCTAGCTCCCTCACAAGCCCCAGGTTGAGGGGTGGTCATTCACTCGGCCATCCAGAAAAGACTGGTCAAGTGCCACCATGTGCCAGACACTTCTGGGGCCTTGACGTGCTGTTAAAGTGAACAGAGGAGACCAAGTCTCTGCCTTTGAGAAGCATCCTTTCTAGAAGTAGGGCAGTCAGTACACAACAAATAGCTCGGCTACCATCAAGCGGTGATGAGTCCTGTGAAGATAAAGCCAGATGAGGAGATAGGGGGTGAGGGCAGTGGAGACCTGGCTCCAGCCATCCGTCCTCCTGCCCTCCCGAGTGCATGCGGCTCCTTGCTTGTGAGTGGCGCAGCCTGGCAGGCAGAGCAGGACACTGATCTGGAAACCCAGTGGCCTATTTCTCTCCCAGGCCCTGGCCCTCATCCAGCCCGGGTCGCAGACTCCTTTGCTTTCCCAGCTCCGATTCATGAGCTGGGCAGAAAGCCGTCTCTGTTTCCCTCCCGCCAGTCTCCTCAGCCGCCCCCCGGCAGTCAGCCTGGGCAGCCCCTTGGACCTGGCCCCCATATGTGCTGCCCCCCCCCAGCCCCAGCTCCTCTTCTAGGTACCATTGGGGCTGCCGCTGTCCTCCACCCACGAGCTAGAAGGCAGCAGCTCCGAAGCAGCTCAGCCTTCACTGAAGTGGTACTAATGCCATCTTCTACGACCTGACAGGCGAGGAGGGAGGGGTGAAACGGGTTTGAATTTCCAGATCTCCCCCGCCAGCCTCCTGGCCAGGACTCGAGGACTCTGTGGTATAGAAGAGGGCGGAGCACCCACAGGGGAACCCAGGGCCGGTGGGGGTGTCCTCAGACGAGGGGGCAGGCTGAGGTAGCAGAGCAGAAGGGTTTCTGCACCCCTCTGGCCTCCCCTCAGCAGATGTTTTGGGGGCTGGGGGCTTAGCGACTAGTCACCTAGCTCTTGTTAACCCCTTTTAAATGTGTTTACTTTTATGTCTTGATGATTTAACACTGGTGGGGCTACTATGCACGTGTAAAATCCTGGAGAATTTTTTTTTCTTCGCAAAAGTTAATCAAGCTTATTATAAGAAAGTTGGGAGCTACAGAAAGTATTAGGAAAACAAAAATACGTTTGCCAGCATCCACTACCCAGACATAATCCTGTTCACATTTTGGTTTATTTCCCGCTGTCGTTTTTCTATGCCTCGCTCTAGAGCCCTGTGTAGTTCTACTAATACCCCCACACACGTTTTAATACACTTGAGAGCACTCGGAACAGCAATAGCTAACGCTTACCGTGTGCCTACTGGCCGCCAGACACTGCCTCGGCACGTGGCCTGCAGCCCCACGATTATTCCTCCCAACACGTCTTAAAGGCAGGTACTGTGATTAACCCCATTTTCCTTCTGAGGAAACTGGGGGAAAGGGAGCTTGCGTATCCAAGCTCAGGTCATGCATCTAGTAAGTGGCAGAGCTGGAAAATGAACAGTCTTCACTTCCAAAATCTATGTGTTCCATAATAATACTAGACGACCTTAACATTTTTAAAATGATATGATATATGTCCGAAAGAGTATATAGAATGTTCATGCCCAACTTGAGGGACAGTAATGAAACAAGAATGTGTGCTGTCACCACCGTCTGTGCTTTTTTTCTCTCTGCTTCGCAAACTATCAGGCACATGCTCCTACATCACTCCCAGATCTGGGCTAACATGGCTCTTGAGACGGTAATGAGTCTTCCTCCTCCTCGGCCTCCAAAATCTCCCTGAGAGCTCGGCTTGCCAACAGCTCCTGGAAAATTGTGGGAGCCCACTTTTCTGCCCTTTCTGGGAGAGGCCCCAGGACACATGGTGGCTGGCCAGCTGGGATTGGTGGGCAGCCTGAGCAGCCATGCACGTGCCCGCCTGCCCTGGCATCAGGTACAGCCTCAGCTCTGCAAGCATACCTTTTCTCTTGCTCACGCCCATCAGCCTGTCCCCTGGCAGATGGAGGAGGGCATGGGAGGAAGGGGGAAGTTGTGAGCTCACTGAGCCCCTGAGGTGGGGCCTGGGCCCAGACCTGGGCCTGAAAAGTGCTGAGAGAGCGCAGGCCAGCTGTCCTCTCCAATTTGGCTGCAGGGCCCAATATGGGGGGCTGTCTCATTCGAACCCACTTCAGTGGGCTGGGAGGCACTCATTTGCCCTTTTCTTCAACACATTTTTTTGGACACCTACTACACGTCAAGCACAGTGCTGTGTTGTGGGGACACAGAGGCAGAGGAGGCAGACACCATTCCTGTTCTCGTGGAGGGTTTAATCTAGCGGGGAGCAGGGAGGGGCGACAGACATTCAATGACTAGTATCCAAATAATGATTTAATTATGGTTGACATGACTACTCTGAAAGGGGGTGTGGTCTGCTAAGAGGGTACGGAACAAAGGTCCTGACCTAGCCTGGGGGTCAGGTCTGGGTAGGCGGTGCCCTTGAGAACTTGACCGGCCTCCTCTCCTGCAGGTGGTAGGGAATGAGAATGGGAAATGCAGGCAGGGCTCCTATGCACTTAAGGTCACTTTAAAGAGCTAGAATCTGCTGGCTGGTGGCCTCGGACCTGGACCCAGGTGATTTAAGCAGCTTTTCCCTCTTCTTCCTTCTCCTCCAGTCATTTCTGGGGGTAAGGGGAAGCTTGGCCCTGGTCCCTTGCTGAGCCCAGCACCGAGTGGCAGTGACTCTGAATGAGCATGTGGGTCAGCTACTGAGTCAAGAGCTGCCCCATCAAGCGCCGCCCTGTTGATTAGGCTTGCCCACTCTCAGGCTTTCCCGCTGGCCCAGCCTATGTGGCCTTGAATCCCACCGTCAGCTTCTGCCCTTCCTGGGGGCCTCTCCTCCCCATTCTGCACCCATGTAAGTGCCGGCCCTGGGGAGAGGAGACTAATCTTCCCTCTGTATCAGGAGACACTGGGAAAAGAGCCGAAAGGCCAGATGTCCAGGGCCAAGCCTGACTCATCTTTGGGGCCCCGGGTGGCAGAATGAGGCCTCTCCCTCAACTGGCCCATCCATCCACCCATCCTTTGAGGAAAGTGCTGAAGCAGCAGAGTATACTGGCTAAGAACACGGACTCCTGTGCCACGTGGCTGGGGTTTGAATCCTGGTGTGCCACTTACTCGTTGTACAGCTTTGGACAAGTTCCCTTGTAACTTTGGATGGTTAGCCTAGGCCTCACTGTCCCATCGATAAAATGGGGATAATGATGCTAGTCCCTGTGTCATTGGGTGGTCACAAAGACTAAACGGGCAAATGTTTGCAAAGTGCTTAGAATAGCGCTTGGCCCTAAATAGTAAGGATAACGACAGGCTCATTGTAGCTTTGTTGTCTCACAGGTCCTGAGGTCAGCGACAAGGGTTGCTCTGAGCCCTGTCTTGGATATCCCCACGCAGACCCATTGCCCAGAGTGTGGAGGTTGAGAAGAGCTCATTTCTTTGCTCTGTCAGAGAGTCATAGAACCTATAGCTGTCATAGCTGGAAATACCCTCAGAGACCATCCAAGTTAGCCAGTTCCCCTCCTCAATGGATGGAAAACTAAGGTCCATGGAAGAGGCAGAGTGAGTGACAGAGAAGGGGCTGTGACCTTGGTCTATCAGTCACAGCTTTCGTCTAGGTTGGTGGCTAAGTATTCAAGCTTGGATTCAAATCTGGGCTGTGTGACCTCGAGCAATGAACTTAATTCATGGGAGCCTCAGTTACCTGGTCTGTAAAGTGGAAATGATCAACTCTACCTCATAGAGTTGTTGAGAGGATGAATTAGAATAACGCTTATAAAGTGCTGGACATGGGACTTGGCACAGAGTAACACATGTTAGTTGTCATTTTTATATCAAAGATCTTTCACTGCACCAGGCTGCTGGTGCTGGTGCCCAGGTGGCGCTCACTAGGCAGGCCAGGCCAACCCAACCGCAGGAGTCACCAAGTGACTCAGTGCCCATTTGGCTGGCCTATTCTTCCCCTCCAGTCTCAGGCCCTCTGTGCCTGCTGTGAAGGCAGCCTGACTGGCTTAAAATGGAAATGGCCTGTCAGGGGCCTGGCTGGATTAGATGCACTTAGGCTTAAGGACAAAGGAGATGCCAGGTGGCAGTGTGAAGGTATCACTCATGCTCCCTGCTTGAGAGGGAAAGCATGGCTTTCTCGGTGTTCTTCCATAGGCTGAGCCAGACAGGAGACCCAGCGTCCTTGGAGGTTGTTTCTGGAGTCCCTTTGAGCCAGTGTTGTTCCTCTCAGAGGCCAGTGCACAGGCGGGGTGATTCTAATGAGAGCACCTGCAGCAGGTGATTCCGAGATGCTTGAGCTGACGTTCCTGGCCTCAAGGAATACCCAGGCTAGTGCAGAGATAGGACAAGGAAACAAGGGACATTTAACCACATTGTCCCCTTGAGGCTGGCCCTGGCCTGTTGGTAATTTCAGGACATGGCCACTCTGATGGTCTTGCACAGCACCCTTACCCTGATGGGCTTCTCCTCAAACCCATCTGGGGCACTTTGGAGGACTACAAGAAGGTTGTATGGTCTTTCCATGCCAAGCACAGTTCCTGGCACAAAGGAGGGTATTCAATAGACAGTTGGAGGTTGGTTGGATGAATAAATGAATGAACAAACAAATGGGTGGCACATTGAGCTGAGCGCCTTCAACAGCTCCTGGGAAGTAGTAGAGTTTTTGTGTCAGGAAGGCCTGAGTTCAAATCTTGGCTTGACCAATTACCAGCTAGGCGATGGTGCTAGGCTCTCTGCTCCCTCCCAGGACTCTGACAGGTTGAGATGAGAGAATGTAAGCTAGGACGGTCCCTGGCAGACATCAGTGCTTAACAACTGGCAGCTCCTACTGACTTTCTGGAAGCCCCTCTGAGAACCTAATAAACGTTCTGGACCATCTCCCCAGAATAATCCAGCAAGCCGCCTAATTTTTCATGTAAGATCAGAGGGTTAGGGAATCTCTAAAGACTGGAACTGACGTTTAAGAATCTGGCTGTAGGTGCCCTCACAGGAATGATGCTGGGGACAGAGTGGTCCTTCCTCCCCACCTCTACTTACTCCTCCCAAGGATCTACATGTGGGGAGAGGACAGTTTGGGAGGAGAAGTTCAAGAAGGCTTCGGGGAGATTTGGGACAAGGGAAGGAAAGGGTCCCTTGCCATCTTGAGCCCACCTGACTCCTCCACCATCTCCCTTTCCCTCTGAAGGCCAGAGAGAGACTAGAGAGGCTGCAGGATTTAGGGGAGCTTGGACCAGGGTTGGGGTGGAGAGCAAGAGTTAGGAGACAGCAAGGAACAGCAGCTATTAGACAGCCACTAGCTCAGGCACAGGGCCTCCACGGCCATCTTCTCCTTCACCTCGTACAAAAGACTGCATGTATTGGAGGAGACATTACCCCATTTTCAGATGAGAAAGCAGCCTCAAAGAGGGGAAAAGCAAGGCCCCTGAGCCCAGAAAGGCCCCCGAGTCATGAATGGAACCCTGGCCTCTCTCACCCCAATGCCCTTATTCTCTCTTCTCCACCATCTTGCCTCAAAGGAAGGCATGGCTCCCAGGCCAGCTGAGCTCAGCTGTGTCCTCCTGCTGGGAACCTGTGAGCCAGGGGCCTCAGTGTCCACCTCCTGCCCCGTTCAGGTCTCAGGCGAGCTGCGTTGGGAACAGCAGCCACCCAGCCGGAGGAGGCGGTGAAGCCACAGCTGAGTTTATTAAGAGCAAAAGATGACTCCAGCTGCACAGGAAACTCAGTAACCCTGATTATGTGTTTATTCTTTCCCTTCCCTGCCTCCTGTTCCCTCCCTCCCACCTCCTTCTTCTCTTTCTTCCTGCCTCCTCCCTGTCTGCTTTCCCACCTTCTATCTTCTCTCAAATCTGCCTGCTGGGTGGCCAGTTAGCTCAGTTGGTTAGAGAGCGTTGCTACTAACACCAAGGTTGCCAGTTCAATCCCTGCCTGGGCCACTGTGAGCTGCGCCCTCCTTAAAAAGAAAAAAAGAAAATAATCTGCCTGCTGAGAACTGCCCTCCACCCTCATCTCCTCTTTTCCCAATGGCAGCCCGAGCCCAGCCAGCATGTTGTAGATTGTTCTCACGTCCCACCTCTGAAGGCAGTCATCTCCAGCAGCACACAGACAGGCCGGAATCCCCTCCCTCTGGTAGGGAGCCACTGACAAGAGGTGGCGTTAGAAATCAACTTGTCCAGCCTTACTTTCCCTTTTTACAGATGGGGAAACTGAGGCCTGGAGAGAGGATGGCACTGTTGGTCAACCAGCTCTAACAGGACCAGATGCAGAATCCCATGTGCCCACAATAAGATTCCAGAGGCATTAGTGACATGATGCTGGAGGAGGTGCTAGGATCTTGGAGCCCCTGGGGCCGTGTCTCCACCAGTAAAGTTCAGGATGGATTAACACCCAGCCAACTCCCTCTGTTCACCTCGAATCCTAGAGCTACAGGCTTTTTGAGGCTACAGGACCCACTAAGGTCATACAGCCCAATCCCTTGTGACACAGAAAGGGAAACAGAGGAACAGTGCCAGGAAGGTGTTCCATCCTGAGCCATGGAGCCCTGTGGGAGGCCTGGCAACACTCCAGTGGGGATGAGCAATAGGAGGAAGAGGAAGGATTGATGTTGGACAAGAAATTATTTCCGGCCAGCAGTCTTTGTGGGCCATAGGAAAAGGCTGGCACATGTCCTTTCCCAGAACCCTCAGTAACAGGGGATCTCTGCCAGGGCCCCTCAAGATCCTTGTCCCTCGGTAGCAGCGTTATTAGTGGCGTGTGGGTGGGATGCTTCCTTTGGGGAGGAGCCTGGGGATGGAGGTGGCAGGAGAAGAGGCCTCTGCTCAGCTCGGAAAAAAAATCTCCATTAACCCAACCTGACACATCGGTATTAGCTTTTCCTACGCTAAATTACACAAGGATAAACTTGGGGCTGGAAGAGAAACCACACCGATTAGCATCAGCTCCAGACCCACCGCACCATGGCCAGGGGCAGGGCAGGCATTTTTGACGTGGTTCTTTCCCTTCTTATTTCTTCCTCGGACCTTTTATCCCCCTATCTTCCTGTGGAGTGCCAGAGACACAAAGTAGACTCGGCACATTTTCCGCTGAGCCAACACGAAACATTTGCAAGCTTGAAGGGGGTGGCAGCAGGAGTGGGGAGCCTTCCCTAAGGCCCTGGGGTTGGGTGACTAGAGGAGCAGGCAGAAAAAGAGGAAACCATCTTTCAAGACTTCAGTGGAGAACAAAATTAAATCGAAACTTTAATAAAGGTGAATGGACCTCACTTTGTTGCGAGAGTCCATTCCCAGCCACTGGGCCCTGGGGTCTCCAAGAGGCTCACCCAGCACTGCCTTTGGGCCAGGACTTTGCCAGGCCCGTTGATCGCATTCCCTCATCAAAACCCCACAATACAATCTGCATTTGGGGTTATTAGCCCCATTTTGCAGATGATGAAACTACATCTCAGAGAGGTTGAACTACATGCCAAAGGCCACACAGCTAAGAAATGGTAGACCCCAACTTGAACTCAAGTCTCTTAGACATGCTTCTCCAAGCTTCTGCCACACCCCACGGCATCTGACAAATGTCTTTGGAAGAGAATTCATGAGAAGCCAGAAGCAACAGAGGAATCCCTTTCTTTTCATGGATCACCGATCAGTTCTGGGGGCCTCAGGCCTTGCCCAGCCTGAGTGATACAGCCCTTCAGTCCCCATCCCATCTGCTCATTTGCTGACCCATTCAGTCCCTGGGAAACACCCTCTCCCTCATGTTGGATGTAGGGGCAGATGAAAGCAGACCTCAGTCTGTCCTTAATCCTTGGCCCAGGAAGGAACAAGCGTCTGATTCAGATGCAGGAGCAAATTCGAGGTGCAGATACAGCTTAGTGGTTCAGAGACCCTGGTTCAGATGTTAATCCGAGCTTAAGGATGTACTAGTGGCAAGATCTCAGGCAGGTCGCTAAATTCACCTGTCTCCTCGTTTCCCATCATATAAAATTGGGAGGATCATAGCACAAAGATTTCCTTCATCACCACCATCGACACCAACAGCAATACTGCTAGGTTTGGGATTGCCGTGGAGCAGGGTTTGGGGTGCCCAGTCTAAGGAGTCAACCTGAAGGGCTATTGCTGATTTCTTACCTCCTCAACTGAGGGACATTGCTAAGCATATTTGACCATTTACATGAAGACTAAATAGTTTCTAGTAGGTGCTTCTCAAATGCTTAAAAGCTGTACTTCCTTGAGAAGTTGCTACATTCCTCCTGGAACCAATTTTGCACTATTAGAGGCCTTGATATTTAAAGCCAAGAGGGATTTTAGAAAAAAAAAAAAAACGCTTTATTTTTACATGTCTGAAGACGAGTGGTGAGTAATCAAGGATATTGATGACCTTGCTGGAGGTGCTGAAAGGCAGGGGTCACTGGAGATGGTGTCTGCGACCCTGGACACAGCCAAGCCTTTTGGAAACTGAATCGAGGAGAAGGTGGCAGGGTCCC